>NC_133131.1:29753528-30396028 GCF_048418815.1 Hemitrygon akajei | reverse complement strand
ACCACTACCTCTACAATACACTGCATTGATCACCCTCACCTCCGCCTACTGAACTTGCATTTCAGGGCTCTGCCAGTTAACCCACGATCTGGCCTCCTGAACACGTAGATTTCCCAACTCCCCTTTCAAGGCCCTGATCTCAAATCAACCCAGTGAAACGTTCCCGGCCCCATGTACCTGTTCTATTGTAGCACATTCAAGCTAGGTACAGCTATTGAGCTAATCTGAAGCTTGAAGCAATTGATCTCATCACAGATACATTGCTTTAGGTTTAGGGTTAGTGCCATGTTAACCCCAATTTTTTTTTTATAACATATTCCAAGTTCCAGGTCATTTTGCATTTAATATTGTATTGTTGTGTTGGCATGTGGCCAAGTGGTTAAGGCGTTTGTCTAGTGATCTGAAGGTCACTAGTTCGAGCCTTGGCTGAGGCTTGTGTGTGTGTCCTTGAGCAAGGCACTTAACCACACATGGCTCTGTGACGACACCAGCGCCAAGCTGTATGGGTCCTAATGCCCTTCCCTTGACCAACATTGGTGGCGTGGAGAGGGGAGACTTGCAGCTTGGGCAACTGCCAGTCTTCCATACTACCCCCAGGCTTGCGCCCTGGAAACTTTCCAAGGTGCAAATCCATGGTCTATCAAGACTAACGGAGGCCTACACGATTGTATTGTAATTCAATATGCAGCTCATCCCAGCAAGTTTCCAAAATCTGAAGAGTGTCAGCTGAAGGGAAAATAAAATGTTTTTTCTTTTTCTTTTATTTTGCTCTCTTCCTGAAGCTGCACTCTTTCTTTCCCCCATGGAATGCAGTCTACTGGCTCACGATGGGCACTGGGAACCCTAACGTATTGACAGTGACAACTACAAACAAATGAGCAGGAATCACTACGGATGTGAGGAGCAGGAATCACTATGGATGTAAGGGGCAGGAATCACTACGGATGTGAGGAGCAGGAATCACTATGGATGTGAGGAGCAGGAATCACTACGGATGTAAAGGGCAGGAATCACTACGGATGTGAGGAGCAGGAATCACTATGGAAGTGAGGGGCAGGAATCACTACGGATGTAAAGGGCAGGAATCACTACGGATGTAAGGGGCAGGAATCACTACGGATGTAAGGGGCAGGAATCACTACGGATGTAAGGGGCAGGAATCATTATGGATGTAAAGGGCAGGAATACCGGCAGCTAATATTCTGCACAACTCCACAGATCCACTTCCCTGGCCAAAAGCACCAGAGCTTAATATCTTCACATCAATTTCTCCATTGCACATCTATAAGCTTATCAAAAGACACTGTGAAACTGAAAACTTCCTTTATAAAATAAGTTCCTATCACAAGTTATTTTATAAAGCTAAAATAAAGAAAAACAGAAACTGCTTCAGTATAATTATGTAGTAAGTATTAAACTGAATGGTTTCTAAGGTTGTCATAGCCTGGAGTGGTAGTGGGGATAAGCTCCCACTACCTATAAAGTGCTCCAAATGCCCTGCATCTCTAACAGCCTCTGACAACCAAGTCCGACTCTTGGCCTTCACATGTGGCTTAGCTACTACAGTGCCGGAGAAACTGACAAGAGAAGGGGCAAAGGCAGACTACTGGTGCCTCAAATCAAGATGGTTCAGGCAGGTGGGGCTTGTCAGCCTTGGACAGCAGCCCACCTAGGAGAAGGAGAACGTTGATTTTAAATCTCTGCTGCCTTGTGGCCATACCCACCCATGGGAAGGCTTCGGGAGTAAAACCCCGAGGAAGAAATCTGGAGCCGGGGTCCCTAAGGCAGTTTGATGTTGTTTACAACTTCACTCTGGCAACCTCTGTGACGACACTGGTGCCAGGCTGTATCAGCGCTTGCCCTTCCCTTGGACTACATCAGTGATGTGGAGAGGGGGTCGCCGCATGGGCAGACAACAGCCGGTTCCTCAAATCTTCCCGCCCTGGAGAGGACACAATCCACCAGAGGCACAAACCCATGATCCCCTGGGATCAGCGGCCGTCTACTACTATTAAACTAAATTACAGAAATCAAGTAATCAAGCGTTTATTACTCTGAATTTGAAGTGCTTGAAAATGTAACATTTGTAATAAGCTTTGTTACCTACCAGGTCATGAGACACAAACACAGACTGGCAGATGAGGGGAGCACTCATGTCAAAGAATTTCAGCCATTTGTTTACTTCCTCATCACTGTTCAGAGGACTGGGAGAAAAGTCAGGCTGGAAAAGAGAAAAAAAAATATCAAGGACTTCAAATACTTAAACCAAAAAAATACCAGTTATAGCAACAGAGGTATTTTTAATGATACTGTATCATATTACATTTGTGCACCCATCTTTTGTTTTAGAGAATGAATTGCCAGCTACTCAAGATAAAACAAATGATCGGATTCCTTGCAAAAGTGGCTCCAAACAGTGGAGAAGCTTGCCATCTCTTGGGCACTGAGCGGTAATTCAAACCCTGGGAGTAACCTTCTGAGGTCACAATATGGTGCAGCTCACCGAGCTGAATTATATCATCGTGACGTCAACCTTACATTGATAATACCAGCTCACAGATAAAGTACATTTTTCCTCCTGTCAATGGTTTTATCACGGAGCTTGGGAACAACCTAATCAACAAAGGTTAGGCAATTTCTTGGCAGCGTGGATAACCTTCTCCTAATTAGGCACGTGGTTCACAATGGTTCCGAAGTTGAGGAGCCCCACCTTAGACATAAGCCCCACCAACGCAGTGCATCTATTTATCAGAACCTCAAGGAAATGGAAATGTTTAATTTGCACACTCCCTTTAGAGTTGGTTTCCTGTTCCCCATCTAGACTTAGTTCCAAGAAGTGGATTACTTCTTTAGTTTATTCAGCTGGAGGCAAAGACCAAAAGACATAGGAGCAGAATTAAGCCATTTGGCCCGAGTCTGCTCCAACATTCCATCATGGTTGATTTATTATCCTTCTCAACCCCGTTTTTCTGCCTTCTCCCCGTAACCTTTGATGCCCTCACTAAGCAAGAACATATCAGCCCTCCACTTTAAATACACCCAATGACTTGGCCTCCACAGCTGTCTGTGGCAATGAATTCCACAGATTCACCACTCTCTGGCTAAAGAAATTCCTCTTCATCTCTGTTCTAAAGGGATGTCCTTCTATTGGTGGCAATACCATTATTTATTTGCTATCCTGGAGTGGTGTGAACCGAGGAGGTAGTTTAAGAATCTGAAGTCACATTTAGCCCAGACCAAGTAGGAATGGCAGATTTTCTGCCCCGTAGAACATTAATAAAACAGTCAATTTTAATTTTCTTCCTATACTTTCATGGTCACCATTAATGGTTCAAAAATGTTTTTCCTTTTTTTTTTCCATTACTTGAATTTTCATTCCACTACTGTCGTGGTGGGATTCGAACTCAAGTTTCCAAAAATCAATAGTCTGGAGTCCTCTGGCAACTACTCCAATAATGCAGCCACTGTGCTCTTGCACTGATCAATTGCATGCTGCTTGCTTTGTATCCTTATCAAAACAAGCAGCATACTAAATGATTGATTACTAAATTTTATATTCCATCTTTAGATCTAAATACAAACAGCATCTCAAGTGGCTCCGGTTGCATGCAAAAATCCACTTGTTAAAGTTGGCACATAAATTGGGTGAAAATTCTCCTCACTACCTTGGCTTCTGAGATCCTTCTAAAGATCCCCCCTGTTATTTGGCACTGAGGAATGCATGATCCCAAAGATGCATGATACCTTTGAGTAAGGTTTTTCCCAAAAGCCCATTGAAATGCTGTTAGTTCTGGACCTTTAAAGGTAGACTGAGTCCTCCGATAAATAATGCTTCTGATTATTCCTGGAGTTCACCAAAAATGAACACCCATTGCAAAGAAAATCACTGTTAATTACCTTGACTTAAAGCTGGCCAGAATTGTCTTCTGAATTAAAGAAAAACGTCCTTTGCTGTTCTGGGTAAATGCTGAATTCAAAGGTTATTGGCAAGTCAGAGTGATGGACCGATTTTATGGTGAGTGGAATCAGATCAGGGCACTGACCTATGAGGGATACTGCTAGCCATCGCTGTCATTTGTTCTCAACACCTGAGATTGCACACACTTAAAGCTTGCTCATCAAGAGAACAGGGGCTTGTTTGTTTTTGAAGAAAACTAACAGAAGTCATCACACGTGGACGCCACAAACAACAACCTGGCTTGTTCCACCCAATCTAAAAATATTGTCAAACATGGAGCCCTTCTGATGAAGCAGTACTGATGAGATTGTTCAGCTATGTATTCAAAGATACAACCAGGAGCCCAAGAAATCTGCTGCTTCTGAGAAATTCCCACCACTTGTTTCATTGGCACCAGCTTAAACCCCACTTGTCTTCAAGTGTCTGACAGCATGTTGGGAAGTATAAAGCAAAGGAGTGGTGGGAAGGGGGCCTGGTGTCAAAACAGCTCCAAGTTATACATAGAGACAGAAATCCAGAACCTTAGTAACCCCAGGCAGTTACCTTACTAGTAACCTTAGTAACTCTACACTCAAACCAGCAAAATCTAGACAGCAAGTTGTTGGAACTGCTGCGTCTATGCACAACTACATATCAATGAAATAAATCAATGCATGCAGGGGGATGGGTAGAGGGGGGGGAGAGAGGGGGGATAATGAATCAATACGTAGTGCTAAGGGAGGGGTGACATTGCTCTATAAGAGATAGATCCATACATTACATTTCTTTCCCCTTTATGCAACATAAACTGTGTATTTACAAGACATTCAATCTCACTTTCAGAAACCCATATTCCAAATAAACATGCTTTCACAATAACAGTCCATAACTAACTTCACAGTCCTAAAGGTTCAGTCACTTGGGTGGGGTTCTGTTTCTTTTAGGATAACACCTCTGGACCTGTGGCATGGCATCAGGTTTGGCAGGTGTTTTATCAACGATAATGTTCTCATAGTGCCTCTGGACCTCTGTGATGGCATCAGGTTTGGCAAGTGTCTTGTCTAAGACAAAGTTCTTGGTTTCCAGTGTCATGTTACTGTCAGTGACATCATCACTGTGAGGCAAGTCCAGTGACTGTAATGTGTTCATCTTGTTGGATGTAGTTGACTCAGCTGTGTTCTTCCGTCAATCATCCAGTATCTGGTCCACATGTCATCCCCATGTCTGATCTCTAACATCCACTGCGTAACATCAGTGGTCCATTTCTTGTAGGTATTCTACCGGATGTCCATTTGTCTTTTTGGTAATCACGCGCTAGGACTTCCTGTCCCATCTCGAAGCTCCTTGCTGCTTCACTTGGCAACTGGTTGAACTGTTTATTCTGTACTTCCCTCCGGAAGCCTGGATTCAGGAGATCAATGCGAGATCTCAGATTCCTGCTCATGAACAGCATTGCAGGTGTTTGGTTTGTCATTGCAAGAACAGAGTTCCGATACACAAAAAGGAAGTTGTCCACCTTCTGCTGTAGAGAAATGTACTCCTTGTCCATCACTTTAATGGATTTCTTGAAGGTTTGGACAAACCTTTCAGCTAACCCATTCGTTGCTGGGTGGTGAAGAGCTGACTTGAAATGTCTGATGCCATTTTTCTTCATGAACAGTTGGAATTCTTCTTTTGTGTATTGTGGTTCGTTGTCACTCACAATTTGTTCTGGTAAGCCATTTCTGGCAAAGATAGTCTTTGCTAAGGTGGTTGATTTCATTGGTATAACCTATGGCCACTTAGAATGAGCATCCACAGCAATCAGAAACATGGAGTCCATGAATGGCCCAGCAAAGTTAATATGTACTCTTTATCATACTCTTTAACAGTGCCTGTGGCTGTGCATTTTGAACTTTTTGGCATCCTGAACAGCTTTAGGCCAAGTTTTCAATCTGTTTATCTGTTCCCGGCCACCACACATAGCTCTTGGTGAGACTCTTCATCTTGACTGTACCCTGGTGTCCTTTACACAGATTTTCTAACACTCTAGTGCACAGTTTAGAGGGAAGCACAACACAGGATCCACACATTAGGGTTCTTTGACATACCAACAATTGGTCTCGTCTCACTGAGAACTCTGGAAACACAGTGTTACCATGAGCTGGCCATCCTTGCATGGTGATTTCACAGACTTTTGACAATGTCGAGTCATTCCTTGTTTCCCTTTCCATTTCAGAATTTGTTACCAGCAACTGGTCCACCAATGTAGTGTGGAACAATTCTGCTGGGTCACGGTATGAAGACTTTTTTTCTTCAGTTATTAATAGTGGAAGACGTGATAAGTCATTGACGTTTCTGTGTTATTTTGTGCCCTTGAACTCTTGTGTCATAAGTGTGGGCTCCTAGGAACAGTGCCCAATATTGTTACTGGGTAGCAGTCCACTGGAACTCCTTTCCTGAGATTGAAAATGGACACAAAGGTCTGGGAATCTGCCATTAGTGTAAACTTTTGCCCATAGAGATAGTGATGGAACTGTTTATTCCCTGTATTAGGCCTAGGGCCTCTCGGTTGACCTGTGTGTAGTAGCATTCTGCGCTCGTCAGTGATCCTGAAGTAAATGCAATTGGGCATTCAGATCCATCTTTCATAGTGTGTGACAAAATGGCTCCAATACCATATGGGTATGCATCGCACGCCAGTCTGACAGGCAGGGATGGGTCACAACAGATGAGCAGTTCATCTGATGTTATTAGTCTCTTTGTTTCCTTGAAAGCTCTTTCACATCTTTCTGACCATTTGCACTTTGCTCCTGTCTGTAACAGTGCATTCAATGGGTGCAGCAGTGTAGCAATGTTTGGGAGAAACTGGCAGTAGTAGTTTACAAGGTCCAAGTATGATCTGAGTTGTAGCACATTTTCTGGTTTGGGTGCCTGTAGCTCTGCTTCAATCTTCTCTTGTGACTTATGTAACCCAGGCTTGTCAATAACATGTCCACAATAGGAGATTTTATTCTTGAAAAACTCACATTTCTCTCTCTTTGCACACAGACCATACTCACTCAGCCTGGTAAGCACTCTACCAAGGTTCTGGAGGTGCTCTTTGTCATTTTTGCCAGTCACAATGATGTCATCAAGGTAACATTGTGTTCCTGGGATATATTGGAGCACTTGGCAAAGAGCAATGGACCAAATTGCTGGAGCTGATGCCATGCCAAAGACAAGACGATTATACTGGAACAGTCCCTTGTGAGTGTTGATTGAGAGGAACTTCCTACTTGACTCCTCTATCTCCATTTGCAGATAGGCTTGTGACATGTTAATCTTTGAAAACCTCTTCCCTCCTGCCTAAGATGCAAAAGCGTCTTCTATTTTTGGCAGAAGATTCTACACCGGGTTGACAGCCACCTAGGAATCCTCACATACGCAAACAGCTCCAGCCTTCCCTTTCTTGATCATCGGGACAATGTACTTGGCCCAATCACTCCACTCAACCTTGAAGAGAATTCCAGATGCCTCCAAGCTCTGCAGTTTAGCATCCACTTTAGCGTAAGGCACTGGGCACGCTTTCTGGAATCTTGATGATGCTGTTTCATCCAGTTTAATTCTGGTCTCATGCCTTCGAGTGTACCAATCCCCTTCTCAAACACCTTCTCATTAGCAATAAGCATCTATGCCATTCTCTGGTTCTTGCTACCATTTGGGCTGCCGTTGCCCATTGACGTCACACTGAGAGCTTGGACTGAGTGCCAGTCCTAGTTGGATTTTTCTCAACCATTCACGTCCAAAGCTGGCCCTCCACTTTTCAATACATGAAGCTCTAACTGTTGAGCTTGGCCTCCATACATCACAACCTCTGTAATTATGGACAAGTCTGACCTTATATCCATCTCCATTTTCAGTTTTCACCAAACATATCTGTTGTGATCCAGATGATTTTATGATCTGCTTCATTTATACAATGCAGTTCTAGGCATGACAGTTCACCATTGTCAGACTCTGTGTTGTCTGATTCTGTTTTACATTCGGTAAGTTTAGGCATTTACTTATTTTGTGTTTGAGACTTTTCACTCGGTTGTATTTTTTGTCTGCCTTGCACACTCTCTCTACGTGACCTCGTCTGTGACACTTTCTGCAGACTTTCTTTGAACCAAGTCATTTGCATCATGGGAGAATTTGCCACATCAATAACATTCTTGGCTTTTTGCACAATTCAGAAACATTTTGTGCATTTCATATTCTAACCTCCTTTTCTGTAGTTCTGCCACATCCTGTGCTGCAGCCTCTAATGATATTGCAATTAAGTCTCTTTCGAATAGTAGCCTCTTTTGAGTGCTTCGACTATGCATGCCACATAAAAGCCTGTCCCTGAATGCATCAGAAGTCACAGTACTGGGAAAGTTTGCACAGATCTGCAGTGTATTCAGAAAGGTTTTCATCTTTTGACTGGTTCAGTTTGTAAAATCTAAATCTCTCAGCTATTACCAGCAGTTTAGGGCTCAAGTGATTTGATTTTGTAAAACTACATCTTGTTTGTTGGCTTTGCAGGGGTTTCCAGGTGGTGTAAGAGACTGTACATTCCTGCACCCATTAAGCTAAGAAGTGCCGGGGCTTTCTTTAACTCCTCCACATTGTTTGCGTTACAATAAGGTTCCACCCTCTCAATATACAACTACAGCCTTCAGTGGTTGGCATCCATCTGTCTCGAAGGACAATGGGTGATGATGATCATAATCACAAACCTGGGTGGAAGCTATGGAGATCCTGAGATGCCCAGTCATCAAGATCCCTCTCTTGACCTCACCAGTGTAGTCCAAAGGAAAGCTTATGAAGCAATATGTTTGGCTCCAGCTTGGCTGCTGGAAGGATGTTCGAAGACATCCAGCCGCCTTAGAGGCTCCATTCCGGATTTGCTGTCTGAGTTTACTCCTCTAGCCTTCGTCTCCCCCGAGGCTGCCCACAAGGCAGTGGGGCTACTTACCCATAGCTGGGTATCTGGTTCACGAGCACCAGGGTGTGTCCGCACACTGGCAGGCCTGCGTGCTACGTATGCAGGGGCCAGACCTCCCCATCCTCTGAAGTTCAGCCTGAGTCCGAAAAGAGTTCAGTTTCCATGTGTCGCCAGCGAGGAGGCACTATATGAGGCTTGCTGTTGGTGAGGCTACGTACTGGTAGGGAGAGACATGCACACTCAGCTCTCCTTTTCGCAAGTCTGCTCGCCAGCAGCGGAAGCTGAAAGTGAGAGCGACAAGCACTACCCACTACACGCAGCATAACAACCATGAGCCCTATCAAACTGGTCAACTTTCCGAACTGAAACTGTCACCACATTTTCACTTCAAATTCAGCACATTTTTTCACTGTTACTCACGTGTCCTTCGGCTTTCTCGTGCTGTTTAACACTCGCCGTTTCATCCCGTCACTGTCGGTACAGGTCGCAATATTCTCTGACATTCAGGTTCGTACTCATTGCCAATTTGTTGTGACTGTACACAACTACTTAACAATTAAATAAAGGCACACACTCCGGAGATGGTTTTAGCTGGTGTATTCACATTGCAATGAGAGTGAGAGAGAGAGAGAGTGAGAGAGCAAACAGTGTGCATGTGTAGACAAGAGAGCAATACGTAATGCTGAGGGGAGGTCATTGTTCTAAAAGAAATAGCTCCATACATTACATGAACAATGGTTCAGATCCTCAGGGATGAATTTGTTTCTTTAATTCATGTCAATAGCCAAAGACCAGAGCTTCGATCTCTCACAGAGTGAGAAACAGAAATAGAGAATGCTGTAAATACTCAGTAGGTCAGGCAGCTTCTGTGATGAGGGGAAACAGAGTTAATGTTTCAGTTTGATAAACTTCCATCAAAATTGAGGGAAATTACAAATTAAAATTTATTTTAAAAGGAAGACAGTGAAGTGAATATCAGGACATGGAGAGCAAGAGAGAATGAATGACATGGGTGGTAGGAGCTACATGAAAGCAGAGAAGGAGAGTGAAATATAAAAACATTAACAAAGCAATACAAAACACTGCAAGTGGTGGAAATCTAGAAGAAAAACAAAACAGAAACTGGAATTATTCAGCAGATCAAGCAAAATCGGTGCAGAGAAAAATAGTTTACACTTCAGGACTGTGACTTTTCATCAGCAGTGAAATGTAAGATGGTTGGAAGGTGCACAGAAAGGGAAGGGGGTGCAAAGAGAAGCAAGAGAGGTGATTGACATGAATGCATCAAAGACAAAAAGTTGAAGGTTTAAGATGACGAAAAGCCAGGGGAGGTGCAAATGCAAAATAATTATCTAAAATTGCCAAAGGAATGTTGAAATTCTGAACTAAAAACTGTGCTGGAAATGCTCAGTACCCAAAATTTCTGAACTCACTTTCCAATTCAGATGATACCCCTAGTCAGAAAGTAGTCCTGATGGATAGAAACTAAGACTCCCTATTCAGAAGAAAAACTATCAATGGGATATATATAACTTCATCTAAATCTGGATATTCGTAAACAATGGTGAGCTCCTATGCATGTTGAATATTCAAGGTGACTATTAAATCAATCTTTACAACATTTACAAGCAATTTAGTGGTTGTAAAATATTATCTTAGAGATAAGCCGTATAAATTATATATGACTCCCTTTGAGAAGATACCACTTTCATTTAAATTAGTAATAAGTAAGTGCTTGAATGAGAGGAATCTTGAAACGTGATCAGAAGCTTGTGTATACATATGATTATGTTATGATCGGAATATTTAACAACAAACCAGGAGAACGTTTCACTGCTGGGTCCATGTTGGTTCCCAGGGGAGCAAACCCATTTATCCTATTCTTCCTGTACCCCCATGCCTTGAGCCTAACACAAGCCCTCTAATTCTGATTTTTTTTTTGGCATTTATCTACAAAAAAGAATACTTTACATTGGATGATTAAACTACCAGAACATCTTTAGGATACGAGAAGAAACTACAGCCAGAGGAAGCATTGAACCACATATAGTTAAATGCTCCTTTCTCTAAGTAGCTTGTGTCTACTTTTCCATTAAGCATTCTGCGCATGAATGGGAAAATGTGTGGCGTTCTTATCCCCTCCCAACCTTTCCATACATATCTTCAGTAGACACAACATGTGCTGGTACTTACCATAACATGAATCTTGGCCTTTCCCTTCTGAATGAGGAAAGCCCCTCCCATTGCTACAGGTTTATCTCCAAAATGTTTTGCAAGTGCTTCTCTCATGCAGCTTACGAAGTTACTTTGTCCTGTTCTTCTACAGCTCCTTACTTCCACAACCTAATCAACAACAACATCAAACCACAAGTCAAAAATCAATCTGAAGAATCTGTGTAAATCCATTATAAACCCACTAATGTAATGTAAATACATACACTGAAATTGCACTTAACAAAATTAACCACAATTGTATAATCAATTTCTTATTAAATCATGCTGTGTGATTTCAAGCTACCATGAGAATTTATTAATACACCAACTTGATCACTATATATTTGCAAATTAAGACATAAAGTTTGACAAAAATAAACATTAAAATACTCATGAGTAAACCTTTCTCGGGCTTCCAGCCAGGTACAGATATTAATTTTAATCAACGTTTCAATGACAGACTCTGCCATCTCCATCAGGGTTGATGCCTGGACATATCTAGTCCGGTGGTATTTACAATGCTTATAAAAAGTATTCACCCTCCTTGGAAGTTTTCAAGCCAAGGACCGCTTGGTGAAGGAAGCCATTGAAATAAAACTAGAGGAAAAGAATTATAATGAAGACAAAGGTCTCGCTCTAAGAACTGGAATTCAATTGTAAACAAGGTGGGCCAGCAGAAACCTGATTGGATGACAATAAACCAGTCAGGAGGGATGGACGATAGGGTTAGAAATACCATCGGACTAGACATGCCCTGGCATCAACCCTGATGTAGATGGCAGAGTTTGTCATTGAAATGTCGATTAAAATCAATACCTGTACCCAGCTGGAAGCCCAAGAAGAGTTTATTTGTTGTATTTGCTGAGAAAGCACTAGACCCTACAGAATACACATTAAAATTATTGTCCAGTGGAGGATACAGATTAAGATAAGAATATTAATGGAAAAGTCTGCAACAATACTATATTTCCATATTCATGATATTTTGGCATGAATGAGTTATTGATGCCCTCCTAGCTGCCAGTTGGTAGGGCAAACAAATCTGACCCAGTTTTATTTTTAATTGACAATGACCCAGCTCAGAACCTTACATCATTCTGATCTTTGAACAGATCATTAGCCACTTCCTTTCCCATTTCAAAGATGAATTCCATGTCTGAGAAACATTTTAAGACCACATCCATTTCTGTCTTTTGAATCTAGCCCCATTACTGATGGAGAATTAAAATTCAAAGTAATTAAGTAAATATAAAATTAAATCTAGTAACCATGAAATCACTGCATGGTCAAAGAGGAAATAACACATCTAGATTATCAGTCTCCTTCATGGAAAGAAATCTGATGATGTGGTCTACAGAAAACTCCAAACTCATCAGTGAACTGCCTCCTTTGTGCAGGGTTAATAAATCCTACTATTGTCAGTTGGGTCCAGATCCCAAGAGAAAAATAAAGGAGAGAGTTTTAATATGTTAAAGACTCATGAACATGGAATGTACAATCATATAGGTAATATATGGAGTTATGTTTCACTCACCTTTCCAGGTTTCCCTTCACTGAT
Organism: Hemitrygon akajei; assembly: GCF_048418815.1. Lineage (NCBI taxonomy): Eukaryota > Metazoa > Chordata > Chondrichthyes > Myliobatiformes > Dasyatidae > Hemitrygon > Hemitrygon akajei. The sequence continues at coordinate 30,383,389 of NC_133131.1, read as the reverse complement.
GTACAAATTAGCCAGTAATGCAAAATCGCAGGTCTTACACTTTTCCCCATATTTCTCCAGGATAAATCCACCTGTGGCTGGGTTTATTTTGGCACTGTAACTGTGATTTACGTCAGGTTTCCCATTTCCTTTAGTGAAGACATTAGGCATAAGCTAAAGCAAAACACAAAAAAAAATGTACACATATTTATACAGAACATCTTACATAGAGCGCTGTTTAGCGGAACTCCAAATGTACTGTTACATTTACTGTAAACTATACTGCAGTTTTCAATTAAAACACAGTAAATTAGTCATTTAGGAAAAGTAAATCCATGTAGGTCCCACTTTCGATATTGTTGTCACAGATGAAGTCTCGGAAACGTTTGGATTCAAATACTGCTCTCAACCTAGTGTCAGAAAAAACATTCCGCCTGTATTACAAAAAAACAGGATATTGATCAATTAACTTAGAATTTTTATTTATGAAATATGTGCTTTTTTCACAGCACAAAGCTCCAACACATTGTGCTAAGCTAATAGGGACTTATCCAAAAAGACTGGCCATAATAGCAGCAAGAGGTAGTTCAACTAAGTATTGAGCTAAGGGGATGAATACTTTTGAACTGCTGACATTTCCATTTTTGTATTTTTAGATTTTCGTGCTCAACAATTTTCCCCGTTTTTTGGGCTCTGCAGTGAAGAAGGAGCATGTTTTTCACAAATAAAAACTCTCATTATATTGTTCAAAATCTCTGGTTTTAATAGTCATTTATGTGAACAAAGGGTTGGGGGCTGAATAATTTTACAAGGTCCTGTATATGAAGGCAACTTTATAAATATCAATTTTAACGACTTTGAAGTTAACAAATGATTCTTCAGTCAAACACCAATGATTTCATAAGACTACAAGACATTGAAGCAGAATTAGGCCAACTGGCCCATCAAGTCTGCTCCACCATTCAATATTTTTTTTCTCCTCCTCAACCCCAGTTCCCGGCCTTCTCCCCGTAACCTTTGATGCCATGTCCAATCACGAACCTATCAATCTCTGCCTTACATACACCCAACGACCCGGCCTCCCCAGCTGCATGCGGCATCAAATTCCACCACCCTTTGACTAAAGAAATTTCTCCACATCTCTGTTTTGAAAGGGTGCCCCTCTATCCTGAGGTTGTGCCATCTTGTCCAAGACTCTCCCATCAAGGGAAACATCCTTTCCACATCTACTCTGTATTGGCCTTTCAACATTCAAAAGGTTTCAATGAGATCCGGGGATCCCATTCTTCTGAATTCCAGCGGGTACAGACCCAGTGCCATCAAACATTCCTCGTATGATAACCCTTTCATTCCTGGAATCATCCTTGTGAACCTCCTCTGGACCATCTCCAATGCCAGCACACCTTTTCTAAGATGAGAGGCCTAAAACTTTTCACAATACCCAAGGTGAGGCCTCACCAGTGCCTTATAAAGCCACAGCATCACATCCTTGCTCTTGTATTCTCAACTTCTTGAAATTAATGCTAACGTGGCATTTGACTTCCTCACCACTGACTCAACCTGCAAGTTAACCTTTAGGGTGTTCTGCACAAGGACTCCCAAGCCCCTCTGCATCTCAGATTTTTGGATTTTCTCCCCGTTTAGAAAATAGTTTGCACATTTATTTCTACTACCAAAGTGCACAACCATGCATTTTCCAACATTTCAAGTAAAATAGGCAGCGATAAACATCCACGGGTGTTAATAATGATCATAATCAGGTCCATGGCACAGAAACACATGACACAATATAATTATCTACCATGTCACTAGACCATTAAATCAATAAGAAATCACACAATAACTTGGAGACTAAAGTGACCTGCTTTACTGTTCTCTATTCTTTAAGGTGATGTTCTTGTTACATAAGGATACTGTATGCAGTTTCTAAACACATTCAGGAGCAGTGTTAGTGAATTGTACCTCTGCATTCACACCAACAGCTTTAAACGATGTTGCAGCAGCTCCGAGAATGAAGGCACCTGGCAGTTCCACTTGCTCAGCGACAGTACTGAGATTATAGATCTGCAAACAGAAACAAAACCACATTGGTGTCCTTTTTATTACATCATATCTCCCGTGATGGCTGGATCAAAGAACTGCAGGTGCTGGAAATGCAAAACAAAACTAGAAAACGCTGTTACAAGTAAACTGCACTGCAAGGTTTTCAATGAAAACAGAGTAAGTAGAGTAAATTAAATGAGTGGTGAAAAAAGAATGAAAAGAACAGAGGGAATAAACCAGAGTATATACAGGCCGGCATGAGAGCATCCTTCAAGAGGGTGAATCCAGAGAGAGCATCCGGCCCAGAAGTGCTACTTTGCCGAGTACTAAATACCAGAGCTGACCAACAGGTTGGAGTGCTCTCTGAGATCTTTAGCCTCTCACTTCAGCGATGCTTCAAGCAGGCTTCAATTATATCAGTACCTCACAGGAACATCAAGTCAAGTCAAGTCACTTTTTATTGACATTTCGACCATAACTGCTGGTACAGTGCATAGTAAAAATGAGACTACATTTTTCAGGACCATGGTGTTACATGACACAGTACAAAAACGACACTGAACTACGTAAAAAACAGCACAGAAAAAAACTACACTGGACTACAGACCTACCCAGGATTGCGTAAAGTGCACAAACAGTGCAGACATTACAATAAATAATAAACAAGACAATAGGGCAGTAGGCTCTGGGTATTGAGAAGTCTGATAACATGGTAGCCTGCCTCAACAACTATCGTCCAGTAGCACTTACATCCACTGTGATGAAGTGCTTTGACAGGCTGGTAATGAAACGTATCAACTCCTGCCCAAGAGGCAACTTGGATCCGCTCTAAATTGCCTACTGTCTCAATAGGTCAAGCAGACACCATTTCATTGGCTCTTCACTCAGTCCTGGAACATCTGGACAGCAAAGATGCATACATCTGGATGTTCTTCATTGACTATATCTCAGCATTCAATACCATCATCCTCTCAAGACTAATCAATAAGCTTCAAGACCTTGGCCTCAATAACTCCTTCTGCAACTATATACTTGATTTCCTCACTTGTAAACCCCAGTCTGTACGAATTGGCAACAACGTCTCATCCACAATCTCCCTCAGCACAGGTGCACCACAAGCCTGTGCGCTTAGCCCCCTGCTCTACCTGTTTTGAGCACAGTTCCAATGCCATATTTAAATTTGTTGAAGACACCAGTGGTATAGATCAAATCAAAGGGTGATAAATCAGCACATAGGAGGGAGATTGAAAATCTGGCTGAGTGGTGCCACAACAACAACCCCTCTCTCAATGTCAACAACCTTGGAGATATTATTGACTCCAAGAGGAGGAATCCAGAGGTCCATGAGTCAGTTCTCAATGGGAGGGGGGAAGAGAGGGGAAAATCACCGATTAAGAGGGTCAACAACTTTAAATCCCCCATTGTTATCATTTCAGAGGATGTGTCCTGGATCTAGCATGCAAGTGCCATTTCAAAGAAAGCTCAGCAGCACCTCTACTTTCTCAGAAGTTTGCAAAGATTCGGTATGACATCTAAGATTCTGACAGACTTCTATAGATGCGTGGTAGAGAGCATACTCACTAGTTGCATCACAGCCTGGTATGGAAATATCCATGCGTTTGAACAGAAAACCCTACAAAAGCAGTGAACGTGGCCCACCCCACCATTAAGCACATCTACACGGAGCACTGTCGCAGAAAAGCAGCATCCATTATCAAGAACCCCACCATCCAGGCCATGCATGGTTCTGGAGGACCGGAAGGTTGCAAATGTCATTCTGCTGTTTAAGAAGCGGACAAGGAAGCAAAAAGGAAATTATAGACCTGTTAGCTTGACATCGGTGGTTGGGAAGTTGTTGGATTCGATTGTCAAGGATGAGGTTACCGAGTACCTGGAGGCATATGACAAGATAGGCAGAAGTCAGCATGGTTTCCTTAAAGGAAAATCCTGCCTGACAAGCCAAGTGCAATTTTTTGAGGAAATTATAAGTAGGCTAGACAAGGGAGATGCAGTGGATGTTGTGTATTTGGATTTTTAGAAAGCCTTTGACAAGGTGCTGCACATGAGGCTGCTAAACAAGATAAGAGCACATGGAATTACTGGAAAGTTACATACGTGGATAGAGCGTTGGCTGATTGGCAGGAAACAGAGAGTGGGAATAAAGGGATTCCATTCTGGTTGGCTGCCGGTTACCAATGGTGTTCCACAGGGGTCCGTGTTGGGGCCGCTTCCTTTTACGCTGTGTATCAACGATTTGGATTATGGAATAGAGGACTTTGTGGCTGAGTTTGCTGATGATACAAAGATAGGTGGAGGGGCCAGTAGTGCTGAGGAAACAGAGAGTTTGCAGAGAGACTTGGATAGATTGGGGGAATGGGCAAAGAAGTGGCAAACGAATTACATTGTCGGAAAGTCACAAGGTCATGCACTTTGGTAGAAGAAATAAATGGCAGACTATTATTTAAATGTGGAGAGAACTCAAAGTTCTGAGATGCAACGGGACTTGGGAGTCCTCGTGCAGGATACCCTTAAGGTTAACCTCCAGGTTGAGTCGGTGGTGAAGAAGGCGAATGCAATGTTGGCATTCATTTCTAGAGGAATAGAGTATAAGAGCAGGGATGTGATGTTGAGGCTCTATAAGGCACTGGTAAGACCTCACTTGGAGTACTGTGTGCAGTTTTGGGCTCCTTATTTAAGAAAGTATGTGCTGACGTTGGAGAGGGTTCAGAGAAGATTCACTAGAATGATTCTGGGAATGAGAGGGTTAACATTTGACCGCTCTTGGACTGTACTCCTTAGAGTTTAGAAGAATGGGGGAGGGCCTCATAGAAACATTTTGAATGTTGAAAGGCATGGACAGAGTGGATGTGGCAAAGTTGTTTCCCATGGTGGGGGAGTCTAGTATGAGAGGGCATGACTTAAGGATTGAAGGACGCCCATTCAGAACAGAGATGCGAAGAAATTTTTTTTAGCCAGAGGGTGGTGAATCTGTGGAATTTGTTGCCACGGGCGGCAGTGGAGGCCAAGTCATTGGGTGTACTTAAGGCAGAGATTGATAGGTATCTGAGTAGCCAGGGCATCAAAGGTTATGGTGAGGAGGCGGGGGAATGGGACTAAAGGGGAGATTGGATCAGCTCATGATAAAATGGTGGAGCAGACTCGATGGCTGACTTCTGCTCCTTTGTCTTATGGTCTTACTTCACTCACCCCATCACTGAACTGTTCCTACAACCTAGGGACTCACCTTCAAGGACTCTTCACCTCGTTATTTATTTATTGATGATTATTACTACTTCCTTTTATCCCCACTTTCATTTTTTTACTTGCACAGTTTGCTGGATTTTTTTTCCTGCACATTGGTTGTTCTGTCCTGATGTGTGCTGTTGATTCTATTGAGTATCTTGTATTTACTGTGAATGCCCACAAGAAAAGGAATCTCAGGGTTGTATATGGTGACATATACAGTATGGACTTAGTAATAAATTTACTTTGAACTTGAACACTGAGTTATCAAGGTAATGATTACTTTAAAAATACAGCAGTCCGAGCCAATAAATATATCGTTGGACAGTGGGAGGAAATCCACAGAGTCACAGGGGGAACATAAAAACTGCTTACAGGCAGCGGCAGGAATAGAACCCAGGTTGCTGCGACTGTAGAGCACTGTGCTATCGTGTCGAGTCAAGACAGAGACGACAGAATGGGGAATAGGGCAGAGAATTAAAATGGCACGTGACTGGGAGGTCAGGGTCCCTCTTGTGGAGTGAAAGGATGTATTTTGCAAACACTGCACTTGGACACCACATCAAGAGCAGCAAGTGCAGTATGACACACTGGAAGAAGTGAAGTGAAACACTGCTTCACCAGAAAGGACCGTTTGGGCCATTGTTCCCTCTGCGCTGAGCAAGTGCACGGCCACGCAGTAACTGAAATGCTCCCACACACCTATCCTTTGTTGCCGCATAGCTGGATTATTCTTTTATATAGTATTTTATTAAAGTGCTGCACAGTTTACAGGCCATACAAAAATTTTCTACTCAGAGCAATGGTTGGTCCATACACCTGTAAAAAAAAAAGAGGGAATGTTGTTTTGGTTGCCAGGATGGTGGGAAAGGAAGAGTTAAAAGGACAGATATTACATCTCTCATCATTCCACGAGGACACACCTTGAACAGTGGAGTGATTGGCCCAGATGGAAGAGCGTTGCATAACAGTGAGCCGCAAAGGGAATGGTCCTTTCAGGACATTGCATTGGGAAGGACTGCTCCACTGTAACAGCAAGTTAAAGGATGCACATTTTATGATACGGGGAGCACTGTTCTATCTGAAGTGCAGATTCATCTCCCTTACACCAACCAAACTATGGCAACTGATAGATGATCTTGTGGTCACTTTTAACATAGTATAGTAAATGCAGAAAAGTTCTTCAAACTGAACTCACAAAACAATTTCATGGTTGAGAGTAGGAAATCTTTTCTGTTCACCCACTCAGTCACAGCTAGAATGGTTGCTTCTATAAATCAAGCTGACATATGAATGAATTAAGAGCTAAGTGTATATTTTAATAGGGCACTATAGATTTTGAAAATACATTAACTAAAATGCCTTTCTAATCTTGTACCTAGGTGGCAGGGTGGAGATATGTCTCTTCCAAAGGTAATGTAAGGTGCTCCTTCCCTCCACTAGCCTGCAGGTCACCCTTGGGCAAGGTGGAGCACCTGCAGAGCCCCGCCCCAACCCCGATCAAGGTCACATGAAGCCCTGAAAACAGGCGGTGTATGATCATGAGAGCAGCTGGTGCATATCACAAGTCCTGGATATGTGACCACCGACGCCAGGCAGACAATCTCTGAAGAGTATTGATAATGGCTGGGGCCAGCCATCCTGTAAAGACACTGCCCAGAAGGCGGCAATGGCAAAATACTTCTGCAGAAAAATTTGCCAAAAACAGTCATGGTAGTGGAAAAACCATGATCGCCCACGTCATACAACACGGCACAAAACAAATTAAGGAATCTTGTACCCTTTGTGAGGACTCTCAGAACAATAGTTAGAAGAATAGGTCACAAAATGTCAAAGTCTGACCAAGCTGAAACCATTCGCACCTTATCAGTTTGTGGAAGGGGTAAAAGGTAAGGAACTCCACCCACGTCTGCTATTCTGGGTTTCCCACATAGACCTGCAAAATAAAAATACATTATAAAAATCGTTCAGTTCCAAAAAATTCAGTAGATTAAATAATCCTTAATATGAATGCAATGCTAATTCACAACCTTCAAGAAAAGTTACACAGATAATTTTGCAGGCCAGGCAGCATCTATAGGAAGAAGTACAATTGACGTTTCGAAACGTCGACTGTACTTCTTCCTATAGATGCTGCCTGACCTGTTGCGTTCCACCAGCATTTTGAGTGTGTCACTTGAATTTCCAACATCAGCAGACTTCTGCATGTTGACGGATAATTTTGTGTAGCACGAAATCTATTTTGTAAAAGGGTGCAAGAAATCAGCTCAAAGCAGTATTGGCCACTGAACTTTCTACTGACTTCAGTGAAACCAGCAATGAGGACATATTTAATACAAAACTAAGAATAATTTCTTCACCAGAGTTTGAAGCTCTATTTTCATTAAATTCTTTAGAAAGAAGCACCACTGTAAGTGCTAAGTGATCTTCTCCACCGGTTTTATTCTCTACCATTATCCATTCATTCAATATAAATCTATAGTTCATTCACTGCTTTATATTAGCACTAACCACTGTGTGTCACCCTTTCGAATGTTCTCCTTAATCTAACAGCCTACTTATTTCTTTGGTCATTGTCAAAAGCACACAACTATCGCTTTTTCATTTCCCCTTTGCTTGATGGAGTGCATTTCATTTTTCAAGCTTATTTTAAAGAACTCTTCTTCGAGTAAATCCAGATTCTACTTCATCCTCTCCCATTTACACTTCCTCCAGACTTACATTTGTTATTTATTAAACCCTTTAGCACGCTTTCAACTCTAACTCCACATGTCCATTCAATTCCCCCTTCCCTCCCTCAACCTTTCTCTGCAGCTTAAGAATCCCTACCTTTTCACGTCTAATGAAAAGTCAAACTGAAATGTTAACTTTCTCTTTTCATAGCGAAAGAGTGCTGTAGTATTTAAGGCCTTTTAAAATCGATTTATTTACACAGTATGCAAAAACTAACAGACAAGCATTCAACATATTGAAGGGTACGTGTTGCTTTCTGTGAGTGAACATTACATTATTTTCAGAAACATGATTCTTACAATTTTATTTTAAATCAATACATCACCAGGCATTCAGGCACTGCAAATGTGCAGTAGACTATCGAATAACAGAGTAGAATATAAATTACTGTTATGAAATATAAACTGCTGGAAAGTGTGTGTGTGTGTGTGTGTGTGTGTGTGTGTGTGTGTGTGTGTGTGTGTGTGTGTGTGTGTGTGTGTGTGTGTGTGTGTGTGTGTGTGTGTGTGTGTGTGTCTCTCTCTCTCTCTCTCTCTCTCTCCCATTCCCCCCTGCCTCCCACCCTCCCTCTCTCTCTCCCCTTCCTTCCTTCCCTCCCTCCCTTACTTGGAGGAACTCAGCAGCATCTATGGAAATGAACAAACAGTTGACATTTCAGGCTGAGACCCTTCTTCAGGACTGGAAAGAAAGGGGTGAGACACCAGAATAAAAAGGTGGGGGGAGGGAAAGGAGGATAGCCAGAAGGTGATAGGTGAAGCCAAGTGGGTGGGAAAGGTAAAGGGCTGGAGTTGAAGGAATCTGATAGGAGAGGAGAGTGGACAATAAGAGAAAGAAAAGGAGGAGGGGACCCAAAGGGAGGTGATAGGCAGGTGAGAAGAGGTAAGAGGCCAGAGAGGGAAACAGAAAAATAGGGGAGGCGAAGGGATTTTTTTTTTAAACTGAAGGAGAATCAATATTCATGTTATCAGGTTAGAGGCTACCCAGACAGAATATAAGGCGTGGCATCAGTTTGGCACAAGAGAAGGCCATGGACCGATATGTCAGAACAGGAATGGGAATCGCAATTAAAATGTGGTGGTGCTCGATGAAGCAGTCCTCCAAATTACAATGGGTCTCACCAATGTAGACGAGGCCCCATTGCGAGCACCGGACACAACAGATAACCCCAGCAGATCCACAGGTGAAATGTTGCCTCACCTGGAAGAACTGTTTCTTAATGGAGGTGAGAAAGGAAGTGCATGGGCAAGTGTAGCACCTTGGCCACTTGCAGGAACAAGTGCCTGGAGGGAGGTTAGTAGAGCGAGATGAATGGAGAAGGAATCCATGGAGGGAGTGATCCCTATGCAAAGCGGGGTGGGGGGTTGGGGAGTAAAGTTATGTTCAGTGGCGGAATCCCTTTGGAGAGGGTGGAAATTGCAGAGGATGATGTGTTGGATGTGGAGTCTCATGGGGTGGTAGGTAAGGACAAGAGGAACTCTATCACTGTTAAGACAGCAAGAAGATGTCATTTAAAGTAAAATTGGATAGGTATATGGACAGGAAAGGAATGGAGGGTTATGGGCTGAGTGCGGGCCAGTGGGACTAGGTGAGTGTTAGTATCAGCACGGACTAGAAGGGCCGAGATGGCCTGTTTCTGTGCTGTAATTTTTATATGGTTATAAGATGGGATGAGAGCAGATGTTTGGGAAATGGGGGAGATGCTGATGAGGGTAGCATCAATGTGGAGGAAGGGAAACCCCATTCTTTGAAGGAGGAAGCCATCTCTGATGTCCTGGAAAGCCACAACCTGGGGATAGATGTGGAGGAGACAAAGGAACTGAGAAAAGGGAAGAGCATTTTTACAGCAGACAGAGTGGGAAGAGGTATAGTCAAGATAGCCGTGGAAATCGGTAGGTTTATAGAAGATATCAGTTGACAGTTTGTCTCAAAGATGGAGACAGAGAAATTGAGAAAGGGGAGGGAGGTGTCAGAGATGGACAAAGTGAATTTAAGGGCAGGGTGGAAGTTGGAGGCAAAGTTGATATAATTGATGAGCTCATCATGAGTGCATGAAGCAGCATCAATGCAGTCTCCAATGTAGCAGAGAAAGAGCTGGAGACCATTACCAGGCACGGCTTGGAACATTGACTGTTCTACGTAGCCTACAAAAATACAGGCATAGCTGGGGCCCACGCAGGTGCCCATGACTGCCCCTCGAGTCTGGAGAAAGTGGGAGGAGCCAAAGGAAAAACTGTTGAGACGAGGACCAGTTCTGCCAGCAGGAGAAGGGTGCTGGTAAATGTCATGAGAAATAATATCCATTATTTCCCCTCAGACCTGCTCTGCCTTTCAATGTGATCTTAGCTGATCACTTACCTCAACACAGCTTTCCTGCACTAACTCTATACCTTGATTGCCTTAATATCCAAAAACCTACCTCCACTTTAATATATTGAGCCTCATAGCCACCCTCCTGTTAAACCAGGGGTTCCCAAACTGGGGTCACGGGCCCCTTGCTTAATGATATTGGTCCGTGGCATAAAAAAGATTGGGAACCCTTGTGTTAAAGGAATACAAATATTGTCTCATCCCTTCATTCAGACTCCAAGCGTCTGCTTAATCTCTTCTCCTTCTACATACTGTACCCTCCCTGTAACATCCCATCCCCATCACCCTATCCCAGTATCTGTTCTGGAAAACATCGATAACAGGAATATCCTTTGGAAGTGTAACCAGATCTTTCGACTATATCCCAGATAAGAGTTTTGCCTGGGAACTACATGACAGTTTTATTCTTGCATTCAAATCTTCTGGCAAGAAATTATTTGAATCCACATTCTATATAAAATATGAGAAAATTACACCCCGTGGAGAGGATGTTCTTATAGTGGGAGAATATAGGACCAGAGGGTGCAGCCTCAGAATAGAAGTATGTCCCTTTAGAACAAAGCTGAGGAGGAGTTTCTTCAGCCAGAGGCTGGTAAATCTGTGGAATTCATTGTTACAGACGCCTATGGAGGCCAAGTAATTGTGTATATTTAAAGAAGGGGTTGACAGAATCTCGATTAGTCACGGTGTCAAAGGTTACAGGGGAGAAGGCAGAAGAAGGGGGTTGAGAGGGGCAATAAACCAGCCGTGATGAAATGGCAGAGTAGACTTGATGGGCCAAATGGCCTAATTCTTCTCCTACGTTCCAAATAAAATGTGATTGTCAAGGCGACCTGCAAATAACCTTGGAGGGTGGGGGGGGGGGGGGGGAAGAAACACAAGAGAAATTCTCTTACATGTTAAAAATGCAATTTTGACGAAGTTTCTCTTTCAGATTGACTACTGTTACAATAGAAATAAGTGGAAATCACACCATTACTTCTCTGCAGCTACTTTAAAATCTGGCACAATCTCTACAGTACTCAAGAGCTAATCCTACACAATCAAGAAAGCTAAAAACTGCCTTTATTTTCTGGGGAGGCTGAAGAGAGCTGGACTATTCATGTCTATATTCACATTCTTCTACAGATGCACAGTAAAGAGTATCATAACATGTCGCATCACGGGACGGAAAACGCACTGCATTGGGCAGGAAAGTTTCAAAGTAAATTTATTATCGAAGTACCTACTGTATACATTACCACATACAACCGAGATTCATTTTCTTGTTCTACAAATAGTTTGACTGCCCAGCGCATCACCTGCACTAGCCTACCGCCATCAAGGACATATATATAGCAAGACGCTCGAAAAACATCATGAAGGATCCCGCCCACCCTGCTCATGGACTGTTTGCCACACTCCCATAAGGGAGGGGGCTGCGTAGCATCCATGCCAGGACCACCAGACTCAAAAACAGTTATATTCCCCAAGCAGTAAGGCACCTCCACACATTAACCCACCCTTCCACAACCCCCACCACCACTACTTTATCATTTCTTGTCAATCACCTCACATTGATATTCCTGTGCCTAGTGTCACTTTATGGAATTAGGGTTCAAACTATACTTACTATCTGGGTCAGTGTGTGAAACATACACAGTGGTTGTTCTATCAGTTGTAGGGCCGGCTAGCCAGTAGTTTGAGATTTGCACGGTGGAGTTAAAAGTTAAGAGATTTAGTAATATAAAATAGCACAGGTAGTGTGACACTAGTACAGCTTTGGACATTCCGGATGTCATTTCCGGTGCCATTCTCTAATGAGTCTCTGTGTGTCCTCCCCGTGGAATGCGAGGGTTTTCCTCTGGTCCTCCAGTTTCCTCCCACAGTCCAAAGACGTACCAGTTAGGTTAATACGTCTTTGTAAACGGTCCCTTGATTAGGTTAGGGTGTGTCGGGTTTGTCGAGGGCTACTAGATGGCATGGCCTGAAGGGGGCCAGAGGGAGCTGTTTCACTAAACAAACAAACAAACATAATCAGTACTTAACCTGCTGCAGCAAAGCTGAAGGGCTCCTGTGTAAGATCAGGGCAGTCCACCACCGATACCTGAACCTCTGCAAAGTTCTTCTTCAACCCATCTTGCAGCACTGAAAGAGAAGGAGCAGATTTTAAAAGGCATTTTATTCCCTCAAAGTTCAGCATGGACTAGATGGGCCAAAGAGCTTGTTTCTGCACTGTAGTAATCTAGACTCAAAGTTCAAAGTAAGTTTATTATCAAAGTATGTCAACATATATAAACTCTGAGATTCACTTTCTTGCAAAAATTACAAGAAACACAATAGAATCAATGAAAGACCACACCCAATAGGGCGGACAGCAACTAATGTGCAAAAAAAACAAACTGTAAATTAAAAAAAAGAAAAGAGAAATAACAACAACAATAAATAAGCAATAAATATCGAGAACATGAGATGCAGAGTCCTTCAAAAATGAGACCAGTTCAGTGGTGGGGCAAGTGAGGTTATCCCCTCCAGTTCAAGAGCCAGATGGATGAGGAATAATAACTGTTCCTGAACCTGGTGTTGTGAGACCTGAAGGTCCTGTAGCTTCTCCCTGACGGCAGTCGTGAGAAGAGAAATGGCCTGGATGGTGGGGTTCTTGATGATGGATGCTGCTTTTCTGCGGCAGCGCTCCGTGTAGATGTGCTCAATAGTGGAGAGGGATTTACCCTCTGTACTGGGCCGTATCCATGACTTTTCGTAGGCTCTTCCGTACAAGGTGCTTCCATACCAGGCTGCGATGCAACCAGTCAATATACTCTCCGCCACGCATCTACAGAAGCTTATCAAAGTTTTAGGTGGCACACCGAATCTCCGCAAACTTCTGAAAAAGTAGAGGCGCTGCCGTGCTTTCTCTGTAGTGACACTTGCGTGCTGGGCCTGGGACAGATCCTTTGAAATGATGCCCTCTCCACCTCTGGTCCCCAATGGGGACTGCATAGTGGACCTCCAGTTTACTCCTCCTGCAGTCAATAATCATCTCTTTGGTCTTGCTGACATTGAGAGAGAGGCTGGTGTTGTAGCACCACTCAGACAGATTTTGAATCTACCTCCCACCTGTTGATTTGTTACCACCATTGATTCGGCCAACAACAGTGGTATCGTCAGCAAACTTACATATGGCATCAGAGTTGTGCTTAGCCTCACAGTCGTAAGTATAAAACCAGTAGAGTAGGGTACTAAGCACACAGGCTTGTGGTGCCCCTGTGCTGAGGAAGACTGTGGATGAGATGTTGTTGCAGACTGACTGAGGTCTGCAAGTAAGGAAATCAAGGATCCAATTGCACAAGGAGATATTGAGGCCAAGGACTCAAAGCTTATTGATTAGCTTTAAATATTGAATACCGAGCTGTAGTCAGTGAAGAGGATCCTGATGTACCCATCTTTCCTGTCTAAATGTTCCAGGGTTGATTGAAGAGCCAATGAAATAGCATCTACTGTTGACCTGTTATGACAGTAGGCAAACTGCAGTTGATCCAAGTTGCTTCTAATGGCAGGAGTTGATACATTTCAAGACCAACCTCTCAAAGCACTTCACAGTGGATGTAAGTAATGCTGGATGATAGTCATCGAAGCAGGTCATCATGCTCTACTTAGGCACAGGTATATTTGAAGCAGGGAGGTACCTCAGACTATCAAAGCGAGAGGTTAAAGATGTTGGTGAATACTCCAGCCAGTTAATCAGCACAGGTCATTAGTATTCAGCTACGTCTGTGGTTTCACCCTCCTGAAGTCTCAAAGACTGACATCATAGGGTCATCAGGAGCTGTGGCAGTTCATGAAGATGCTTCCACGTTTTTATGGTCAAAGTGAGCATAAAAAGAACCTACGACCCTATAACCTTTCCACTGTATTTGCATTGCGTCATTCCAGTTTAAAAACACATCTCAATACTCATTTCTTGTTGTCAATTCCATTGTTCTCTACTGAAAGTTAAATTCTTGTGACGCAATTCACTAGAGGACCCTGCTTGAGAACTGATCATTTATGTATGTACTTTAATAATGTTTGCAGCTCAAGTTTGGTCAATTGTGTGGGGCATCACTGTTGAATCCACATCAACCCAACCCACCATTTACCACAAGGAACTGTAGGAAGGGTAAACAATCTGTTTTGCCAATTCCAACCAATTTTCCCTGTTACAATCTAGTGGGATGAGGTCAATTTTGGAGTCCTACCATTGTGCCAATAGGATTATCAAACTCAGCACGGATGACAGATCAAGCAAAAACTCTATGGTCATTAGATTATCTAGATTAGAGGATCGTAGAGTAATACAGAACTGAATCAGGGGTTTCCGCCCAACTTAGAAGGGTAGGAGGGGTCCTTTGCTGCTTCCTAGAGGTAAAGCTAGAGTTGAGGGAGGAGTTTGCATGATGGACAGGGCAGTATTTGCAACTCTCCTATTTCTTGCAGTCATGAACAGAGCTGTTGCCCTAGCAACGCTGCGATGCATCCAGATAGGATGCATTCTATGGTGTATCTATAAAATATTGGTAAGAGTCTTTGAGGACATATTTATTTCCCTTAGCCTTCTCGAACAGAGGTGATTGTGTGCTTTCTTGACCATAGCATCCGCATGGTTGAACCAGGACGATTTGTTGGTGTTATTTACACAGAGGAATTTGAAGCTCTCAACTATTTGCCTAAGTTACTCAAGTTCAGGGAATGTTCTTTGACAGTTATCTAGAATCACTACTGCAAAAAAAAAGTTCATTATAGTTAATTACATCATGTTAAAATGTTCAGTGGTAAACAAGGTGGATTGGAAGAGGATACTGGCGGGGATGATGGCTGAACAGAGATGGCTGAAGTTTCTGGGAATAGTTCACAATGTGCAGGATAGATATGTCCCACAGAGGAAGAACTTCTCAAATGGCAGGGGTGGGCAACCATGGCTGACAATGGACTGCACAAAAGCCAAGGAAAGGGCATATAAGGTAGCAAAAGTGAGTGGGAAGTTGGATGATTGGGAAGTTTCTAAAATCCAACAAAAGGCAACTAAAAAAGCTGTAAGAAGGGAAAAGATGAAATTTGAGGGGAGACTAGTCGATAATATAAAGCAGGATACCAAAAACTTTTTCCAGTTATAGAAATAGTAAAAGGGAGGTGAGAGTTGATATTGGACCACTGGAAAATGATGCTGGTGAGGTAGTAATGGGGGAGAAAGAAATGGCAGATGAACTTAACGGGCACTTTGCATCTGTCTTCACTGTGGAAAACACTACAAGTGCACCAGAGGTCCATGCGTGTCAGGGAGCAGGACTGAGTGCCATTGCTATTACAAAGGAAAAAGCGCCGGGCAAACTGAAAGGACTTAAGGTGGACGTCACCTGGACCAGGTGGACCAGAGTTCCGAGAGGGGTTGCTGAAGAGATAATAGATGCATTGGTCATGATTTTTCAAGAATCACTTGATTCTGGCACGGTCCCAGAGGACTGGAAGATTGCAAATGTCACTCCACTCTTTAAGAAGGGAGGAGGGCAAAAGAAAGGAGATTATAGGCCAGTTAGCCTACCCTCAGGGGTTGGGAAAGTGTTGGAAAATATTAAAGATGAGGTTTCGGAGTACTTGGAGACTAATGATAAAGTAAGTCAAAGTCAGCATGGTTTCTGTAAAAGGAAATCTTGCCTGACTAATCTGCTAGAGTTCTTCCAGGAAGTAACAAGCAAGCTGGACAAAGGACAGCCACTGGATGGCATGTATTTGGATTTTCAGAAGGTATTTTATAAGGTGTCACACATGAGGCTACTGAACAACATACAATCCTATGGCATTACAAGATGGATACTGGCAGGATAGAGGAATGGCTGACAGGCAGGAGGCAGTGAGTAGGAATAAAAGGGGCCTTTTCTGGTTGGCTGCCAGTAACTAGTGGTGTTCCTCAAGGGGTCAGTATTGGGACTGCTGCTTTTCACATTCTTGGTCAATGACAATAATGTAATTAATGGATTTGTGGCAAAGTTTGCAGATGATACGAAGACAGATGGAAGGGTAGGTAGTACTGAGGAAGCATTGTGATTGCAGCAGCACTTAAGACAAATTGGAAGAACAAGCAATAAAGTGGCAGACGGAATGCGGTGTTGGAAATGTGTTTCGAGTCCCATGATTGGGTCAAATTAAGCTCGACACCAAGATCTAACTGGATAAAAAAAAATCATTCCATCTTTAAATGTTTTGGACAAGGAACAATAGTGTGGACTATTATCTACATAGTGAGAAAGTTCAAACATCACAGGTGCAGAGGGACTTAGGAGTCCTTGTGCAAGACTCCCAGAAGGTTAGAGGTTGAGTCTGTGGTAAAGAAGCCAAATGCAATGTTCGCATTTATTTCAAAGGGGAATGTTATATAAAAGCAAGGAGATAATGCTGAGGCTTTATAAGACACTAGTCAGACCACACTTAGAGTCAGTTTTGGGACCCATATCTCAGAAAGGATATGTTGTCATTGTAGAGAGTCCAGAGGAGGTTCATGAAGATGTTTCCAGGATTGAAGGGGTTAGCATATGAGTAGTGTTTGGTAGCTTTGGCCCTTCACTCACTGAAATTAAGAACGTGAGGGATCTCATTCAAACCTACAGGATGTTGAAAGGACTAGATAGGGTGGGTGTGGAGAGGATGTTTCCTGTGGTGGGGTACCCAGAACTTGAGGGCACAGCCTCAAAATTGAGGGAGCGACTCTTTAGAACAGAGGTAAGGAGGATTTTTTTTTTAGTAGGACATTGGAAAAATGTTGAATTTCCCCATGGGGATGAATAAAGTATCTATCTATCTATCTATCTATCTCTGCCACAGACTGCGGTGGAGGCCAAGTCTGTGCGCATGTTTAAGGTGGAAGTTGATTGTTTCCTGATCGATGAGGGCATCCAAAGGATATGGTGAGAAGGCAGGTGTACGGGGTTGGGTGGGATCTGGGATCAGCCATGATGGAATGGCGGAACAGGCTCGATGGCCTAATTCTGCTCCCATGTCTTAAGTCCTGGGTACCCACTTTAAACATAAAGAGATGTACAATACCGCTCCTTTTTAACACTGGCAATGACTCATTTACTTGTACCAAGATTCTGACACAGTACCTGGGCTGTTAATCGGGAGGCACGATTTCAAATCCCAGCACAGCAACTCGAGAACTAAAATTTAAAATTAGTATCGGTAATGTTTAGAAAACTGGTTGTCGAACACATTCAGTAATATATCCAGTTGCTTAGCGTACTCGACGCTGAAAACCCATCACGCTAGTTGACCGCCCTCTGAAAAGCCCAGCAAAACACTCGGTTTAATCAGTGACAGTGACAATATTTTAAAAATGTCTTCTAAAGATAACTGTAGAGATAGAATCTGGGGTCCTTGTTCGTCACTGTCGGCGAAAACAATCTCCTGCACGTCTAACAGAAGACTCCAAGATGGTGATGTTTACTGGAAACGTCGGTCCGCCTACAGTGAAGCGTTAACCCTTCCGAGAGCTATCGTTTGCTCTCGTCGCAGGAATGAAACGCTATAATTTTCCTCGGTGTTTTCTTTTAGTATTACACATTGCAGGCAGTCCCGTCAGGTGCATTCATCCGCCCAGCGCAAAGTCGGGGTTTTACCTTCACAAAGCTCCTCTAAAGCTGGAACGTAAAGTGCAGACTTCTCAACGCTCGCAGCCATCGCAGCCGATCCGCTCCAAACAAGTCCTCCCGTAGGAGCGTTGGCCTGGGACTAATAGTTTCCAGAGTGTAAAGTTCAAAGTTTTGGTCAAACTGGTGAAGGCAAGAGAGATATTAACTGACCGCTTTACCTCGGTAGGACAAACTGAGTGAAAGTCGTGAGCGCGTAGCACCTTCTGAATTCTGGAAGGAACCAGTTTAAAAGATAAAGTGCTGAAAAGTAGTTAGTTAGGGTATGGGTGCAGAAATCTGAAGTCTTAATTGTCCAAAACAGTTAAAGATGGAATGATCTTTTTGTCCAGTTTAATATGGGTCTCATATAACATACTGCCCGGTCAATTTTGACCTCCGCGGTTCAGGTCTTTTTAAAACTAAACCTACGTTATTCTGCATTTGTTATAAGTGTGTATTATTACTGTTAGTTGATTTATAAGATGGCCAGGATCTCTCTCTCTGTCTTTTTTTGAAGCCGGATTAGAGGCGTGTGGAGTTAACTTTTATGTCTTAAATAATAAAATCATGAAATGCTTAAAAATAATTCCCCTTGTTATTCTTTATGATAAATTAGCAGGTCAAATAATTCCACCTATTTCAGTCAATTCATTACAGCCTTATTTCTAATTTTGAGATGACATGCATCACAAAGTCAGAGATAAATGATGCATTTACAAAGCCCTGTAGAAGGCTATATATATTATATTAACTAAACACGTGTAATGTGCAATTTTGCATTGTTCATGGACATGCAGAGAAGGAATTGTTCTACATCTTCTGTATCTTGTCATTCATGCACCGTGGTAAGGTATTCATCTTCAGCTACTATCCATCCTTTAGAAATTGGTGGTGTTCCCTTGAACGCGTGCGATAAAGGTAACCCAGGGTCAGTAGGTAGAAGGTTCCAGTATCTTGTCCCAACAACCATGATTAGAATAATGTGTGGCTTGGAATACAGTCTATGGTGTCTCGTTGCTCTTGTAGAAGCTGAAGGTGAATTATAGGTGAAATTATTGTTTCTGGGCTAACAAACATTTGATATTGAAGCAACCACTTTAAAATAATAGCATTAAAACGGTAAATTAAAAATTGTATCATAAAGTACCCTTTACAGTCTCTTTATCATCTAGTTTAGAGATAAATAGAGGCCAGGATATTGGAAAGATCTTCCTTGTTTTTGCTCGAAACAATTCATAACTACCTGAATAGACAAAGAAAGATCCGGTGTGATGTCTCACCTGAAAGTTGGTAGCTCTGACATAGTAGTTATGCCTGGAGGTTTCACTACACTAGGAACTGGAGCCATAACTTTCTGACCAGAGTACCTCAAATTGAGCTATAACTGACCTTGCTCAGTCCCTATTCTTGGTAACACTGGAATTTAATGAGATGATTTATTTATTCAGATACAGCACAGACCCTGGCCCATTTACAATGACCAATTAACCGACCAACCTTCTTTATAAGACTGTGGGCGGAAATCAGAGCACCCCGACTTGAATCGTCTTTCATTGCACAAACATTTTTTAAAATGGATTAAAATACCTTGTTTTTTCTGTACTTGGGGCAAAGTCAAACTGGCGATTTCTGTATTTATAAATGAAATATCTGCTTAACAAATTTAACAAAACAAACCTAACCAGCAAATAACATATCTGCAGCAATGCTGTAAAATGCAGCGAGTCGGGTGGCAGCTGGTTCGGCAGCAATCGGAGCTCGACCCCGGACCAGGTGGATGGGCTCTGGATGCGCCGCCGAACAACATTTCCGTCGCACATTTCCGGTAAGTGGCGGGCTCTGGATGCGCCGCCGAACAACATTTCCGTCGCGCATTTCCGGTAGGTGGCGGGCTCTGGATTGCAGAGAGTTGGGGGAATAGGGAGAGAGAGAAAGGGGTAAAAGCCAGGAAGGGGGTGGTGAATGCAGTAATGACACTTTCCCCCAGGGCTTTTTAAAAGGCTTTGCATCCGTAGCAATTTCGGGACTTTGTGTTGCTCTTGTGTGGTTTTTAAGTTAGCGATGTATTGGTGCAGATTGGACTTTCAGATTCTTTCACTTTCTTGCTGGTAACAATGCAAGTGTGGAACAGATAGAGGCCATTTGACTCATAGAATGGTTTACCAGTTCATTGGAGAGGAATCCGCAATCCCGTTCCTACCTGCTAGTCCTGAAAACTTTCCCCTCTCAAGTGCTTACCCAGTTTGCTTTGTAACTCCTGATACAAGATTTCCTCTGTCCTCAAGGAAAGTGAATTCTAGTTTGTGTGAGAAGTGCTAACTTGGTGTATACCTCGGTACATACATGTTACTATTTATGTAATGAGGTACAGTTTTTAAAAGCTTGTCTTGCATACCATCCATTCAAATCAATTCATTAGAACAGGACATTGCCGGTGGTGCAAAGGAAAACAGTAACAGCACAATAAAGTGTCACAGTTACAGAAAAACATGCAGTGCTGTTAGACGATAGGGTGCAAGACAATAATGAGGTGAATAATGAAGTCCAGAGTCCATCTTACTGTACCAGTGAGGTCTTCAGTAGTCTTATAACAGTGAGATATGAACTGTCCTTAGGCCTCATGGTACGTTATACCTGATGGGAAGGGGGGGAGGAAAGAGAATTTCCTGGGTGGGTGCTGCTATACGCAGGCAGTGAGAAGTCTAGACAGAATCCAGGGAAGGGAGGCTAATTGTGGGCTCTTGCTTTGGTAGGTCAGCTTTAAATAATCTACTAAATGGAGGTTTTCCCCTTGGATTAGGAAAATGGTACTGGAGATTCCATCTCCAACATTATCACTTAATTTATCATTTCCCATCCCCATGCCAGTTATTAATCCCTCAGATCTTTTCCTCATCAATTCCATTTCTGGACTACCAAACCCACCCCCAATTCTTGCTAACCTACAACACTCAATCCTAATTGTTGACCACCTCTTCTCCCTCTGTGCCATGCCTCCAGCAGCTAACCCTCACTTTCTCTATGTCCCCCACCCTTCTTTAGGAACCAATGTTGATTCAAGCTCTCATGTCTAAATCCTGCCGTCTCTGTGTTTTGATTCCTTATGTCTGGTTCACTCACTACCCCTCTCTTACATCCCCCCCACCTGAATTGGCACTTAACTTGATTTTCCTTGCACCCAGTGGCTATCTCAGTTTTTCTGGCAACTGTTTTTATGGTTAGAGAAATGCAGAGACATGACTACGTATGGTGCATTTCCCACTTTGTCAGAAATGTCAGTGAAACCATTTAATATAATGAGTTTTAGGTTATAGAAAGGGAGAATTATATTGAATGCACAATGGTCATAACATTTGAAGAAATGTTAACTGTCATTATGTGCTATGATCAGTTGTGCGGTGCTAAAATCCCAGTGATATCTGGATCTTTTCTTAAACACTGGCAGAAATGAGATTTTGCATTTATTAATCTTTTTGCCACTGTGTTGTAATCTTTCTCAAAGGTTGCTAGTTTTACCATTTCAACTTGAGTGATGGTAAAAGGACAGAATGGTGAAACAAAGAACACAGTGTTGGGTTCATGTTGGATGTAAACTATATGAGCTGTACTTTGCTCTACTGAAGAACTTAGGAAACTGCATGTTGTGAAAAGGAATTGTGAACTGGTCAGATATAAATGTGTGAATATTCACTTTCAGATTAATTACTTAATTGTGCTAGTGATAATCTGATAGAATTTATTTTTACTTGAGCAGGTGCAGCACCAAAGAGAACTTTCTTTGCGAAGCAACTCAAAATTATTCAGAAACTCCCATGAATAATTACAACCATCAAGTCTTTTCTGTGCAAATATTATCTCCATCCACGTATCCTGATGCCTGTGTTTTCTCCTCGTGGGATAATAGAGGCTTTCTAATTGAAGTGGGAATCACCTGGTGCGGTTTGCTTGGACTCGCACAGATAAACTAAGGAAAGCAATGGAAGATTTAAAGAGTGGTGAAGATGAGCAAATATATATAGAAGATGACGATGAAGGCAGTGTGTTGCTATTTTCGGATAAAGAGAATGAAGCTAAGGACTTGCAACAGATTACTGACGCAATAGTAGTTACCAAGCAAGCGGGCCCAGCCATCTCCAGCACAGAAGGAGATCTAATTACAAATACATGTAAACCCGTTGATCAGGATATCTCCCCTTCTTTAAGGTAAGCAAAGCCTATTGATTCTAGGTGCACCAGACTTATGATACTTTATTGGATTAAATAATGTCGCCTTTGAGAATGATTGAGACTAGATCATTCACAGTTTTAACTCCGATTTCATCCACCACCCACTCATCCCGACACATACATAAAAGCAGACCTCTTTGAGCTGGGAGATTTCCACTGTCACCCTTAACTCACCGTTATGTATTTTTGCTGAATTCATAACTGAGTAGGATCAGTTATTGGCCCAGATTCAGCTTTCTTGTCTACTGTAGTGGCTGGTATATCCCCAGGCATTATTACCTGGAAACCAAAACAAGTCTGCACTTGTTAATTTCTTTTGGTTTCACAAAGCAATAGAATTAACAGTAAAAAATATACACAGCTATGCTAAAGTTTGTCAGTTAATAAGTTCTGCAACAACAGTGCTCCTATGCTGAGAAAGAGAGCATTTCAAAATTGTCCTCCATCACCCATTCCAAATGTTAAGAATTGGAACGAACAACATGCAGGGTGGAAAACTTTCACATTTGAGGTTAATGACTGGTGTACAAGTGCAACGGTGGTAGATTATGACAGTCTAAAGTATTATAGAACTTGCAGTGTGGCATATTTTGGAAGTAATGTTTAAGCATATAAAAATTAATCTTTATCTGATGGGACGTTTTAATGAACTACCCAGAAAGGACAGGACAATAGTTCAACTTTTTAAGTAAAAACACAAAGTACTGGAAACATTCGGCAGGTTAAGCAGCATGCGTTGAAATAGTAATCATTTCGTGCCTGGGACCTTTGTCACGTTATTGCCATCATCAGAACTTTTACATACTGCTTGAGGCGGCGCGGCACGGCAGCAGCAGCGGCCTTTCAGACCTGGTGTTACTTTAATTTAATTTTCTATTTTAAGTTTGATACACAATTTTCGATTAGGGCACATGGATAACAGAGCAGCTATCTACCATCGCCAGATACTACTACAATACAGAGATCGCCCAAAAACAAACCTCCACAAAGATCTGCTGGCTGAATTACGCGACGTCGGCTTGCTGAGGGGAACGGGCCTACAGTCCCCGGAGTCGCTTGATGCTGGTAGCCGGAGGTGGGGACGTCGTAAGCGGTGTGCGTGAAGCGGAAGTGTGGCAAACGGGCAGGGGCCTGTGCCAGGCTCAAAGCAAACCCTAGCCTTGCCGGCTTTCCCGTCCATTCTGCTCTCCAATGTCCGCTTCCTGGACAACAAAATGGACTACATCTGACTCCAACGTAATACTCGGAGGGAGTACAGAGTTTGCTCCGCATTTGTCTTCACAGAGACATGGCTCACTGATGGGATTTCGAACACTGCCATCCAGCTAGACGGGCTAGCTTTGTTTCGTTCGGACAGAGATGCATCTGTCTCCAGTAAGGCTCGCAGTGGCGGTTTCTGTGTTTACATCGACACGGAATGGTGTAAGAACTCTGTGCTGGTTTCCAGACACTGCTCATCACTTGTGGAGTTTGTGGCAGTTCAATGCAGACCATTTTATTTGCCACAGGAATTCACCTCTGTCCTTATATTCGGTGTCTACATTCTCCCCAGCGCTAATGCTAAGGAGGCGCTCTGTGAACTGTACGGCGCTATTAGCGAACTGCAGAATGCACATCCTGATGGTCTGTTTATTGTCGCCAGTGATTTTAATCACACGAACCTTAAGTCAGTGCTCCCCAAATTCCATCAGTATGTGGACTTTGCAACGAGGGGGGAGAACGTGTTGGACCTGGTTTACACAAACATCCCCAACGCATACTGGGCAGAGCCCCGCCCCCACCTCGGATACTCAGACCACATCTCTGTTATGCTAATCCCAGCATACAGACCGCTCGCCAGGCGCTCCAGACCAGTTCAGAAGCAGGTAAAAACCTGGCCAGCAGGAGCCATCTCTGCTCTTCAAGACTGCTTTGAGCACACTGACTGGCACATGTTCAGGGAGGCTGCAACTGATGGCGACTCTACCAACTTAGAGGAGTACACAGCATCAGTGACCAGCTACATCAGCAAGTGCACTGATGATGTTACTCTGTCCAAGACCATCACTATACGTGCCAACAGAGGTGCGTGCGCTGCTGAGGTCCTGCGACTCCGCCTCCAGAGCAAGCGACAAGGCAGCTTTAACAACAGCAGGGCCAAACTGTCCCGAGCCATCAGAGGGGCAAAGCGTGCACATGCCCAGCTAATCCACAGTTACTTCCAGGACAGCGGTGACACACGGCGCATGTGGAAGGGCAGCCAGGACATCACCAATTACAAGACAACATCACCTGACTGTGCAGGTGATGTCTCCCTCCCAAATGCGCTGAATAACTTCTATGCCCGGTTTGAGGCGGAAAATGATGTGGTGGCGAGGAAGTCCACCCCTCCTGCGAATGACCAAGTGCTGTGTCTCTCTGTGGCCGACGTGAGAAGAACCCTGTGTAGGGTCAACCCACAGAAGGCTGCTGGGCCAGACAACATCCCTGGTAGAGTGCTCAGAGGATGTGCAGACCAACTAGCAGATGTACTCACTGACATCTTCAATATCTCCCTGAGCAGCGCCACCATTCCAATGTGCTTCAAGGCCGCCACCATCGTCCCCGTGCCGAAGAAGTCTTCAGTGTCCAGCCTAAATGACTACCATCCCGTTGCACCCACATCCATCATCATGAAGTGTTTCAAGAGGCTCGTCATGAGGCATATCAAGACCCTGCTGCCCCCCTCACTGGACCCCCTGCAGTTTGCGTACCGTCCCAACCGCTCAACAGTTGACGCCATTGCCACCACCCTCCACCTGGCCCTAACCCACCTGGACCAAAAAGACACATACGTTCAGATGCTGTTCATAGACTTTAGTTTAGCATTCAACACAGTCATCCCTCAGAAACTGATTGGAAAGCTGAGCCTATTGGGCCTGAACACCTCCCTCTGCAACTGGATCCTAGACTTCCTGACTGGAAGATCTCAGTCAGTCCGGATTGGGAGCAGCATCTCCAACACCATCACACTGAGCACGGGGGCTCCCCAGGGCTGTGTGCTCAGTCCACTGCTGTTCACTCTGCTGACCCACAACTGTGCTGCAACACACAGCTTGAACCATATCATAAAGTTCGCCGATGACACGACCGTGGTGGGTCTCATCAGCAAGAACAATGAGTCAGCTTACAGAGAGGAGGTGCAGCAGCTAAAGGACTGGTGCAGAGCCAACAACCTGTCTCTGAATGTGAACAAAACAAAAGAGATGGTTGTTGACTTCAGGAGGGCACGGAGAGACCACTCCCCGCTGAACATCGACGGCTCCTCGGTAGAGATCGTTAAGAGCACCAAATTTCTTGGTGTTCACCTGACGGAGAATCTCACCTGGTCCCTCAACACCAGCTCCATAGCAAAGAAAGCCCAGCAGCGTCTCTACTTTTTGCGAAGGCTGAGGAAAGTCCATCTCCCACCCCCCATCCTCATCACATTCTACAGGGGTTGTATTGAGAGCGTCCTGAGCAACTGCATCACTGCCTGGTTCGGAAATTGTACCATCTCGGATCACAAGACCCTGCAGTGGATAGTGAAGTCAGCTGAGAAGATCATCGGGGTCTCTCTTCCCGCCATCACGGACATTTATACTACACGCTGCATCCGCAAAGGAAACAGCATTATGAAGGACCCCATGCACCCCTCATACAATCTCTTCTCCCTCCTGCCGTCTGGGAAAAGGCTCCGAAGCATTCGGGCTCTTACGACCAGACTATATAACAGTTTCTTCCCCCAAGCTATCAGATTCCTCAATACCCGAAGCCTGGATTGACACCTTGCCCTACTGTCCTGTTTATTATTTATTGTAATGCCGGTACTGTTTTTGTGCACTTTATGCAGTCCAGTGTAGGTCTGTAGTCTAGTGTAGCTTTCTCTGTTTTTTTTTATTATGTAGTTCAGTCTAGTTTTTGTACTGTGTCATGTAAACCATGGTCCTGAAAAACATCTCATTTTTACTGTGTACTGTACCAGCAGTTATGATCGAAATGACAATAAAAGTTGACTTGACTTGAGCTTTATGCTAATGAAAATTATTGAGCTTCCTTCTTTAACATGGAATGATTTTAATTTTGAACCTTTTTGAAGAGTTGTTATAATCTTGCGTTACAACCTCAAGGTAACAAAATTGTTAAAGTAGTAATCAGGTAGTGAATGTTGCCCTTGGTGAACTAAACTAGTTCTCTTTAAGATGAGCTCATATTTTAGAAGAGGTCGTTCCACCCAATCGAGTCTTGGAAAATTCCCGTTAGTATTGTCACTCACTGATTTCCTTGTCACCTATGTTCCCTCACAGGTCCATCAACCTCTACCCATGCTAGGGGCAAATTACATTCATCAGTTAAATGACTAGTGTCTGTTAAGTGGGAGGAAACCAGAGCCCATGGGCCCAAGGGGAGACCGTGCAACTCGATGGATAGTGCTCATCTTCAAGATCAAACTTTGGTTGCTGAAGCCATGGAGCTATACCACTAATGTTCCACCGCTGTCATTACCCCTACATCCCAAAGCTGGTATGCTAGCAAAACTTTTATCCCATCAATCCACCTCCCTTTAATAATCTTTCCAGTTTACTAACTGCTGTTGTCTCCTTTAATCCATGGTTGGTCCACGTAACAGGTCAAAAAAGATCAATTTTTCATTGTGGTTTTGGAGAAGCAAGTAGATTTTACTTGTTCCAGATCCTCTTATGAGCTAGTAGAAACATTATAAAAATTATCCAAATTTGAGACCTGCTCCAGTGTGAAACAAGGGGCCTGACAGCTGGATCCAACATGGCCAGGCTCAAACTCCCATTCCTCCTTGAAATGGCCAGACCAGTCCTAAATACTTAATGGGAATATATATCCAAGCCTGACCCATGTATTTTGGTGCCATTGACCTTGGGTTGAGTAGCCAGACTCTTAGTACACATCTCTTTGTATAATGAAATAAAAGTTTAAAGTCCTAGATTAGAAATTAGGTAGTCAAATGCTATTCCAAGTTATGAGGATAGCAGGTCTTTTTATGGAAGAAATTATTGAGCCTGGAGGAATGAGGGGGTAGAATAAGTGGCCCTGATGATAACCATTTTCCTGAAGTAGGTTCTTTCTCATAACATTTCAAAGTGGACTGATGTGAAGTATTTACATGGATGACATAACAAAGATCCTTGCTCAATGGATTAATGTAGTCTTTTTTTTCCAGTGATGGCTCAAATTCAGTTGACAGTTTATTCAAGACGCAGTGTGCATCCACACCAGAAAGAAACAAGAGCAGGCCGAATACAGGGACATTTTTAACCCAATTAGAATTCAGAAGTCAAAATGAGCTTGATTCTGAGAGCTCGTCTGATTCAGATGAAGGTCTATGGCGTCCAAGTTTTTTGAAAGTTGGTGAAGTAAGAAGGCGGTGGCGAAGCAAAAGATCCAGAAGCAGTTACACTCGTAAGAAACACAGCCTGCCAAGAGGAAGGTTGCCCGCATCCATGTCTGCAGTAGAGAAAAAGAGGAAGTTGAGAGAGCGAGGACTGGAGTTTCCATTTTTGCAAAAGGAATATGGAAAGAAGGATTTGCCATTTAAGATGATTTTTACATATGAGGTAAGTAATAAGTCTATAATGTGGCATGTCAGGATTTGAATTATAAAGAGTAATTGAATAGTTAGATACTGTGCACATTGAATACTGTACCTACCAAATGTTCTATATATATTTGTTTTTAACATGTTTTTTTATGTGTATTGTATTTTAAATCTAACATTTTTAAGAGTCATAAAAAGTACAGCACAGAAACACGCCTTTCACACCATTTAGTCCATGCTTATCCTTTTAAACTGCCTATTACCATCGTGCACCGGGACCATAGCCCTCCATACCCCTACCATCCACCTACTTATCCAAACTTCTCTTAAACATTGAAATTGAGATAGCATGCACCACTTGTGCTGGCAGCTCATTCCATACTCTAACAACCCTCTGACTGAAGAAGTTTCCCCTCTTGTTCCCCTTAAACTTTTCACCTGTCACCCTTAACCCACTACTTCAAGTTGTAGTCCCACCTAACCTCAATGGAAAAAGCCTGCTTGCATTTACTAGGGTATACCCCTCATCATTTTGTGTACCTCTGTGAAAGGTCCTCTCAATCTTCTACGTTCCAAAGAACACAATTAATTTGTTTTTTAAGTATGGTGGAAAGGCTCATTCAGTTATTTATCTGAGTAAAGCAATAACTTCAAAGTGATACTGGAATTACTCCATATTGAAGCCCCTGTTGGAGGTAAGATGGAGGAAAAAACAAAACATTCTGTAAGTATATTAGGAGCAAGAGGGTAACCCAAGAATGTGTGGCAATAATCAGTGCAGGGAGCCAGGGGATGTGGGCAAGGTTCTTAAAAAAAAAAGTACTTCCTCTCCACATTCACCAAGGAGAGGGACATGGAAGATAGTGAGTTCAAGAAGGGATATAGTGTTGGTCTGTAGCACTTAAGAATTACGAAGGTGAAAATGTTTGATATCCTGGAATGCATAGGGTGGAGAAATCCACAAGGCCAAATGAGATCTATTCCGAAGGTGTTGTGGGAAGCAAGGGAAGAGATAACTGGAAACCTGTTGCAGATTTTCGCATCTTCATTAGCCACGGGTGAGCTGCCAGAAGACTGGGCAATGACTAACCCCCCCCCCCCCTTTTCTTTCTCAAGAAAGGCAGTACAGATAAACAACAGACTGGCAAGCCATGTCAGTGGTAGGGAATTTATTGGATAAAATTCTAAGTGATAGGACTTGTACACATTTGGAAAGGCAGGAGCTGATCAGGGATAGTCAGCATGAGTTCTGTGTGGAGGAAATCCTGGCCTTAATTCGATTGAGTTTTTTGAGGAGGTAACTAAGAAGATTGACAATGGTGCTGTAGTTGTTGTACTCTGTGTCTGTGTGTGTGTATGTGTGCGTGTGTGCGTGCGTGTACATATTAGTGCACTTGATGAGGTTCCGCTGGTCCACAAGCTTAAGGCACCTCCATCCAAGAAGAGCTGAGTAATTGATCTAAAATTGGCATGATAATAGGAGGCGGAAGCTACGGTTTTAGAGCTGTATAGCTCTAATGGCCCATCTCACCCATGCCAACTGACTTGACTATTTGAACTGGTCCCATTTGTCCGTGTTTGGAACATATCCATCTAAAACATTTCCTTTCCATATACCTCTCCAAATGTCTCTTAAACATTGTAATTGTACCTGCCTCTGCCACTTTCTCGGGCAGCTCATTCCACACAGTCACCACCCTGAATGTGGGAGAAAAAGTTGCCCCTTGGTTCCCTTTGAATTTTCCACTCTCACCTTAACCCTATGCCTTCTAGCCTAGAAAAAGATTGTCACTATTCAATTTATCAATGAACCTCATGATTTTGTAAACCTTGATAAGGTTTATAACCTTCAGCTCATGCTCCATGGGGAAAAAACCTACCTCTCCTTATACGTCAAATGTTTTGGTCCCTGTAACATCCTTGTTATTATTTTCTGCACCTTTTCCAGCTTAAAGATATCCTTTATATAACTAGTCAACCAGAACTACACACAGTACTCCCAAGAGTGGCCTCGAACAGTTGTAATGCAACATCCCAACTCTTCTGCACAGTGTCCTGATGGATGAAAGCAAGCATGACAAATGCCTTCATCATCCTGTCTACCTGTGCCTTCACTTTCACAGAATGTTGTACTTGCAGGCTTAGTTCTCTTATGTTCTACAGCATTCTCCATGGCACTGCCATGTGCTGTGTAAATCCTGCCCAGGGAGCATAGTGGTTAATACAGGTGGTGGGTGGCATTGGAGTTCACATCCAGCATCCTCTGTAAGGAGCTTATATATCCTCCCCGTGAATGAATAGGTTAATTGGTCATTGTAAATTATCCTGTGATTAGTCTAGGGTCAAAAAGGTTGGTTTCTGGATGGTATGGCTCAATAGGCCAGAGAAGTCTGTTCCATGCTGTATCTCTAAATTATTTTTTTTAACTCACCAAAATGCAACATTAAGGATGATTTTCGGATTGGAAATCTGACTGGTAGTGTACCACAGGGTTTGGTGTTGGGACCTTTCGTTGCTTCTAGTGTTTATTAATGACTCGGATGTTAATATAGGAGATGTGTGCCATGAATAGCAAGGAAGGTGAAAATTGGGCAGAGCCACAGCAGTTACAATCTAATCCCGACAAGTGAAAGGTGACAAAAATAGGAGGAGAGTGTATACAGTAACTTGAATGTAGCGGTACGGGGAGATAACGTCGTGAAGAATGCTTATAGCATGTTACCTCTGTAGGTTGTAGCATAGAAGTTAGAATGTTACATGGCAACTCTACAAAACACTGATTAGGCTGCACTTGAAGTATTGCATGCAGTTCTGGTCACTGTACCATGGAAAGAATGTGATTGTGTTGGATAGATGCCGGGGAGATTCACCAGCTCCGTGCAGTGCTTCGATAAGACTTTGGACGGCAAGCTTTGCTTTCCCTGGAGCGAAAGAGGGTGACCAGATATACTTGTATGAAATTATAGATAGTCAAACTCGTTTCCCCTTGGTAGGGGTTTCATAAACAAGAAGTTATGAGGGAAGAATTTCAAAGGAGACCTAAAGGGTATGATTTTTACACAGTGGTTGATATCTGGAACTCTCTGTATGGGGAAGTGGTAACATTGAGTACAATCACTATGTTTAATTGACATAAATTTTATTAAGTCTTTTCCAATTTTTATAAAGATAATTGGCAGGTAAAAAAAAGTTATTGCATGGTTAGATGAGAGACTAAATAATTTTCTATAAAGTTGTTAATTTATAACTAGTATTTCCAAAGTGTGTTTTGCTGTGTTCTTGCAACTCAAGAATTTTGATAAATTTTCTAACATTTTAAATGCTTCTAATTTATAGCAAGCTGCTTTGTGTGGATTATTTGATTACATTAAGGAGTTAAAATGTCAGAAACATCTCATAAACTCCTTAAAAAACATAAATGTGGATTGTGCAGAAAGAGTTGGTGGTCCAACAAAGCAATACAAATACCTGGATGAGAAAAGACCAATTTCACCCATATCAGAAAGCAGGTAAGTTGGTATTTTGATTTCGTTTCTGTATGGGTGTATTTGTAAGTTAACTTTTTAAGAAGTAAGAACACAATTATTGGAAATTCTTGGCTGGTCAGGGAGTATCTGTGGGGAGAGAGATTTAATATTTCATGAATGAAAACAAAATGCTGGAGACACTTGAAGTCAGGCAACATCTGGTGAAAGAAAAATAGAGTTAGCATTTCGGGTTAAAAGCAAAGGATCTTTGAGCTTTCCACAGCTCTCTGACCCGAGTGTTTTCAGTAAATGTTTATTTCAGATTTCCAGTATTGATAGCTTTTCATTTAATTTTTCAGGATATGGCTGTTGGTGGAGGCATGCCACAATTTAAAACTGATCCATGCAGAAGTAGTTCCCAACTCTTTTTGATCCCCTACTCTGTATTAAATAACTCATTTTAGTCATGGAGGTGATAGGAATGTTGCCATTGTTCTTGATGTTGCTGTGTTGGAGAAAAAATGTTTGGCAATTTGCACAGCTGCTAGCTATCTGGAGTAGCACGAGGACAGGGTTGGGTTCAGTTATGTTTCCTCCACAGGTGAATTGTTTACTGAAATTTAAATTCACTATGATACACAGCTCTTTGGAGTTGTTACTACTGTGTCAACCTTGTGTAACCCCTGGGTCGCCTCAGGCATCGCTCAAACTCGTTCTAGTCTAGGGGGAGCAGCCTTCGGCCCCGCCAAACTGGGTAATCAGCTGGTGTGGATGCTGTGTGATGTCCCCGCCTCGCCCAACAAACAGACAGTACACCTTATGCGATTAAATGAGTACAATTTATAAAGATTACTATAACTAAGCGATTACTAATGATACAGTATATATGAATAAGAGAAAAAAAGAAAAGGCGCCAAACTTATCAAAGTCCAAACCACTTCGTGCACAACCGTTGGAGCTCAATTACTGAAGTCTTCTGGCCACCATTCGATCCCCTCCGACTTCCTCGACCCGCCTCCTGGGACCCCCACGGTGGTCGACCAGACGCTCCACACTCCTCTGTCTCCGTCTTCTCTCATCACCGAAAACCTTGGGCCGGGGACCGTCGCCCAGCTTCCAGCATCCCGTCCTCTCTCTCTCACTCCATCGCCCCGACTCCCCAAAATCCCGCCAACATTCAGTTTACAGTCCCAAACAAGCTTCCAGCACTTATCATAACAAAGACGCTAGCATTCCTACTATTAACACAGGCGCCAGCATTCCTACTTTTAACAAAACAAAGACGCCATTTTGATTACATACACAGTAACAAAGAGAAAGAAAAAAACCCCCGTTACACTCTCCCCCCACCAAATAAAAGTCATGTCCTCATGACTATTAGATAACTCGTCACCTTTCCTGCCAACACACCATAACCCAAACACCAGCAGTGACATCTCCTCCCCACACAGTAAACCTCACGCCCTGTTCCTTAGGCGCTATATAGGCCAACTATCTGGGCGTACCCAAACCCTTCTGAGACCTCCGTACCCCCCTCACCTAAACCCTTAGGCTAGGACACAGCTGGGGATACCTTGGGTCCACTACCAACTCCTCTTTCAACCTCTCACTCATGCCCCACACTGCACACAGCTAACCCTCCCCACTACACCTGACTCAGTGGGAGAAGGGCCAAAGGTCTCTTCCTCAATCGAGGGAAAGTCAGCAAAAGGCAGCATGTACCACACATCCAGCACATCAGCCTTTGAATCCGTATTCTTCCTCATTTATTTGATCAGTAGCTGCTGTTTGATCTTCTCCAAACAGAAACGCGTGGCCTGCACTGCTCCTGCAGTCTCTTCAGCCTCCTGCAATTGAGATTATCATCTTCTCTGGCCCCTGGCTCAGCAGTTCTGACTCCTGCATCCCGGCCATCTCAATCTGGAATGCAGTTACTCCAACAGCTTCTTCCACCCCGACCTGAAAAGCAGCAGTTAAAGATTGGTCACCCTCCAGTTCAGTATTCACTGCACTTCTCTCCAGCTTCTTTTTTCTCCTCATGACTTCTTCCAAATCAACCTTCAGGTTTTGCACTTCATTTGAACTGTCGATGGTCATCTTCAGGTTCCCTTCAAGCTACCGCTTCCCCCTTCCGAGATTTGTCCGCAATTTCTTCACCTCCGCAAACTCCCTTCTCCAGGCTCTGTTTGCTGTGGCCCTCAGTCAAACAACTTTCTTCGTTCTCTCCAACTTGTAAGTCTTTCAAATGGTTCCAGATCACTCTCTCCGGTCTCTCAGTCTTCATTTCAAACTTGATTCCGTAGAGACAGACACTCACGAGCTGCGACCTTCACCAGCTCTGGCACGTGTCCAGAAAACACTTTAACTCTGTAGTTCTCAGCCGCTCCTGCACCGACCTCACTTCATATTCTCCTGAGGCAAATCCAAATACCAGGAGATCATCCACATACGTCAAAATTCCAAACGCCTCCACACCCCATGGTCTTCCACATGCCCTGCAGGAAGGTTGCAAGGGCTCCGGAGATACCCTGTGGTATCTTTTCGGACCGGAAAGACTCCTAGGAAACTTTTAACCGCCGTCTTCTCCTTGGCGGCCTCACTCATCGGGATCTGGCAACATCCACTCCTCAGATCCAGCACCTTAAACCTCTTCACACCACTCAGATAGGCCATCGCCTCTACGGCCCAATATAATCCACACACATGCTGCCTACGTCTGCCAAGCTGTAGGGGCCAGTCGCCACAACCTCTGCCTCACCGAGGTGTCTTCAGCAGTCAACTCCCCTCCCTGGTGGTATTTCGCAGCGTCCACTAAGAGGGTCTCACCCTCAGATACTCCTCCAGGCCATACCACCAACGGCTCTTGTTTGAATTCGGTATCGGCCCAATGCTGCTACACACATCCGCACAAGCAGCTCAAAACTCTGGGTGCATCGATAATGCCTCCAAACAGCTCTCACCCGCCTCCTCCGGGCAGGCCCCCAAGCGCACCAACAGGATATTGGTTCTCTCCATAACCGAAACGCTGCCCGTCTCAACAGTGTCCGGACACATCAGCATTAACGATTCATGAACCTCAGTCACCTCCACATTTGCCTCTAAGAACTCCATTTTCACTGACCAACAACCGTCGTCTTTATAATCACCGGCACTGGTACCCCAAATCTCCAGTGCCGTCAATGTCATCAAGGGTAAAGGCTTCCAAAAACGGTTATAACACAAACTGTACAGCAACTTAACCGGTGCCCCGGTGCCGAGGATGGCTTTAACTTGACTTCCATCCATCCGTAACAACACCTGACTGCGTGGTTCCTCTAAGCCTTCAGGAATAGGGTCTGTTCCTGGCTGGAGTTCCTTGGTACATTGCTGGGAATGTGCTCCCCCAGAGACCCCAAGCCGTTCCCCCACTGGGCCTCCTCTAAGTTTCCCGACACCTCTCGCATCAACGGAACAACTGATCCCCTTGACAGATCCCCCTGTCTCCGCAAGCAATTTATCTGCCCTCCTAACCAAAAGGGATACCCTAAAAACTTCCCACCAATCTCCTGCCACGGATATGATAAGCCCCCCAGCTGCGGCATTTGACTTCCAGTCGAACCACACGCATTTTCCCACACTTTCCCAGAACTGGCAGCCGTCACTTCGAGATAATTGCGCCCGACAGTTCTAACAATGCTACCAGCCCGCCTACTCAAACTTTCAACCAATCCCTGTCGCTTTCCCTCAGCCAAGCACTGCCACTCACCCAACAACTGAGCGGTCTGCTCCGCCCATGTCTCCGCCCCTTTAGGGCTGGACGTTATTCCAACAACCGGGCGGAGCCCACCATAGCTGAAACATCCCAACCTGTCACTCCTCACTCTCCAAACAGTACAGACAACCCATGGTACCACCACCATTTCGTCAGCACTAGTCGGAACTCGAACAACGACCTCTGGGCTACCAACAGCAGCCACCCCACCCAACACACATGCAAAGATAACCGGCAATCGCACACCCACAAACGCACACCAGCTCTTCGCCGCAGACACAATTCAAAGAGGGCGATGACACAGCTTCCACAGAAATCAATCCCGGACCAGCACCCCACAATGTAACCCCTGGGTCGCCTCAGGCATCGCTCAAACTCGTTCTAGTCTAGGGGGAGCAGCCTTCGGCCCCGCCAAACTGGGTAATCAGCTGGTGTGGATGCTGTGTGATGTCCCCGCCTCGCCCAACAAACAGACAGTACACCTTATGCGATTGAATGAGTACAATTTATAAAGATTACTATAACTAAGCGATTACTAATGATACAGTATATATGAATAAGAGAAAAAAAGAAAAGGCGCCAAACTTATCAAAGTCCAAACCACTTCGTGCACAACCGTTGGAGCTCAATTACTGAAGTCTTCTGGTATTTGATCCCCTCCGAATTCCTCGACCCGCCTCCTGGGACCCCCACGGTGGTCGACCAGACGCTCCACACTCCTCTGTCTCCGTCTTCTCTCATCACCGAAAACCTTGGGCCGGGGACCGTTGCCCAGCTTCCAGCATCCCGTCCTCTCTCTCTCACTCCATCGCCCCGACTCCCCAAAATCCCGCCAACAATCAGTTTACAGTCCCAAACAAGCTTCCAGCACTTATCATAACAAAGACGCTAGCATTCCTACGAGTAGCACGAGGACAGGGTTGGGTTCAGTTATGGTTCCTCCACAGGTGAATTGTTTACTGAAATTTAAATTCACTATGATACACAGCTCCTTGGAGTTGTTACTACTGTGTCAACCTTGTTTTGGAGTGAGCTGATGTTTCTGGGGAGACATTGAGTAAATTAGCTCTTTAACTGGTGGCATTGTTATCACATGAATAAACACTTGCATGTTGTTGGATATAGATTCAGGCTCCGCTAAAGACTGCGCTAAAGTTGAGGGTAAGAAACCTGGACAAAGTATTTTCCCCATAGTTGGTTAAAGCTATTGCTGATGAATTCCATACCTGCTGCAGCAATTCTGTCTGGTGACTCAAAAACTAGTGAAAACATAGCTAACAAAAAATCTGACGACAAAAGAGGTTGATGAGGAACTGGCTGAAACTAGTTTTAGCTAATTAGCCACACTCGTTTTTGGGTAACTTCAGGTATTTGGTAATGATACAAGATAATGTAACATTTGCAGGGGTCCATTGGAAAACTTGTATACCAGCAGTTTTAAGAATGATCATTCAAAGTCTGACCAAGAAAGACAGATTATATCTCCCTTTGATCATCAGGCCTCGTGTAAATGTCGTGAAGGATACCATTGCTTCAGCTTGACAAAATTGGGTATTAGGCAACATTTTAAGCACTGTGCCGCTGCTTACATTTATCAGTAAACAGTTGTGGTCAAAGTTAAAGAATTTTTTTGAGTGCAATGTTCTTTGTAACATGAAGAAAAACTTAATATTTTGTAGTGAGGAAACCTACATTGAAGACTCGGGAAACGAAGAGGCTTTTGATATGAAAGTCGTGGTAAGTCAGTTGTATTGAGAACAAGGTATTTCCTTTGACTGCATAATTAGGAAATATATCTGTGCTGTAGTCTACTTCTGAAGTTAATAGCTCAGCATTATACACAATGTTATATGTGCTACATGTTTCCCGAAGGTAAGCTGTGCTTCACTTTCCTTAAGGATATCATTTTATAAATGCAAAGGTTTCTGGTGGTATCCTGAAATTAGTGATGACTACAGAACTTGTGAAGCACAGTGGATTCCTATTAATTGGACCATCGGTTAATTGTCCCGCTTATTTGGGACAACTCTTAAAGAACAAAAACTAATCAAGAAAATAGCTGTGATTTCCTTTGTTTACTGCTTAGTTGGACAAGAGGCTGTTCTGAACAGTTTCTAAGTAGCATCAATTGTGTACACTTGTGTGGCCATCAGACACTACACTGTGCTTAAAGTGACCAGTTTTTAAATAGTCTCTTGCATACGTTCATGCTCAAAAAGCAGTGATTTTTGTCGCTGATAGTTGGTGAGAAGTAAGCAGGAAGCAATTCAGAACTTTTTTGCTCACTACAGTTTCAAGCATTCAGGCTTTGAGATGCCAGAAACATCTGAGAGTGAAAATGACCACTTCATCAAGTTAGGAGCTGTGAAGGATTTGAAGGTATCGACTATCATCTTGAATGTTTCAATGAAAGTGAAGATTTGGAGGATGCAATCCTCAATATTATTGTATTAAGGCAGTCCATTATCTGCACTAGGTGTCTGCACTGATTTTGTTCATCAAAAGAACACGGCTGCATACATCGGCTGAATTCTTCCATCGATAACTATTAGGATATACTAGCAGTATTAGTATAGTTCTAATTTATTCTGTATTTCATTTAAATACATAATCTGTTATTCAATTAGATGGTAGCTTGTCTTTTCTAATTTTTTTAACTATTTCTACAAAACTTTGGCTAATTCAGCTACCACTTAATTGGGCCAAAATGTCCTAATGTGTCCCAATTAACTGGAATCCACGGTATATTAAATAGGTATTTCTAACTGTAACATTGTTTTATACTTCACTTTTTAAAAGCTAGGGCAAACTTGTTGAAGAACATTTAATTGTTTATACTGAGACAGAAGTAATCAAATGGATACTCAATTATAATTGTGTAAGCAAGTGTGATGTTTGACAAACGTAAGATTATTTCACTCGTGTTTGTTTTAATGTCTTGGCCCAGAGCAAGCCAGCCAAAATCTGTTTACTGTTTTTCTGAATTGTTTGTGGCTCCATCAGATAATTTTATTCCTGGTACCCAATGAGCACTTCCTTCAAAGGACAATTATTCAGCATCACTAAAAAACTCTCGCTTATTTTCCATCCTGCACCAAATCCTTTTCATCTCTGACGTACAGTAAGTGAACAATTTTTTGGTTCCCTTAAGCTGCTCAGGTTTGAAATTATTGTCCTGGTGCTCAAAGCAACAAACAAAATGCTGGAGGAACTCTGCAGGTCAGGCAGCATCTGTGAAGGGGGATACACAATCGATGTTTTGGGCCAAGACCATTCATCAGGCCTGGAAAGGAAGGAAGAAGAAGTCCGAAGATGTTCAGCTCTTGCTGTGGTCCTGCCCTCCTTCTGTATTGAAACAATCTCATACAGCATCTTGAGTGAATGAAGCAATGAGCAAAATGTGGTATAAGAGCAAGAGGGCAATGAAACACAGTAACGTTGATATGCATTTTATTTGGAAGACCCAACTTAATCTAGAGCAGGGGTTCCCAACCTGGAGTCCATGGACCCCTTTATAGTATTTGTCCATGGCATAACAAAGGTAGGGAACCTCCGCTCTAGAGGCTTTTCCCTGAAAAGCCTAGCACAATATTTTAATTATGAGATATTGTAATCAAATCAATGCCAACATTTTCCACAAGGAATTAAACTTATGCAACTGCCCCACCTTTTCCCAATGCTTGCATTTCCCCTTTCAATACCTATCAAATTCATTTTTGAACAACAATTGAATCTGCTTACATTTATCCCACTGCAGTGCACTCTACCTTCTAGCCACTTGCTGCTTTAGTTTAAAAAAAGATTACTTCCTTTCAGTTTTGTTTCTTCTATACCAGTCATTTTCATTTTTGCATCCTTTGAACTGGTAGAAGTGGATCTTCTACCACTGAAGATTTTTAAAAATCTTTTTCAACTTCGTCTTGAGTCTGAATGATAAAATATCCTTATCAGATAAATCTCTCCCTACCCAATCTCTTTTCCAAGGAGAATAACCTCTGCCTCTTCAGTTTGTTCATAATATTAAAGACCCTCATCCGTGAAATTGTTTGGGTAAACATTTAAAACGTGTGCTCATAGAGTTTATTTGTATTTTAGCAACTTCAGAATGTACCACTTAATAGATGCTTTTTTTTTGTAACTGAAACTGAACCAAAGTTTTATTTTTGCCATATTGAATACAAAATTTCTGTTGGGGGAAAAAAATACTGGTTTAGGTTTTGCTGTATTTTATTACCAGCCACCATCAGTCAGACCACTCTGTGAATCGTAGCTTGAACTAGAAGTAGCTTGGATTTCATTTCACTAGTGAAGTTATTAATTGAAGATTTGGAAGCATCTAACCAAGCAGGAATCTGACAATATTATGGCACTTGTCATGAACCTTGTTTTTTTTGTGAAAGTGTGAAAATGTCATAACTTGTTCAATGTTTCACTAGCCTAATGATGATGTCTTCCTTGAGCTGTCTTGGGTCATACTAAAATCTAGTTTTTATTGTTTGTATATCAGTTAGAGGATTGAAGCGTTGTAGCTAACTTATGTATTCAATCATCATTCATGATATGTGTTTTATTTGCAGGATAATAGCTACTTCATAGAAGAAAAAGGGTCTGGAGGAAAGAAAAGGTACTCCAGGAAAATGCAGTACAGGAAAAAAGAGGAAAGATCTTTAAGGAGTGGTAAAAATAAAGGCCACCATGAAGCCAATGGTAAAAGTAAAGGTCACGTTAAAAATAAACAAGTGACAGTTGAACAAAAGGACCATTCCACACAAAATCTTC
The DNA here is from genome assembly GCF_048418815.1 of Hemitrygon akajei. Classification (NCBI taxonomy): domain Eukaryota; kingdom Metazoa; phylum Chordata; class Chondrichthyes; order Myliobatiformes; family Dasyatidae; genus Hemitrygon; species Hemitrygon akajei. The sequence continues at coordinate 30,343,591 of NC_133131.1, read as the reverse complement.
CTCACAATGCGCCTTTTAACCAGAAAATTGAAGAAAAATTAGCAGACCTGGACAGTCTACAGAATTCCCACAGGCCATTAGATGAAGGGGAAGTTGAAGAAGCAGAGACTGTACTTTCTCTTAAGAGTCGTAAGTCTAATAAACATTCAAAAAGTATAATGATGCAAAAGAGGGAACACATAACTTCGCCAGAAGAGAATAATCTAGAAAGAATGGATTGTGAACTAACGACGCACCATAAGTTCCTTTATAATGGTACTGCTCAAAGGAATATTTCCCAAGATCGGGATCATCCTGTGGAACAAGCCAACAAAGACACAAATTTATCAATGGTGTCTCAGAAGAAGAAGTTTAAACTTTATAATGGGAATAGTTATTTTACTGCCTCACCATTGTAAAAAGAGTAATAACTGCTTTGCCTGGTCACCATCAAAAGCCATTATTTAAGAATGAACTAAATAACATCTGAATTGCAGTTACAAATGAATGGTACATTTGCACTAAATTATTCAGTCAATTATGGCTTGATACTATCAATAACTATTACTGGGGAAGTATTTTCCATTGACTTTGAATCCAGAATTTTCACAAAGTATATTAATTTTAAGAATATTATGCAACAGAAACATATTGTCATTCTGTGGATGAACATTGTGAAAGTTGGAAAATATTCTTATATACTCTGCAGAAGTAAGGTTTCAACATGATCCTTACTTATTGCCTGTGCCTAAAACTTTGGCCTGAAGCTAAAATCTTACAAATAAGTCGAACAGTTATTTTCTAAACCTACAGCATATAACAGGTAATTGTGAAATTTCGACCTTGCAGAAATCCTTTTGAGGTAATTTATAATCAAGTATTAATGTTGGAAAATGTTTGTTCATCTGAATTGTTCATCAGAGCAATTTCTCCCAATGGCCCATTGAAGTTTTCCAGAAATTTATGTTTTTAGTTTTATTTATCAAAAGTTAATACTGAAAATTAGAGAATGGAGAGTAGTTTTCTTTTAGATAGCAGTGTAAGTAACCATTTCCTGTTAGTGATTCACATAAAATAACTTGTAGTATTTTATTTTCCTTTGTCAAATATTAAAAAGGTCAGCACACTCTGTACCTAATTAGATAAATTGTTAACTTCTAAGTTGAGTTTATTTGTGCGTATATCATACGTATAGATTAATCGGTTATTTTTAAAATGTTATAATAGTTTTGATGTATTAAGGATCAGAATTGTTTTAAAACTGAAAATTATGATATTGTTTACATTTTACTATTTTATGACTGGTAATGCAGAAAATGAACAAAGATGACACCCATGCTTCAATTGTTACGGCTGCATATTGCCACTTGGCCGACTCCTATGAAATGAGAAACGTAAAACTAGATAATAGAATAAGAATTTTGTTACTGGCTAAATGTTTGCACAGAGATCCATAAACCATATGCTTTTGAAAAATTTGTTTCCATATTTCCTTGGATTAGCTATGTTGCATGTAGTTTATAGTGAGGAGCGCATATTTATTGCATCATAATGTTGGTGCAAAGAAATATGTGATCTTTGTAAATATCTTTAATTAATCTGTACTTTTCCATTCAAATGATTTGTGTTCATTAAACATGAGAAATGATTTACATTTATATAACAACTTGAACATGAGCATTCTAAGGTATATCACAACAGTGATGTCAAATATAATTAGGCAGTAAGTTCTATTAGAAAGTAAAGGAACTTTTGCAGGATCACAGAGAGGAGGGTAAACAGGATAATATTACAAGTTAAATCAAGAGGAAACCAAGTCAATTGAAGAATGAACCAAGGCAGGGATGGAATCAAACTATCTCAAGAATTACGTTTCCCAAAGTTGTTAAAATATATTCACATAAAAAGGATCTAACTATTCAAAGTTACCTCTGCAGTGGAGTTAGAATTATAAATTCCTGTAAGTTACCATTGTGGATAATTAAGTATACACTTAAAGATTTCAGTTCATTTTAATCATTATATGTGATTTAGGCAAAGTCTTTTTATATCTCCTCTTTCTTTCTCAAACTTTTTGGAGTCCTTGATGCAGATGATTATATCATTCTCTGCCAACATTTCACAACTGGCCTCCAGTTGTGACTGCACAGCTCCTGATGAAGGATCTCGGCCCAAATCATCAACTGTTTACTCTAACATAGATGCTGCCTGGCCTGCTGAGTTCCTCCAGCATTTTGTGTGTGTTGCTTTCATTTCCAGCATCTGCAGATTTTCTCTTGTTGGGGACGACACATTATTTATTCTTCTCTTATCTATTTAGTAGTCATGGCTGGAGAATTACCTCCAATGATAAATTTTACTATGCCTACACTACTATATCTCCTGCAAGGATTGATCATTGGTCACTTTTCAATTTGTATGTTCTACTGAGAACACACATCTCACATTGAAGAAGAGGATGGGATAATGAAGAAATACTGTTAACAAAAGTTGTCAAGACTGTCTAGGATGTCCAGTGAGCACATGATTGATTTGTTTAGGGAATCAGAATCAGGTTTATTATCACTGGCATATGACATGAAATTTGTTAACTTAGCAGCAGCAGTTCAATGCAATACATAATCTAGCAGAGAAAAAGATAATAAATAAAATAAAAATAATGATAAACAAGTAATTTGATTATGCATAGTGAATAGATTTTTTAAAACATGCAAAAACAGAATACTGTATATTTTAAAAAAGAATTGTCCAAAGATTCAATGTCCATATAGGAACCAGATGGTAGAGGGGGAAGAAGCTGTTCCTGAATCACTGAGCGTGTGCCTTCAGACTTCTGTACCTCCTACCTGATGGTAACAGTGAGAAAAGGGCGTGCCCTGGGTGCTGGGGGTCCTTAACAATGGACGCTACCTTTCTGAGACACTGCTCCTTAAAGATGTCTTGGGTACTTTGCAGGCAAGTACCCAAGATGGTGCTGACTAGATTTACAACCTGTTGCAGCTGCTTTTGGTCCTGTGCAGTAGCCCCTCCATAGCAGACAGTGATGCAGCCTGTCAGAACGCTCTCCACGGTACAACTATAGAAGTTTTTTTGAGTGTATTTGTTGATATGCCAAATCTCTTCAAACTCCTAATAAAGTATAGCTGCTCTTGCCTCTTTTATAACTGCATCGATATGTTGGGACCAGGTAAGATCCTCAGATATCTTGACACCCAGGAACTTGAAACTGTTCACTCTCTCCACTTCTGATCCCTCTTTGAGGATTCGTATGTGTTTCTGCATTTTACCCTTCCTGAAGTCCACAATCAGCTCTTTCGTCTTACTGACGTTGAGTGTCAGGTGGTTGCTGTGGCACCACTCCTCTAGTTAGCATATCTCACTCCTGTACACCCTCAGAGGTAGTTGGACAAGAGAGCAGTCTGATTGGCTGCATCACCATCTGGTATGGGGGGGGGGGGGGGAGCAATTGCCAGGATCAAGGCAAGCTGCGGAGTTGTAAAATTAGTCAACTCCGTCATGGTTACTAGCCTCTGTAGTATCAAATATCTTCAAGGAGCAATGCCTCAGAAAGGTGGCATCCATCATTAACAACTCCCACCACCCAAAACATGAGGTCTTCTCATTGTTACCATCAGGAAGAAAGTACAGAAGCCTGAAGGGGGGCACACGGCGATTCTGGAACGGCTTCTCCACTTGTGCCATCCGATTTCCAAATGGACATTGAACTTATGAACACTACCTCACTTTTTTTAATTTCTGTTTTTGCACTACTTATGTATATATAATAGTTAAATTACTGTACTTACTGTAATTCAGTTTTTTCTATATCATTTATTGCCTTATACTGCTGCTGCAGCAAAGTTTAAAATTCTCATATGTCAATGATATTAAACCTGATTCTGAAACGCAGATTCAAGCACAGCAAAAATAAACTAAGTGCAATATCAAGTTTAGATAATAGAACACGTATAGTGATTATCAAAGTAATAGGACAAAATGTTAGGTCTGTCCCTAAATGGTTAGATTGGAAACTTCAAATGATTTTTACAAGGCACAGTACCCCCTTAATTCACACATTAAAGTAATGGAAATATCTTTATTGTGAAATAGAGAATTTCAACCTGAAATATTAGCTGTCGAGAAAGCGACGAAATGGACTTTTAACATCGTAAACCAAGCGGTTGTTGTTACGTCTCCCACTTGCTGTGAAAATGGCGGAGACCTCCCTCTCCCTTACCAGGGAGAGAGAGCCTGTGGATTGTCGAATGTTGGAATGAAATGCAAGACCTTTGGGGTAGCTTTGGTCTGTGTCTTTGCTCACGCTTGGGCTCGGTTGCGGCACCGATGCGCTTTTTTTTGCCAGTGGAGGGGAAGGGGGGGGGTCATTGCTTGCTGCCACTTACGCGCGGGAGGGGGAGCTTTGGATCTCTCATGTTTAACTGTCGTTCATTCTTTGGGGCACTTCTCTGTTTTCGTGGATGGTTGCGAAGAAAAAGCATTTCGGGATGTACAACACACACAAAATGCTGGTGGAACACAGCAGGCCAGGCAGCATCTATAAGGAGAAGCACTGTCGACGTTTCGGGCTGAGACCCTTCCTCAGGATGGTTAGGATGTACAAACCTCATTTCCAGAAAAGTTGGGATATTTTCCAAAATGCAATAAAAACAAAAATCTGTGATATGTTAATTCACGTGAACCCTTATTTAACTGACAAAAGTACAATGAAAAGATTTTCAATAGTTTTACTGACCAACTTAATTGTATTTTGTAAATATACACAAATTTAGAATTTGATGGCTGCAACACACTCAACAAAAGTTGGGTCAGAGTTAAAATAAGATTGAAAAGTGCACAGAATATTCAAGTAACACCGGTTTGGAAGACTCCACTTTAAGCAGGCTAATTGGTAGCAGGTGAGGTATCATGACTGGGTATAAAAGTAGCGTCCATCAAAGGCTCAGTCTTTGCAAGCAAGGATGGGTCGTGGCTCACCCCTTTGTGCCAAAATTCGTGAGAGAATTGTTAGTTCAAAAGGAACATTTCCCAACGCAAGATTGCAGAGAATTTAGGTCTTTCAACATCTACAGTACATAATATTGTGAAAAGATTCAGAGACATCTCAGTGCGTAAAGGGCAAGGTTGGAAACCACTGTTGAATGCGTGTGATCTTCAAGCCCTCAGGCGGCACTGCCTAAGAAACCATCATGCTACTGTGACAATTATAGCCACCTGGGCTCGGGAGTACTTCGGAAAACCATTGTCACTTAACACAGTCCATCGCTGCATCCAGAAATGCAACTTGAAACTGTATTACGCAAGGAGGAAGCCATACATCAACTCTATGCAGAAACGCTGGTGAGTTCTCTGGGCCCGAGCTCATCTCAGATGGACCAAAAGACTGTGGAACCGTGTGCTGTGGTCAGATGAGTCCACATTTCAGCTAGTTTTCGGAAAAAACAGGCATCGAGTTCTCCGTGCCAAAGATGAAAACGACCATCCTGATTGTTATCAGCGAAAGGTACAAAAGCCAGCATCTGTGATGGTATGGGGGTGCATCCGTGCCCACGGCATGGGTGAGTTGCATGTATGTGAAGGTACCATTGACTCTGAGGCGTATATTAGGATTTTAGACATATGTTGCCTTCAAGGCGATGTCTCTTTCCGGGACGTCCATGCTTATTTCAGCAGGACAATGCCTGACCACATTCTGCATGGGCTACAACAGTATGGCTTTGTAGACACAGAGTGCGTGTGCTTGACTGGCCTGCTGCCAGCCCAGTTCTATCTCCTATTGAAAATGTATGGCGCATCATGAAGAGGAGAATCAGACAACGGAGACCATGGACTGTTGAGCAGCTGAAGTCTTATATAAAGCAAGAATGGACAAAATTTCCAATTGCAAATCTACTACAATTAGTATCCTCAGTTCCAAAACAATTAAAAAGTGTTATTAGAAGGAAAGGTGATGTAAACATGCCTCTGTCCCAACTTTTGTTGAGTGTGTTGCAGCCATCGAATTCTAAATTTGTGTATATTTACAAAATACAATTAAGTTGGTCAGTAAAACTATTGAAAATCTTTTCTTTGTACTTTTGTCAGTTAAATAAGGGTTCACGTGAATTAACATATCACAGATTTTTGTTTTTATTGTATTTTGGAAAATATCCCAACTTTTCTGGAAATGGGGTTTTGCATGTTGTATACATTTCTCTGACATTAAATTTGACCTTTGAACCTTTTCCTTGCATAGATGCTACCTAACCAAGTGCCTTCGTACTTTTGTGTTGCAATCCACTGTTTTTGTTATCATATTTCAATCAGTGACAGCATTTCCTACAGTATTTTGGCTCAAAAACTGTAATGGCAATAGTACACAAATACAGTAAATACTCATGTTATTCCAGTGTTAGCCAGATATTTTTATGAAATACACTGTCATCTTAAATCATAATTATTCACATTGGGCATGAATTTTGGATACTGGGTGGCCTGACTTATAAGATAAAATGGAAACCTTTCACCTTCAATCATATTTTTAAAGATCTGCCATGGTTATTTTTTAAGTTAGTGGCTATTTAGGCCATTATATATAGGAGCAGAATTAAGCCATTTGGCCCATTGAGTCTGCTCCGCCATTTCATCATGGCTGATCCTTTTTTTTTCCCTTCCAGTCCCAATCTTCTGCCTTTCTAGATCTTCTATAAATAGGGCTAGTTTGACTGATAGTTACGGGTTAGTGATTATAAAGAACTATCGATAAATGAATGAAAGATGGAAAGAATGGGGAAGCTTCAGTGAGGATGCAGAGATTTACCAGAATGCTGCCTGGATTAGACAGCATGTCTTAGAAGGAATGGTTCTGTGAGTTTTCGCCCTGCGGCAAAGGAAGGTGTGTGGTGACTTAATAGAGGTGTGTAAGATAATAAGTGGCATAGATGGATAGAATGGACAGCCAGAGACTTTTCCCCAGGGCAGAAATGGCTAATCCGAGAGGGCATAATTTTAAGGCGATTGGAGGCAAGTATGTGCTCTAAATAATTGAAAACCTGCCCCAGGCGGTTAGCCCCAACCAGAAACAAAAAAGATTCTGGTCGTCCCGAAATGTCGACTGCTTATTCCTCTCCATCGATAAACACAAAGTACACTGCAGATGCTGTGGTCAAATCGAGATGGATGAACTCAGCAGGTCGGACAACATCCTCTCCATAGATGCTGGCTGACCCGCAGAATTCCAATCTCCCGCCTCCCCACCCGAATGCCGACTGCGCCTGCGCTGGATTGTGGCGCGAAGCCTCATGGGTCTTCTGAATAAAAATAATAACTAATTGCAATAATGAAGTGTGCTAGTCGTGATTGAGCCGGGGGGGGTGTGAGGAGGTGGAGTGGGGGAAATAGTTAGGGTCAGATCACTCAAGTTGGTGGGGGTTAGTGCGGGCGCTGCCGTGTGGGTATAAAAGGGCGCGCCCGCCTCCGTTCGCCCTCAGTTGGCGCAGCGGTGGGAGTTGGAGGTAGGTGAGTGTCTGTCTCGTTCCGTTCTCCCGGGCCCTCGTGTAGTGGCCGGGGGCACGGGAGGCCTCTTCCTGCGGCAGATCTCGGACCGGGCCGCGGACCCGTCCTCGTTGGAGGGGGTTGGTGCTTACTCTCGGACTCGCTTCCCCCGGGCCGCGGCCAAAGCAACACAGGCTCTGCTTTCATCCCTGCAGGTTGTCCGTTGTATCGATGATAATGAGGCCTGTTACACGTGTCGGGTTCCTGGCTTATTTTCCTTGTGCATGACTCGAACTGTTTAACAGCGCACCCGCATGTTAACGAAAGGTTGCAAGAACGTAAATCTAAAAATGGATACAGATCGTGTGGCCTAGCTTTAAGTAGCAAGTTACCTGCGGGGGAACTGAGCGAGTCGAGCAGAATCTGTGGGAGGAAGGTATTAGTCAGGTATTATAGTTGCTGCTTGAATTCCTCTAGTAGGTTGATGCTCCCAATTCCAACGTCTGTAGTTTCTTATTTCTGGCTTTAAAGAATCTTGCCAAAGGCCAACAAGCGAAACAACTCGTACGCTGCCTAACCTGAGTTCCCACCATCTTTCAGTTTTCCAGCATCTTCAGTTTTTCCTTTCAACTTAAAAAAAAAATTTTGCTTGCTGAAATACTTGATTACCTTTTGTATCAGATTCTCTTCTACAGTGAAGTAGTGAAATCTTTTTATTTTCATTCCCGCCTGTTTCTGGCATCACTTAAGCCTGAATGCTTGAAACATGAGCAAAACAATACCGAATTTGAGCAAAACTGCTTGCTTCTCGCCATCCATCAGTGACATAAATCAGTTCTTTGAACGCACGTTGGAAACTTAGGCAAATCTGTCCCAAATAAGCAGCTGCCCCGATTAGCCAATGGCTCAGTTAACCGGAATCCACTTGCGTTCTTAATTCTAACTCGGTTATTCTATTACCACTGCAGCCCTTCTTCCCTGAATTCTAGTTTTGTGATCTGAAAGGTACTAAAAGCAGGGGCTAAAGTTTTGGATGATTACAATGCAAATGGTATAAATTTCTAATGGATTGGCAAATTAAAATCCATTAATTTACATGGCATCATAATCAAGTTTGCAATCTAATCTGCAGTTATTTTAATTTTCTGATGTTTTTATATTGTTAGAAACTCATTCTTTGTAGGCTCACCTTACAACACAGCTGTCGCTGAGTTTGTTGCTAGAATTGCAGATGTGTGGTTCAATATTTGTGCAGTTCTGTTCTTGTCATTGTATCACTACCACATGTTAATCTAATATGAATAAGCAATTTTGTTGATAATACTGATCTGACAACTAAAGTTGCACATCAAAATGTTCCTATATGTGAACGGCCCTCCTTGCCTACATGCAGGGATGTATGACCTGTGGTCAAATATTTAAAGATTGCATTATGTGATGTTCGCATCTTGATGCTGGAAATGGTCAACAGGTACAGTGTATGGAAACCTGTTCATCATTCAAGTCAAGAACTTGTAGTCTGTGAGCCAGGACCCCAAATTTGGGCCACCAGTACCATCTGGGGTGAATAATTCTTAGTGATTTTTGGCAACGTATACACCCCTAGTGCTAGAAAATATGTGATAGCATTGCCACGGTGGTAGCTTTCAGTGTGTTATCACTCGATTTATAATCCCATGCTAAAACACACTTCAAAATTATACATAGCACAGAATAAAGCATTCTACTTCAAACTGATGGTTCTGTTATTATTGACACTTTGAAAATTCGTGAGAATATAGCTCAGACTATCTGTTTCTCAGAAAAGTTGTTAAAATTGGCATCTCGACAAATGTTATCTATTACTGGTAGTGACACACGGTGACTACATAGAAAATAGATGCAGGCGTAGGCCATTTGGCCCTTCGAGCCTGCACCGCCATTCAGTATGATCATGGCTGATCATCCAACTCAGAACCCTGTACCTGCTTTCTTTCCATCCCCCCCCCCCCCCCCCGCCCGATCCCTTTAGCCACAAAGGCCTTATGTAACTCCCTCTTAAATATAGCCAATGAACCGGCCTCAACTGTTTACTGTGGCAGGGAATTCCAGAGATTCACCACTCTTTGAAGAAGTTTTTCCTCATCTCGGTCCTAAAAGGCTTCCCCTTTATCCTTAAACTGTGACCCCTCATTCTGGACTTCCCCAACATCGGAAACAATTTTCCTGCATCTAGCCTGTCCAATCCCTTTAGAATTTGTATACATATCAATAAGATCCCCCCCCCCCCCAATCTTCTAAATTCCAGTGAGTACAAGCCTAGTCGATCCAGTTTTTATTCATATGAAAGTCCTGCCATCCCAGGAATCAATCTGGTGAACTTCTTTGTACTCCCTCTGGCAAGAATGTCTTTCCTCCAACTCGGGGACCAAAACTGCACACAATATTCTAGGTGCAGTCTCACCAAGGCCTTGTACAACTGCAGTAGAACCTCCCTGCTCCTGTACTCAAATCCTTTTGCTATGAATGCCAACATACCATTTGCCTTTTTCACCGCCTGTTGTACCTGCATGCCCACCTTCAATGACGTGTACAATGACACCCAGGTCTCGTTGCACCTCCCCTTTTCCTAATCAGCCACCATTCAGATAATCTGTTTTCCTGTTGTTGCAACCAAAGTGGATAACCTCGCATTTATCCACATTAAATTGCATCTGCCATGAATTTGCCCACTCACCTAATCTATCCAAGTCACCCTGCATCCTCCTCACAGCTGACACCGCCACCCAGCTTCATGTCATCCGCAAACTTGGAGATGCTGCATTAATTCCCTTGTCTAAATTATACATTACATAAGATGTACTTCTGTTTTCATGTTCTGTTTCACATTTGTATCTTGTATAGCTACATTTATATCACCTTTGCAGCAGGTGCTTTTTTTCACCAGCAATGTTAATGTGATTTTTTTTCTCTTTCTGTTTCAGGTACTGTGGTGGTGGTGGCTGCACAACAGGATGAGAAGAGTAGATTCAGATCTGGAATAGCTGAATCACTTTGCTTCAGAATGGAGAGCCATAAGCGCAAAGAATCTTATTAAGAAGCAGTGTACAAGTAGCCCGTTTTCCGAACATTTGCTTTTACGAAAGTTACCTGTTTGCACTTTTACAAGAAAAGGCAGTGCGCGCTCTGAGCAGCCAAGCTCCTCCCCCAGAACTGCATTCAGCATCAAGCTGCCATTGCTTAAACTAGTGCCTGTGAGCACCTGTGCTTCATCTCAATTTATTTTGTGCGTCTAACGCTTAGGTAAAACTGCACGTAAATAAGCGTTTTGATCGTGGTCAACGAAATAAGGACACCATCAGCAGTGTGCTCACTGTCTTCTCAATTCCGGTACATACATTATTTCTACTTTATATAGGCTATTTTTTTGTGTTATTTGGTATGATTTGGCAGCTTCAATAGCTTAAAGGTTACTGGAGTGAGATTTTTGCTACACTAGACAGTGCTGCAATGATTGCAGAAAAGTATTTCTACTTTAGGCTGTGTATTTATCATACCATTCCTGCTTTTACGAGATGTTACTGTTATTTTAGGTTTTGTGTTACTTGGCATGATTTTTGTAGGTTATTTTTTGGGTCTGGGAACGCTTATATTTTCCCCTTTATATAATAAATAAACGGTAATCGCTTATTCACTTTATGACATTCTGGCTTACGAAAGGTTTCATAGGAACACTCTTCCTTCAGATAGTGGGGGGAAACCTGTATCAAACACCAGAAAACATTAAAAGAAGATCAAACACAAGGAAATCTACAGATGCTGGAAATTCAAACAACACACAAAATGCTGGTGGAACATAGCAGGCCAGGCAGCATCTATAAGGAGAAGCACTGTCAATGTTTCGGGCCAAGACCCTTCATCAGGACAATAAAAGATGACAACCATTTAGTTAGTCATCAAGACTTTGAATCCTGGAAAACATTACTTGAAGCAGCCACAGTGAGAAACTATGCCCCTATTTTAGACGTTGCTAAAGAACTTGGAGAAAAAAAAGTCCCAAGAATCTATCACTGAAAATGCCAGAGCCTCTTCATGAAGACAGACTTGGAGACTGGAAAGGAAAGCATTACTGATGAAGCTGGTGGGAATACCTGTTCATACCAGAATCAAGAAAAAGGAACCCGAGTACAAAGAGAATTATGATGAAACAGATGGTGATGAACTGTATAAAAGGATTGAAAGGGAAGTCTATAAAGACCTTTTTAAGTATATCAGAACTGATATCATTCCCAGCAAGATGATTGTACAAGTCACTTCTTTGGTCATGAAACTTGAATCTTTCATGCTATCAGGTGGAGTTACACTCCTGCAAGATTCTACAAGGAAGCACGTTCGTAGGAATCTGAGCTGGGCAATAAAGTAGATATATTTCCAGATGACAAAGGAAAATTGTTAATGGTTCTTGAAAGTGTATCATTAAGGGAAGTTGTCTTGGAAAATCAAACTACAGAGGGAACTGAAAAGTTTGGAGGGCCAAGGCAACCAGTTTCCACAAGATCATAGATCAGACTTCATCACGTTCTTGGGTCAGGAATGGGACCTCTCCCCAGAACTGATGGACAAACTGGAGGCATTTACATTATTTGAATTCCTGAATATATTCTCTACAGATACATGTGATTATATGTGTCCTAAGGTTTTTATTGACTTTGCCAAAATAAACAGTAGACAAATATTTTTCTAAAAATGAAATGATTTCCTCTACTGAAATTGGGCACTTCTGCAAGTGCCACCAATGACATAATTTTCAATGTAGAACTTTATAACATTTGATGAAAAGTGCTTGAACTCTGCTATCATTGTGATATTTCAATGTTGAGAATCACTGATGACAAAATACCACTAGGTTGAATATATATGTTGTACTTTATATTGGCCACTTTTCAGAAATGCTTATTTTAGGGTAGTGTTATAAAATGCATGATAGCACACATAAAGCTACAACTGGTGCAATGCTATCACATATTTTCTAACTCTAGAGATGTATACATAGCCAAAAATCATTATTCCCATCAGATGGAACCGACCAACCTTATCAGATATCCCCAATTCAGAACTTCTCAGTACCAAGCTACTTTACCATTCCTGGTTATTCTGAATAATTGATATGAAACATTAATTGGCTTTCTTTGCACATAGCTGCTTCACCTAAATATTTTTATAGTTTTGATTTTCTTTTAACTGAAAAATTGTTAGTTTGCTGATGAACCTCTAAATTTAATGCAGTGCATTGCCTTTAAGGTACTCTGGTAATACCTCCTCTCGTATAGAGGGGATTCTGCTTCAGAAACCATGAAATTTACATTGCTATTGTTTGTGGAATTTTAATAGTTTTGCTTCCATTTTGCCCAGTCTATGACAAAATAACTGTTAAATCCAAGCAACACAAAATTCTCGGGGAACTCGACAGGCATGTGCAGATTTTCTTGTAAATGTTACTTCCATTTGAGGATTTTGCAGATTAAAAAGAAACCTACCTAATCTAATCACAAAGTGTTGTGATTAGACATGATGGGGTGTGCTTACATGTGAAATTAATAATTCTGAATCTTCCTGCTGCAGGTGTATCTTGTTCAATAAATCAAAGTGAAATTGTTGGACTAGAATGCTGGAATCAAGATCAATTGTCGGAAGTTTCAGAATATGTAATATACAGGTGAGAAATGGTATATTAAGATAAAATCTGGAGACTAGCATGCAGTTCAGAGTTTTGTCTTGTTAATAGATAAATCTAGAACGGAGTGCTGAAAGTAATCTTTCTTTGCAACCCACATCTGGTTATACCTTGCCAGTTGTGTTACTGACAAGAAAGAACATATTTCTTTGTTTTTCTCAATATATTGCCAAATTAATATAAAATGTTGCATTTGAGGCATTCGTACAAATGGTGCAGGAAAGTTAATTGTTTATTTCTTGTTTTATCTAAAGATGGACAATGGCCGCCTTTTACAAAAGAAGACCTGCAGAGCGGTGGTGTGACTACATGGTAATTTTTACTACAGTACATAGAAGTTAACATCGGAATTCTAGTTTTAAGTGAAAGTGGCTAAATTGGTGATTCTTTTTAAAAATGGAAGATTTTGGATGATTTCAATGCAAATACACTATGTTCCTAATATTTCGGCAAATTTAAAAACTTGCTTCAAAAACTCAGTTTGCATTCTAAATTTGCAAAGTTCCTTTAATTCTACAAGTTTTCTAAACTGTTAGTAAGAAGCTCACTAATTGCGAGCTCGCTTTACAATTCAGGTTTCCCTGAATCTGTTACTTGTGTTAAAATGGATCTTTGAATTGCAGTAATTTGAATTCTGTTTTCATTCATCACTCTTCCCCTCTGCTATTAAGTTGTGATGAGTGCCAAAATGTTCAACTGCTCTGATTGACAGTGAATGATTAGGCCATTCTGAACATGTCACAAACTATGTTCTGCTAGTTCTTTGATGCAAAATAAATATATTAGTTGAGATTACCTCTGCCAAAATAGTTTCTGAATGTTTTCTTGTTGGATTCCCCTAGATGGGATCACACCACCTGGAATGGATTCTGAAGTCACCCTAACTACTGAGGTATCTCCAATTAATCTAAACTTAAACTGCTGGAGTATAATGGTAACGGTGTCTTGGTGGCATGTAAAGTGTATTCTGTAGCACCATACGGATATTTGCTAAATCCAGATTTCACCGCAATCTGGTAAAGTAATGAATTATAAAATAGAAGAGAAGTGTTGATGTTTGGGTAAAAATGCATCAATAGACAACAGGTGCAGGAGTAGGCCATTTGGCCCTTTAAGCCAGCACCGCCATTCACTGTGATCATGGCTGATCATACACCCCGTTCCTGCCCTCTCCCCATATCCCTTGACTCCGCTATCTATAAGAGCTCTATCTAACTCTCTCTTGAATGCATCCAGAGAATTGGCCTTCACTGCATTCTGAGGCAGAGCATTCTGTAGATACACAACTCTGGGTGGAAGAATTTTTCCTCAACTCTGTTCTAAACTGTGGCCTCTGGTTCTGGACTCTCCCAACATCAGGAACATGTTTCCTGCCTCTATCTAGTGTGTCCAATCCCATAATAATCTTATGTTTCGATCAGATCCCCTCTCATCCTTCTAACTTCCAGTGTATACAAGCCCAGTCGCTCCAATCTTTCAACATATGACTGTCCCGCCATCCCAGGAATTAACCTCGTGAACCTACACTGCACTCCCTCAATAGCAAGAATGTCCTTCCTCAAATTTGGAGACCAAAACTGAACACACTACTCCAGGTGTGGTCTCACCATGGCCCTGTACAACTGCAGAAGGACCTTTTTGCTCCTATACTCAACTCCCCTTGTTACGAAGGCCATTATGAAGATCAATGTAAGGGCACTAAACCTGCAGGTCTGTGAGGTCAACTAATAGAATAGGGCTTTGGGGTTAGTATGATATCACTGGGATGAAAAAGCAGTGTCAATTTTATATTCATGATCGGCAAAAACTGAAGTGCAGGTCATTATTGACAAATCGTAATAGAAGAAAACTTGCAGCAATTAATAAATAGTCAAGTACACAGTTGAATTGATCCATTTGTGCTTCCAGTTGTGTAGTTGGATATTAATGATAGTGTCTTGAGAAATTGTAGGAACATTATTGCTTCTGATGAGCAATTGGAAGGTTGTTCATTATCTACATGAAAATCAATTTGCAAGTAGACTTGTCCTTGCTGACTGAGATGCCTGGCTTTATCCTAGATTTTCCTGACTTTGTCCCATTTCCAATACTGGCCTATTTCTGGCCACTATTGCATAACAAAACAACAGACATTACCTTGCTTGCCCAAATTGAATTCTGTCTGCCATTCCTCCGCTCAACCTTCCTGCTGATTTGTGTCTCTTTAGGGCTGTGTGCTTAGTACAAAATTATTACACAGGATATAGAAGTCTCATTTTGTATCAATGTGATACAAAATTGCCAAAACGGCAATGTTACAGTAGACATGGGAGATTTCAGTATGCAGGTAGATTTTGGAAAAATAAAGTTGGTGCTGGATTCCAGGAAGAGGACTTCCTAATGCCAATGAGATGTCTTTTTGGAAGAGCTCTTGGTTGAGCCCATTGAGGGATCAATTGTTCTGAATTGGGTGCTGTGCAATGAACCAAAATTGATGACGGATTTTAAGGTAAAAGAACCTTTAAATCTGAGAAAAGGCTAAAATTAGTACCAGTATTACAGTGGAGTAAAGGGAATTAGATGTATGAGAAAGGAGCAGGCAAAATTGATTGGAAGGGGATACCAGCGGCGATGACAGCAGCACTGGCTGTAATTTCTGGATTTGGATGATGGAATTGATAGCTTTGTTGGTATGCTTGCAGACAATAGGTGAGGGAGGGCAGGTAGTGTTGAAGTAGGCTACAGAAGGACAGGAGAATGGGTGAAGAAATTGCAGGTGGAATATAGTGTCAGGAAGTGTATGGTCATGCACTTAGGTAAGAAATGAACGCTCTCGCCTTTTGTCAACCATGAGCAGGCTTAATGGGCCAAATTACCTAATTGTGCTCTGATCTCTTAAGGTCTTAAAATTAAGTGGCACTTACTGAAAATGAGGCCTATCCCAACTGTTTCTTTACAGTAGATCTGTGTTGTTGGAAATGCCTCAAAGAATAAACTTGTAGTGTTCGCTTTACCCACTGGACTACTGCTGTGAGCCCTTTGGGATTAAGCTACAAAACATAAGTTTGACCATGAAAATTGGTCAAAGTAGGCTAAGATTTATTGGTAATTCAGAAGGATGTAGTAATCTCAAAAACAAATGAAGATTTACATATTGTATTTGTTTTTAAGGTTTGAATTCATGTCAGTTCAAGTCTCTGGCGTAAGAATACGCTTCTGAACATGTTGTATTCAGGTAAGAGTTTGAAGCCATGCTCTAGAAATATCAAATCCATTTGGATTCTTTCTCTTGCCTATAGCTTGTTCAGTTTTTCAGCCAAACAAGCAAGCCTGGGCTACCTTACTGGCCTGCAGCATTCAATGTTCTATTGGCAGAGCCGTGAGCATTAGAACCCCCATTCATAGACAACCCCTGTTAAAAGCTCTTGTCTAATGTAGGCTGATTTTTTGGGTGGGGGTGGGGAGAATCCTGCTGACCTTTCCTGCAGGATCCTGCCAGTATCAAAAATAATAGTAATTTTAGTGCCATTTCTGATTTTTAAAAAAAAACATATTTGGCAACTTCTAGCCAGATGGATTGACTCGTGTTCATTAGCTTGTGTAATTCCTGGGTTTGTGAAAGACTGGTTCTGTTGTGATGATTTTTCTGTTCAACTGCTGTGTGAAAGACAGTGTGCATATTTTAACGTTCTGAACAGAACTGTAGTTGACAGTAGTTTTTCTGAGTTCTGGCATTTTAATTTGAGTATGTCATATCTAATATGATCTTTTATTCTTTAAAGGTTGGGATCGCTTCCTGTCTTAAGGTAAGTTTTTTTTTCTTGAAGCTAGAATGAATAAAGTGGTTATGGTGTTCAGTCAGAGTCCATCTCCTAAAGCATTATAGCTCTGGGTTTTTTTTTGCTCATAATGAAACTGGGGAAAAATACAGGTATATTTAATATTAAATGTGGTGACCAAGTTAAAAAGCAACATTCTAATATTGATGCAACTTGTATTTGGAATTTAATGTTTGCATGCCTTGGGTTTTAATATAAATTTTTAAATTATTTTTGTTAGATTGCATTGTTGTATCTGCACCCAGCAGTACTTTCTGTTGGGCTGTTCATAAAGCAGTGCTACAGTAATTCACCACTTGGCATCGTTGGTTGACATGCTCAATATGTTTGTTGACCTGGTATTTCTGGTTGATACATAAGCCACTATTTTTAAGCCTATCAACTTGTATTTTGGAAGTATTTGGCTGACCCAATAATATTCTTTATAGGTATTTGAATATTGTGCATCAACAGAAATGATCACTGCATTCTTTTAAGGTGAGTGTATTGTGACTAATTAAAACGGAAGCTGTAACTGGAAACAGCTTGTTTACTCACACAACAAACTTCCAGGAGGATCAAAGAGAATTATTCTCCCAACATGATGTTTTATACCTAGCATAAAGTAACAGTCAATGATTAACTACAGTTTTAATTGTTATGGTCACTTTTAACACTTTGATAGGTAAACTTTATTGGCAAAACAGATCTGTCCTGATGACAGGAATACACCTTTATCAATGTACTAACAGGAAGACAGCAGATTGCTTTTTCAATGTCCCACACCCAGTGATTAGTTTCACAAGCTACCAAGCATCACTTGGAAGATAAATTGTATACAGGTTTTATTTCCTGAAGATTGCTTCTAGTTTTTAGTTGATCCATTATTGTGCCATTTATATCATAACTAGAATGATCCCTAACAATTTAAATATTTTAGGGAAGTGTAAAATTTGTTCATGGAAGTTCCTGACTTAGGCTGTTACTCAAGTTAAATATTTTGATTTGGTTGGTAAAGTATTTTGCTGGTCACTTACCAAGGCTATCAGAAATACAGTTTCTGTTCTGCTGTGGAGATGACCATAAAGTAAAGCCATCCCAACTGGTTGTTCTTTGTAAGGCAATTGGTTGGGAACATTTACTGCCACCTTTCAATACCACTTTACTTTAACTTTTGTACCTTGCTACAACTACTTGGGTAAAGATTTTGATGACTCTCAGCCTACTGCTGACTGTGAAATGTATAGGAACAGGTTTGTGCGAGGGTGTGGAACTACATGTATAATCAGTTCTGGGAAATTGTTTTTAATATGCATTACTTCACTTTGGGCTGCTTGCAGTTGAAGTTGCGACCTGAGTGGAAGATTTCAAGATGATGAATAATGCTTGGGATATTTCCCTACTTTTTAAAGAAACAAGGTAATTATCTTCTACAATAGCTTTTGGATACTCTTAAAGAATTA
This sequence comes from Hemitrygon akajei, assembly GCF_048418815.1. NCBI lineage: Eukaryota > Metazoa > Chordata > Chondrichthyes > Myliobatiformes > Dasyatidae > Hemitrygon > Hemitrygon akajei. The sequence goes on along the minus strand of NC_133131.1, from coordinate 30,325,148 downwards.
AAGGGAAGCAGTTTATTAAGCTAGCGGTTTGATCTTGGGTCATTTCAAGGGGAGTTTTTGGGCAAAAATCCACTAACTCTCAACGCAATGACCAAATAGTATAATCCTGTGTTTAGTTACTGCAGACTTGTGTTTTGCAGTCTATGCTCGCAGGATACACAGATGTCTTCAGTGTCTGGGGTTACATATGAAGCACTAAAATTTCAGTTACAAGCAATGGTAACATCAACCACTTAAATGTCATTTCTAAAGCTTTGGAGGGGTGGGTCATCCACTTAATCTGCCTGGCTGTACTTGTTCTGTTTGGTTACAGTCAAAACCTTTACTACTGTTAGGCAAAAGCTACTGTCTATCAAAGAAACTTTCATTTTAACATGCACTGACTTCAGTATTGCTATGTTATGACTAAAACAATTAGTAAATGGGCAAATTTCTTCTCTCCATAAACTTGGCCAGAAATGTCTAAATTATTTTACTTTATTGCTTTTAGGGTCACATACAAAGCCAGAAGATTGGTACAATGAACTTTGGACTCGTTGTTTCAGAGGTTAATCACTCTACATCTGAAAGTTGTGGTTAAATTGGTAGATCATTCAAAGAAAGCATTAAAAGTGAAAACCTTGTTTACATAGCTCAATTTTATGTGAAGGTATAGTTTATAATTCTGACAAATCAAACAAGAATAAAAGAATTACTTGCCTGAACTGCTTGTAGCATTTTGATTTTGTAAATGAGACCTAAACAAAATTATTATGTGCATTTATATAAATGTCACGTAAGTCCACGGTGTTAAAATTGTTTATTGAATGGCATTGTTAACCTAATAACCTACAATGACTATCTTTGCAAGCCAACCTGCAGATTGAGGGATGGACCATATAGGACAGATTTTTTTGGAACATCTGGGATTGTGAGGATGTGTAACAGGAAAATATATACTGGGCTAAACTAGTTTTTTAGAACACTGATGTACTATGGAGAGCATTCTGACTGGTTGCATCACTGTTTGATATGGGGGAGTGCTTCTGCACAAGAGCATAGTAAACGGCAGAAAGTTGTTAAAATAAGTTGATCAGCTCCATCATGGGCATTAGGCTAGTAGCCAAGACATATTCAAGCATTGGCACCTCAAAGGCTGCGTCCATCATTAAGGATCTCCACCACCCACCCAGGATATGCCCTCTTGTTAATCAGGAAGGAAGTACAGAAACCTGAAGGTAATTCAAGAAGTTTTTTTTTCCCCCTCAGCCATCAGCTTTCTGAATGGACATTAAAACCATGAACTCTGTCACTACATTATGCTTTTGCACTACTTATTTAATAAACACTTCACAATGTGATATTAAACATGATTTTGATTATGAATTTATGTCCTATTGCACTTTAAATGAAGTGTATCTTGAATGATTAACAATTACATGAAGGTGGTTGTGCTTTCACCATTTAATACAGAGAACTAAATTTCTTTTCAGTGTGCTAATTGTGTTAACACAGATCTGAAGCAGTCTACTGAAAGATAACATCTTGAACTGATTTTTGGGTTGGGAGTATGAATGCCAAAACATAGACAAATCTAGAAGTAAGGTCAATCATAAAATTGTTGGCTGAATTTAATTACCATATACGTTAATTGTTTTATGCAAAGACTTGAATGTTAAATGTCACTGCATTTGTAATAAAACTAAATCAGAATGTGCAGATTTATCACTTTGGGTAATCCTGTATTGAGTGCAACAGTGAAATGTGCCATTGGAGGGCAGTAGCTGTCCTTCAATGGTTTAGATGGAGAATTGCCTGTTTGGTAACGAGCAATTTACTTGTACAAACTTTGTACACTGCCATTTTTTTTAAACAAAGGATGTAGAATCAGATCCAGAAATAGCTGTCGTGTACATTGTCCTATCAAGCATTTTCCCATGTTGGTTCTTAAAACAAGGGCACCTATGGAACCAGCTAACAAGTTATTGCCAAAAAAAATTGTTCCAAGTGGTTCAAAAATAGTTCTAAACCACCAAAATAATGCTTCTGCAGTAACTGCATACAAATAAGATGTGCTGAATCATTCTTAATAGGTCTTTTTCATGGGCTATTTTGATATATCAAAGATTTTTTTTCTAATGATAGGATTTTGGGACAGTCAAAAAGTGGATCTGAGGAGCAAACAGCCAAAGGTAGAAGCACAATGTGTAAGGTGTGAGAATAGGAAAGGCGAAGGAATTGGGCCTAGCGCTCGATTAATGAGGAGGTGGGCTGTAAGTGCATTTAAACCATATTTCTATGTAGCTACAAATTTTTCGGTTTTTCATGGATGAGGCCTTAATCAAGGACCTCCTATTAAGGGGTCAGCTGCTTACTATGATGTGGCAAACGGATTTTGACCTTTTCAACACAATCACTGGGGGGGGGGGGGGGAGATAATTTATGACAAGGCAAACTTGGTGCAAACTACAAGACAATTTGTTTTCCTAAATCTTATGAAAAATATACTAATATAATCAGTTAAGAACCAAAGTGATTAGCTGCAGGTAAGTCTCCCTTGAACACTTGAATGTCTCAGAAAAGTACGGAAGAAACGTCAAATGTTCAAGGTATATTTATGTGGAGTTCTGCACAGGTGCATTCCAATGAGTCAGGGAAGTTATGGTAGGGTACAGGAACCGTGGTGTACAAAGGCTGTAATAAATCTAGTCAAGAAAAGAAAAACTTCAAAAGGTTTAGAGAGCTAGGTAATGTTAGAGATCTAGATTATAAGGCTAGCAGGAAGGAGCTTAAGGAAATTAGGAGAGCCAGAAGGAGCCTTGGCAGGCAGAAATTTAATTACAAGGCATTCTACCAAGTATGTGGAGAGCAACAGGATAAGACGTGAAAGAATAGGACCTATCAAGAGTGATGGTGGGAAAGTATGGAACCAGAGGAAATAGCAATACTTAATACTTTGCTTCAGTATTCACTATGGAAAAGGATCTTGGTGATGGTAGTGATGACTTGCAGCAGACTGAAAAGCTTGAGCATGTAGATATTAAGAAAGGATGTGCTGGAGCTTTTGGAAAGCATCAAGTTGGATAAGTCGCTGGGACCAGATGAGATTGCTGAGCCTCTGGTGATCTTGCATCATCAATGGGGATAGGAGAGGTTCTGGTGGATTGGAGGGTTGTGAATGTTCTTTTATTCAAGAAAGCGAGTAGAGATAGACCAGTGATTCTGACCTCAGTGGTTGGTAAGTTGAAGATCCTGAGAGGCAGGATTTATGAACATTTGGAGAGGTATAATATTAGGAATAGTCAGTATAGCTTTGTCAAGGGCAGGTCGTGCCTTACAAGTCTGATTTAATTTTTTGTGAATATCACTAAATACATTGATAAAGGAAGAGCAGTAGATGTAGTGTGTATGGATTTCAACAAGCCATTTGATAAGGTACCCCATGCAAGGCTTATTCAGAAAGTAAGGAGGCATGGGATCCAAGGGGACACTGCTTTGTGGATCCATAACTGGCTTGCCCACAGAAGGCAGAGTGGTTGTAAACAGGTCATATTCTACATAGAGGTCAGTCACCAGTGGACTGCCTTGGGGATCTGTTCTGGGACCCTTACTCCATGATTTTAATAAATGACCTGGATGAGGAAGTGGAGGGATGGGTTAGTAAGTTTGCTGATGACACAAAGGTTGGAGGTGTGGAGGACTGTCAGAGGTTACAATGGGACATTGATAGGATGCAAAACTGGGCTGAGAAGTGGCAGATGGAGTTCAACCCAGATAAACGTGAAGTGGTTTATTTTGGTAGGTGTGGAGGATCAGAGGGATCTTGGGGTACGAGTCCATAGGACACTCAAAGCAGCTGAGTAGGTTGACTGCGGTTAAGAAGGCGTATGGTGAATTGGCCTTCATCAATCGTGGAATTGAATTTAGGAGCCAACAGGTAATGTTGCAGCTATATAGGACCCTGGTCAGACCCTACTTGGAGTACTGTGCTCAGTTCTGGTCGCCTCACAGGAAGGATGTGGAAGACATTGAAAGGGTGCAGAGGATATTTACAAGGATGTTGCCTGGATTGGGGAGTGCCTTGTGAGATTAGGTTGAGTGAATGTTGTCCCACTTTTCAAGAAAGGAGGGAGAGAGAAAATGGAATTATAGACCGGTTAGCCTGACGTCAGTGGTGGGAAAGATGCTGGAGTCAATTATAAAAGAGGAAATTACGACACATTTGGATAGCAGTAGAAGGATCAGTCCGAGTCAGCATGGATTTATGAAGGGAAAATCATGCTTGACTAATCTTCTGGAGTTTTTTGAGGATGTAACTATGAAAATGGACAAGGGACAGCCAGTGAATGTAGTGTACCTGGACTTCCAGAAAGCTTTTGATAAAGTCCCACATAGGAGATTAGTGGGCAAAATTAGGGCACATGGTATTGGGGGCAGAGTACTGACATGGATTGAAAATTGGCTGGCTGACAGGAAACAAAGTAGCGATTAACTTTCGGAATGGCAGGCTGTGACCAGTGGGGTACCACAAGGTTCGGTGCTGGGACCGCAGCTGTTTACAATATACATTAATGATTTAGTTGAAGGGATTAAAAGTAACATTAGCAAATTTGCCGATGACACAAAGCTGGGTGGCAGTGTGAAATGTCAGGAGGATGTTATGAGAATGCAGGGTGACTTGGACAGGTTGGGTGAGTGGGCAAATGTATGGCAGATGCAGTTTAATGTGGATAAATGTGAGGTTATCCACTTTGGTGGCAAGAACAGGAAGGCAGATTACTATCTAAATGGAGTCAAGTTAGGAAAAGGAAGTACAACGAGATCTAGGTGTTCTTGTACATCAGTCAATGAAAGCAAGCATGCAGGTACAGCAGGCAGTGAAGAAAGCTAATGGCATACTGGCTTTTATAACGAGGAATTGAGTATAGGAGTAAAGAGGTCCTTCTGCAGCTGTACAGGGCCCTGGTGAGACCACACCTGGAGTATTGTGTGCAGTTTTGGTCTCCAAATTTGAGGAAGGACATTCTTGCCATTGAGGGAGTGCAGCGTAGGTTCACAAGGTTAATTCCCGGAATGGCGGGACTGTCATATGTTGAAAGATTGGAGTGACTGGGCTTGTATACACTGGAATTTAGAAGGATGAGAGGGGATCTGATTGAATCATATGATTATTAAGGGATTGGACACACTGGAGGCAGGAAGCATGTTCCTGCTGATGGGTGAGTCCAGAACTAGAGGCCACAGTTTAAGAATAAGGGGTAGGCCATTTAGAACAGAGATGCGGAAAAACTTTTTCACCCAGAGAGTGGTGGATATGTGGAATGCTCTGCCCCAGAAGGCAGTGGAGGCCAAGTCTCTGGATGCATTCAAGAGAGAGTTAGATAGAGCTCTTATAGATAGCGGAGTCAAGGGATATGGGGAGAGGGCAGGAACGGGGTGTATGATCAGCCATGATCACAGTGAATGGCGGTGCTGGCTAGAAGGGCCGAATGGCCTACTCCTGCAGCTACTGTCTATTGAACTCGGCCTTTTCTCCTTGGAGCGACAGAGGATGAGAGGTGACTTGACAGAGGTGTATAGTGACGAGAGGCATTGATTGTGCAGATAGAGACTTTTTCCCAGGGCTGAAATGGTTGCCACAAGAGGACACAGGTTTAAGGTGCTGGGGAGCAGGTACAGAGGAGATGTCAGGGGCAAGTTTTTTACTCAGAGAGTGGTGAGTGCATGGTATGGGCTGCCGGCAACAGTGGTGGAGGCAGATACAATAGGGTATTTTGGATGGGTACATGGAACTTAGAACAATAGAGGGCTATATGTAAGCCTAGTAATTTCTAAGGTAGGGACATGTTCAGCACAACTTTGTGGGCCAAAGGGCCTGTATTGTGCTGTAGGTTTTCTATGTCTCTATGAACTGATTGTCACTTTCACTCTTATGAAAGGGATACCATACTGAATTTGTGAGCTGCCTCGAAATTTTTACTCCATGCTCACAGTAGATGGCGCCATCAGGAAAGAATTGCGGGCTAGTATTTTGCAGCCAGTAAAGATGATCTCAAAAGAGCCTCTGTGGAACATCAGCATGATCTGAAATGGTAGTTTATACCAAAACCATTTATTCTTTAGGGAATTTGCAAAAGGAATCAATAAAATATTCTGTAAATTCAGTGCTGCTGCATAATAAGCAAGCTTTTCTAGTTTATTCAATAGTTTTAATCAAGTGTTGGTGCTGAATTCTTTATTATAGTTATTTTTAGTTGAAATGTTATCAATAAAGTTTCTTGTATTTTGTACTTTTCCAGCAATATTTCATTTCACAGCTTTGCTTTGAGGTTATATTTACTAAGGAGACTTCGAAGGCATGCAAGCCAGAAAGTAAGTTTTTTTTTCCAATGGCTTTTGTGGTTCAAATTCAACTTCTGAAGTTTTCCCCCATGAGCTTTAATTATTTTCAAATCCCAGGCAGACTTTGGAATGCACTCAGTTGGTAAAGGAAGAGATTCAGGAGGTGAAATAATTGGCTGAGTATTTAGTCAGATTTCAACTTTTACTTATAATGACATGATCTGTGATGTAGTGCAAAATATAAAATGTTTAATGAATTTCACTCATTATAATGTGGCACTTCATGTCCAGGTGTGAGTCTAAAGATTGAAACAAACAGTGATTCAGTATCTAGGCTTTGGTGAGAGCGACCCAGGTATTATCCAACCCTAGATACTATGTAAGAAGAGGTGCTGAGCCTTCTTGAACTGCTGTGCTCTGTGTTTGTGCTTTGTTACAACTGCATGGCTTGTTGGTTAGTTAAGTCAGCCACTTTAATGTCCTAAAAAGAGAACAGATTTCACACCCGAGGGACCACAAAAACAATATCCCACTAAAACGCCAGGTCAGACTGCCTTACAACAAAGGCATCCCGCAGCAACCAGTTAAGAAGGTAGGCTCTTAGTTAATTCTGTGCTGCTGCTTGAAGGGGGAGAAAAATGGATATTGCCTGAGTTGAGCCTTGTGGTTAATAAGATTGATGAAAGTCATTTCTTCAGTTTGTGGCTTCTTAATTTGGGGATATCCTGACTTGCAGTAAAGCTGCAGGGTCAAAATGAAAAGATGATGAATTCATCAATAATAGTACAATGTGCCAAGCTGTCCCAGACTTCGAAAGGGAACTGAGGCTTCTCATGAGCCTGAGAGTGTGGGACGACTTCTGCAACAGAAGTCATCTACTGGCTAGAGATGAAGTGCTACACTCAACACTGAGACCAGTGCTGGAGCTGATTGCACTTGATCAGGAGCCAGTAACACTTTGATTCGAGCTCCTCACCTTTATACAATCCAGATTGCTAGGCAATTGTACTTGTATATGCTTTTTAACCTCCAATTAATTTTAATGCTGCCAATTAAATTGAGGTCAAAGTGTAATGCTATATTTAAATACTTATTTATCTCTAAGTTATCTTTAAATAATATTTAATGTTTTGAATTGTGTAAATCAATGTCAGCTCTTTGAGTGTTTCTGATTATGAGTGACACTTAAAACAGCCATTGACAACAGCAAGCCGTCGAACTGACACCAGCACATACCTCCTAAGGCCCATTCTCTATTTGTGGACTTCACCTTACGTGGATGGCTGTGGCATCGTGGTCTCCAATATGGTTGACCTGCAGGGCTACAAAAGTCTGGCTCTGGGATTGTACAGGAGACAACTGCAAGTCCAACAGCCGAAGACTTCATTAACTTTTCTTGAAAAACTATAAAATTTGTTAGTCACAGCCTACCCGCGTACACGCAAAGCCATGCTGCCTGTCCCTAATCAGTCCGTCAATCCAAATATTCATATATCCCATCCCTTAGAATACCTTCCAATAACCTTCCCTCTACTGATTGCATTGTTTTCTCTATAGAAGTTTATTGAAATAAAAGCTTTAGCACAAGGCCAAAACTTTTGCCAAAGGTAACCTTACAGAAATGAAGTAAGTCTGTTTTTAGAGAAAAAAGAGCAATTGTTCCTTAAAACACACCACAACTCTTCTTTAAGATACACCTTTAAGCCCATTGCATCGGTCCTAATATCTGGGTATGAATTTTTTAAACATTAAAGGCACCACGTAAGTGGAAGATGTAGTTGTGGCTGTAACTTTGCCTGCGATTTGAAAAAGATTTACAACTTGATCCTGTGGGCTTCTTAGAGAGAGTTGGGTTCAGATACTCCCCCCCCCCCCCCCCAGTTTTTAATAGTCCAAACTTGTTTACTGGCCATCACCCATGCCATTGTTTCTGAGCTAAAGTTTATCCTAGAGCCATTAGTTTGTATAAAAGGACGCAGAGGAAGCAAATTACCTTGTATGCTGGTATCAATTCCCCACTTGCCAGTAACAAGGTGGTAACTGACTGGTATACATTTACTACTGCAAGCACAGAGAACTTCCTCTGATAAATGACATGCAATACTGTCAATGAACACAATGTGTGCTGCACATTGAATTTTAATACATTTTGTAGGTATGTCTCTCTATTGTTACTGTCAGATATTTAACCTTTCTAAGACTGAAGGCAGCAATTCAACAACCTTCCATGCCCACAGAAGGCAAAGCACATGTAAATAGAGTTGTAAGATTCCGATGGCAGAGTAGGTAGCAGGATCCCTGTTCTTTTCTATTTAAAATTGTTTGAAAGCTGGATCAGGGAGCCCGTCCATTGCAAACGAACAGGATGCAACTTGAATGGCAAAATTGAATCCCAGCTTCATTTACTGGACCAGGAAACTGTATTAATTATTGCGATATTTGAAATATGCACCATCTCCAATTTGCCAGAAAATTGAGCAAAGTAGTTAGCATAGCACTAGTACATCACCAGCTGCAGGATCCAGATTCAATTCCCATCGCTGTCTTCAAGGAGTTTGTACGTTTTCCCTCTGCGACTTCTTGGATTTTCCCTGGGCGCTCCGGTTTCTGACTGCATTCCATTGTGTATATTATTATTCTGCACTTTATTATTAGTTAATGTTATTTATTATTAATTACCATTATTGCTGTGTTTTTTTTTTAAATGTTGCTGCTGTAATAAAATAATTTACCACTCAGGATCAATAAAGTACTTAATACTTATTAATATACATGAACAGAAAGCATACCGCATAAACAAAAAGGTCAGAAAAATCATGAACTTACCCACTCTACTTTTGGACTGTTTGTCCCACTCCCATCACGAAAGAGGCTTCGGAGCATCCACACCAGGACCACTAGACTCAAAAATAGTTACACCCCCCAAGCCATCAACCTGACCAAGACCACCCCCATCTCACCCCACCACCACTACGTAGTCATCACTGTATGTACACGTATACAGTCTACCTATATAACAGTAGCATGTTCATTCTGTTTTATAGGATTGCTTTTATATTTCCATTTATTGCGATTTGATTTTTTTGTTGTTCTATTGTGTTCTTCATGCTTATTGTGTTTTTTTTTATCCCACATGTGTTTTTAATGTTGTCATAGCCGGGGGTGGTAGTGGGGATAAGCTCCCACAATCTATAAAGTGCTCCAAATGGTGTGCAACTCTAACAGCCTCTGACAACCAAGTCCAACTCTTGGCCTTCACATGTGGCTTAGCTACTAGGCCCGGGAGATCTGTTTCTACTGACAAGAGAAGGGGCAAAGGTGGACCACTGGTGCCTCAAAACCTGTTTCTTTGGGCAGGTAGAGCTCGTCAGCCATGGATGGCAGCTCGCCTAGGAGAAGGAAAACTCTTGATTTTAAATCTCTGCTGCCTTGTGACCATACCCACCCACGGGAAGGCTTCGGGAGTAAAACCCCGAGGAAGAAATCTGGAGCCGGGGTCCCCAAGGCAGTCTGATGTTGTTTACAACTTCACTCTGGCAACCTCTGTGACGTTACTGGTGCCAAGCTGTATCAGCGCTTGCCCTTCCCTTGGACTACATCAGTGACGTGGAGAGGGGGAACCCGCTGCGTGGGCAACAACCGGTTCTTCAAATCTTCCCACCCAGGCTTGCAACCTGGAGTGGACACAGTCCACCAGAGGCGCAAACCCATGATCCCCTGGGATCGACAGCTGCCAATCACTACTACTATCACACGAGATCAGGAGTAAAAATCATTTTGTTCTTTACACTTGTGCAGTGAAGAATAACAAAACACAATCTTGAATGTTGATGTTTCGATGTACATATGACAAATAAAGCTTATCTTATCTGTATATTTATTCCAGCCATAGGAACTCCTGGTAAGCATCTCAGTGTTCCACGAGGAAATATTTGGGTTGCCTTGAACTGGACTTCCACCTCTCCTTTTTTACCGTTTCACAGATTTCCAAACCATGCTGCCTGTCCTGCCTCGTTCCTCCAGTCCATGTTGCTCAAGACTTTCAGCATCTGCAGAATCTCCTGAGTCTCCCTCATCCTCTTGCTTGTTGCTCTCAAGAGGAGGTCCTTGCATTCGGGTGATCTCTCTCTCTCCCTCCCTCAATGCTGTCAAAGATGACGCCGGTTTAATCGCTGCAATTTGTAGATTTGGAAGCTAATTCGGGTTTATGAACTGTTCCAGTTCTAGTAACTCCTTTCTTTGTTGCTAACTTTTGGGTGATTTTTGAATCAGGACAGCCTGTAGCTGGTGAACACTGAGCTGAACTGAAATATGCTTTATCATTTTCTGTTTTATATTCAGTGTTTTCACTCATTCCTCTTGCCATTTGTGCTATTCTTATTGCACGCGGTGGTGGGGGGAAAGAGGATTTGATGCTTTTCTTTGAATGGGTTGGTTCCATGTTTCTTTGTTTCGTGGCTGTCTGTAAGGAAGACGAACTTCAGGGTTGTGTACTGCATACATACTTTGATAATAAATGTACTTTGAATCTTTCTATCACATTCCTGAGTTGCTATTCTCCTTGCACCTTCTCCTCCCTATTCTTCTACCTTCCCCCTATTCTTCTACCCCAGTTTGACTGCCCACTGAACAGAAGTGTGGTAATTTCTATCAACTGACTTGATCAAGGGAATGGTAATTCAGATATCGGCTTAGTAAACTACTGGCCTGAAATAATGAATGCATTTGAAACCTCCCTCCCAACCCCCTACCTCCCCACAGCAGCTATGAAACCTAAATTCAGGAAATTAACTAAATCTGGGGGAAGCAAAATAGCTTCAATAAGTCTTGACTGCAAAACTACTGGGCTGCTGCATAAACCTAAGCCCATCTGGCTCACGCATGTCTTTCCGAGAAATAAGTCTGTCATCTTTACCAGGATGATGTGGCAAGTCACTATGTAGAGTGGGCAGTAAGTGCCAACCTTGCAGTAGAGACCCCCAAAAATATATAGCATTATTACTCACAGTGATCAGTGGCAGTCTGGAATTTAACTCTTTTTGGCTTTGTGTTTCAGTGCTTTGCTTTGTCATCCGTGCTCCCAATTCACCTTCCAAATTAAGGCTTAATGCTCTCTCAAAGCAACTATGTTTTGTGTTAACACAGTGAAACAGTAGTTTTAAATGTTACTTTATAATTTTATATTAAATAGCTTGCCTTACGGCAGCTGGCCAGCCACTTTTTGCCAAATTTCAGTATGATTTCTGACCTTTCAAAGACAAATATTATGTGGTTAAAATTTTTGACCTGCTGGTAAAGACATTTAAGGGTTTAATTTCCTCTGCTGCACCATGTAACTCTACAAAGGAAATCAAACTCTTTAGTCAGCATTTCAACTGTATGTTTTTTCTTCTCCACCAGTTAATATAAAGGAGATGATTGCAATCATAACAATATGAAACTGTTACTTCATTGGTTTGATCTTCCCCATACAACTGTGATTGATTAGAGGTCAGAACATATTATATACGGTATTTTGGGAGTAGTCAGCAAAAATGGCAAGTTTAAGCTTGTTCAGGTTAGAGATTTGCAACGTGCAGTGTGAAGTTTACTTAGCAGTAAAGATACCTGCACAATATGATAAATTTTAACAAACTGTACTTTGGATAAAACTTTGCTGAACCAGAAAAAAAAGTGCAGAGGAAATTAGTTCACTGTTAACCAGCTGCACTGATGTAAGCTCAATACATTTCATGATGCAAATCTTCAACATTAAACAGAAACAAGAGCAAAGTACAGACTTAGAGAACAGCATGTGCGAGGCCATGCTCCTGGAGATATTCACCAGCATCTCTAGACGGAAAAGGTCAGCTGATATTTCAGGGGTTCAGATTAAAGGTCTTGATCAAAATGTTGACTGACCAGATGAACAGGATACTGGACAAGATGCAAGCATTTCCTCATATACTGAGCAAAGCCAAATATGGTCAGTGCCATTCTGACATTATTGAGTACAAGAGATGCAAGTGTATCCTTGTCATTCCAGCCTTGTTTGACTTCTGTCAGCATTTAAAAATGAACAAGTCAGGGCATAGAAACAGCAGTAATGGATAAAATTGGTTGCCAGTCCATCTGTGTCCATTTTGTAACAACCCTTCGCTTCCCACACAAAGTTGGACTGTAGACTATGGCTCTTTGCTTAGGGAAGGGCCATCATGTACACCTTGTTCTCTAACCACCACCAAAACTATGCCTGGTTTCCCTGTCCACATCTTTAGGGAGGACGTTCGATGCATGACCCAATTATGACGTATAGCTCCTCAGGCCCTCCAGGGATCTGACTCTGCATGGACTTCAGAGAAAATTTGGCATTGAAGTATTGACACAAAGACACGGAATAGGCAAGGTATTAAATCAGGTATATGCAGATAGAAAGCTGATTGAAGTAAGCTCCTTATTTGTGTTTGAAGATCTCATTATAGAGAAGAACAGATGATAAATTCAGTGATGTGAGTGTAGAGTTTGATGGCTCTCGGTCTGTATTTGCTGGAGTTTAGAAGAATGGGGTGGGATTTCATTGAAACATTTAAAATATTGAAAGGCCTAGATAGAGTGGACAAGGAGTGGATGCTTCCAGTAGTGGGAGAGTCTAGGACCAGAGGGCACAGCCTCAGAATACAAAGACATCCCTTTAGAGCAAATATGAGGAGGAATTTCTTTAGCCAGAGAGTGGTAAATCTGTGGTATTCATTTCTGTAGACTGTGGAGGCCAAGACATTGGCTATACTTAAAACGAAGGATTGGTGGGTTCTTGATTAGTAAAGATGTCAAATGTTACGGGGAGAATGGGGTTGAGAGGGAAAATAAATCAGCCATGAACAAATGGCAGAGCGGATTCGATGGGTTGAATGGCCTAATTCTGCTCCAATGTCTTATGGTCTTAAATGAAAATAAGAAAAATATTCCAGTGCTGGAAATCTGAATCAAAAATGGAAATTGCTGGAAAACCTGAGCAAGCCAGCCTGTAACTGTGGACAGAGATGTTCAATTTGTTGGTCCTTCATCTCCAACTCTTGTCTTTCCACATAAGCTGGATGATTGTTGAGCTTTTCCAACATCCTCTGACTTTGCAACAGAATTAGTGACCAGACTGGAGAGTGTGCACTTGAAGTTCTTTCTCAAACAAAAAAATTCTTGGACCATCAGACAATGGTGTGTTAGGAGTTAAAACAGCAGGTTTTGTAACTCCAATGGTTACACCAGAAGTTTGGCAGGGGAAAACAGCTTCAAGTTGTGCCAGTGAAGGAATAACACATGTGGACCAGAGGTGATTAGATCATGCTGTCATCCCATGAAAAAAATCTGACTTATGAGAATAATGTGAAGATAGGCAGAAGTGTATTTCACAATTTTGTACAGTAAAATTGCTTCACAATGGACATAAAACAGAAGATTTTCTTTGAATGGTGTGGAATAATGTTATGTTGGCTACCAGATTTCAGCCAGCTAAATAGAAATGTTATATAGGAATGAGAGCAAGCCACACACGGGCTATATCACATTTACTGGATCATACAGCATGTGGTGTGTTGTACAATAAATCACTGTGCTGCACACATCACACTCACTGCACCGCTGACTCAGGACAACTGAAGTAAATATATAGAGTGCTTGAACACGTCAGCAAGTGACGCAACATCAGTAGATTAAGGAAAATGGTTCATAGTTCAAATCAAAGGGCTGACTGTTGCCAACTCGATGTCAAACTGTCTTGGTGCCATTTGGACCCACATCTCACAAACAACGAAATGCTTCAATCAATTCTGTTTAAGAAGTGACTGCATTGATATTTTTCTCCAACTATAACGGCATAAAAACTACAAGTCAAACTTATAAACATGAGAAAGTCTACAGAGGCTGGAAATCCAAAGCAACGTACACAAAATGGCGGAGGAACTCAGCAGGTCAGGCAGCATCTATGGAAATGAATAAACAGTCGGCGTTTCAGGCCAAGACCCTCCTTTAGGACTGAGAAGGGGGAAGATGCCAGAATAAAAAGGGGGAGAGAGGGGAAAGAGGATAGCTGGTAGGTGATAAGGGAAGCCAGGTGGGTGGGAAAGGTCAAGGGGTGGAGAAGAATCTGATAGGAGAGGAGAGTGGACCATGGGAGAAACAGAAGGAGGCGGGTCCCAGAGGTAAATAATGGGCAGGTGAGAAGAGGTGAAACAATAGTGTGGGGAATAGAGGAGTGGGGGGGGGGGGTGGTTACCAGCAGGAGAAATCTATATTCATGCCTTCAGGTTGGAGGCTACCCAGATGGAATTTAGGGCGTTGCTCCTCCACCCTGAGGGTGGTTGAGTTTCCCAGAATTGCCACAGGAGATTGAAAGATGCTGCATTCTGCACATCAATTACTTTTAGTAAAATGTATTCTTTTATTTTGTAAGAAGATTGAAATACAATACATTTTGAGTGCTTTTTTTTCTTAAAATGTCCTTTTAACAAGCTGTGTTTTCTCAGTTAAGTGTTCAGAATTACACCCGAGGGATGCTGGCAAAAATATTCACTAAGTACAGTATTCTGTTCTGCAGGAACATTAAGCAGTACACCTGCACCCACTGGTCAATTTACAGCTACCTGCAAAGCCTTACACATCAACCGAGGAGCTGATTTTAAGTCAAGCTAATCAGGGAAGGTGCCAGAGTGCCGCCCGTTCCTTTGCCTTCCCTCTGAGTCTTGGAACAGTCCCTCATTTAGGTGGCCTCAGACTTGACTTCTGAGGGAAAACAACAATCTGGGACCTCAACTGGCAGGAAACCCACTCTTTTCCCCCCTCGGGGCTTGAATATAACAGGACAAAAATGCAAAGCATGTCAGGCAACATGAGCCTAAAGAGGAACAGGGATTCATCCAAAACTATAAAAAACTAAAACGATAGTAGTGAGAAATTCATTAGCATTATACAGCCTCTTGAATGTATTACATGAATGAAATTTGACAAAATCCAATTGAAGTGCATTTGAGTATTTTGTGCCTCTGTTGTGCAGTTCTGCAAATTTGATCGTGGTATATATTTACATGGAGGACTCTGGGTATGCTCAGTGATGCCAATCACTGTACTGAGAGTGTCTGAAGTTACTTGTGTAATGTTCCACAAGGAATGGAAATGGCACAGGCTCTGAGCACTAAAGTAGATCTTAACCAAAGGCTTAAGGAACCTACCCCTACCGGACCACTGCTGGGATGTCTGAGACACTGTTTTCCAGTAAAGCTTCTTTGTGTGCCTTCCCCAATCTTGTGATCAACCTCCTGCTTGCTCCCTGAGACTTCCATTGTATTTAGTTGGAAAAATGCTGGAGTTGAGGACGGAGTGTGTAACTGCACCGGTCCAATGAAATAATGGCCACGCAACATACAGATGTCCTTGAAGATTTATTTTATTTCTCTCTCTCTTTCTTCAGTAGACACTGTGAAAACTACAAGAAAATAAAGGTCATAAAAGGTTTGAAGCATACATCTCTCAGTCTTCTAAAGTCTCTCAAGCTAGTGTCCACCGATAAACAGGCCCAAATGCGTTAGCACAACAGAAGTGTGCTGAAATCAAATAAATCACTAAAAACATATCACACTGTCCATACTCAGGCACATCAACAACATTGTACAGAATATATAAATAAGTAAAACAATTACCATGTGTGCCTCTTGGACCACGTGCAGAATGAGATTATTTTAGGGCCACGTGTCTTACTCTACTTCCATGTTGGTTCTGACCCATAATACTACAGCCATGCCTTTATTAAACTGTGGTCATGTGACCTGTTAAACCCTGGTCACGTGACCCATTAAACTCTGGTCCTTAAATGAAACATTACATAAAATATTTTAAGATGGTAAAAATAATCATGAATTTGAGACAAAAACAGGTAAAGTAAACATCTCACTGAAACCTGTCTCTGAGACAGTTACAGAGTGATTAGAGCTAACTAGGAGGGAGAGGTAAAGTGATGGTGAATTGGAGGCCGGGATATTGTCCTTGTGGACTGAGCAAGAGTTGTTCTGCTGACTGATCCCTCAGTCTGACCTTGGTCGAGGAAGCCACCCTGTGAACAGTGAAGACTGTATTGCATTGGAAAAAGTGTAGGCAAATCACTGTTCCAGGTGTTTGATGAGAGAAGAGGTAAAGGAGCAGGGTTTAATAGTTGTACAGGCAGCCAGCGGTCTGGACTATTGATCCAGAGAAATGAGCTGGAATCCCAGCACAACAGCTGGAGAAGTTACATTCAAGTAAATCTGGAATTAAATCAAGAAGCTCATCTCAATAACATTAGCAATAAAGCTGCCAGACTGTTATAAAAAATCAAAATAGTAATCAGAAAAACTGCAGGTTCTGAAAATATGAAATAAATAGAGAACATGCTAGAAATACTCAGCAAAGAACTAAGGAACACTAAGGAATTAGTAATTCAGTTTGAAAACCCTTCATCACATGATTTGTTAATATCCTTCAGGAAAGTTCACTTACATACATGTGACTCCAGACACAACCACATGTTGAACCTTTAGAGACACAAGAGACTGCAGATGCTTGAATCTGGAGCAAGCCACAAGATGCTAGAGGAACTCAATGGGTCAGGCAGCATCTGTGGAGGGAAATGGTTGACGTTTCAGATCAAGATGTGATCTGCTCCTTTGCTATGTTACATGCAGATTTATTTACATAAATAAATACATTCAGAGGTCACTATTAGGTACAGGAGATACATAGTAAAGTGGCCACTAGGTGTATTTCTGTATGTACATGGTCTTCTGCTCCTGTAGCCCATCCACTTTAAAGTTGGCTGTGTTGTGTATTCGGAGATGCTCTTCTGGACGCCATTAATGCAACGCATGGTTTCTTGAGTTGCTGTCGCCTTCCTGTCAGCTGGAACCAGTCTGGCCACTCTCTTCTGACCTCTTTCATGAAGAAGGTGTTTTCGCCCACATAACTGCCACTCACTTGATCAATCGCTGTAAACTCTAGAGACTGTCGTGTGTGGAAAATCCCAGGTGATCATTTTCTGAGATACTTAAACAACCCCATCTGGCACCATCAATCATCCCACAGTGAAAGTCACTTAGATCACATTTCTTCCCCATTCTGATGTTAGGTCTGAGCAACAGCTGAACCTCTTGACAATGTCTACATACTTTTATACATTGAATTGCTGCCACATGATCAGCTGATTAGATATTTGCATTAACAAATATATATAGGGGCTACCAATAAAATGGGCAATAAGTGTGTTTTCATCTAACTGAATCAATATATAATTGCATCCTTTACAAAATGAAAATATTCTTTCCAACTAACCTCAGCAGAGATGCCTTCTTCCTCCTAACCCCCTGACAACCAGCCCTCCCCCTTCATCCCTCCCAAAGATGACCTGGGAATCAATGTTACCTACGTGGGACAGTAAATAACTTCACTTGAAATAAGTAGTAGCCCTTGTCTGGAGGTATTGAGCTCAATTTATGGACCAAAAAGGTAGCAAATGTTCATGGGGATTACGATGGTTGCCAGATTGATGAAGATGTTAACCTGTGTACTGATAATACCTGAAGGAACCATGCTGGGAAAAAAGATCAAGTTCATTCAAGCTCAAGTTTATTGTCAAGGGCATGCATAGCCAGTCTATAGATGTAATGAAAATGAGCTTTTTTTTGCAGTAACAGTACATTACAAACATGGCAAACGTAAGTTATATTAATTTAAATTAACATGAATTATACCTAACTTATACAACAAAATTGACAAAAAATAAGCATTACATTAATGCAAGTTGAGAGCAATATAGTTTGAGGAAGAATTAAGGTTTTGCCTGACATCATTTTGTGAGCACATTGACATAAAGTCAATTCTGCCATCTTGAACTTCCCATTCTAGCCAACACAACTTCTTGACCTCACAGTAAAGCACGTGTTTAGCAGTAAGAAGAACTAACCATCAGCACTATTTAAAAGCATCATCAGCTACCAACAGTTGAACTATTAAGATCATAAGATATAGGAACAGAAGTAGGCCATTTGGCCCATCGAGTCTGCTCCGTCATTCAATCATGGGCTGATCCAATTCTTCCAGTCATCCCCACTCACCTGCTTTCACCCCATACCCTTTGATGCCCTGGCTAATCAAGAACCTATCTATCGCTGCCTGAAATACATCCAATGACTTGGCCTCCACAGCCGCTATTATTTGTTTCTTCTATCAATGTGTTTCCATATTTTCTTATAAAACGAAAGGCAGGAGGTGTAGAAGTCTCAAGTCCCACACCACCAAGCTCAATAACAGCTACTTCCATTCAACCATTCAGATACTGAACCAACAGACACAACCCTAATTACTACCTTGGTACAGTAACATTATGACTACATTGAATACTTTGTACTAAATTTGACTTCTTTTGTTCTTTCTTGTAAAAATTATGTACATTTATGTTCTTCTTATAAATGCTACTCATAAGATGATTGGTGGCTGTGATGGTGCCGTGAGATTTTCATTGCACCTGTGCATACCTATGCATATAACAATAAACTCAACTACGACTTTGACTTTGATTGTATTACCCGGTCAGAAGGGAAGTAATGGTGTATAAATCAGTACGAGTGCACTTTTAAGAAGAGAGTGCACCTTGTGCTTTGACTTTTATTACATGCTTCTTCCACTTCCTGTGCTTTAGTTGAGAATTTACAATCTTTATTAAAAGCTGTTTTGTTGCAGCTCGATTTTTGTTGTTTTTTTTGCCTTAGCAAGCAACAGCACTGAACAGACTACAAACACTTTGTGGAGATGTGAAACTTTTGGCCAATAAATGTAACTAAAAGATAGGTGCCAGTGAGTACTTTTGTTCTTGCTCACCTTTTGTTAAAATGCACAAAGATTACAATCTGAATCCTCAGATCCTGCCTTTTCTGTTTATTCCTTCCTTTCTCTTTGCATGAAGTTAACTTACTGAGAGCAAGCTATTTTTCCCCTGACTGTTAATTGAATTTGATGAGCTTTGATGTTGGTCCAAAAATAACTCATGAATAGGGCCTTTCTTCCTCAGTTAAATCGTGATGCATGTTCATTGACCACTTCCAAAACATCGAAGAGCTTGTAAAGAAACTGCTTAGAACCAAATACAATTCTCGCTGCGTTCCTCAAACTGATGTTCACTGCTCACCCGAGTCCCACATTAGCCTGAACCCTACTGTCCACTTAGTTAATGAACCAACAAACAATAGGGAGGGAGACAGGGAGAAGTGATAAGCTCGTGAGAAGAAGTAAGAGGCCAGAGTGAGGAATAGAAGACTGATGCAGGATTTTGACCCTAAACAGTAGCAATTCCCTTCAACACCCACCAACTGATGGAGGAACTCAGCAGGTCAGGCAGCATCGATGGAAATGAATAAGCTGTGGATGTTTCCGGCCAAAACCCTTCTTCAGAACTGGAAAGGAAGGGGGGGAGAGACACCAGAATAAAATGGTGTGACTGGGGTGGGGGGGAGGCGCATAGCTAGTAGGTGATAGGTGAAGCCAGGTGGATGGGAAAGATCTGTTAGGAGAGGAGAGTGGACCATGGGAGAAAGGGAAGAAAGAGGGTCACTAGGGGAGGTGATAGGCAAGTGAGAAGAGGTGAGAAGCCAGAGTGAGGAATAGAAGAAGAGAGAAGAGGGAGGGAATTTTTTTTTATCAGAGGGACAAATCAATGTTCATGCCATCAGGTTGGAGGCTACCCAGATGGAATATAAGGTGTTGCTCCTCCACCCTGAGAGTGGCCTTATCTTGGCACAAAAGGAGGCAAAGGACTGTCATGTCCGAACAGGAATGGGAATAGGAATGAAAATGGTTGGCCACTGGGAAATTACACTTTTGGTGGATGGAGAGAAGGTGTTCAACAAAGGAGGCCCCCAGTTTACAACAAGTCTCAACAATATACAGGAGGCCTCATCAGGAGCCGGTACCGGACCCAGCAGATTCACAGGTGAAGTGTTGCCTCACCTGGAAGGACTGTTTGAGGTCCTGAGTGGAGGTGAGGGAGGAGGCAAATGAGCAGGTGTACCACTTTGGTTTGCTTGTAGGGATAAGAGCCAGAAGGGAGATTAGTGGGGAGAGGTGAATGGACAAGGGAATCTCAAAGGGAGGGGTCCCTGTGGAAAGCACAGAATGGAGGGGAGGTAAAGATGTGTCTGACGGTAGGATCCCATTGGAGATGGCGGAACTTGCGGAGAATGATGTGTTGGACGTGGAGGTTCATGGGGTGGTAAGTAAGGACAAGAGGAACTCTATTCTTGTTCAGACGGTGGGAAGATAGGATGAGCGTGGTTGTCCAGCAAGTGGAGGAGATGTGAGTGAGAGCATCGTTAATGGTTGGTGAAAGGAAACCCAATTCTTTGAAGGAGGATGGCATCACTGATATCCTGGAAAGGAAAATCTCATCCTGGGAACAGATATGGCCGAGACAAAGGAACTGAGAAAAGGGAATAGCATTTTTAATGGAAACAATTCCTTTCCTCCCACAGAAACTGCTCAGTTCGCTGAGTTCCTCCTGCAAACGCTTTGTTGCTTCAGATTCCAGCATCCACAATTTCTAGTGTCTCCTACTGAGCTGATAGATACAAGGTAGTACAATTACTAATGGAAACAGTATTTCATCACCGATTAATCCATCATAGCAATTATCCGATTCATAAATATTTAAGATCTACTTTACCAAATTAAAGAGATGTTGCTCACCAAAATCCCACAGCTTTTCATACAATATTGGTAATATCTTGGATAAGTGAAGAGCTGCCTGTATTGTTATTGTTAAGCTATATGAATGATATTTCTGTTTTAGATATTGCTGGGTAAATATACCCTTGGAAGAGGATTTTGATTACTAGGCCTGAGCAGGAACTAATCCATCCGTACTATCCAAACCCTTTTGGAAATAACAGGCTGCCCAAGGAGGCTTTCTTGCCTAGGCCTCAGGTTCATCCTGAGGCAGGGAGCATGAACCAGACACCTAAAACTGATGTAAATGTGATTGGTGAGAGAACATTGCTGAGTTTCCTGTCAGGTTTCCAGGGAGATTCATGGGAATAGTCGCTAGCATAAACAATGGGAAGTATCAGCATGTTTGTAGACAGTGTAGTCATGATCACATGAGGAGCAAGGTAACTTTCTAGCTCACCATGTACCTGGTAAACACCATTTAGCAACATGGCCATCTGCAGATGTTTTAACAAGGAAGTCACCAAGAATCTTTTAAGGACTAAATGGATGACTGTGTCCAACTCCAGGTGGCACATCTCAGGAAAGAAGGAAGAGAAGGTGAAGATGAGATTGATCAGAACAGTTTCAAGGATAGGAAATTCTGGTTATGTGAATAGAACTTGATCCCTGGGATCAGGGCAGGCAGAAAGGAGATTTGGCAGAGATATTTAAAACTATGAAGAGTAAAAACAAAGAAGAAAGAAGGGGCTGGTGTGGAGAGAGGAGGAAGGGGATCATATGGAAGCAATCCTTGAGTGAAGTGACCAAGCTTACAGACTCAGACACCGCTGCCTGTAAGGGATTTGTACATTCCCCCTATGACTGTGTAGGTCTCCTCCAGGTGCTTCGGTTTCCTCCCACAGTCCAAAGACGTACCATTGGATAGGCTCATTGGACATTGTAAATAGTCTGGTGATTAGGCTGGGATTAAACCAGGGGATTGCTGGGCAATGAGGCTTGGAGAGCAGGAAGGGCCTATTCTGTGCTGTATGTCAATAAATAAACAAACACAAGCTAATGCCACACTGTCTAAGTTCTCCATCACACAGGTCAGAACTCAATAGTCATGTCAAAACCACTGTTTCCTCAAAAAGAACTAGTGAATTCTAGAATCAGGACATCTGTTCAAGTATCTCCTTTTATCAGTTCAATGGGATCCCTGATGTCCAGCAGCTGAGTTTCACCTTAGCAGCCAATCACAAAGAAGAATTGCTGCAGACAAGAAATGAGGAAATAATTTTAACAAACTTCTGATTAACTTCTTAAAGTTTTTACCAGGTGATAAATGAAGGCTGTAATACGCATGATTAAACCAGAAGCTGAGATATCCTAAATAAACCTTATAAATATTTATTAAGTGAAAAATCCCTCATATTTTGAAATGTGCTTTTGAAGCACACATTTGAAATTAGAATTTCTTGGGCTGGATAGGTTGCTACGCAATTGTTGGAGACAGATTTTGGTTAAATGGGGATAAGAATTTTAGGGTCATTCTCAGTGGGACGTTTGGAAGTAACTTAAATTCACATCTGTTCAAGCCATTTCAGCTTCTTCAAGATGGAGGTGGTTAGAGACTACATAGTCCTTTACATCAATCACACCAGTAAGAGTTAAGCTGGACATTTGCAAAGCCCTGATGTTGTCACTAGCTCCACATTAGTAGTCTTGCTTTCATTACAGCCATTAATTGTGGACCATAGTTTCAAATCTCAAAGGTGAAAGGATACAATAAGGGCTCCAATATCTTTACATTCCAGAGTCAGATTGGGAGCTACGCAGCATTGCTCCATGCACACTAGTATGATGAACTGATGTGAGGCTTTGGGCCTGCTCCAGGATGTTCCAGAGTTCAGATCTGAGGACTCATTTTGGTTCAGAATGTTATTGTTCGCTTCAATTGTTTGCGTGATTTGTGTGTGTTTTTTCCTTCTCCTGCACTCAGGGTGTTGGTCTCTTATTTTTCCTTCTTCTTTAAACTTGTTTTTTCAGGTTTCTTGCTTTGTGGCTACCTGTAAGTAAACAAATCTCAGGGTTGTATAAAATTTTATACAACCTTTGAAAATAAACATATGTTGAATCGTTGAATCTTGAATATTGTGGAAAACACAGCGTTAAGTGTAAAAGAGATCAGCATTACTGTGCAGATGCCACTTAGACGTTGCAAAGGAAACATTACGTGTATAATAAGCCCTCAGTCTTGCAGCACACTGGTGATCATGGCTTGAACTTTTGTGCTTAGAAACTGACAAAGTTTTAAGGATATTTTCTGGATTTAAGGAGTTAACGTATGTTTTCTGCATATGAAATTAAAAGTGTATAGAGATCACAAAACAGTTAACAGATCCATGTATCTTCAATGCATATTTATCTGCACCAAAATCTTTGAGATTTTCTCTGAGTTGGTTACTCCTGTCTAGCTAGGCTGAATGGATCATTATAAACGCTTCAGTTTAAAATGAGATTGTGGGCAGGATAAGGGGGAGGGGTGAACAAGTTAAACCAGAAAAGTGGAAAAACTTGATGACCCCTCCCCTGTCTTTTCCAACATAAAGAATGCTGGTAGAAAAACTTCGAAAACGTTTCACTAAGCTAATGATTACATGTTCAAACAGAGAAACCAAAACGTAAAAAAATGTCAACATCGTTAGCCTTTAGAGCAGAATGATTAAATGCTGGAAATGCAAAGGCAGATCCAAAACTGTGATACAGTATATATTAGCACAGCAGAGCAAATACAATAAAATTAAAGTGGACTTCAACACTTCTGATCTAAGCATTAACTAGACAAATAATAAAAGCCATACGTACAATCATGTGAATTAAATTATTATTTAGTGTGTTGCTTCTGATTACTGTGAAATTGTTTGTGTTTGCAAATACAATAGGACCAACTATAAAGCTATCAAGGATCAAGGGTTAATTTGACTTTATTTCAAAGGCATCACTAAAAAACTAAGGAGGGGGAGTTTTGACAATTAGTGAGGCTGAGAGTTGGTAATAATTTACTTGCTCTCGTGAGGTTTTTACTGAATGTGACTAAGGAAAAGGTGAGGGTTCAAAATGCACAAAGGTTTTCTTTTGCTCTGCCTCATACAATATGCATTAAAGTTACTCCAGTCCACACAAAGACTTCCTTTATTTGGCTCATACAATTCACACTGATCTTTCTAAACTTTGCAAAATACGCCCTTCCAGCAAGCAAGCAGCTCTTCGTTAACAAAAGCTGCCCTCTTGTCCTGTACGGCTATAATTAGGTCAGATATTATTTCAACATCAGATATCATTAGGTGATGTTTTCACCGTTTCAACTGGTCCAATTCAGCCACCAGCAGTGAGAGGTCGCTCCTCCGTGGTGTATATATGTAAGTCTCATATCAAGGTGGAGAACTTGACATATTCTGCCAGTTATAACTCGGACATGTATTTTGGCCCTGGGTGTTGTTACTTCAGCACTGGGACCGTCAACTGCTTTGCATTGCTCAGCTTCTCCAGTTGGAGGGTGACATGCTAGTAAATGCCAAGTTTGAACAGCTTGGTTGCCAATCACCACGTACCTTGCCGAGCCCCCATTAGCTCCCCTTTCTCTAATGAATTGACAGCAAAGGTAACAGCTCAACTATAAATCGTGCAGAACTTCATCTCAGAATCACCCAGTCTTTGACGTGAGCTCTCACTGTATCGTTCCAGTCCCCCACCCATTTCTCTTCCGTGGTTCCATCACTGACATGCAGTTTCCATTGATGTCGCGCCCCCCCCCCCCCCACCCCGCTATAAACACCTTCTCAAAATGTTCCTTCTGATCATGGTGAATTTATGTGAATTGCACTTGTGTTAACCAAACGAGTTCTGCGGCGCCCCGAGGTAAAGGAGGCTTTCCCCTTTCTGAGCTCTAGTGGAGCAGGGGGGTTCTCGGTAGGCCTGTCGACTTCCCGGATGCCCCAGTCCTGCCCACGAGGACCTCTTGAATTCCTGCATGATCCCCATAATCCATCTTCTTGCTGGTAAGCCTTCCCCGAGGAATGTGAATTCCACTGAAAAAACGCCACACTTTCTCCCTACCCCTAACAGCCTTTGAGAAGACGGTGGCAATGAGCCATCCACCCTGGGGCGTCCTCATGGTGAATATACTCCCATAGTGCTGTCAGAGGCCAAATCCTATGCAGCAACAGCAGCATACTTCTAGGTTGGGAATGTTGAGGGGAATGTGGTGTTCCAATGGGCCCATTGCTCTTGTCCATCTGGAGAACAATTGGGAATTGAGGTTTATTATTGCACATGTATTGGGAAACTGGGAAATTGTTTACATGCCATTATACAGATTTTCCAGGCATAAGTACATGAAGGTAGTACAAAAGATAAGCAATAACAAAATGGCGAATCTAGAGCTACAGTTACAGGGAAGGTGCAGTGCAGGTAGATAAAGAAGGTGGAAGGGCCACGATGAGGTAGACTGAGAGATCAAGATTCAGCTTTAGTGTACAAGAGGTCCACTCAGGACTCTTAATAACAATGGGATAGAGGCTGTACATGCGCTGATGGGTGTGCGTTTCTGCTTCATGGGAAGTGGAAGAAGAGAAAATGTCCAGGAGGGGTCTTCGGATACATTGGCAGTGTGAGGTGTAGACAGAATTACTTCAGGGGAAGACGGTTTTCGCGCCCATAACCCTTCCTGCAATTTCACGTGGTCTTGGGCAGAGAGTTGCCATACCAGGCAGTGATGCATCCAGAAAGGAAGCCTCCTTTGATGAAGCTGTGAAACTCGGTGACCGTCCATGGGAACATGCTGAAAGTAGAGGCACAAGTGTGCTTTTATTGGCCAAGACATCTAAGTTGTTGGACCAAGACAAGTTATTGGTGATTCCTGATGCTTTTGATCCAAGGCTCTTCAGAAGTCAAGAACAAGGCATAAAACTTGTTGGTTACACCCATTTTTATTGAGCGTTAAAAGAGCAAAGGAATAAGGAAAGGGGAAAAGCGAAAGCTGAGCCTAGCAGCCGAGGAAGGTGAAGATGAAAGAGACTGATCCAATGTGGCCTGCTCTCCTTATTCCGGTTCGCTGATTGCAATAAATTCCATTGCTTGCACCAACCAATATGATAGCCCACATTCAAGTCACGCGATGCCAGCCACTAAAAGCCAAGAGGTTTCAACAAAGATGCAATGTGACTGCAACCACTAAAAACACACTGAACAAATTACATGTACATGAGTGATTATATAAAAATACAAATAAGCATAAGAAAGTAAAACAACAAGGATAATAGCAATTATACAGTCCAATCCAACAATATTGACACCTTGGAACTTGAAGTCCTCAACCATCTTCACCTCAGCACTGTTGATGAGGTGAAAATTGTCGGGTTGTGTGCTTTGGATTTGCTGTTGAAAATACCCTAGGGAGTTGCTAAAATGTGTTCCTCCTTGTAAACAGAGCACTCTGCATTTCCTGACGAAGGGTCTCGGCCCAAAATGTCGACAGCGCTTCTCCCTATAGATGCTGCCTGGCCTGCTGTGTTCCACCAGCATTTTGTGTGTGTTGCCACTCTGCATTTCGGTGTGGACGATGGTAGTTTAAGGGACAATCAGCCAAGCTGCCATCACCTTAAGGGTACTGAAACTACTGGAGGCTATTCCATCACCTTCTTGATTTCTGTCTTATAGCAGGTGGAAAGGCTAAGTGACTCATCGCAAGAGGGCCTGCATTCCAACCTGCTCTAGTAGCTGCTGCATCCATATCCAGCGGCCACTCTACCAGGTGCAGGAGTGGAAACCGGTCTGGTCTTCTTCCATCCATGTCAAGGTTCGACATGCTGTGCATTCAGAGATGCTCGTCTGCACGCCACTGTTGTAACGCGTGGTTAGTTGAGTTACTGTCGCCTTCCTGTCTGCTTGAAACCAGTCTGGCCACTCTCCATTGAACTCCCTCATCAGCAAGGCATTTTTGCCCACAGAACTGCCGCTCACTGGATGTCTTTTTTTGCTTCTCACGCCCATTCTCTGTCGACTCTAGAGACTGTTGTGCACGAAAATCTCAGGAGATCAGTGGTTTCTGACAATCTTGGCTGACACCAACAATCGTTCCACAGTCAAAGTCAGTTAGATCACATTTCTTCCCCATTCTGACATTTGGTCTGAACAACTGAACCTCTTGACCATGCCTGCATGTTTTTAGGCATTGGGCTCCTGCCACGTGATTGGCTGATTGGATGTTTATTTGCACTAACGAACAGGTATACCTTGTAAAGTGGCCACTGAGTGTATATGGCTGGTCGATGCAGTCTTTGCTCATTTGTACTCTCAGTCATTCCCGATATCCATCAGCGGTTTCAACAAAAGCAATGCCATTGAATGTTGAATGGTGGGGCACCTATGATCGCTTTCCTTGGCTATGCATTCTAACTGGTACGGAGGGGTCACTCCACAGGACTGGAGCAATCTGCAGAATGTTGCAAACTCAACCAGCTTCATCATGAGCACCATCTTCCCAAGCATTGAGGACACCTTCAAAAGGTGATGCCTCTACAAGAGGCATCCAAAGGACTCCCATCACCCAGGACATGCCCTCTTCTCATTGCTACCATCACAGAGGAGACACAGGAACCTGAACACTCAACGTTTTTTAAAAAATGGTTTCATCCCCTCTGCCACCTGTTTTCTGAATGGACAATGAAATAATCCCTAAGCAATACCTCACTATTTCTTGTTCTCCTTTTGTCTTATTTACTTATTTTTATATATTTGTAACTCGCTGTAAGGTTTTACTGCTAATGTAAAGGCTTCTCTGTAATGTTCCACTGCTGAAGTAATGGTTTCTCTGTAGCAGCAACGTTTGGGTTATGACTAGAGATACCGGGGCAGGCTAGCCAATGAGCAGGATGCTGTTCTTTCTTGTGTGTCTGGGAGCCGGGAATTTGCGGCTCTTTTGCCGGGGAGAGATGAGGAGAGAAGACATAAATGGAGAGAGTCGGTAGACCGCTGGACGGAGTGGACGTGGAGTGAGGGTCCGAAGGTCAGTGACAATCGGAGGAGGTCGATCGGCCTTATCAGTGAGCTCCAACGTTGTGCATTTAGACTGGTTCATGAGAATGGGCCCTTTTTCTTTTTTGTTTTCTATACTAACCATATAGTCAAATTAAGAATTATAAAGCTCAATCGTTTAATCATATATTGTGTACTGTTTGTTATTTCGTGGTACTGATTTGTAACAGGGGACACATTGTGCAGCATCCACCCAAATGAGATTTCTTAAGTTTGGCCAGGCCAGGGGCTATCACCCCCTATATTATGCTGTTAGCCGAAGCAAGAGATACACTTATTATTGTAATTTATAGTGTTTTAATGTATTGCGCTGTACTGCTACAGTAAAATAACATATCCAGAGTCTGACTTCCCTCCTGCCCACAAGCCAGTGGCCAAGCTCCACCTAGACACAGTTGAAGTATCACAAGACAGAGAACGCTTCCACCTTACCAGCCCAGCACCTGCCAGAAACTGAAAATCAACCGCTCTGTTCCTACTAGACAAGTCAATCAGTCACTCCAAGCATTAGATGTAACAGTCTTGCTTTGCTTTGCAACCTGCTCACGTGCGAAAGGGGACAGACGTGTGAAATCTCTGCTCCGTGTACTTCAATGAACAGTAATTTGAAATGGCAGACATTAATTTATGCCGGCTTTCCGTGGAGTCGGTGTGCAAGAGGACCAAAGATTTCCCGTCCAGCATTCTCTGTGTGTTGCAATGGCATAATTTACAAATTAGCTAAGTCTCACTTATCTTCCCCTGTATTCAATGACTAAAGGAGCGAACTATCACGCTCCAGCATCATTCCCCATTGCCCTCATTAAGAACACGAGCCCCTGATATCCCTGAATATGCAGCTGTTTTCTCCCACCCCTGCGGGGAGCATGTGGTATCTTGATCACAAGTCATTTGACAAGCAAAGCAAGCACACAACGTCATATCTTGTCATCCTTCTAGTTTAAAACACGACTGCAGAGAGTTTCAGAGTGACTAGGCCCACAGTAAGACACAACGTTGGTTACAGCTGAAACAGACTCTTGCTTTCAGATGTACCTGGTTACTGTGCTCAAAAAAATCTGCGTGAATGAAAAATGATTCCTCAGGTTTCAGTTATTCTATGGTTTCTCAGTTTCAGACAGACAGACAGACATAGTTTATTGATCCCAAGAGAAATTGGGTTTCGTTACAGCTGCACCAACCAAGAATAGTGAAGAAATATAGCAATATAAAACCCTAAATAATTAAATAATAAGTTAATCATACCCAGTGAAAATAAGTCCAGGACCAGCCTATTGGCTCAGGGTGTCTGACACTCCAAGGGAGGAGTTGTAAAGTTTGATGGCCACAGGCAGGAATGACTTCCTATGACACTCAGTGTTACACCTCGGTGGAATGAGTCTCTGGCTGAATGTACTCCTGTGCCTAACCAGTACATTATGGAGTGGATGGGAGACATTGTCCAAGATGGCATGCAACTTGGACAGCATCCTCTTTTCAGACACCACCGTCAGAGAGTCCAGTTCCACCCCCACAACATCACTGGCCTTACGAATGAGTTTGTTGATCCTGTTGGTGTCTGCTACCCTCAGCCTGCTGCCCCAGCACACAACAGCAAACATGATAGCACTGGCCACCACAGCCTTGTAGAACATCCTCAGCATTGTCCGGCAAATGTCTCCTCAGGAAATAGAGACGGCTCTGACCCTTCTTGTAGACAGCCTCAGTGTTCTTTGACCAGTCCAGTTTATTGTCCATTCATATCCCCAAGTATTTGTAATCCTCCACCATGTCTACACTGACCCCTTGGATGGAAACAGGGGTCACCGGTGCCTTAGCCCTCCTCAGGACCACCACCAGCTCCTTAGAGAGGTGGTTCTCAGTCCACCTGAGAGAGGTCAGCTGATGTCAGCTGGACATTTCAACAGAACAGCATATCGTTTACTGGCTTTTTCTCTCCCCCTTTCATTTCCAGTCCTGAAGAAGGGCCTCAGACCAAAATATCAACTGTTTATTCATTTGAATTGAATTGAATTGACTTTATTTCTTACATCCTTCATATACATGAGGAGTAAAAATCTTCTCGTTGCATCTCCATCTAAATGTGTAATGTGCAATTTATAGTAATTTCTAATAAATATTATGGACAACAGGATAGTCAATATAGCATATAAATACAATTGTATCAGCTTGAATTAATCAGTCTGATGGCCTGGTGGAAGAAGTTGTCCCGCAGCCTGTTGGTCCTGGCTTTTATGCTGCGGTACCGTTTCCTGGATGGTATCAGCTGGAACAGTTTGTGGTTGGGGTGACTCGGGTCCCCAATGATTCTTCAGGCCCTTTTTACACACCTGTCTCTGTAAATGTCCTGAATAGTGGGATGTTCACATCTACAGATGCTGGGCTGTCCGCACCACTCTCTGCAGAGTCCTGCGATTGAGGGAAGCACAGTTCCCATACCAGGCAGTGATGCAGCCAGTCAGGATGCTCTCAATTGTGCCGGTAGATGCCTCCTGACCTGCTGAGTTCTTCCTGCATTTTGTGTGTGTTGCTATGGATTTCCAACATCTGCAGAATCTCTTGTGCTTATATCTTTTTCTTTATAGGTAAGCCTATACAATGTTTAATCGCTGAAGCCACAGTTTGTACTGTCCACTGTACTGTGCAAGGTTGAACAAGTTAGGTCTTTATTCTTTGGAGCAAATGACAGTGGACGGTGATCAGGATCAACATCTCTGACCGCCTGGGCTCTACCTCTGAAACATCGTGATGTGAAAGTTATCATAACTACTGCTTCAAGACACATTTGGCTTGGCCCATTGTTCTGGCCTTTTCAACAAAGCAAAATCTCCTGGAGACATAAAAGACCACAGATGCTGGAATGTCGAGCTATAAACTAACTGCTGGAGGAACTCAGCAGGCTAGGAAGCATCTGTGAAGGATTATGGATAGTCAACGTTTGAGGTTAAGACCGTTCATCTGGACTGTTATGCTCCCCCCACAGATGCTGGCTGACCTGCTGAGTCCCACCAGAGGTTTGTTTTTTTGGACACAGTAACTAGTGAGAGTTTCATCCACCTGCCTACTGTATTCTTTTCCCTCACCATTTATGAGCTAGAAACAGAATTTTGTTAACAGTATGACTATACAGGAGCTATTAACTTTTTACTGCTTTTCACTGAGATAATATGTGAACATCTGCAGAGAATCTCGTAAAGATATTTACCGGGGGGCATCACCAAAAAAAAAAATTCCTAATGGTACTGAAAATCAGCATTTGCAAACTTTCACCTGGAGTCTCCAAAACTAGCAAAGTCTCTCCAGTTCTTCTCTTCCCACAAGCCCAGCTTCATCAAGGACTAGGGTCTGAACCTGGTCATCCCCCTTTGGCTCGCAGTGTCCCGATTAAAGAACAGTCTTGTAAAATATAACTGATAAGTAGGCAGTTATTTATTGACCTTAAAACAATGTTTTCTAGTCATGGCCAAAGATTATAGCCAATATTTGCTTTATCATTTCAAATACATGATATCATTGTATATTGTGAAATACAGATGACCTTTGTAAACATTTTAATTAACCAGTGTTGATTATACCTAACAACATTTTAACTCTTATCAATGACTTAAAGAACAAACAGGGAAAAACATAGAGAGCCTGTCAACAACGGTCTGAGCTTGCTCCAGCGTTATTTTTATCAGTGTAGAAACACTTCATTCTGAGACCTTCAACCAACTGAGTGTCCTCCCAACAACATTCATCAACCACAGACTCCAACTCTCCCTTCTCTGTACCTCAAAGCAATGCTTGTTTTCTTCTTTCTCCAGTTCTGATGAAAGGTCACTGAACTGAAACCGTAGCTCCTCTCTCTGCACAGGTGCTGCCTGACATTTAGAGTGTTACCTGGGTTTCAGCACCTAAGCTACAGGGAAAGGTTGAACAAGTTAGGTCTTTATTATTTGGAGCATAGAAGGTTGAGGGGGGACTTGAGAGAGGTATTTAAAATAATGAGAAGGATAGATCGAGTTGACGTGGATAGGCTTTTTCCATTGAGAGTAGGGGCGATTCAAACAAGAGGAGATGATTTGAGAGTTAGGGGGCAAAAGTTTAAGGTTAACATGAGGGGGAATTTCTTTACTCAGAGAGTGGTAGCTGTGTGGAATGAGCTTCCAGTAGAAGTGGTAGAGGCAGGTTCGGTATTGTCATTTAAAGTAAAATTGGATAGGTATATGGACAGGAAAAGAGTGGAGGGTTATGGGATGAGTGCAGGTCGGTGGGACTAGGTGAGAGTAAGTGTCGGCACGGACTAGAAGGGCCGAGATGGCCTGTTTCCGTGCTGTAATTGTTATATGGTTATATGGTTATATGACATGCTGAGTGTCTCCAACATAGTCTGTCTTTATTTCAGCTCCAGTGTTGTCAATTTCTGTTCTGTCTAGGTACACATTTGATTGACTGATGATTCCTATTGTTGAGAGGAGCAATCTCTTGACAAGTGTCAGTTTATTGAGAGCCTTACTGTAGATTGAAATGCCTCTTACTGCTGTAATTGAGATAGTTTTATGCATTTAATGTTCCACCACTCACTGTAGTTTCTACCAAGTAGTTTCTCTACTTTAGTGGGGGACGCTGCTGTACTGTCTGGAAAGTCTACCTTCTCTTACTTTAAGTATATTGTGTCTTCTAAATAAATGCATCTCGATACAATAGACTAAAGTGAACCCACTGCATGCAACCTGTTGGCTGACATATCTCTGCAGAAAATCTCAGAATA
Organism: Hemitrygon akajei; assembly: GCF_048418815.1. NCBI lineage: Eukaryota > Metazoa > Chordata > Chondrichthyes > Myliobatiformes > Dasyatidae > Hemitrygon > Hemitrygon akajei. The sequence continues at coordinate 30,292,282 of NC_133131.1, read as the reverse complement.
AGAGCCAGCTTTATTACCACTGACAGATGCCATTAAATTTGTTGTTTTCTGGCAGTGGTAGAATGCAAAAGATAAAAATTTACAATGAGTTACAATATTAAAAAAATAAATCATGCTAAAGGGAAACAGCGAGGTTGTGTTTATGGGTTCAAGGATATTCAGCAATCTGAAACTGGAGGGGAAGAAGCTGCTCCTGAAATGTTGAGTGTACTCTAATGGTAATACTGAGAAGAGGGTATGTCCTCAGTCCGGGGTTCCTTTATGTCAGAATTCAAATGAGATTAGAGAGGCCAGCAAGAATTCTGGAGATGGTCTACTCAGTAACATAAAGAGAATTGCTCACGAATTTTAGAAACGGAAACGAACAATGAAAGAAGGGGCGGTGGTGAGTAGATATGAAAGAGGAAAACTTATGGAGGATGACGGATAAGAAATTAATTAAATGGTTGCTATGCCACTGCCTGTTAGAAGCAACGGTAGACACGAAAGACAAAATAGATGGAGTAGCCAGATCAGATCGTTGCTGATTCATTCCAGAGCCGTGGAAAACGGCCTGTGGATTGCACGTGAAAATCAGATGCGAAACAGCAGAGGTTCTGACCAGCCTTTGTTGAACATAACTTTTCTGCCAGAGGGGTGTGGGGTTATAATGTAACAACATTTTGAAAGTAAGGAAGGAGTTAAATCTGGATAATTAGAAATGGATTAAACAATTATTGGTATCAATTAATTTTCCAGGGGCTAAAAAAGCAAATTCAAAAAATAATCAAAAAGTGGAAAAATACATGTTCTGGGTAATGTGGGGGATTGGTTTGGACTGTATTCACAGTCAGCAGATGCTCTGAATGTCCTCTGAAGATCTGATCTTGCCTGAAAAAATAAAGAGATTGCTTGCCTGATAGTGGGAAGTGAATTACATGTTATTGGCTTGGTTAAATCTTGGAAGAGCTTGGGTAGGTGATCAAGGAAAATGCAGAGTATGTTAAACACCATGTGGAGAAGCACCTCAGGAACATCTCTGCTTGCACCCAGTTCCGGATCTGAAAAAAAATTCTCCTATTCATTCTTAGATTGCTATATAATTGGAAAAATTTAGTTGCTAGTTCCTCCTAGCTTCCCCAAATGTTGCAAAAGGCAGACTGATATATCATCCTTCTAAAATAATAAAGCATATCATATCCTCAGTTAGCCTATAAAGTCTAATTTAGTACTGACATAAACTCTATAATGAACAGCAAAAAGGATCTAGTGCTTTCCCCGTGTTTATAATGAATAAACACTTCTTGGGCTTCCAGCCAGGTACGGGTATTGATTATAAACGACATTTCAATGACAAACTCCACCATCTTCTTCAGGGATAATGCCTGGGCACGTCTAGTCCGGTGGTATTTATAACCACATAATCTGTCCCTCTTGATTGGTTAGTCCTCATCCAATCAGGTTTCTGCTCTCCCACATTGTTTGCAATCAGATTCCAGTTCTTAGAGTGAGAACTTCATGAGAGTTCCCATTAAGGCCATCTTGGTCCTCCTGCACTCAAAGTTTGATAAGGGTACCATTGATCTTTTTGAACACACCTTTACATCAGTGTATGTTGTCTATGAACAAATGAATGGAGAGGTCATGGGATCACATTTGTCATCAGCTAATGTTAATTTCTACATGGGGACCGAGGAGAGGGCTCTGAGTTCATCGCCCTTACACACCAAATGCTTCTTCAGATACATCAATGACACCTTTGTAGTGTGGCCTCATGGACTCCAGGTAGTCCAACAGTTCCACAACCGTCTGAACAGTATACATCAAAACATTCAATTTACAATGGAGATGGAGAAGAATGGTGACCTCCCATTGCTGGACATTCTAATATGACAGAAACCGGACAGTAGCCCTGGACGTGGCCTCTATCAGAAACACACTCCCTCGACTTGTACCTCAACAATAACAGCCACCATTGCGCCTCCCAACGTAAAGTGGTTCTCTCCATTCTGATTAACCGTGTAAAAACTATTTCGGACCCGGAGAGTCTCCCCGAGGAAATAAAGACAATTACACATGCCGTCCCTACAGAATAGCTGCAAGGTGAAGGAAATCAATCGGGCCCTTAAAAGAGCCAATGGAAAAACCAGGAAACCTAACAACGAGGAGAACCCATCGCTACCTCCCGCCTTCCCTGTATTTCAACGATTTCTGGAAGAATCAGCGGGATCCAGAAGAAATACCAGATTAATACCATCCACAAACCCACAAGGAAGCTCAAGTCACAGCTTATGCGGGTCAAAGATGACCTGGGACCCAGGTTGGCTGGCGTTTACAGGATTCCCTGTGAATACAGAGCAGTGTATATTGGCCATACAGGACACACAGTGGAAACTGCATCAAGGAGCACAGGATGTGTATCCATTTGGGTCACCTGGAGAAATCAGTGGTAGCACTGCACTGCGTTCACAATGGCCACAGGATTGACTTTGATGACACAAAACTACTGCGCTGTGCCAATGGCTTTTGGGACCGCCTGGTAAAGGAAGCCGTTGAAATAAAACTAGAGGAAAAGATTTTTAACAAAGACGAACGTCTCGCTCTAAGTTTACCTGTAATTGTAAACAAGGTGAGAGAGCAGAAACCTGATTGGATGACTAACCAATCAGGAGGGACAGACTATGGGGGTATAAATACCACCAGACTAGACATGCCCAGGCATCAACCCTGAAGAAGATGGCAGAGTTTGCCATTGAAGTGTCAGTTATAATCACTACCTGTACCCCGCTGGAAGCCTGAGAAGAGTGTATTCGTATAATGGATGAAGTTTACAGTAATTTGAAAGAAATTTTATTATTTTTTAAATTGAAGATTATGATAAAATACAAGGTTAAAGCATGGATATGAAGATAATTATACAATATCCTAAGGATATAAATTATTGGACACTTCTAGAATTGGAGGAATGATCCCCTCAGTCAGACATGGGTAAATATCTGAAAAAGAAAAGCTGATGAGAAAGGCAGGAGAAGTGGACCAAGTGGATTGATCACTGGAGCAGAACAAACATGATGGGCTGAATGGCCTCCTATATTGTAAACTTCCTGTTAAATCTGTGATGAAATAGGGCAGATGTAATGCCAGAGCTTATCCCTGAAATTACCTGGAACACAGAACAGGAAATGGACTTGGGGCCAATGATGCCCGTGCCAAGTATGGTACTCAAGGAAACTAATTCCTTCTGCTCATGCATGATCCATTCCCAGTTTATCCATGAGCCTATTTAAAAGACTCTTGAATGCCTCTATCAAATCTGCTTCTACTACTACCCCCCGGCACAATTACCACTCCCTGTGTAAACAAGGTGCACCACATATCCCCTTTAAATTGAACCCATCTCAGTTTAAAGCTATGCCCTCTCATACTGGTGAAAAGATTCTGGCTCTCTACCTTGGATATCCACTTAGATGCTTCTGGCACAGGTAAACGTTTCCTGCTTTGTGCTGCCAGCTGCAACTGGGCCACACTACACTGTGCCACGTCAAGCTACTGGGAGCTGGGAGCACTGTGGAAAACTGCACTGGGGTTATGGTGGGTTTTCAGGCAATGGAAGATGATTAACACTATTTGCAGAGATTCCATACTGCCTACGGTTGTTCTGTATCACAGTAACTGACTTACCCAATTGAATGATTTCTCTCACTGAATGTCCTTGAAGGGCTGAGTATTTTAACTGTCATACTGTTAGGCGGCAAAAAGATTTGCCCAAGTACCTTGGGCTGTGTCTTTGGGAGTGCGTCAGAAGTGAAGTAATTCTAAGTGGCAACCAAGTCAAGGTCAATTGATTATTATTTGTCTGGCATGAACTTTGTGTTCATCAATGGGCCACAAGATTCTTGTGTCAGGAACAAAATAAGGTGCTATTTCATCTAAACAGATACCCTTTATTATCATCCCTCCAACAACGATCCATTTTCCGTAGCGTTTGCTTCTTAAATGACCTACCTGGTTACAGATCATTCTGGACTACGGACAGCTTTAATGGTTCAGGCTCACTCAAGTCCTGGCAACATCCTTGTAAATTTTCTCTGAACTCATTCAATCTTATTGATATCTTTCCTGTAGGTAGGTGACCAGAAGTGGACACAATACTTCAAATTAAGCCTCACCGATGTCTTATTCAACTTCAACATAACATTCCAACTCATGTACTCAATACTTTGACTTATGAAAGCCAATCCGCCTAAAGCTTTCTTTATGACCTTATCTGCTTGTGACCCCACTTTCAAGGAATAATGGAATACAGATCCCTCTGTTCTACTGCACTCTTCAATGCCTTACCACATCCCGTGTACATCCTACCCTGGTTTGTCTTTCCCAAGTGCAACACTCACACCTATTTGCATTAAATTCCATCTGCCATTTTTCATCCCATTTTTCCAGCTTATCCAGATCCCTCTGCAAGCCGTGATAGTCATTCTCACTGTCCACAACACCCCAATCTTGGTGTCATCCGCAAATTTGCTGATCCGGTTTACTACACTATTACCCAGATCGTTGATGTAAATGACAAACAACACTGGACCCATCACCAAATCTTGCAGCACACCACTAATCACAGGTCTTCAGTTAGAGAGTCAACCATCTATTACCACTCTTTGGCTTCTCCCACAAAGCCAATGTCTAAACCAACTGTCTGTTAGAAGATTGTACGTTCTCCCGTGATCACTTGGGTTTCCTCCGGGTGCTCGATCTAAAGACCAGTTGGTAGCTTAGTTGGCCATTGTAAGTTGTTCGGTAATTAGGCTAGGGTTAAATTGGGGGTCGCTGGGCAGCGTGTCTCAATGGACCGGAAGGGCCTATTCTGCATTGTATCTCTAAATAAATACATTTAAAATATTGGCTATCCTCTGGCATCTCATCCATTGCTAAGGATGTTTTAAACTCTCTGCTGGGGTCTGTGCAGTTTCTGCACCAGTCTCCCATAGGATCTGAGGGAACACATTGTCTGGCTCTGAAGATTTATCCACCCTGATTTGCCTCAAGACAGCAAACACCTCCTCCTCTGGTGATTTGTACGCAGTCCATGACCTCACTTCTTTCCAGAGTCTAGGATTTGCTTATACTCAGGGAACAGAACCACATTATGAGCCATTTTATAGAAAAATACACGGCAGAACGCTTAAAAACAGAGGGATTAATGTATGATCACAGGGAGAAGATGCAAACATCATTCGGAGCCCGAAATGTCAAATCATTTCTAAATATTCAGGACCTTAATTGCAAATCCACATAATCCAAATGCGAGTTATATAGCAGAATGATTCCAATAAAGAATTATCTAATTTAGAAGACACCTCAGGTGTTGTCACAAAGTACACTGCAGATGCTGTGGTCAAAGCAACACGTACAAACAAGCTGGAGGAATTCAGCAGGTCGGGCAGCATCCGTGGAAACAAACAGTCAATGTTTCAGGCCGAGACCCTTCGTTAGGACTGAAGAGGGAGGGGGCAGGGGCCCTATAAAGAAGGTTGGTGGGGGAGGGTGGGAAGGAGAAGGCTGGTAGGTGCCAGGTGAAAAACCAGTAAGAGGAAAGATCAAGGGGTAGGGGAGGGGATAGACAGGAAAGGTGAAGAAGGAATGTAAGGAGAAAGCACTATGGGTAGTAGAAGAAGGCAGAGTCATGAGAGAGGTGATAGGCAGCTGGAGGAGGAGGCAGAGTGAAACTGGGATGGGGGAAGGGAGGGGGAGGGAATTACCGGAAGTTGCAGAATTCAATGTTCATGCCAAGGGGCTAGACACTACCCAGACGGTATATGAGGTGTTGCTCCTCTACATCGGCAAGTCCCGATGCAGATTGGGGGACCGCTTCGTCGAGCACCTCCGCTCCGTCTGCCACAACAGACAGGATCTCCCGGTTGCCACTCACTTCAACTCTGCTTCACATTCCCATTTGGATATGTCCATACATGGTCTCCTCTACTGCCATGATGAGGCCAAACTCAGGTTGGAGGAGCAACACCTCATATACCGTCTGGGTAGTCTCCAGCCCCTTAGCGTGAACATTGAATTCTCCACCTTCCAGTAATTCCCTCCCCCTCCCTTCCCCCATCCCAGTTTCACTCTGCCCCCTCCTCCAGCTGCCTATCACCTCCCTCACGGTTCCACCTCCTCCTACTACCCATAGTGCTTTCCCCTTACATTTCTTCTTCACCTTTCCTGCCTATCCCCTCCCCCACCCCTTGATCTTTCCCCTTACTGGTTTTTCACCTGGCACCTACCAGCCTTCTCCTTCCCACCCTCCCCCCATTTTCTTTATAGTGCCCCTGCCCCCTCCCTCTTCAGTCCTGACGAAGGGTCTCGGCCTGAAACTTTGACTGCTCGTTCAGCTCCTCCAGCATGTTTGTACCTCAGGTGTTGCCTGTGTGGAGTTTGCACTTTCTCCACGTGCCCAGGTTTCCTCCCACGTCCCAAAGAATCACCGGCCGGTAGATTAATAGCTGCTGCAAGCTTCCCCTAAGTGTAGGTTGATGGTAGAATCTGAGTTGGTAGAATGTAGGGAGAAAGGGATTAATTGGGATTGGTGTGAGGAGGCAGCTGATGGTCAGCACAGATAGAGTGGGCCGAAGGGCCTGTTCTGTGTTGCATCTCTAAGGCTCTTAAATGATACTTAGGACAAAGTAAAATGCCAGGAGATGAATTATCAGCTTCATTGTCAGAGAGACATACAGGAGATAACACACACACTGCTGGGAAAATGTCTTTTAAAAGGTGGATGGAACAATATTGTGTACTTAGTTTCGACAGTGGGCTAGGAAATGAAAGGAGTGTGAGAGAAAGCTTATCCCCAGGGTCCGATTAGTGCGAAATCAGGCAATTTCAGCAGCATTCTCATGCATTTTTAAAGTCATAATTTGTCCACACAAAAAAAAGCCTTAAGCTGCTATGAAAGTGAAGATGTATGCATTGAAACTGGCAAATCCCTGAGGAAAATAACAACATTGTGCAAAAGGTAGTTCATAATTGTTTCATTTGTTTTATCTCTTTTCAGATGAGATGCTGAAATTATACTATATGGATTTTGAATCAAGTCATTAAAGAAATGTACCTCAGGGCCCTGGCCTAAATCTGAAGGATACAGCTCCTGTCATGCTTCAGAACAGTTGCAACATGGTGAAAGAGGATTCTGGTGAAGGCTAACCATGGGAGATTGGAAGTAAATAAAAGATGTGTGCAGAGTTGGACTTTTTGCTAACTTTGGGATATCAGAATGGAGAGGCAAATAGGTGAGAGGATCGGAGAATCAGAAAGCCAGCCTATGATTACAAGATGGCAGACTGGTGCAGCTAGCAGAGATAGTCCCACACTGCTCAAGGGAGCCTGGGCTCAGTCCTGATCTCCATTGCTGTCTGTCTGGAGTCTGTGTGTTTGCCCTGTCAATATAGAGCTTTCTCCCACATCTCAAAGTTGTGCAGGTTAATAGGTTAACTTGAAGTTGCCTCGTGTGTGGTGATAAGTGGCAAGGTTTGGGGGGGGGGAACTAAAATGGATTGAGTCTAAGTGGGTGATTGATGGTGGGTGCAGTCTGTGGGCCGAGAAGATGGTTTCCTTGCTGCACCTCTGAGAGCTTTATGACTTGATAAGAGGGGGATAGAGAGTCACATGATACCTTGTCTCAGGGAGCTGAATGCTTAATTGCAGGTACTACCTTTATAAAACCAATCACGACTCCCTTGAACCTACGTGCTAGGATTTCTCACCTATTTTAATATACAGTACCAGGATAAACTACAGGTACGTTCCCAACTCCTGATTCTATCTCCTCATCATTTTATTCCCAGTCCTGATGAAGGGTCTTGGCCCAAAATGTCGACTGTACTCTTTTCCATAGATGCTGCCTGGCCTGCTGAGTTTCCCCAGCATTTTGTCTGTGTTGCTCGGATTTCCAGCATCTGCAGATTTCTCTTGTTTCTGATTCTTCTTATGATTTTCATAAGGCCATAAGACATAGGAGCAGAATTAGGGCATCTGGGCCCATTGAGTTGATGGAGCAACACCTTCCTGGATGTTTATCTCGTACTTTTGTCTGATGCTTTCGAACAACGTGTCATCCCCAGTTTCTCCTTTCCACCCCTGCTGCTGGTGCTCGTACACCCGAGGTTGTGGTTGGAGTACTTTCACTGTATCTCTGTAGTGACAGACTCTCACACAGCAGTGGTGTCACACACACATCTGACAACCAGCCATTGAAGCAGACTTTCCACATTCTGATTGTACTAACCCCCTTGCGTTCCAGCACGGATTCGTACGCACACGCCCTCCCCACTGAGGCCATTCAATGTATCCCTTGCAGGGCCCACGGAAGTCATAAAATTCTGACCATAAAGCAACATATACACAAGGTGACCACAGTTAGTTACATTCAAACCTTAAAACCTTCTGCTTCCTTCTTACAACTGAATTTGCTCCCAGAAGTTTTTCTCAATTCATCTTATTCTCTAGACTACTTTTTCTCAAAATGTAACAGCAAATATTTGTTATAAAGAGATTTAGAAAAGTCAGGGAGCTCTCCGGGGCAATTTGAGTATCATCTGTTTGCCCACTATCTTCTTTCTTCCTCTCTGAAACCTATAGTGCCCTGCTGACGGAAATCCCACACATCCTCACCGCCAGGACCAATACTTCTGCAGAAACGCGGATGGCAGGGTTAGTAACGAGACCGCCCACAGTGGCTCTGATGTCACAGAACAAAGGATCCAGTAGATCATCTGATCTCGCCAAATTACACAAGCTGGCTTATCGCCCAGACACCGAGATGCAACTGTGATTTCTTCCTTTTATTGAAAGTATTTGTTTTTGTCTTCTTCAAAGGAGAGACCATTCCCCATAGGAGCTGAAGAAGAAGAAAGCCCTTAACTCTGAGTGGAGTCGTCAGGACGCTGTCGTGGCAGCATTTTTTTAGCAGGCTTTCTTATTTTTATGAGGCTGAGTTGCTAGCTTGATGCTCAACCCAACACGGCTGGAAAGCGTGCAAGGGAGCCGGCTGGATTCGAACTCTAGACACTAGACACTAGAGTACTACAGCACAGTTTGGCCCTCGATGTTGTGCCGACCCCTATATTCCTTAAAAAAGTACTAAACCCACACTACCACGTAACCCTCTATTTTTCTTTCATCCATGTGCCTGTTCGATAGGCTCTTAAATACCCCTAATGTTTTAGCCTCCACCACCATCCCTGGCAAGTCATTCCAGGCACCCACAACACTCTGTGTAAAAAAATTACCCCTGATGTCTCCCCTAAACTTCCCTCCCTTAACTTTGTACATATGCCCTCTGGTCTTTGATATTTGTGCCCTGGGAAACAGGTACTGGCTATTGTCGTGGTTTCTCGTGCCCCACAAATGACCAGGAGACGCAGAAGATTCTTCAAGAAGGGTTAAACTTTAATTTGCAAATCAAAGCTGAGACAGTCATTGAGCTAGTCGCTGATTGCCCACCGATCCTTGGACACAGCATTTTTTATAGCAATCTCCTGGTTTAGTTGCATTAACATATGCAATCGGTCTATAGTTGCGTATCACACTATTGTTTCTACCCATTGACTTAATCATGTTCTAATCTACATCTCTTAGCTACCTCCCATTAACACACCATTGTCTTCTACATTCTTAAGATTATGTTCTCCTACAGAATTGGATACATGCATAGCAAATAGCAAGTTTCAAAACTGACTACATAGTTTTGGTTACACAGCAAAATTTCAACTTTTATACTCCAATATATCCCCCCTTTGAGACCCAGAGGGTCTCACACAGAGAAAAGACTAAGAGTCTGCACACAAAAGCCCCAATAAACTCAAGCACTTATTCCCAAATCTCGGGTTAAACTATAATTTTCTGCGCCAAGACCTCAAAGTATTCTCTCCCTGTTACCCTGGGCCACTGAGCCAAAAACCTGTCCCTCTGTACCTGAGACAGGGAAAAAGACTCAGAAGCCCTTAAAATCTACTCCCACACTGTCATTTTGCTCTTGTTCATCCTGCAGGTGTTGTAGGCTGTAACGATACATTTTCGGTGTTTCTTTCTCCACTAAGCTTGCTTCAGTAATTGCCACGAGCATTGGAAATTGTTTGGTTGCAGCATGCACTACAAGAGATTTGAGACAAGGAAGAAAACAGCACAGCACAAGCGCACAGCTCAACAATTCAATACTGACAGTTATTGCCATTTTAGTCAGCCATGCTCCCCATCCTCCGAGTCTACTTTCTAACCAGTCTGATGTCCGAACCCTGCATTCTGTGCACATACCTCGCACTGTGACAAGACAAAGTCCACTGAAGCCTGTAAATAAGGTGACCAAAAACCATCCTTCTTTATTTTCTTTATCACTTCCCCCCCCCCCCTTGCACAATGGTCCATCCCATGCGCTTCTGAAATCAGAATCGTCAGTAGAGGGGTGGGCGCTATCAACAAACCGTCTTCCATGCTCCACAAGCCTTCCGGGTTCTGCTTGGCCCCCCTTTTTCTCCACATTGTCTGTTCTGTCAAAGTTGTCTTACCTTGTATTTCAATTAGGTCCTCTACCTCAGGTTCTGGAGTTAGGCTTACCTGGGGGGCAATGACAGCTGATGTACATCCAGACGCTTTTCTGGCTGCCTCGTCCGCAGCTTGATTTCCCTTTGTTATTACATCCTTTCCCTTTTTGTGTGCCTGGCATTTTACTATAGCCAATGCTTTAGGTTTCATTATGGCTTTTATTAAGTCTAGAATTTGCTGACAATGTTGTATGGGATCTCCATTACTTTTTTAAAAACCTCTGCTTCCACACTGCCCCGAACAAATGGCATACTCCATGAGCATATGCCGAATCAGTATAGATGTCTACTTTCTCACCTTTCATCATTTCACACGCAGCTGTCAGGGCTTTGATTTCCACTAGTTGGGTGGAACACGGTTGGGGACAGGACTCCATCCTAATAATCTTATAGCTCGACTGATCCTGCTGCACTACTGAGAACCCTGCATGATTTCCATCATAATCCCTATAACAAGAGCCATCTACGAACAGAACCTTTTTATCTGCATCCTCTAGTGGTTCTGACCGTAAATCTGCTCTCAATTTGGCAAATGCCATCATCTTCCCTACACAATCATGGGGTTCTCCTTCATAGTCCAAAGGGACAAAATCGGCTATATTACTGGTAGTGCATCTCTGTATAGTTATGTCTGGAAATGTCAATAGCATCTGATACGCTATCCTGGCTAGCGTCAGCATAAATATCCCTCTTTCCAGCAATTCTGCTACTTTGTGGTGTGTGTACAGAGTCACAGGATAGCCCAGGGTTACAGATGATACCTTTTCATATGCATAGTACAGCGCCGCCAATCCCTGATAACAGGGTGGATACCCCTGAGCCACCTCATCTAGTCTCGTACTGTAGTATGCTATTGGCTGCTTTGCTTTTCTTGTGCTTGTCTCTTGTGTTAGAACCGCTGTGACATAACCGTCCTGTCGGTTGGATACATACAAATGAAAAACCTTCTCGTAGTTAGGCAAAGCTAATGCTGGTGCTGACTGCAATTCCTGCTTAATAGTATTGAAAGCTATCTCCGCCTCTCCATTCCACTGTAAGCCGTTCTTCAAATTTGTATGTACTGCTTCTTTCATTATCTTTCTCAAAGGTACCACAATCTCAGCATATTCTCCTATCCAATCTGAGCTGTACCCTGCCATTCCCAAAAACGTCATCATCTGCCCTACAGTCTGGGGTTTTGGGGCCTTAGTTATTGCCTCAATCTGATCTGGTGCTATCGCCTTCACTCCCTTGGATATTACCCTGCCTAAGTATTCCACTTGCTGTGTGCAAAATTGCAGTTTCTTTTTGGATACTTTATGTCCTCCGTGCACCAGCTTCTCTAACAGAGTTATAGTGTCCTGCTCACACTGTTCCTTAGGTCATCCACATACTGTAACAATGTACTTTCCAATGGTATGCCCTCTAGGTCTGCCTTCAACACCTGATTAAAAACACGTGGTGAATGTTTAAACCCTTGCGGCATTCTGGTATAGGTATACTGAGCACCTCTGTAAGTAAATGCAGACAGATACTGACACTGGTCGGCCAGAGGAATGCTGAAGAAAGCCAAACACAAATCAATCACTGAAAAGTAACTTGCTTCTGGTGGAACATTAGTCAAAAGCGTGTGTGGGTTGGGGACTACCGCTGGCCAGTCCTCTACCACATCATTTACCGCTCGCAAATCATGCACCAATCTCCACTTAGATTTATCTGCTTTTAAGACCAGCAGCAACGGGGTATTGCATGGACTGTTTGTTCTTTTAAGCACTCCTATTTCAAGCAACCCCTGCACTGTCGATGCTATTCCCTCTTCTGCTTCTGGTCTTAGAGGGTATTGTGGTCTCCTGGGTGGAATTGCTCCCCTTTTCAGCCTTATTTCCACCGGACTAGCTGTTTTTATTTTCCCTACGTCCGTGTCATGCTGTGACCACAGAATAGATGGCAACTCATCTAACCTTCTATCTTTCTGCTGGCCTCTTTCCTTTCCCAGCAATGGCATGTGTGGTTGGGGAGTTATTTCGACCTCTCTCACTGTCCCTACCATATCTACACTTACCATTATTTTAATGCAATTGTTGTCCTCTGATATCCACACCTCTGGCGTGATTTTCCTCCTACGGTTTCAGCACTCTTAACTAAGGGTCCTAAGTCTTTAGACTGATATCCCTTGTTTACCAACAATGTTACGTGGGGCACAGCCTCCGGTATCCTGTACCATTTTTCTAAAAAGGTGTTCCACTAAACTTGTAAAACTGTCCCTTGCTTTCCAATTATCACAGCCTCCCCTTCCAGGTGCTGTTGGGTACATGCCTCCAGGTGCCATCTCTCCTCTAACTCCCTGTTCTGAGTCTCGTCAAAAATCACTGTACAATGTAGCTCAGATTTGGGCATTACAGCCCTGGGTAATATAGCCTGCACGCCCTTTTTCCATTTTCCCCAGGTTTCCTGAATCTGATCTGCGATGTCTCCTATCCAAGACATTAGCCTTTTTGTCTTCTCGCACTATCACTTGAGCCCCTGCTCTTTCCACACTCAGCCCATTTCTGGTGCATTCTAATTTTAATTCCAGTTTCAATAAGGCATCTCTGCCTAACAAATTAATCGGAATTCCTTTAAATACTAGCACCGGCAAAACAATTTCTTTATTTCCCATTCTCAACTGCACTGGAGCCGTGCACTGTGTCAACTGTGTTTTCCCCGAGAACCCTACCGTCTTAATAAACTTTCCTGACATGGGAAGGTGAAGGGCATACTGTGGCTGTACACAAGTGTACGTGGCTCCAGTATCTATCATCATTGGTGTCAGTTGCCCTTCTAACATAACCTGAACAATGGGTTCCTCGTCTGCCTCCCTTGTTATCATTGGGTAATGTCCCTTCCCACTCAAGTTCTCGGGGCACCCCTAATACCTCGCATAGGGGTTCACAGGTCCGCTTGGGCCCGTGGGGGCTGGTCCTTGGCTAAGCTTTAGTTCCCTTCTTATCGGTTCCTGCTGGTGTGTGACAGGCCATGGTGTAAACAGACAATCTCTTCTCATGTGACCTGGCTGATTACATCCCCAGCACAATCTCTCTACCTCTCTTTCCCCCTGTTTCCTCACTGGTCCCCTCTGCCCATAACTCCTCTGTCCCCCTCCTTGGGACTTCCAGTCCTGTCTGGGCTGTTTGAATTTAGTCTGTTCCTGATAGGGCATTTGTGGGAATGTTCCCCCAAAGACGATTATTGGCATGGGGTTTTCCAGCCCTTGTCTTACAGTATGATCGGTCCCTCCATATAGCAGTGCTTTGTCCAGTTCGATGGCTATACTCGAACTGATGGTTGCTGGCAGCATCTTTTTGTTTTTCTCTTTTTCCTTCTTTTTGAGTTCTTCAAGCTGCATTTGTATTAACTTTCTTTGCACCTCTTCCTGCTGCTCAGCCAACCTTCGTTTGTCTTTCCGGTATTTCTCAACCGCATGGACTACGTGGTCTCTAAATTCTTGTGGGGTCATTGACGTCAGCCCAACCACTTCCTCCAGTTTGGATTTTACTTGTGGAGGCATTGCATCCAAAATGCTATGTCGGAACAGTGAGGTCATAAATAAGCTATTCTCCACCTCTTGCTCAGTCTCCAGTCTCCACCTTTTCAACTGGTTTTCTACGTAGGCTGCTGGGTTTTCAGTGTCTCCCAGTGGATCCCCTTTTAAGGCTTTGGGGTTCACTTTGGGTGGATAAAGCTTCCTGAGGGCCTGCCATACCCTCTGCCTCACTCTGTCAAACCCGTCTCCGTCAGTTCTTGGGTCGTTCGAGTTTACTATGCCAGCCATTTCCATTAGTTCATTAAATTTGGAGGTTCCCATCAACCTTATCAATAGTGCCTTCAAATCTCCCAAAGCCAATAATCGTCCCACCGTTTCTTCTTCAAAGGCTCTAATCCATTTCCCTGCTCCTTCATGTAGATTGGGCAGAGTGTTTTTCAGCCCTTCTAGGTCCTGGGATCCCCAAGGGATATACTGCACTTATCCTGATCCTTTAACTAACAATGGCATCATTCTTCCTCCTTCTTCCCACCTGCCCTGGCTCTCCTCCTCACCTGACTCCCCATCTGTCTCAGGGTATGTCTTTACTGCCTCCCACACAAATGTCTCCGGGGTCCTCTTCTTCCCTCGGTCTCCCTGTGGAGTCCTTCCTTTCTGTCCTGATTCAATACTTGGTTGGCCCCTGGAGTATTTTTCGCATCTCCTCTGGCAATCCCCTCTCAGTAACTTATCTAGCTCTCTCTCTACTTCTGCAAGTCGCTCCCCTACCGCCTCCTTCTGCTCTTCTAGGCTTCTGCCTCCTACCCCTTCCCCACAAATTCTTGCATCCTCTCTCTCTCCACTTAACTCTTGCTCCTCCAATGAGTCACCTTCTCTTTCTTCCTGTCCATGTCTGTACACCTGTGGCAGGGACTCCTCATGATCCTTACTCGTGCTTGATTCCCTTCTCTTTTGTGTTTCTCCAAGACTCTCATCTCCTATCTTTTTTCCATTTCCTCTTGAATGCCTCATCTCTTCCTGCCCTGATGAGCCACTTTCTTTTCTAGTCTGTTTATTTCTATGGTATAACCGATACTCCTCATACTCCTTTTCCTCTCTCAAGTATTTCATCCGTTCAATCTCTTCTTCCATTTTTCTCTTTGCCTGTTCCACCTTTATCCTTTCTGCCTGTTCCTCCTTCCATATCGCCGCTTTTTCCTTCTCGTATTGTCTTTTTTCCGTTTTATTATCCCAAACTTGTACTTCTCCCTGCATGTTTACTGTTCCCGTCAGCAGGGGGCACTGCTTAGGGGTTCCTTCCTCATTATAGGGAGGGGGCTTTTCTGTTTCTTTCACATCCAGGTACGGAGCCGAAGCCAGCTTCTCACTGTACCTTCCTCTCTCTCTAACAGGCTGTTTCTCCAGCACCTTAGTGTCTTCCTCGCTTGTAATCAATATTCTACCTGTCCTCCTCAGCCTTTCTCCCTCCGTTCTGAAGAGTTTTAGCACTTCCATTTCTCGTTCTTTTTTTTGCCCTCTTTTCTTAGATTTATCTTTTGGTTTGTAATTTTTAATTAGTCCCTCCATTTCTTCGCACAAGCTTACATCAAACGTTCCTTCTCTTGGCCACTTTGTGACCAGGTTTTTGGTTCTCTTTTCCCATTTTTCTGAAGTTTTTGTGATCTCATATTTATTTACCGGGATTTTTTTGCTCAGAATCTCTACTGCCGTTCCTTTACCTGTCATGTTGTTCTCTCTTTTTAAGGTATTTCAGAGATTCACAGTTCGTTTACTGGATAATATTATTTACTCTAATTCTATGCCTAGTCTATCGTCTATCTACCAGTGCTTTAAACTATATATTGGACTGTCCTTGTTTCCTATTCTGTTCTGCTTGTACAGACCTCTATTTAGAGCGGTATCCACAGAACTTTCTCTTTGCACCTCGTCTATTCAGACCCTTATCTCTTAAGGCAGTATCCACAGGGATTTTCTCTATTTTCCCTTTCCCTGCCCATTCAGACCTTCGTTTTATACAAGCGGTATCCGCAGGGACTTACCAACACCACATGGAATTTTTCTTAACTTAACTTCTTATTAACTTATTTGTACTTACCCTCACTGCAGTGTTCTTGATCAATCCTCTAGCCTCCTGTTAACCCCCAATTCTGCCAGATTCTTTGGACTGGAAAGACCCTTCGGCAGTGGTTCCACACTTCTGAGACTCCAAGACCTCCCCAAAACCAACAGAATTCTTAGTCCAAATTGTCGCAAAAAGCGCTTACCTTTTGTTTGGGTGCACCCTTAATTCTGTTAGCCTTGTGGGGGTCCCTAGAGGACTGGGAAGCATCCCCAATCCTGCCGTTTCCTTTCCGCAGGTCTCTTTCCGGTCCTGCCGCGGTCGCCAATTTTGTCGAGGTTTCTTGTGCCCCACAAATGACCAGGAGAGGTAGAAGATTCTTCAAGAAGAATTTAATTTGCAAATCAAAGCTGAGACAGTCATTGAGCTAGTCACTGATTGCCCACCAATCCTTGGACACAGCATTCTTTATAGCAATCTCCTGGTCCAGTTGCATTAGCATATGCAATCGGTCTATAGTTGCGTATCACACGTACATCCGCCACTATTGTTTCTACCCATTGACTTAATCATGTTAGCTACCTCTCATTAACACACCATTGTCTTCTACATTCTTAAGATTTCGTGACTTAATCATGTTCTAATCTACATCTCTTAGCTACCTCTCATTAACACACCATTGTCTTCTACATTCTTAAGATTTTGTTCTCCTACAGAATTGGATACATGCATAGCAAATAGCAAGTTTCAAAACTGACTACATAGTTTTGGTTACACAGCAAAATTTCAACTTTTATACTCCAATACTATCCACCCCATCTATGCCTCGCATAATCTTGTAGACCTCCATCAAGTGTCCTGTCATCTGTTTACGCTCCAAAGAGCTAACCTTGCCTCATAAAACTTGTTTTCCAATCCAGGCAACATCCTGGTAAATTTCCTCTGTACCCTCTCCATAGCTTCCACATCCTTCCTATAATGAGGTGACCAGAACTGAACACAATACGCTAAGTGTGGTCTCACCAGAGATTTGTAGAGTTACAACATGACCTCTCTACTCTTGAACTCAATCCCCCTGTTAATGAAGCCTAGCAACCCATAGGCCTTCTTAACTACCCTATCAACCTGTGCAGCGACCTTGAGGGCTGTATGGATTTGAACCCCGAGGTCCCTCTGTTCATCCACACTCTTAAGTCACCAACCATTAACCCTGTACTCAGCCTTCTGGTTTGTCCTTCCAAGGTGCATCACCTCGCACTTATCCATATTGAACTCTATCTGCCACTTTTCTGCCCAACTCTGCAGCCTGTCTATTTCCTCTTGTAACCTTCGACAACCTACAGCTCCATCCACAACTCCTCCAATCTTTGTGTCATCCGCAAACTTACTCACCTATCCTTCCGCCTCTTCATCCGGGTCAGTTATAAAGATCACAAAGAGCAGGGGTCCAAGGACAGATCCTTGCGGCACTCCACTAGTCACTGACCTCCAGGCAGAATACTTTCCTTCCACTACTACCCTCTGCTTTCTTCCTGTAAGCCAATTTTTTATCCAAACAGCCGAGGTTCCACTGATCCCATGCCTCATGACTTTCTGGATGAGTCTCTCATAGGGGACCTCAGGAGCTTTCGCTCCAAAGTCTGGCGCTGATGCCACTACGCCACCAGCCAGCTTCCATAGGAGCAGGGGCAGGTCATATCCCTTGCCTGCTACTGGCGTTACCTCCAATAAGTTCATAGGTGATCTTTTAGCTTTGTGCCATTTCCCGCACTTAGTTAACTCCCTTAAAGCTATTCAACATTGATCCAAGATGGCGGCGCGACCACTCCGGAACTGATTATCTGTTATTTGTGAAGTGGGGTGCCGTGCGCAATCATAACCGATTGAAAACGGATGTGGAAGCACGGAGAAACATCGGGAATTTCCAGGAAGACCTTCTTCGTTGCTGCTGCTGCTGCTGTGAGGTCTGGGACTCTGCTGGGAAGAACAGGCCCCCAGTCCTGTTGGCGGGGCCGTCTTAATATGCTCAGCAGAGGATGGTGCTCGGAGAAGCTGTGCTGAAGGGGATGGTCGTCGGCTTGGAGGTTCAACGGGCTCGGAGTCCTTTCGACGGACTCAGGTCGCTTTCGGTGTGTGCTGCGTCTGCGAGGCTGGTTTCAACAAAGCTTCCATTATGTGCTGCGTCTGCAAGGCTGAGTCGGGCGGCGCCTTGGAAGTCCATAGCGGGGGTACTCCCTTCTGCCGCCGGCGTGGGATGGCAAGTCTGTCGGGACCCTGGGGACTTGTGGAAACTGTGGTGATTTCTTTTGAACTTACAGTCCTTTAACATCTTGGACTATTTTTTATCAATTATGCTATTGTTTGCACTGTTGTAACTATATGTTGTAATTATGTGGTTTTGTGCAGGTCTTGTAGCTTTAGTTTTTGGTCTTGTTTTTGTCTGGTGGATTTGGAGCTCCTTTCCGGGGAACGCACTAGACGGTAGCGCGATATTAATACGCAGCAGCCTCTCTGGACTCTGGATTGGGGATTGCCAAATGTTACGTGGATTTTCTGGTGTAATCTGTTTTGTCATATGCTTTTGTGATATCATTCTGGGGGAACATTGTCTCATTTTTTAACTGCATTGTATTTGTGGTTTCTAAATGACAATAAACTGAATCTGAATCTGAATCTGAACATTCAAAGTAACTTTTCTATCAGAGTAGATATATGTCACCATTTACCACCCTCTGGAGTAGTGTTCTCCCGGGCATTCCCAACAGACACAAAGGAACGCAATCAAGTCAAGAATAAACTACACCCAGTAAAGATGGACAAGCAGTCAATGTGCAAAACAAATTGTGCAAATACAAAATAAACAAAATAATATTAAATAATTAATAAATATTGAGAACATGAGGTGTATAGTTCTCGAAAGTCAGTCCATAGTTTGTGGAATCAATTTAAAGTTGGGGTGAGTGAGGTTATCCATTCTAGTTCAGGAGCAATAACTTCCTGAACCTGATGGAGTGGGACCAAAGCCTCCTCTACCTCCTTCTTGGTGGTAGCAGTGAGAAGAGAGCTTAGCCTGAATGGTGGGGATCATCAATCTCAGATGCTCCTTTCTTGTGGCAGCACTCCTTGTAGATGTGCTTAATGCTGGGAAGGGCTTTACCTGTAATGGGCTGTTTCCAGCCCTTTGTGTAGGCTTTTCTGTTCAGGGCTCTGGTGTTTCCATACCAGGCTGTGATGCAACGAGTCAGTGTACTCTTCACTATGCATCTATATTCAACTCTGTCTTGAATACGTACAGTCTTCATAGCCTTTTAGTGTATAAAGCATTCCTCATCTTCATCCTCCACTGCCTGACGCAGGGGTTCCCAACATTTTTTTTTTACGACAGGCACCCCTTGTTACCAGGTTAGGATATGGCCCAAGTACGGAGTGAGAGACACTGAAGCAGGTCAATAATATACAAGCTTTAATGTGAACCGTGTTAAAGGGAAAATAAAGCAATAAACGCTCAGCCAAATAGGGCCGTTAACTAAAACTCTCAAATGGAAAACGAAGCCTATACTGCGGCTGAAAAGAAAATCTAAACATTAAGCGAATATCACTAGTCTTCAGGGTCAGTTGATTTGAGAGTACAATTTCTCAGGTGATGCACCATCAATAACTCTTGGAGATGTGAGGCGAGAGATAGGCTTTTATTAGCTAGAAGAAAGCACCATCAGCAGCAAGAGACCACCACACAACATCCTGGAGACTGAGGGAGGAGCAGTGCCTCCAATCGCCTTTATACAGGGGTCTGTGGGAGGAGCCACAGGAGCAGTCAGCAGAGGGGCGTGTCCAGACAGGTATATGTAGTTCACCACATCAGGGAAGGCCGAAAGCAAACAGGCAGCCAAGCGTTGCTGTGCTCTGTCCAAGTCTCGACAAGCACTACGACAACAAGTATGGAATTAAATACTATCACCTTTAAATAAACACGCCCAAATTCACAAGCGCAATTGCCGTACCTACTGCGCTGCCGAATCTGTGGTTGTGACACCCCTACCATTAACCGAGTGATCCGCGCACCCCAGGTTGGGAACCCCTACTCTGAAGGTTGCTGGGTCCAAAATTAAACAGAAGCCACAGTGAGCAAAAGCGGCAGATGTCCTTTCTAAATGGTTTAGTAGGTTTTAATGATAGTCTGATATTTTGTGGCCACGTTGTTGCTACTGGCTTTTTGTTCCAGGTTTATTCAAGCACCCGAATTTGAATATTCCAGTGTCATTGCGGGAATTTGAACTCATGTCTCCGAGTCCAGTTCCAGTAAGATCAACATTGACATCAAGCCTGAGCTTCCCAAGTGAAATCAGGAAGGAATGTTCCATCCTGGCTTTCTCAATACTGATCATGTCATGTGCACGAAATGAAAGGAAGATTCTCTTCTATTTCTACTTTAGAGCAAAGACTGCAAACGATACCCCATTGTTTCCCCTCTCCTGCTATTCCCATTTTGAACTGGGCCCTTAGGCTGCATCAACACACTACAGAGAATTCACACAACCCCATCTATGAGCCAGATGACATAATTTTCCCCTGAGGAAAAAAAAGCAACAGCCCATAACACAAAGTGACTAGAGATCAGAGGTACGTTCATGGGGCAAGTAAAAATTCTTCCCACTGTAAAATAGATTCCCCCACCCCCAAAAAAACCTAGAGTAGATTTCCCAGTCAAGATTTTTCATCATCATCATCACTTTGTGCCATGTCATATGACATAGATGATTGTGGTCTTATCCATGGCCATGATTGTTCTTGGTAAATTTTCTACAGAAGTGGTTTGCTAGTGTCTTCTTCTGGGCAGAGTCTTTGCAAGATAGGCCACCCCAGCCATTATCAATACTCATCAGAGATTGTCTGCCTGGTGTCAACGGTTGCATTACCAGGATTGGTGATATACATCGGCTGCTCATACAACCATCCGCGCTACCTGCTCTCATGGCCTCACTTGATCCTGATCGGGGCAGTGGGGGCTAAACAGGTGCTACCTCTTGCTCAAGACTGACCTGCAGGCTAGCGGACGGAAGGAAGGCCTTATACCTCCTTTGGTAGAGGCGTGTCTTCACCCCGCCACCCATACAAGATCTTTAACAGGGAAAGGGGATTTCCAAATTACCACTTGATAAATTAACATAAATTACTTTCAATACTTTGCCTTCACCTGGAAGTGCAATTAATTCAATAAGCCTAATTAACCTAATTTAGTCTATTGTTAAGTACTTCTGGCTTTCACTCTCTTTTGATTAAGCTCCTGAATAAATATTTAAACATGTTCAATGGTTCCATCTAATATCAGAGAAATGTATACAGTATACATCTTGAAATTCTTCTTCTTCACAGACATCCACAAAAACAGAGGAGTGCCCCAACAAATAACTGACAATTAAAAACATTCGAACCCCAAAGCCCCCCCCCCCACCCTTGCAGGCACAAGCAGCATCAAAGCGACAATCCTCTCCACCCACCTCCACAAAAAAAGGAATCAGCCCCTCCACTCAGCATGCAAGCAATAGCAAAGTCCCCAAGAAACACCATGATCTGCAGTACGATAAAAACTAATCGTTCGCCCAACAATTCAATATACCACAGGCTCTCTCTCTCTCCCCAATCAAGGAAACGAGAAGCGTCCACTTTTCACAGCGAGAGGGGAGACATAATGAAACAACTCACATATTTGCAATGATAAAGTCTGTCAAACTTTATGTTTCAGTCAAACTAAAGTTGTTCAATACTTAACTATGCTTCAAGGAGTCCTGATCCAACTACTTGCAAAAAAACTAGCTACTCAATAAGGAGACGTAATTTCAGATTGTTTAGGCAAGGTGAAATTCATTTAAGGATCTTGTCCCGCCAAATTCTTTCTTGCCATTCAGTGACCCCTGCTGGGCATAGTTTGTAAGCTTCAGTTTAAAAAAAAACCATGCTCCCAGATTTGGATTATCTTTCAGTTCAAGCTTGCACAAGAAAAATAGTAACTTTGCCCATGTACCAAAGACTTCATAACAGTAGGTGACACAAGAGACATCAGATGCAGGAATCTGAGCAAAAAAAAAAATGGCCAGAGGAACTCAATGCGGCAGGCAGCATCTGAGAAGGGAAAATATGTCCATCTGGCTCATAGATGAGGGTTGTGTAAATTCCTTGTAGTGCATTCCAGTTCGATGGAGAGCTGACACGTCATGTCGAGACCTTTCATCTGGACTGTGCAATAAGAGTTTCTCTCTCTTAGCCATGCTAATATTTCAGCTCAGGATTAAGCAAGGTGCTCGTTCGCAGAAGAAAAGGCAAAATGCCAACAGCTGTCAATCTGCATTAATGATAAAGAAAACCCACGAGATATGGTATGGTCACAACCAAGAAAAAATCTGCAGATGCTGGAAATCCAAGCAACATGTACAAAATGCTGAAGGAACTCAGCAGGCCAGCCAACATCTATGGAAAAGATTACAGTCGACATTTTGGGCTGACTGGAGTCCTAATAAGGTTCTAGGCCAGAAACATTGACTGTTCTCTTTTCTATAGACGATGCCTGGCCTGCTGAGTTCCTCCAGCATTTTGAGATATGGTATGATAGTCAGGTCAAACACTTGTACTCTTAAGTAATAGCATGAAAGAGAGATGATTGGTCAGTAATTTCATTCCTTTTATTGTATCTATCTCTGCACAAATAGGCTGGTTGATTCGTACATTTAGGAATTAGAAGCTGCAGAAGGTTAAAATCTGGTCAGCTCCATCTTGGGTACTAGCGTACAAAGTACTCAGGACATCATTAGGAAGCGGTGTCTCAGAAAGGCAGTGTCCATTATTAAGGACCCCCAGCACTCAGGACACTCAGCACTCTTTTCTCACTGTTACCACCAGGTAGGAGGTACAGAAGGCACACACTCAGCGATTCAGGAACAGTTTCTTCTCCTCTGCCATCCGATTCCTAAATGGCCATTGAAGCTTTGGACACTACCTCATTTTTTTAAATATATAGTATTTCTGTTTTTGCACATTTTTAAATCTATTCAATATATGTAACTGACTTACTTGTTTATTTATTACTATTATTATTTTATTTTTCTTTTTTTCTCTGCTAGATTATGTATTGAATTGAACTGCTGCTGCTAAGTTAACAAATTTCACATCACATGCCGGAGATATTAAACCTGATTCTGAAGTGTGTTTTTTTTTGCTTTAAGCAATTAAAAATCAAAATAATCACCAACATGCCTTTTTCTCATTGCTACCATCAGGAAGGAGGTGCAAAAGCCTGAAGCCACACATCAACAATTCAGGAATGGCTTCTTCCCCACTGCCATCTAATTTCTGAATGGACTTTGAACCACGAAAACTACCTCACTATGGCTTTTTTGTAAATTTTGATTTTGCACTACAGTACTTAATTAATTTAACATATATGTATATCCTCATTGTAATTCACATTTTTCTATTATTATGTATTGTATTGTACTACTGCTGCAAAGTAAACCAATTTCATGACATATGCCAGTGATATTAAACCTGACCGATTCTGATCTCTCCAATAATCTCAACCCATACTACCGTGCAAACTGTTACTTTCACTGATAAAACTGTTTTGGCAATATCTCTTGGCTAGGCAGAATCCATGCTCTCATTCAAAGTGTTTTTGTGGACCCAGTGCCCAATTCCACTTATTTATAGGATGCCCTGCTCAGTGACACTGTGGTGGTGACTAAGTGCCAGAGCCTGCAAGAGCAAAGGTGTGGATAGAAACAGGGCAGAAGACAAAAGGTGATTGCAGTGACAGAAAGGAATATAAAGGTTTGATCAAAATAACTCAACACAGACTTGAACTGAACCCAAAGTACGATTGGGCAGAGCTTCAGTTGGCCAAGACGGATGCTATCTGCTCTGGGCCCTCCAGAACTACTCCTTGCTGAGTAAAACTGCTTCTCCATATGTCAACAGGTGTTGGATGCTTCATGGGGCCAGCGTCATGACAGGCAACTGGCCGTGCATAATGGCTTTGACACAAGGCCCCACCACCCAGTGTGATTGGGATAATTGACTGCTTGTGAATGCCTTCAATTCTCACAAACGTTTGGTAATATATGGAACATATTAAAATTAAGGAAAAAAATCAATTATTTGAACTGATTTTACATTGAAACCTTCTGAAAACATGTCCATAGAGTCATAGACCATAAGACATAGAGCAGAATTAGGCCATTTAGTCCATCGAGTCTGCTCTGCCATTCAATCATGGCTGATCCTTTTTTTCTCCTCCTCAACCCCAGTTCCCGGCCTTCTCCCCATAACTTTTGATGCCATGTCCAATCA
Organism: Hemitrygon akajei; assembly: GCF_048418815.1. Classification (NCBI taxonomy): domain Eukaryota; kingdom Metazoa; phylum Chordata; class Chondrichthyes; order Myliobatiformes; family Dasyatidae; genus Hemitrygon; species Hemitrygon akajei. Next base: position 30,267,807 of record NC_133131.1, on the reverse strand, counting down.
AGAACCTTTCAATCTCTGCCTTAAGTACATCCAATGAACTGGCTTCCACAGCTGCATATGGCAAAAAAATTCCACAAATTCACCACCCTCTGGCTAAATAAATATCTCTGCATCTCTGTTTTGAATGGATGTCCCTCTATCCAGAGGCTTTGCCCTCGTGTCCTAGACTCCCCCACCATGGAAAACATCCTTTCCACATCTACTCTGTCCAATCCTTTCAACATTCAAAAGGTTTCAATGAGATCCCCCCCTCATCTTTCTAAATTCCAGTGAGTACAGACCTAGAGCCATCAAACGTTCCTCATATGATAACCCTTTCATTCCTGGAATCATCCTTGTGAACCTCCTCTGGACCCTCTCCAATGCCAGCATATCTCTTTTAAGACGAGGTGCCCAGAACTGATCACAGTACCCAAGGTGAGGCCTCAACAGTGAAAATGGAAATTAAAATATGAATTCTGAACATTAAATTAGATTTTAAATAAGATGAGAATAATGACTTGTCTTTAGAACATAGAACATAAAACAGTACAGGCTCTTTGGCCCACAATGTTGTGCCAACACTTGAACCTACTCCAAGGTCAATCTAACCCTTCCCTCTAACATAGCCCTCTGTTTTTCTTTCATCCATCAGCCCATCCAAGAGTCTCGAGCATGTCTGATGTATCTGCCTCTGGCAGCATCTTCCATGCACACACCACTCTCAGAGCCATTTATAAAAAAAAATCCTACCTCTGAAATTCCCCTTTACTTTCCTCCATTCACCTTAAAATAATGCCCTCTCACTTTAACCATTTCTACCTGGGGAAAATGACACTGGGTGTCCACTCTGTCGATGCCTCTCATCATCTTATACACCTCTATCAAGTCACCTCTTATCTTCCTTTGCTCCTAAGAGAAAAGCCCGAGCTCACTCAACCTTTCCTATTAAGACATGCTTTCTAATCCAGGTAGCATCCTGATGAATCTTCTCTGCAACCTCTCTAAAGCCTCCACACCCTTTCAATAATGAAACAACCAGAACTGAACACAATATCGTCCAACTTTCTCCAAGAAGCTGCTCTTGCACGTCTGTCTAAAGCCGGGCTGCTTTATTTAACCCAGCGCAGTTCACCAGGCAGATTTTCTATCTCTGGCTGTATGGGACACAGGGGATCACACGGCCCTTAGGTCTCTTATAAGAACTTCACCAGACCAACACTAGCAGGGACAATGTTAGTCATCTGTCACAAGATAGTAAGAGCCACCACTAGCTCAGGTCAAAGGCGCCACTAAAAACCAGGACCTCCAGAAGGAAGCCAGGGTGAATTTTGCCATTAGACCTGACACCCAGACAAAAGGTTTGACCGTTTATCTATTTTAATATCACTGTTCTGTTAAAAGGTGATGTACGTCTTGCCAAGTATTTCTAAAAACCAAAAGCACTAATAAAAGTTGAAAAAAAACACAAGACATCAAGCTTCAGGCTGATATCCTGCATCAGAACTGATTGTAGAAGGAAGATAACCAGTGTAAAGAGATGAAGAGAAAGAATGAGGCAAGAACTGCCAGGCATAGGTGGAACACACCAAGGGGTGGGGGAAGCGGTGAGGGAGGGACTCACAGAGTCCCTGTAGAAGGAGGAAAACTTCAAAGAAAAAAGATTCTACACTCTCAAACCTGATGTAGGTTTTATAGAAATATAGAAAACCTACAGCACAATACAGGCCCTTCGGCCCACAAAGTTGTGCCAATCATGTCCCTACCTTAGAAGTTCCTAGGCTTACCTATAGCTCTCTATTTTACTAAGCTCCATGTACCAGAAATGTCGATAGCTCTTTGCTTTCACAGTACAAAGTAAATTTATTGTCAAAGTATGCATATGTCACCATACACTCCCCTAAGATTTACTTTCATGTAGGCATTCACAGTAGATATAAAGAAATACAATAGAATCTATGAAAAACTACACACAAAGCAAGACAAACAAACAACCAATGAACAAAGAAAACAAACTGTGAAAATACAGAAAATAATAAATATAATAATAAATAACATTGAGAATATGAATTGTAGAATCCTTGAAGGTGAAGGTTATGGTATCACATCGGTGTTGAGGTAAGTGAAGTTATCTACATTATGTTTTGTAACTCTAGAAATGAATGCATCATCCATCCTCCTTGTCTCTTTAAAATGTTTATCTGCCCTCTACAATCAGTCCTGGTGCAGGATCACAGACTGGTATAGAAACAAATATAGGCCAGTCCGTCGATGATAGAGCCCTCCCCTCTATTAAGTGCATCCACATGAAATGTTGTCACAGGAAAGAAGCATCCATCATGAGTGACTCTCACCACCCAAGACGTTGTCTCTGCTGCCATCAGGAAGAAGGTACAGGAGCCTCAAGGCTAGCACACCACCAGGTTCAGGAACAGTTATTACCCCTCAACCATCAGCCTCTTGAACCAAAGGTGATAACTTCACTCAACTTCACTTGCCCCATCATTGAAATGTTTCCACAAGCTATGGACTCATTTTTAAGGAACCTTCATCTCATGTTCTCAATATTTATTGCTATTTATTCATGGTTATTATTATTATTTCTTTCTTTCCGTATTTGCCCTTGTTGGTGTAGTCTTTCATTGATTCTGTCATGGTTATTCTTCTATTATGGATTTGTTGAGTATGCCCACAAGAAAATGAATCTCAGGGTTTGATACTGGTGACATATATGTACTTTGATAATAAATTTAATTTGAACTTTGAACGTTAATCAAATGAAAAACATGGCAGTTGAGATATTTGCCAGTTCGTTTTTCTTTTTCATTTTTTTAGTGAGGCACTCTCATATGGTGTGTTGGCCTAATGACTTATGACATTCACCTACTTCTTACATATAACCCATAGTGAATTATGTAAACAAAGAATGTTTAATCAAAAAATATATTTACAATATTAAATATTACTGAAATATTAAATACACTACACTCCTCTCTGTTTAGTTATAAACTCTAACTCAATATAGAATGCATCTCAAGTCAAATATGTAATGTATTGCTCTCTAGTCATTTTCCATATCATCATTATGTGCTGTCTCGTATGTCACAGGCATTCATTGTGGACATGATTGTTCTTGGCAAATTTTTCTACAGAATTGGCCTTCTGGGTGGTTTCTTTACAAGACGGGTGATCCCAGCCATTATCAAAACTCTTCAATGGTCTCATGACCAGGACTTGTGATGTCCACCACCTGCTCCCATGGTTTCTCATGATCCAAATTGGAGTGTGGGGGTGGGGGGGGGGTTGCTAAGTAGGTGTTACTCCTCGTCCAAGAGTGACCTGACCTACAGGCTAGTGGCGGGAAGGAGAGTCTTCCACGTCCTTTGGCAGAGAGATATCCCCAACCCAATACTACAGAGACAGTGTGGGGTCTTCTCTCGTTTCCTTTTGGATCATCTCTGTTGTAATAGGAAGATTTCTGAATTGCATTAGGAAAAATGCATCAAGAGGAATGTCTTCTTTTGTAAATTTTTCCAGTATTTCATTTTCCAGGAGTAAACGGGACAATCAATCATCATTTCCACGATTAGTTGTCCTCGTGAGTTTGATCTTGTAATTGTGTCCTCCAAGAAACAGAGCCCATCTCTGCATCTGTGCCGTCAGTGGAACAACCTTCTGTGGATTGAAAATGGACACTAGCGGTTGATGATCATGAGGGTAAACTGCCTCTCATGCGAGTACTAGTTGAAATGTTTTACACCCAAACCAGACTAAAGGCCTCTCTGTCAACCTGTGTGTAATTTTTCACTGCAGTGGTAAGGGAAAGTGATGCAAAGGCTATGGTGGGTTCACTTCCATCACTCATAACATGTGACATGACAGCCCCTGTACTATAAGAAGAGGCATCACTGGCAAGCTTCACTGGATGATGTGTTCCTCCAGCATTTTGCGTGTGTCAGTACAGTGTCTGATGTCCTCATTTCCCTTGCCTTTTGGAAAGCCACCTCACACTGCCTTTTCCATTTCTTCCCGCTCTGCAATAATGAATTTAAAGGGTGGAGCACAGAGGCCACATTTGGCAGGAACCTAATTGACAAATCCTAAAAAGGACCAGAACTGTGATACAACCTTTCACCTTAGGGCATCCTCCACTACTTGAGTTTTCTCAGCAAACTTGTGTACTGCTTGCGCATCAATGGTATGGCCACAGTAAATGACGCTTGGCTTAAAGAATTCACATTGTGCTCTGAACCCATAATCTAGTCTTTCTTGAGATACTGGGAGATGAACCTTACCATCCTCACGAGTAACAATGATGTCATCCAGGTAACAGTGAGTGCCTGGCCAGCCTTGCAGCACCTGGTCCATAGCTTTCCGCCAGAGTGCGGGTGCAGATGCTACTCAAAAATGAGCTTATTATAGCGATAAATCACTTTGTAAGTGTTTATGTTAAGAAACACTTTGGAATCTTCTTCCTTTTCCATCTGTAGGTAGACCTCAGCTAAGTGCACTTTGCTAAAGGATTCTTCTTCCAAAAATATTTGAAAAGTTATCTGCTTTCAGTACTGGGTTGATGGTGACCTTAGAATCACCACTGTCATGGTCCAGTCCGTGTAATCCGCATTCCAGTTCACGGTCCAGTCCATGTTCCTTATTCCAGGTTTTCCAGTTTCCCCCAGTTTCTGTTGAGGCACCTGATTCTCGTTTGGGCTGGCTTCATAAATAGCTTCAGGATTCAGCCACTGGCTGCTGGATTGTTCCTGTCCAAACCCTCTGTCTGCATCCCTCCCCTCCCCTTCACTTGCCTCCTGGAGCCTTGGCTTCACTGCTGTCAAGTTCAACCACTGGAGCAAGATAAGGAACTGTCTTTTGTTGTTTTGAACTGTCTCTGTGTCCACGCCTTTGCTAGGTAGGTCCGGCTGTTTGCCGCTACCTAGTGTAGGGAACTGTCTGTGTCCATGTCTTTGCTAGGTAGGCCCGGCTGTTTGCCGCTACCTAGTGTTGGGAACTGTCTGTGTCCATGGCTTTGCTAGGTAGGTCTGGCTGTCTGCTGCTACCTTGTGTTGATATCTGTCTTGTCATATTCTGCATTCTGTGTATGAGTCCTGGCCCTATGTCCTGTACCCAAGGAGGGGTCCCGGCTCTGTGTTCCATGTTCCTGTCTCTCCCTCGACCAAGGCCCAGTGTTCCTGTCTCTTCCTTGACCAAGTCAAGGCTTCGGGGTCTCGTCCAGTCCTAGCCATGTCCAAGAACCTTGTCCTGTCAAATCCAAGGCTTTGTGTTCTTGTCTTGTCCATGTACCTTGCCCAGCCCAGGAGTACCTTGCCCAGCCTGGTGCTGAGATTCCCTTGTCCTGTGCTGGGGTTCCCTTGTCCTGTCCAGGAGTCTCACATCCAGTCCTGTTGCCTCTCCCTGTCCTGTAGCCACGTCTTGTCTTCGCCTAGTTCTGGAGTCTGAGCCCGAGTTAAGACCCAGGTTCTGGGTCCTTGTCCAGTCTCTGGCTTGGAGTCCGAGCCCAGGTTCCTAGTTCCCAGTTCCATGTCCTGGTTCTGCTATCCTAGTTAAGACTTAGCCCAGGCCTGGAATCCTTGTCTCATTCAGGCCTGTGTCATGTCCAGTATCCTTTCTTCCCCACTTACCTTGCTTCCTTCTCATGCCTAGTCCTGTTCCTGGTAGTTCAGTGTCTGTGTCTTGCATTTGGGTCCGCTCCCAATGCCCCCATTATGACAACCACAGATCCCGACACCCATCATTCTTGGCTACTGGGACTACTGGCATTATCAATGGGCTCCACTCAGTCTAGGAAAGAATTCCTTCAGCCTCCATGCAATCTAGCTCATTGGCTATTTTATCATGGATGGTATATGGAACTGGACAGGCTTTACAAAATTTGGGCATGGCATTTTCACTTAGCATTATTTTACCCTTGATATGTTTGAGTTTTCCAATGCCATCCTTGAACACTGCCATGGCATCATTAGACACCTTTCTCAATTCACTTTCAGTTGACTCTATTGCAGGGAACATGGTTTGCGAATGGTGGATGGATCCCCAATGAAGTTGTAATTGTCTCTGCTCATTATAACTCCACAATGCTGGCCCTTCTGTCTTTACCATTTACAAGCCCAACGTGACTTGTTGGTTGTTGTATTTCACTGTTACAAATGCCATTCCCACAGGAGTTATCTTTTCTGCAGTATAACTTCTTAGTTGAACATCTGCAGGTTTAAGTTCAGTATCTTTGAAATGCCAATCAAACTCATTTTGTGGAATGACTGAAACAGCCGAGCCAGTGTCCAATTCCATTTTAATGAATTTGCCATTCACTTCTGGTGTAAGCCATATTGTTTGTCTCAGTAAGTTTTCACATTGTAAATCTCGAGGCTAAACAGTCCTGTGCCACTGTCATCATCAGATTTTTCATTTAAAAAAATGCACACTGATGCCCTTTTTGTAAATGCAATTTGACTTTTTATCTTTTTCTCTTCCCTACGCAGTCCATTTATTTCTGTCTGCCCGACATGATCTTTGTATGTGTCTTTCTTTGTTGGATTTTCTGCAAGTATTGCCCTTGGTCTGGCCTGGTGTATGTGAGCCCCTGCCACAATGCTAGCACAATTAGGTCGGCCAGGCAAGTTTCTGTTTAGACATTACTATTTTATTCACAGTAACCTTTATTCCTTACTGCAACTAAATTGTGTCCCTGGCTGCTGTTTCCATTGATACGGTGATTTGACTCTCTTTTAAATGAGAGTTGTGGCTCAGTTAGGAGTCATTTTTGAAAGATTCCACAACCTAAATAATCCCTAAATAAGCCCATCACTGAACTGTCAAAGTTCAGACAATTTCTTCAATTCAATCATTTAAACTCAAATTGACTCCCCTTTTGATTCCATTTATGAAACCTAAAGCATTCAACAATCTACAGCAGGTTCAGTTCCAGATGTTTCTGCACTATGTTCCTGATATCAGCAAAGCTCATTTCAGCTGGATTGGTTGGAGCAGTTAAACCTCTTAACAAACTGTTTGCTTTTCCACCCATTACACTCAGCAACACTGGCAGTTATTTTTCACCTGCTATTTCATGTGCTTCAAATTACTGGTCAATTTGTTCAGTATACATCATCCAGTTATCTGTTGTATCTGTCTTTCTGACATAAACAGCCATTTAAAAAAATTATTATCATCACCAGTACTCACTGTTTATGAACATGAGGCTGTACTCATTGCTTGATAATTTGATCCATTTTCTGACTTTTTAAAAACTTGAATGTCTCTTTACCTTTCCAAAGGAGAATCGTGCTACATTTCAACAAGTAGGTCATCTCTGGTTCCCTTTAAAACTTCCTCGTCACCACTGTTAGGTTTTGTAACTCCAGAAACTAATTGAAAGATAAACACAGGAGCCAAGATATTTACCTACATAGATTTTCTTCTTTGTTTTTTTTTGATAAGGCTCTCACATATCAGGAGGTGGCGTAATGACACATGCCATTCACATAATTCTTGCGTATAACCCGCAATGAATTATGTAAACAAACAAAGAATGCTCAATCTAACAATATACTCAAATGTTACTGAAATATTAAATACACTACAATCTATGCTGGTTCAGGAGCCTAATGGTTGAAGGATATTGACTGTTTCTGCACCTGGTGGTGTGCGACCTAAGGCTCCTGTACCTCCTTCCTGATGGCAGTAGTGAGAAGAGAGCATGTCCTGGATGGTGGGGGTGCCTGATGATGGACGCTGCTTTCTTGTGGCCGTGCTCCTTGTTGTGCTCAGTGGTGGGGTGGGCTTTTCCTGTGATGGACTGGGCTGTATTCATTACTTCCTGGAAGCTCCTCTGTTCTTGGGAATTGGTTTTTCCATAATGTAACCAGTCAGGATAATCTCCACTGTACATCTCGACCCACTGTGGATACCATCCACAGTTGCTGCTTGACCAGCTGAGTGCCTCCAGCAGTTGTTTTATTTTACAGAATTTGTTTACAAATTACAGAATGTATAGTCTCTTGTGTCACCAAATATATTAAAGATGTTGTTACACGTACTGACCAGCAGGGGTTCCCAACCTGGGGTCCAAGGACCCCTCTATGAGGTAAAAGTTGGGAACTCCTGGACCAGAGCATATGTATTGGGTGTGTGTGTTACACCTATTTCCATTTCTAGTACTAGATCAAATTAACCAGGTCAAGATAATTCTTAGAGAGAACTTTAAACATGATAAAAACTTGGGAGCAAACAGAAAACTAGTGAGAAAGTATCATCAATCTACAATGAAATCAGAATTTACAAACCTATCCATAAGTTGCTGACTTGTACGCTACTATTTTAATCTAAATTTTTGCTCAAGTAAAGTTTAAACATTGTTCAAATGATTTGCAGAATTCAATCTGGCCCGTTATTTTTAAAACAAATGTGAAGTTCAGTACAGTTCAGTTTCAGTTTATTGTCACTTAGAAACTACAAATGCAATGCAGTTAAAAAATGAGACAACGTTCCTCCAGAATGATATCACAAAAGCACACGACAAAACAGACTACACCAGAAAATCCACATAACGTTTGGCAATCCCCAATTCCAGAGTCCGGAGAGGCTGCTGCGTATTAATATCGCGCTACCATCTTAGCGCGTTCTGTGGAAAGGAGCTCCAAATCCACCAGACAAAACAAGACTACCCAGACACACCAAGTCAGGAGACCAACTCTACCACCCAACAAACCAAAAACTAAAGTTACAAAACCTGCACAAAACCACATAGTTACATATAGTTATAGTTAACATATAGTTACAACAGTGCAGACAATAGCATAATTGATAAAAAACAGACCATGGGCACTGTAAAAATAGTCCAAAGATGTTAAAAGACTATAAGTTTGAAAGAAACCACCACACAGTTTCCACAAGCCCTCAGGGTCCCAATAGACTCGTTATCCCACGCAGGCAGCAGAAGGGAATACCCCCGCTATGCACTTACAAGGCGCCGCAGGACTCAGCCTCACAGACGCAGCACACAATGAAAGCTCCGTGGGACCCATCCTTGCAGATGCAGCGCACGGCGAAAGTGCCCCAACCGCAGCGGACTCCGAGTCAGTCGAGCCTCCGACCATCCTCTCCGGCACAGCCTCTCTGAGCACCATCCTCTGCTGAGCGCACTACGACGCCCCCGCCAACGGCTACCGGCAATGCGACCCCGAGGACTGGGGGCCTGTTCTTCTCAACAGAGACCCGGACCTCCCAACAGCAGCAGCAACTAAGAAGGCCTTCCTGGAGATTTCCAGATGTTCCTCCGTGCTCCCACATCATAATGTGGCATAAACTTGCAATTTATCATTGCACGAAGGAGTTACACCAGAGGTGTTTAAAAAAATGAATCAATTGTTAGGTGACCAAGATCTCTGATTACAAAAAAAAGTAGGCTATCAGAATCAAATACTCCACATCAGATGCATTTCTTTATACATACACTCAGACACCACTTTATTAGGTACCTTGTGTACCTAATAAACTGGCCACTGAATGTATGTTTGTGGTCTTTTGCTGCTGTAGCTCATCCATTTTAAAGTTTGATGCATTGTGCATTTAGAAATGTTCTTCTGCTGTTATAACAGTGGTTATCATTCCAGCCACTCTCCTCTGACCATTCTCATTAACAAGGCACTTTCGTCCACAGGACTGTTACTCACTAGATGTTTTTGGTTTTCCACCATTCTCTATAAACTCTAGAGACTGTTGTGCATGAAAACCCCAGGAGATCAGCAATTTCTGAGATACTCAAACCACCCCATCTGGCACCAACAATCATTCCACAGTCAAAGTCACTTAGATCACATTTCTCCCCTGTTCTGATGTTTGGACTGACAACAACTGAGCCTCCTGACCATGTCTAAAAACACAAAATGCTGGCAGAACTCAGCAGGCCAGACAGCATCTATGGGAAGAGGTAGTGACAACGTTTCGGGCCAAAACCCTTCATCAGAAACCCTCCTGATGAAGGGTTTCGGCCCGAAATTTTGTCACTACCTCCTCCCATAGATGCTGTCTGGCCTGCTGTGTTCTGCCAGCATTTTGTGTTTTTATTTATTTCCAGCATCTGCAGATTCACTCGTGTTGCCTCCTGACCATGTCTGCCTGTTTTTATGTATTGAGCTGCTGCCACACGATTGACTGATCAGCTATTTGCATTAACAAGCGAGAGTACAGGTGTACCTAATAAAGTGGCCATTGAGTGTATAATAGGCAAAATTAGTTATCAATATTGTATAATCCAGGCCAATTTAATAAAGTTTGTGTAATTTTAAAGTAACCTGTAAATGCTACTGAAAATAATATGATGCATTTATAGTTTTTGCATGACCGCATTTTAAAGTGATTCATGTAAAACAATTGGGACATTCTGAATTGAGAATGTATGATAAACGTTTTTCTTTGCTGGTTTTGCCATACCAGTCATGTGATCATTATAACCATAAATGATTACACTGCATCCTTTATACCAGCTTGAATTAACAAGAAGATGTATCATTCAATTGTTCTAATTCCCTTTAGTTTGTATTAATTATATTTTGTGTTTTGACCTAATTCCTTCAAGCAATATATATTTTTACAGGCATTTCTCTGGAGGATATGATAGCCTGTGGATTCCTAACCCCAAACAAGTCAATTTGCAGTGTTCAGACAAATGTCTGAGAGGCAAGACTCTCAAGACAAGATGTGTCCTCTTTATTCAAAGGCTCCTGACAGACTGCCTCCCTGACAACGTTCATCACATGCCACAATCCTCTAAGAAATAAAAGCCTTAAAGCAATAATTATTGTTCACAACCAATATCACATTTGCTGTACGTCCTTAGACTCATCTTTGGGACCTTATTATGAAATGCTTACAACAAAGAATTTTCTTTGCAGACTATGCGTCAAACACTTCATGCAGTTCGTTTTAAAATAATGTATCTTATAGATATATTCTGGGCTCTTTTAGATCAGGAAAATAAAAATCTATAAGAACCTCTTCCAGGGGTGCCTAGAATTCAACGGATATATTCGATGAATGTAGTTTGATTTGGGCTTTGTTCCACACAGGGGAATGTTAGCCTTAGCCAAATTAAGACTAATGGGATTGAAGGGGAGATCATTGACAGCTGAAGACAGATCGTAGAGATAGTTAAATAAAAGTTTTTAAAAATATAGAAAATATTGGAAAAACTCAGCAGCCAATATACCATCAATCAGTCAAAAGCTTCTGGATCACACAGAATGTCTGTCCTTAATAAGTCTGCAATAAAACACTGACGTTGGTTTACTTTCCTCAACAGTAAATATGTAAAACATTTTTTTCTTGTTCATCGTCCATCCACCCACCTCATGAAACTTTCTAAGTGAGCAGAAAACCAGGAGCTAGCTCAGTGAACGCTGAAAGCAGGACTCCCAGGCTCTGCTAACTGTGACCCTAAACTTCAAATAAAAGCCCTTCGTCCATCATAACAATCAAATCTGTTCCTATTATGAGAACGAGGAGCAGGAGGGACCTAATCAGCCTCTTGAGCCTGTTCTGCCATTCACTCATCCACTCTTAGCCTCTTCACCATATTCCGTCTCTCTCCCCAACTCTCTTGTAGGTCATGATTCTGTCAGTCCTGATCATAGACATTCAATGGCAGTCTTCACAGATATCTGGGGAAGAGAATTCTATAGAGTCGTGACCTTTTGAGAGAGGAAATTCCTCCTCCAATTATAATTTGCTTTATCATTCTTCCAGCTAAGGTGAATAACCTCACGTTTCCCAAGATTATATTCAAATGGAACAATTCCTTGCGCAGCTGTTTGGAAACAAAAAGCCTTTCGCAGCCTCGCTGTGTCCTCCTTCCTTCCTGCAAACCCACCTATCTTAGCATCCTCAGAAAATCTGACTGCAGTATATCTGATGTCTTCACCTTTGTCGTTAATATAATTGTAAGTAGATGAAGCCCAGCACTGATCCCTGGGACACCTCACGAGTTACTGTTTGCCAATCAGAAAAGACCATTCAATCTGATTCTCTGTTTTCAGTTAGCTAGCCATTCCCTTACCCATGGCAATATCTTATCCTCTGCAATCTTGACCAATAAACTTAGTGTGACACTTTAACAAATACCTTCATCCAGTCCAAATACACTACATTTACTAATCCCCTTGTTTGGTACATCTCCAATTCCAGCAAATTTGTCAAACATGAAGCCATGTTGATTTTGATCAAATGTCTTCTTATTTCCTAAGTCTCCTGGTGTTACATCCTTATTAAGTATTTAACATTTTGACAGTGGCAGATAGTAGGCCTACTGGTCAATGGATTCTTGCCTTCTGTGTCCCTCCTTTCTGTTATTAAAACCAATAGTCCAACCTCTCTGGGCCTTTTCCAGTTGATAGATCTGTCTGTCATGAAGACATCAGGTTAATGAAAATGTTTCCTATCTTTAGCTCCTGCATTATAGGGTGTAATGCTATGATGTGTTTGTTCTGGCATCCACGAGATCACAAGATCACAAGACAAAGGAGCAGAAGTAGGCCATTCGGCCCATCGAGTCTGCTCCGCCACTCCACCATGAGCTAAATTATTCTCCCATCTAGTTCCAGTTTCCGGCTTTTCCCCCCATATCCCTTGATACCTTGACTAATTAGATACCTATTAATCTCCTCCTTAAACACCCTCAATGATCGGGCCTCCACAGCTGTATGTGGCAACGAATTCCATAAATCCACGACCCTCTGGCTAAAAAAATTCTCCTCATCTCTGTTTTAAATGGGTACTCTCTAATTCTAAGACTGTGGCCTCTTGTCCTGGACTCACCCACAAAGGGAAACAGCCTTTCCACATCTACTCTGTCCAAACCTTTCAACATTCGAAATGTTTCTATGAGATCCCCTCTTATTCTTCTATATTCTAATGAATACAGTCCAAGAGCCAACAAACGCACCTCATATGTTAGTCCCTGAATTCCAGGAATCGTCCTCGTAAATTTTCTCTGAACTCTCTCCAACATCAGTACATCCCTTCTAAGATAGGGTGCCCAAAACTGCACACAGTATTCCAAATGAGGTCTCACCAGTGCCCCATAGAGCCTCATCAACACCTCCTTACTCTTATACACTATTCCTCTTGAAATGAATGCCAACATAGCATTCGCTTTCCTTACTGCCGATCCAACCTGGTGGTTAACCTTTAGGGTATCCTGCATGAGGACCCCAAGTCCCTTTGCACTTCTGATTTTTGAATTTTCTTTCCAACTAAATAATAATCTGCCTGATTATTTCTTCTTTCAAAATGTACAACTGTACATTTCTCAACATTGTATCTAATCTGTTCTTTGCCTACTCTCCTAAACTGACCAAGTCTCTCTGCAACCTTTCCGTTTCTTCAACACTTCCTGCTCCTCCACCTATCTTGGTGTCATCTGCAAACTTAGCCACAAAACCATTTAATTCATAATCTAAATCATTGATATACAGTGTAAAAAGAAGTGGCCCCAACACCAACCCCTGTGGAACACCACTAGTAACCGGCAACCAACTAGTATAGGATCCCTTTATTCCCACCCTTTGCTTTCTGTCTATCAGCCAATGTACCACGCATTCCAATATCTTTCCTGTAATTCCATGGGCCCTCATCTTACTAAGCAGCCTCTTATGTGGCACCTTATCGAAGGCCTTTTGAAAATCCAAATTCACAACATCCACAGCCTCTCCCTTGTCAATTTTATTTGAGATTACCTCAAACAATTCCAATAGGGTGGTGAGGCAGGATCTTCCCTACATGAAACCATGCTGGCTTGGGCCTATTTTGTCATGCACCTCAAGGTAATTCATAATCTCATCCTTGAGGATCAACTCCAATAGCTTTCCAACTACCGATGTCAGACTAATAGGTCTATAATTTTCTTTTTGCTGCCTCCCTCCTTTCTTAAACAGTGGAACTACATTTGTGACCTTCCAGTCCTCTGGAACCAGGCCAGAGTCTATTGATTCCTGGAAGATCATTTCCAATGCCTCCACAATCTCCAAAGCCACCTCCTTCGTAACTTGTGGGTGCACCTCGTCCAGTCCGGGAGATTTATCTATACTTAGTCCATTTAGCTTCCCAAGCACTTTCTCGCTAGTAATCTTGACTGTATCTAATTCTATTCCCTGAGACCTCTGGCTATCAGGTATGTTGCTAATGTCTTCCACTGTGAAGACTGATGCAAAATACTCATTTAGTTCCACCTCCCTCTGTGTCGACTAATTCCTGACAGCCCCTTCTACAAGATTATCAGGCTCCTTGGTTTCACTATGGTGAAATTTAGATTCTGCTGAATGTCCCAGATCATATATATTTCCATCATGTCTCTGACAGTCGCGAGAAAATCTGCTGGTGCTGGAAATCTAAGCAACGCACACACAAAATGGTGAAGGAACTCAGCAGGCCAGGCAACATCTGTGGAGAAGAGTGAACAGTGGACGTTTTGGGCCAAGACCCTTCATCGGGACTGGATGGAAAGATGAGAACTCAGGGTAAGAAGGTGGAGGCGGGGGGGAGGAAGAAGTACAAGGTGGTAGGAGCAGCAGAGATCACAGAGGGGGGAGCAATGAGAAAGGGTTTCACTGAGCTCCTGTGGAAGAGAAGTCTTACAATTGTCAGGGTTGGAGTCCCTAGAAGAGACTTTGCCGTATAGAAGTAGAATCACAAACACGAGAAAATCTGCAGTTTTCTGGAAATCCAAGCAACATACACAAAATGCTGGAGGAACTCAACAGTCCATACCTCCAATTGTGCTCAGTTTGGAATGCTGGGCTGATTTGAAAGGGCGGTATTGTTTCATTTACCAGATAGTTTCTGAGCTGATGAGTAGCTCACTGGGTTTACTGGCCAACCAAGAGTTCAGTAAGGGCCTGAGCAAGTCTTTATTGGACTCAAACTGCTATTCCATTATTTTCCTTGTCGTTTGACCTTGTTGACATGGTTGTTACACAGGTGTGATTGTGTTCATTTGTTATGCAAATAGATTTTAGTATCTTTGGTGGCATGATCAAGTCTGAATGTTTTGTCCTTGCACTGGGTATATGATGCAAATTATTAATTATTTCAATCTTTCTATCTGCAATATAAGTTGCATCAATTCACATAATTTCTTTGTTGCCAACTTAGGTTGGGTAGGCAAACGGGGCTTTCTTAGATAAGCACTTTGGTTAGACTTAAAGCCTACCAGTTTGGGCAGATGGGGATCTTCAGCTGTAGTTGGCAGCTTATCTAAAAGAAGGAAAACTCTGATCTCAAACCTTTGCTGCCCTGTGGCTATCCCCACTCATGGGAGAGGCTTTGGGAGTAAACCCGAAGGGAAAACTCCTGAGCTGGAGTCCCTAAGGTAGTCCTATGTTAAGTTCAACGCTGCTGGTACCAAATTGTATCGGTCTCTGCTGTTCCTGCGGATTCATCAGCTGCATGGAGAGGGGGAGCCTGCTAGATGGGCAACAGTTTGCTCTCCATATCGTACTGCCCCGGCTTGCATATCATATATTCAGCTGGGACACAGCATCCATGGTCAAGGCCAACAAATGGAGGGTCTCGTACCGTCTGAATGAATTGGCCCAACTGTTTCCGTGCTCGTTACTATGATCTATGACTCAAAAGCTTATCTCTGTTTTGATTAAAAGCTGCATGTGCACTTTCATTCAAAAGGCAGTCATCCAGCTTTCCTTTCAAAGTGCCCTTTTTGATGACAAAGTGTTTTGGTAGTGGATTTTGAGAGAGATATTCCCTGTATTTGTCAAACACCTCTCATGCTGACATTCCCATGTCTGGGCAACTTGCTTCTCCAAGAAGCAAAAGAAGAAACAGATACATTTAATGGCTTTGGGGCACACCATTGCAGCGAATTATACATTCCTAGAGTTCTCCAGTCATTCTGCTTGCCGGTGGGAGAAGAAATATTAAGTTTTGCATGATTTGGTTTTACTCTGGCCTCAAGAGAGTTTATGGCCTAAATTTATCGCTTCACATTCCCTTGAAATACATAATTATCAGACTGTTCTGGGATAGCAATTACTGAAATTATGAAATGTAAGAACATACGAAAAAAGCAAGAGGAGTAGAATACTCAACCCCTTAACCCTGTGCCCCCATTTCATATAGTCTATTTTCCTTCCCCCAAGCCCTCAATTCCCCGATCTTTCAAAGGATTATCTACTTCCTCAATAAGTGAGCCAACAGGACTTTCCCAGTGATGCACCTTCAATAACTCACTCTGAGACGTAAGAAGCGAGATATCGGCTTTTATTGACTGGAAGAATGAACAACACTACATCCTGGAGAATGAGGCCGGGCTCAGGCCTCAATCGCCTTTATACAGGGGTCTGTGGGAGGAGCCACAGGAGCAGTCCAGACAGGTATATGTAGTTCACCACACCCAGTTCCCTTTTTATGGACTTACTGTAGTATGGATTTCAGCTTTAAAGAATACCAGGATTGGCAATTCTTCACAATTCCTGTGTTTGTACGTCTGAAGGTAATTGAAGGAAAGTATAGGGGGGATGGCAGGTAGTTTTTTTTACATAGTGAGTAGTAATTGCATGGAACATTCTGCCAGGGATGGTTGTACAATCAGATATGCTGGAAACATTTAAGAGACTCTTAAATATTGTAGCTCTCCATTTTTCCTTATTCATGCGCCTTTGTGGGAGGGATGGGTTAGATTGATCTCTAAGCATGTTAAAAGGTTAGCACCACATAATGGGCCAAGGGGGTTGTACTATGCTGTACTGATCTATGTTCAAATTGATAATGATTCAGTTTCCTCACTCTGAGAATGGACTAATTCCAAGCTGACATCAGATTATTAATTAGCCTTTCACTCAATGCCAATATTCTTCTGTACAGACTGACCTGCAAGAAGTCTGCCATTCCTTTCATGAAGTAAATGGCAGCATGCTCTCAAAGTTAGCAGGAATATTGTGGCTTCACTCACAGTGAGTGGTCACACATAAGAACATAAGAAATAGGAGCAGGAGTAGGCCATCCGGCCCATCGAGCTTGCCCCGCCATTCAATAAGATCATGGCTGATCTGTCCGTAAACTCAGCTCCATCTACGTGCTTTTTCCCCATAGCCCTTAATTCCCCTACTATGTAAAAATCTAACTGCCTAACTGTCTCTTAAATATATTCAGTGAAGAAGCCTCAACTGCTTCCCTGGACAGAGAATTCCACAGATTCGCCACTCTCTGGGAAAAACAGTTTTTCCTCATCTCCGTCCGAAATCTTCTCCCCTGAATCTTGAGGCAATTGTCCCCTAGTTCTAGTCTCACCTACCAATGGGAACAACTTTCCTACTTCTATCTTATCTATCCCTTTCAAAATTTTGTGTGTTTCTGTAAGATCCCCTCTCATTCTTCTGAATTCCAGACAGTATAGTCCCAAGCAACTCAATCTCTCCTCATAGGCTAACCCCTTCATCTCTGGAATCAACCTGGTGAACCTCCTCTGCACTGCCTCAAAAGCCAAGTATGGAGACCAGAACTGCGCACAGTACTCCAGGTGCAGCATCACCAGTTCCCTGTATACAGTAGTTGCAGCATGACCTCCCTGTTCTTGAATTCAATCCCTCTAGCCATGAAGGCCAGCATTCCATTTGCCTTCTTAACAACCTGTTGTACCTGCAAGCCAACTTTTTGCGATTCATGCACAAGCACTCCCAAGTCCCCCTGCACAACAGCATGCTGCAATCTTTCACCATTTAAATAATAATCTGCTCTTCTATTATTCCTTCCAAAGTGGATGATCTCGCATTTACCAGTGTTGTATTCCATCTGCTAGACCTTGGCCCACTCACTTAACCTATCTATATCCCTCTGCAGACTCTCCACATCCTCTGTACAATTTGCTTTTCCACTCAGTTTAGTGTCATCAGCAAATTTGCTACACTACACTCAGTCCCCTCTTCCAAATCATCAATGTAAATGGTAAAGAGCTGCGGGCCCAGCACCAACCCCTGCGGTACCCCACTCACCACTGACTGCCAACCAGAGAAACACCCATTTATGCCAACTCTCTGCCTTCTATTGGTTAACCAATCCACTATCCATGCCAATACACTTCCTCTGACTCCATGCATCCGTACCTTATTTATAAGTCTCTTGTGTGGCACCTTATCGAATGCCTTCTGGACATCCAAGAATATGAAATCTACTTGTTCCCCTCTATCCACTGCACTCATTATGTCCTCAAAGAACTCCAATAAGTTTGTCAAACAGAACCTGCCCTTTCTGAATCCATGCTGCGTCTGTCTAATGGAACCATTCCGTTCTAAATGTTTCGCTATTTCTTCCTTAATGACAGCTTCAAGCATTTTCCCAACTACAGATGTTAAGCTAACTGGTTTATAGCTGCCTGTCTTTTGCTTATATCCTTTTTAAAAAAGTAGTGTGACATTCGCAGTCTTCCATTCCACTGGGACCTGCCCAGAGTCTAGAGAATTTTGGTAAACGATTACCAGCGCATCTACTATAACCTCCACCAATTGCCTCAGCACCCTGAGATGCATTCCATCAGGACCAGAGGACTTATCTACCTTCAGGCCCTCTAGTTTGCTCATCACTATCTCTTTAGTGACAGTGATTTTATCGAGATCCTCACCTCCCATTTCGTCCATAACATCATTTCTCGGCATACCGATCCATTTTCCTTCTCAGCCCAAATCTCCCGCCTTCTCTGGGTGTCCCTTCATGACCTGACTAATCAAAAGTCTATCAACCTCTGCTTTAAATACATCCAGTAACTTGGCCTCCAGAGCCGCCTGTGGCAACGAATTCCACAGATTCACCACTCTCTGGCTAAAGAAATTCCTGCTCATCTCCGCTCTAAAAGGACACCCCTATATTCTGAGTTGAACTAGATCTGGAGTAACAATTATTTAATTCTCCCTTACTCTTGTGCACAGGAAATCACATTAAACAATCTTGAATCTTAAATAAATATAAAATTACAGACAGTCATGTTGGAGTTCATGTTTCCGTCACAAGGTCCGTTTACACAGCAGCGATGCAGATGCTAAGTTGCAGCCATCGGTCCAAAAAAGTTAATTCAGTGTGAGCATTCTATTTCACTTTGTAAATGTGCAAAAGTTTGAAGGGTGGAGAATGCAGGCAGTAGAAAGAGAGACACTTGTACTTCAAGTTTGCGATTCTGCTTCTCAGATGATGTATTTTCAAAGCTTGTCACAGTCGTTTTCCCAGTCTGGAAGAGACTTGATTTCATTAGGGAATGGGAGATAAAATCTTCTGAAGTGACAATCTTACCATTTTCCGTGATGATCACCATTGCTAGGTCCTTTCAAAATATGATCAGAATCATCAAATTTTGAAATCATATCCCATTAGCCACATGGTCTGTTTCCTCGGAAGTTTGGCAGAGGATATATTCCATTGGTAAGTTCATTCCCATACATATTTTGCCTTTACGGGAAATTGAATCAGATGTTATTCAGTGGAATCTTCTTTCTGTATACATCAGTAAGGTGGAAAACAGAACATTGATTTTTTTTTGATTGTTTGATTTCTTGGCTTTCATTATTAATAGCTAAATAGAAGTACGGTAAAGGTCAAAAACTCTGTATTATAGATAAATATTAATTATTTACTCAAGTGGAAAGAGTGAGCAGTTTCAAGTTCTTGGGTGTCAATATCTCTTAGGATCTATCCCAGCCCCAACATATGGATGCAGCTACAAAGAAGGCACGACAGCGGCTATATTTCATTACAAGTTTGAGGAGATTTGGTATGTCACCTAAAACACTCACAAGTTTCTACAGATGTACCGTGGAGAGCATTCTGACTGGCTGCATCACCTTCTGGTTTGTGGGATTTGGGGTGGCTACAGCACAGGATCAAAATAAGCTGCAGAGTTGTAAACTTAGTCGGCTCATCGTGGGCACTAGCCTCTGTAGTATCCAGGACGCCTTCAAGAAGTGATGGCTCAAAAAGGCAGTGTCCATCACTAAGGAACCCCCCCCCCCCCCCCCATCACCCATGTCCTGATTTGTTGCCATTGCTACAATCAAGAAGCCTAAAGGTACACACTCAATGATTCAGGAACAGCTTCTTCCCCTCTGCCATCCGATTTCTGAATGGACATTGAAACCCACTAGTTTTTTATTTTTATTTTTGCACTACTTACTTAATATAACTATTTAATATAGATATATATCTACCGTAATTCACTTCTTGTTTTGATTATTAAATGTTGCATTGTACTGCTGCTGCAAAGGCAATAAATTTCACTGCAATGACGGTCATATTAAGTCTGAATCTGGTTCTGATTCAGTCATCTGGAAGAAATTGACCCATTTACTCACTAGAATTATCAATACAAGCAACACAGAAGAAGATTTCTGGTCTGAATATCCATAGTCCAAAGCATCCAAAATCCAAACCCTCGCACATTCAATATTCCGACTGAAATGAGTTGCCAAAACATGAATTTCTGTGTGTGGTCCCACCCGTGTATTGAAGAACTAAACTAAATAAACATGTTATGTAGTTTATTTCTACCTATGTTGTACACAAAAAATAAAAACTATCCCTGTTAAAGAGAAGTATTTATAATCTAAATGCTTCAGATGCTGCTCACTCCCAAAGAATTTGTACTGAACATCTGCAAATAATTATTTATTGGCCCGGGTTTTGTGGTCATTGGCCAGCCAGGAACGTACGAGAGAAGTTTTCATCTCTTGTGTCTTTTGAGAATGTGTTGCAAGGTGCTGGTATCAAATTCAGCCTGGCGTGAATTTCCACTTGTAACCCCTGCCACGTGGGTAGGTAAGCACAAGCTCATCGCAGTCGTCAACGTTTTAGCACACTGGTGCCATCATGTATCGTGCCTCCAAAATTCATTCTACTGACTTCAAAGCAACGGTTTTCTCTGTGGAATAGATTTCAAAGGCAATGTGCAATGCACTGACTCCACTATATGGAGACTTGGTTGATACCAGCTGGAGACTGACCAATTGGTCATTTACTCCCCCATATCCTTAGCGGTATGTAAATATTTTCAGTATATGTTCTTCCTCCCTGCAATACACTGCTCTGCAACCATACCCCACCTATTACCCAGCTGCTAGAGCATAACTTCTGCCCTATCATGGTAAACACCACAATAGCCTGTCCTTTTATCGCTGGTGAGATCACTCTGCCACGGAGAGGGGACACTGCCTTTTTAACGCTGGTGAGATCACTCTGCCACAGAGGGGGGACACTGTCCTTTTATCACTGGTGAGATCACTCTGCCATGGAGGGGGGACACTGTCCTTTTATCGCTGGTGAGATCACTCTGCCACGGAGAGGGGACACTGCCTTTTTATCGCTGGTGAGATCTCTGTGCTACTGTGGTGAACTACATATACCTGTCTGGACTGCTCCTGTGGCTCCTCCCACAGACCCCTGTATAAAGGCGATTGAGGCCTGAGCCCGGCCTCATTCTCCAGGATGTAGTGTTGTTCATTCTTCCTGTCAATAAAAGCCGATATCTCGCTTCTTACGTCTCAGAGTGAGTTATTGATGGTGCATCAGCTATGGAGAGGGGTGGCTGCCTTTTTATCACAGTTGAGATTGCTCTGCTACAGAGCGGGAGAATGTCGCTCAGGTTTTCTATGTTTTGGATGTGGACTTGGACTGTGGACTTTTATTTCAGTCTTATTTCTTTGTATTCTGTGTTTTACACAAAATCGGTCTCAGTTTTTTTTCACCTGCAGGAGAAGGGGTTTTGGGGACGATAACCCAGTTCCATTTCTGTTTGACGAAGGGTCTCGGCCCGAAATGTCGACAGCGCTTCTCCCTATAGATGCTGCCTGGCCTGCTGCGTTGCACCAGCATTTTGTGTGTGTTGTTGTTTCCATTTCTGTTTGTTTCTTTGTGCGGGAAGGTGGAATTTGGGGGGGGGGGGGGGGGGTTTAATGATTGTGCTGCCGTCCTTTTCTTTCTTGGTTTCATGGCTATCTGGAGAAAAAGAATTTCAGAGTTGTATACTTTGATCATAAATGAACCTTTGATCCTTTGAACCTCTTCAGTCTTTAGATTATATTTTGGAAACTTAATTATCTCCCAGTATAAACTGTTGGGCAACCAGGGTTTTTACCAAGGCTAATGATCACTCCCCAGACTTTGCAAATATCCTCAGGTACCACATAAGGAGCAGAATTTCAAGTCTCAAAATAAAGATGAGTTGTCAGCAAAACTCAGCATTCGCCATAATGAGAGCAATTTGCTTAGCTGGGCGGTGGGGGGGTTAGCATAGTGAGCAGATAATATACATACTCCATACAACGTTAGAACTCTACAAGCATCAGTTTCAAGCTAAAATTGGAATCTTTCCTACTGTGGAAACACTGTGCAGTTGGATTGAAACTCCTGTGTTGTGTTATATTCCCGCAATTCACTTCGGTCAGCATTCAGTTTGCGACTGCTTTATATTATAATTTCAACATATTGAACTTGTTTGCTTACAGAGTTCTGGACACGGTGTTTTAAGAAATAAAGTTCTACAATTTAAGTTCTATGTCCCATTTTCTAAAAGTATGCCATCTGAAGTTCATTTCTTGTTTCGTGCCTTCCTCGATCAGACAATAGAGTTAAATAACAGTGATTGTATTTTTGAGTAATGTGGGAGCCTAGGTTGTTGTTACTGCAATATTCCATCCCTCATCCACATTGACATATTAATAGCTTAAGCCACTGAGCCAACAAGACTTGCTTTTGTTGTAGTTAAGATTGCAGGTTCAAAAGGACAAAGGCACACACTCACAAAGTTAATTTAAAACTCTGGATCAAGATACCTGAGGTACGACATTGTGCAAAACATTATGATGTAGCCTATCGTCGTCCGGCTCTTTCTGCCTATCTGACTCCACTCCTGACCCTACCCCCACCCTTACAAATCAGCAGTTTTGATGGATCTTATCAAGAACGAAGCAGATTTTAGTTTGACACCTTGTTTTTCTTAGACATCCTAATCCACTAACAATGTGTTGTTGGAACGGTGCATTTACACCACAGCGCAAAGGAGGAGTTCACCTTTGGACTGCTCCATACCTAGGCTGTTGTTTCTTGTTCTTCTAAAGCTGGTAATTGGATGGTGTAAGAACTATGGGGTGTTGATCTGTATTTTTACATGGGATTACTGCCTACCCAAGAAATGTTACCACAAGGACAGGTGGAGGAATGAATATCATAGTCTATTCTTCACCCCACTTCTTCCCCCCCCCCCCCACCCCGACTCCATCTCTCTTTGGTGGGACAGAACTGCTCTGAAACCCTCAGGCAAGACCCTTGAAAATCCACTCTGTTAAAACCATGAACAAAGCTTGCTGAACAAAGCAACACATCTGGATGCTTTGGGGTAGCTTTAGGCCATTGTCGGGATTATGAGACCCGCTCCAGCCCATCTGGTTTCCCTCATATATCAATCACTTCTGGATGCCTTTCATCAAAATCTGGTTGCATTAACAACATCTGATTGTTTTTGAAAGGGCCAGAAAAATAGCAGTGTAGTTTCAGGCATGGAGTGGTATCAAATAGGGGAAACCCAATGAGGGATAATTGAATTGAATTGACTTT
The DNA here is from genome assembly GCF_048418815.1 of Hemitrygon akajei. NCBI lineage: Eukaryota > Metazoa > Chordata > Chondrichthyes > Myliobatiformes > Dasyatidae > Hemitrygon > Hemitrygon akajei. The sequence goes on along the minus strand of NC_133131.1, from coordinate 30,244,212 downwards.
ATTTCTTACATCCTTCACATACATGAAGGGTAAAAATCTTTACGTTACATCTCCATCTAAATGTGCAATGTGCAAAGTATAGTAATTTGTAATTAATAGCATGTACGATAAGATATACAACAGGACAGTCAATATAACACAGAAATACAGTTGTGTCAGCATGAATTAATCAGTCTGTTTGCCTGGTGGAAGGAGGAGTCCTGGAGCCTGTCGGTCCTGGCTGTTATGCTGTGGTACCATTTCCTGGATGGTACCAGTTGGAACAATTTGTGGTTGAGGTGACTGTGGTTCCCAAAGATCCTTCGAGCCCTTTATATGCACCTGACTCTGTAAATGTCCTGAATCATGGGAAGTTCACATCCGAAGATGTGCTGGGCTGTCCGCATCACTCTCTGCAGAATCCTACGATCGAGGGAGGTACAGTTCCCATACAGTCAGGATGCTCTCAATGGTGCCCCTGTAGAAAGTCCTGAGGATTTGGGGACTCATGCCAAACCTCTTCAACCGTCTGAAGTGAAAGACTGTTGTACTTTTTTCACCACACTGCTGGTATGTATAGTCCACGTGAGGTCCTCGGTGATGTGGATGCCTAGGAACCTAAAGCTGTTCACCCTCTCAACCCCAGATCCATTGATGTCAACAGGGGTGAGCCTGTCTCCATTCCTCCTGTAGTCCACAGCCAGCTCCTTTGTTTTTGTGACATTGAGTAAAAGATCATGTAGTTAAGATCATCTGGAGAGTTGCGATCATGACATGGAAGATTTCCAGGAGCTGTTTGAGGGGGAAAACCCAACTTCAGAACAAGTGTCCTTAAGTTAAATAGGGACATAAGAAACCACAGATGTTGGAATCTGCAGCAATAAATAAGATGTATAGGTTTATATTTGTCACGTGTACCAAGATACAGTGAGAAGCTTTTCCTGCATACTGGTGAAATAGATCAAATCATTACACTGTGCATTGAAATAGAATAAGGTTAAACAATAACAATGCCCAATATTGTGTAAGTGCTGCAGGAAAAGTGTAGAGCAGGTGATCAATAAGTGCAAGATCATAATAAGTTAGATTGTGAGATCAAGCGTCCATCGTGTCGTGCAAGAAGTCCATTCAAGAGTCTGATAATAGTGGGACAGAAGCTGTCCCTGAGCCCAGGTGGTACGTGCTTTCAGACTTTTGTATTTTCTGCCTGATGGGAGAAGAGAGAATTATTGGGACAGGTGGAGTCTTTGATTATGCTGCTTTACTGAGGCAGTGAGAAGCAGGAACAAAATCCATCGAAGGGAGGCTAGTTCCTTTGATGTGCTGGGTTCCGTCCACAACTCTGCAGTTTCTTGCTGTCGTGTGCAAAGCAGTTACCATGCCAAGCCATAATGCAGTGAGACAGAATGCGTTCTGTGGCACATTGATAAAAATCGGTAAGAGTCGACAGGGACATGCCGGGTTTCTTTAGCCACCTGAGGGAGTAAAGCTATTGGTGAGCTTTCTTGACCATGACATCTCTGTGGTTGGACCAGGACAGGCAATTGGTGATGTTCACACCTAGGAACTTGAAGTTCTCAATCCTCTCTACCTCAGCACCATTGATGTAGGCAGAAACACCTCCCACCACCATTTATGAAGTCAGTAACAAGCTGTTTGTTTTGTGGACATTGAGAGAAAGATTGTGGTCATGACATCAGGTCAGTAAGCTCTCTGTCTCTTTCCTGTAATCCAACGCATCATCACTTGAGATGTGGCCCACTACAGTGCTATCATCTGGCAGCATTTATGCAGGGAAATGGAGAGTCAAAACATCAACTGCCCACTTCCCTCCACAGATGCTGCATGACCCGCTGAGCTCTCCAGTATCTTGTGTTTCAGTCCTCACCTTAAACAATGGAAACTACGAATATATACAGGAAGAGTTATCAAGAGCTGGCTGAGGAAATAGGCTAATGAATATGTCAGTAGATGTACTGTGACAGATATTTAAACACATTTCAGGTTCCTGGGTGTCAATATCTCTGAGGATCTAACCTGGGCCCAACATATTGATGCAGCTATAAAGAAGGCAAGACAGCAGCTATATTTCATCAGGAGTTTCAGGAGATTTGGTCTGTCACCTAAAACACTCAAAAACGTTTACAGGTGCACATAGAGAGCATTCTGACAGGCTGCATCACCATCTGATATGGGAGGGAGATGGGGGTACTGCACAGGATTGAAAGAAGTTACAGAATGTTGTAAAATTAGTCAGCTCTATCATGAGTACTAGCCTCCATGTTATCAAAGACATCTTCAAGGAGCCGTGCCTCAGAAACGTGACGGCCATCATTAAGGACCCCAGCACCCAGGGCTCTTCTCATTGTTACCATCAGGGAGGAGGTACAGAAGCCTGAAGGAACATACTCAGCGATTCAGGAACAGCTTCTACCCCTCTGCCATCCATTTCCTAAATGGACATTGAACCCTTGAACACTACCTCCTCTTTTTAAATTACTTCTGCTTCTGCACTATTATTTTTAATTTAACTATTTTATATATATTGTACTAGTACTGTTAAGTTAACAAATTTCACAACATGTGTTGGTGATATTAAACCTGATTCTGATTCTGACATGTTTCATAACATTAGCCAGACTGTTTTCCCAGTCACGCAGAGTTGTGGCAGTTTACTGGAAGAACTTAGAAAGGAGGTAGATAAGTTGTTGAAAGGTCAGGGAATTGAGGGGTCGGTGGAATTGGTACAGAAGACAAGTGGAATCCTGAGGCAGATCATCTATAATCTGATTAAGCACACAAAATGATGAGGCCAGTTGTTTAGGGCAGATAACTGTAAAGACTTTTCCTATTACAAAGGTGTCAAAACTAGGGATTTAGGGTTGGGGAAAAAGGTGTAAAGGAGATGGCAAAGGATGAACTTATTTACCCCGAGGGAGGTAGGGTGGTGGAGGCAGATACAACTTTAAAGGCATGTCTTGATGAACACTTGAATCACCAAGGCGCATAAAGCTGTAGACCAGGTTCTGGTAAATGTGATTAGTGTCCATGGATATTTAATGGTTGTCATGGACACATTGGGCCTAAGGTCTTGTTTCTGAACACCATGACTCTGACAAAGATTAAATAGCAGGATAGGCTCAAGTAGCCTACTGATGCTCCTATAGTGAGTTCTATTGCATCTGTCTACCTTATCATTGTCTAAAAACATCAGTTTGATCTCCATTTAAAGTCCTGCATCCTAGATATTGCTAATACTTGTCAGGCTAGGGGTTCTCTACACGCTCCATATTTCCTTTTTCATGGTAAGTATGATATGCCATAAATTTCCTTTTGTTTAAAAGTGAAAATGTGGTTTCAGTGTAAGATTCAGTATGTATTTCCATGTAATTGTTTTTATTTATTTTAGAGATACAAGCTCTTCCAGCCCCATGAGTCTGTGCTGCCCAGTTACACCCATGTGACCGAGCAGCCTACTAACCTGTCTGTCTTTGGACTGTGGGAGGAAACCAGAGCACCCGGAGGAAACCCACACAGTCACGGGGAGAACGTATAAACTCCTTACAGATCATGGCGGGAATTGAATCTGGGTCACTGGCTACCCCAATAGTGCAGACTTAGATACAGTGTGTTATGATTGTGTTCCAGTGCTACCTGTTCAGCTGATTGCTAAAAAGGAGCTCTCTGCTTCAAACCAGTTAGCATTCTGTTTATATTTCAACATCTTCAGCATGAGGTGTTTCAGGAATTCACCATTCTAAACCATTTATAATTTCACTGCAGTGAATTGTCCAAATTAGAGCCCTGTGCCCATTATACACTTAGTAATGTTGGCTTTTTGTTATATTAAGCTTTCGAGAGGCAACATTAATGCATCAAAATATGCCATTCTCTTAACTTAAAGGGGAATGAGTGTTTTAAAATCATTTCTGCGGCCACTAAATGAAAAGATTGCCCGCTTGATGGCCGAGGAAACTACACATGAAATGCATTTTGCTGTTTTTGCCAAGATGCTAATGGACAACAATCCAAATATAAAACACTACACATGCCAAACATCTGAATTAGAGCACAAAACGTTGGAAAAACATCTGAACAAAACTTCCACTGAGGCCAAATGTCATTGCCCTGAAACGTTACCCCTCTTCCCTCTCTGCCAATACTGCCTGACCTGCAAAATTTTGCCAGCAATGTATTTTATACCAATGGACAACATGGTCAAATCGATTTTTTAGGATTTGTCCCAAGGAGACTTTATTTCATGGTAAAGATGTTGCCTTATACATGGAAAGGTTTCTAATGCTGGGTTTGACCATGGTTGTTAGCTAGGCAAGGTGAAGTATTCACCCGTGGTGAATGTTGGCTGTGTCCTTCGGGGTAAGTATTGCATCAAGGGCCGTGACTGGGTAATTCCGACATGGAGGGTGAGGCTCTGTGTTTCACTCAGCTGCAAGCCACATGCACAGAGCTGGAAGCTGAACACTGAGTTCAACGTGGCAGTGGTGATGTCCGTACATCTCCCAGCTCCAGGCTACAAAACACTATTTGATCGCAACTCCTAAAATTATAAATTTGCACAGTCTTTCGAAGATCTTTCCGTGGTCAGTAAGGACCAATAGAAGGCAGCGGGTCAGGGTCAGCTCCATAGGGAAGGAAAAGGTGTGGAAATAAGGCCCTGTGCCTAACCTTGCATTGCTTAACTGAATGGTCTCCCAGCGTTAACTCATATTCATTCTCACATTCACTGAGGAGAAATCTCTTCTCTCAGAGAGTGGTGTGGTGGGCAATGAGCTGCCAGCAGAAGTGACGGACGTGGGTTCAACTGTAACAATTTACATGGTCATTTACCCAAACACCCCAACTGACTTTGGGATGTGGTGGAAAACCAGATCTCTCAGTGGGAACCAATAGAATCACAGAAAGAACGTGTAAACTGCATAGAAACAGTACCAGACATTAGCTTTGAACCTGGGTCATTGGAGCCAGAAAGCAGTGGCCCAGCTGGCTAGGTCACTGTGTGTTCTTCTAATACTACCTTTAAACGATTTCCTTGTTCATAAATCCTACCTGGTAGAATTATGAAAAAACTAATTAAAACACCTGGTAGAAAAATCATCATGTATACAGTGGAGTGAATCCCAGTCAATGTCACAGAATTAAACAGGCCCTTCAGCCCAGCAGTCCAGGCCAAACAAGGTCCCATTTACCTGCATTTGCCCCATATCCCTCTAAACCAGTGGTCCCCAACCTTTTTCTATGCCATTAAGCAAGGGGTCCATGGACCCCAGGTTGGGAACCCATACTCTAAACTTTTCCTGCCTATGAACTCATCCAAATATCTTGAAAGTATTAATTGTACCTGCCTCCAACACTTTTCCCTGGCAACTTGTTCCAATCACCTATCATTGTGTGTGTGTGTGTGTGTGTGTGTGTGTGTGTGTGTGTGTGTGTGTGTGTGTGTGTGTGTGTGTGTGTGTGTGTGTGTGTGTGTGTGTGTGTGTGTGTGTGTGTGTGTGTGTGTGTGTGTGTGTGGAAAAACAGACTCCTCAGATACTCTTCAAATCCTTCCCCTCGTGTATTCAGTCTGTGTCCTCTAGTTTTAGATTCCCCTAGCCTGGGAAAACAATATTATCAATGCCCCTTATGTTTCTTCTATACTGGAGACCTCTGGAAGGTCACCTCACAGCTCCTTTGCTCCAGGGAAAACAATTCAACAGAATAGAAAACAAATTCCATCATTAAAATCAAAATTATCTCTATTATTATTATTATTCCATTATTAGTCAAAGTCAAGTTTATTGCTCTAAGCAATGGTGGAATGAAGAACTTATTTGCAGCAGCCCCTCAGACGCATGGCGTCATACAAGCAGCATTCACAAGAAAATCATAAATCGAGCATAATTGATAACACAATTTTTACAGGAAAGAATTCTCACACATAAGCTTCCTTTACTCTTCAGGACCTGAGTTGAGCGATCCCTTCACGCTGGGGGACAGCTTGGAAGATTCATAATCCAACTTAGAACTAATAACAATATATTTTATTCTTTGACGTAAGGAGAGTTTCTAAAAAAAAATCGAACCAACGTCTTCCACCGAGCACATGCTTGCAAGGAGAGCACTACATAAAAGTGTTTGCTTCAAACTCTGAAAGACATTCATTATTGTGTCTGTGTGAATTTGATGCATTTCCCACACAAGTTACGACCACTGGCAATTTAATCTCCCAGTTCAGTACTAAGTGGCACACAGGACTGAGGCTGCTTACAACATCACTTCAGACCCTTATTACCCCCAGTACATCAATTCTGAGTGGAATTTATACCCTCCTCAAGGACAATAGAACAGCACACTGCCTCCCAAAACTTGTTTTCATGGAAAGCTACACAGCAACAAAACATAGTAGATAGCTTCCAGACCAGGGCCTGGGGCAGGATGAGTGAGCTGGATCATGAGATAAGAGACTGGGAATAGGTGTAGACTGAGGGAAAAAACAGGTACGTAAATGAAATACCATCTATAAATTTGCTGACAATACAACCATTCTTTGTAGAATCTCAGGTGGTGGCAAGATGTGCCAACTACCGTAGTTGAGTGGTGTCGCAGCAACAACCTGGCACTCAGCGTCAGTAAGACAAAAGAGCTAACTGTGAACTTCATGAAGGGTAAGATGAAGCAACACATACCAATCCTCATAGAGGGATCAGAAGTGGAGAGAGTTTGCAGTTTCAAGTTCCTGGATGTCAAGATCTCTGAGGATCTAACCTGGTTCCAACATATTGATGCAGTTATAAAGAAGGCAAGACAGCAGCTATACTTCATTAGGAATTTCAAGAGATTTGGTATGTCAACAAATACACTCAAAAGCTTGTATAGTTGTACCATGGAGAGCATTCTGACAGGCTGCATCTCTGTCTGGTATGGAGAGGCTACTGCACAGGACCAAAAGATGCTGCAGAGGGTTATAAATCTAGTCGGCTCCATCTTGGGTACTAGCCTACAAAGTACCCAGGACATCTTCAGGGAGCGGTGTCTCAGAAAGGCAGCATCCATTATTAAGGACCTCCAGCACCCAGGGCATGCCCTTGTCTCACTGTTACCATCAGGTAGGAGGTACAGAAGCCAGAAGGCACACACTCAGTGATTCAGGAACAGCTTCTTCTCCTCTGCCATCCGATTCCTAAAAGAACATTGAACCTTGGACACTACCTCACTTTTTAAATATATATTATTTCTGTTTTTTGCACTATTTTTAATTTATTCAATATACATATACTGTAATTGATTTACTTATTTATTTATTATTATTATTTCTTTTCTTCTAGATTATGTATTGCATTGAACTGCTGCTGCTAAGCTAACAAATTTTATGTCACATGCCGGTGATTATAAACCTGATTCTGAAGATCTTGTAAGGGAAAAGGACAGCTATTGTTCCCCTCGGTGCTCGTTCCCCCATTCAATAAGATCATGGTTAATCTTCTACCTCGGTTTCACTTCCACACTTCAGTTTAACATCCCCCGATTCCCCTTAGTATCTAAAACCATTATTCCTGGTCTTGAATATATTCAGTCTGAGCACGTCTCTTGTGAGGAGAGAATTTAAAAATTCACCACCCTCTGTCGCAGAAATTGCTCAACTGTTCTGAGTTGGTGGACCTCTTGTAGTGAGCCTGACTGCCTGGGCTCTGGGCACACCAGCCAGAGGAAGCATCAACTCCATGCTTGACCTGTGAAGCCCCTCAAAAATTCTGTATGTTTCAATGCCACCTTTCATCTTCTAAATTAATTAAAGGAGACCAAGCAAGAGAAATTCTGCAGATGTTGGAAATCCAAGCAACACACACAAAAGTCCTGATGAAGGGTTTCGGGCTGAAACACTCTTTTGCGCATATGCTGCCTGGCCTGCTGAGTTTTGTCCGTCTTGCTTAGTTGCCAACGATGGATTGCTACCTCTTCAGGGTGGTTCCTTGCTACAGGAAAGCAGCATTACTAATTGATGTGAGTGTTTCTCAGGGAATGAATTTGCCATGAATTAGTTTGCTGGAAGTTTGAATGGGGAACTCTATCATTAGGTGCATGTGCGTAAAGTGTAAGTGAACTACACAATTGGATGTGACTAGTTGAATTCCCAATGTGACAGGATTCGGCTCAGAAGTCATTGTTCGCATGTTCTTCTCAGGAAATAATACTATTTTCAAACATATGAAACTAGAATTACTCAGTGGAATTTCTAAGTATGGGATCCTCATCAAGGTCTAGTGGCGATTAAGAATGGATATGTCAAAAATCATAATTTTCATTTGATAGGGTTGGAAAATTGATTGTAGCGTTTAGGCTGACAATTATAAATACCTGCTCTATTTCCTTCCATATTAGAGGCTATTTTCTGCTGTAGTCAAAGTAAAGATTGATTCTGGCATCTCTCCCCTTCCTTTTCAGTCCTGAAGAAGGGTCTTGGCCTGAAACATCAACTGTTCATTCATTTCCATAGATACTGCCCGACCTACTGAGTTCCTCCAACATTTTGTGTGTGTTGCTACGAAACGGAACTTAAATGAATTTTCCCCTTTTTAAACAAACATCTGTGAAGCACTTGGGCTTATCAAAGGCTAAATCTAGGTGATTGGTAATAGTTCATGACTGGAAATTGTTGAGTGATATGAACCATTACTGTTGGAAAGCATGGCATATATTTTTATATTTTGTATTATTTGTAAACGTAAGTTTTATTGATTGAATTAAGTGAAGCTAATTGTAACGGTTCTGTTGGTTGTCCACCTCAACTTGGAAAAAATAGCTCATTGATTTGCTTCTGCAGGTGTTTTTTACAAATAAATACAAGTGCAATACAAATACTTTATTGTCACCAAACAATTGATACTAGAGCGTACAATCATCACAGTGATATTTGTTTCTGCACTTCGCCATCATCCCGAGACTGGTCCAAATATTCAACTACAATGCACATAAAATGATGGAAGAACTCAGCAGGTCAGGCAAAATACTATGGCGGGAAATGAACAGAGGCCGAAAACCTTCATCACAACTGGAAAGGAAAAGAACACAAGCCAGAATAAAATAGCTTGACATTTGTTTTCTATACCCTTGCTGGTCAAATGATCATGTAGATCTAATTGCTAATTGAGCTTGGGATTTCCTGATGCACTGCGCAATGTCAATTTCAATGGCACCCTTTCCAAACCCATAAAGCAAAAAATGGTTCCACTGATCATGTGAAACAGAAACTCCCTTGTAAAGTTAATTTGGTTGTATGCAGTTAGAATTTGGCAAGTCAAGTTCAAGAAAACAGGTCTGGTCATCAGTCTTAAAAGGGATTGAATCATTTGGGTCAGACCTCATTAGAATCAAGCACAAAGATTCATTTTCTGGCAGGCATTCACAGGAAATTCAATAGAATCAATGGAAAACTACACACAAGCAAAGAATGACAAGCAACCTATGTGCAAATAAATAAATAAACAGGCAGGCAGGCAGGCGGATAAATAAATAAATAAATCTGGGTACAAGAGTTGTAGAAGGTCCTTAGATTCTGGAATCAGTTCAGAGTTGAGATGAGTGGAATTATCCTCACTGGGTCAGGAGCCTGATAGTTGTATGGTAATAACAGTTCCTGAACTTGGTGTTGTGGGACCTAAGGCTCTTGTACTTCTGCCCCAATGGCAGCACCGAGAAGAGAGCATGGTCTGGATAGTGGGGGTCCTTGATGACGGAAGCTGCTTTCTTGCAGATGTGCTCAATGGTGGACTATCAGTTGGGCTTCATAATTTGTCCATTTATAAATGGGCTTCAGCATGACTAGTGACCCCGGAGCTGAGGGGCCGACCACAGGATCTCACTCAGAAAGGAGGTTGCACAAAGAGAGTTCCTACTTCCAGCAGTCCAAGTAGTAGTAAACCCAGAGGCAAAGACTTTAAGCTAGAGGATGGAGAGATTTGTTAACTTCAGCAGGCAGAGTTCCAGCTATCAAACAGTGCCTGTGTGGCCCCATAACATACCACTGTCCACACCAAATCAAGTAGTAATTAAGGACATAAAGGTCAACGTCATCCTGAACACCTTTGCATCAGATCAATTTGAGCAGTAAAGTCTGATATAGCAGGCTGCAATTTATTGTCACGGGTGCTCCTTGCCCAAGATGAGGGAAGTTTCTCCTCTTTGTTCCAAGAGGGGACACGTGCCTGAGGACAGCAATATCGTTCTGGTTTGCTGCGTGCCAAAGGTATTGCAGGCAGTTTTTCCCAGAGGATGGGCTTTGCAAAATTTCGGGCAGTGCTGAACTATTCGGCTTCCTGTAAACCTGGAACTACTCAACAACCACAAATGTCATTACTTGCTGAACATGTGTGTGATCAACAGCATATGATTCTTGTGTTCAATGCCATGCATCAGGAATTTGGCATGATGTGTCCCTGCGAGGCTCTATACCGCCTGGATCTACTGCATGGCAGACAACGCTAGGCATACAGATCCCGCTTGGGGAGATAAAGACTATTTCAACTAGTTTTGACTCTTCACCCGATTCCAAGCTCTATGTCATGCTCAGGAGTGCTGTTCTAACTGCAACCCTCTTCAATAATGAGTGCCAACGTGGCCAACAAGAATTATGACCTAGATTACTCACTGAAAGAATTTCACACTTCATCATCACCAACACTATGTGCAACTGAACAACCAGGAGGGAAGGATGCATGACTAAAATACCTACATGTGTCAGGATCTCAGCCAGCAGATGCGGATAATGTTGTGAAGTATTGTAATCACCTTCTTCTGACTGTGGGAGTGCCTATCCTGGTGTCCTAGATCCAAAACCCTCAAGGGTATGGTGATAGTGAGGGGTGGCGGTGGTTAAGAGGGGTACGTCTGAATAACTTCTATGCCAGAGGGAAGATGGTAGCTGGATTATGAGAAGTAAAATCAAATATGATTACATCACCATCCTCCGCCATCTCCATACCATCAATGGCTTCAAGGCAGCCAAGCCCACGGTCACCCAGGGAATAAGAAATATGATCCTGTAGCACAGTTAGAGCTTGGCAGGTATGACTTTGCGGGCATCAGTAAGTCGTGGCTGAAAGTAGGTCATAGTTGGGAGTTTAAAATCCAAGGATATATAGTGTTCTGAAAGGACTGGCAAGTAGGCAGAAGGGATGGATAAAAATGAAATCAAATCCTTAGGAAGAGGTAACATAGGATCAGACAATGTAGAATCTTTGTGGGTAGAGCTAAGAAACTGCAAGGATAAAAAGACCCTGATGGGAGTTATATAAAGGCCTCCAAATAGTAACCAAGATTTGGGATATTACTTACAATGGGAGATCGAAAAAGCAAGGGTAAAGGGCAATGTTACAATAGTCATGGGGAATTTCAATACGCAGGTAGATTCAGAAAATCAAGTTAGTGCTGGATCCTAAGAGAAGTAATTTCTAGAATGCCTATGAGACAGCTTTTTAGAGCAGCTTGTGGTTGAGCCCACTAGGAGATGAGCTATCCTGGATTGAGTGTTATATAATGAACCAGATTTGATTAGGGAGTTAAGGTAAAGGAGCCCTTAGGAGACAATGGTCATAAGATGATAGAATTAATCCTGCAGTTTGAGAAAAAGATAAAGTCAGATGTATCAATATTACAGTGGAGTAAAGGGGATTACAGAGGCACAAGAGAGAAACTGGCCAACGTTGATTGAAAGGGGGCACTATCAGGGATGGCAGCAGTACAGCAATGGCTGGAGTTTCTGGGGGCAGTTCAGAAGGTGAAGAAAGTTACATCCCAAAGATGAAGAACTATTCTAAAGAGAAGATGAGGCAACCGTGGCTAATAGGCAAAGTCAAAGACTGCATAAAAGGAAACGAGAGGGCATATAACACAGCAAAAATTAGTGGCAAGTTAGAGGATTGAGAACCTTTTAATAACCAACAGAAGGCAACTAAAAAGGAGAGAAAAGATGAACAATGAAAGAAAGCTAGCTAACAATATAAAAGAGGATACATTATTTTTCAAATTTATAAAGAGTAAAAAAGAGGCAAGAGTGAATATCAGACCAATGGAAAATTACACTGGAGAGGTAGGAATGGGGAAACAAAGAAATGATGAGCAAACTTAGTAAGTATTTTGCATCTGCCTTCACTGGACGACACCAGCTGTATGCCAAAAATTTGAGAGTGTCAGGAGGCAGAAGTTAATGCAGTTGCCATTGCAAAGGAAAAGGTGATTTGGAAATGAAAGGTCTGAAGATAAATAAATCACCCAGACCAGATGGAATATACTCCAACTTTCTAAAAGAGGTAACAGAAGAGATTTTGAAGGTGTTAGTAATGATCTTTCAAGAATTGCTAGATGTTGGAATAGTTGCAGAGTACAGAAGAAAGGACGTTATAGGTCAGTTAGCCTGACTTCAGTAGTACCATATTGGAGTCCATTATTAAGGACACGGTTTTGGGGTACTTGGAGGCACACGATAAAATAGGCCAAAATCAGTATAGTTTCCTTAAGGTGAAATCCTGCCAGACTAATCTATTAGAATTCTTTGAGGAAATAACAGGCAGGATAGAAAAAGGCGAGTCAGTGGATGTTGTTCACTTGGAATTTCAGAAGATCTTTGACAAGGTACTGCACATGAGGCTGCTTAACAAGTTAAGGGCCCATGGTATTTCAGGAAAGATACCAGGATGGACAGAAGATTGGCTGACTGGCAGGAGACAAAGAATGGGAATAAAGGGGTCCTGTTCTGGCTGACTGCTGGTGACTAGTGGTGTTCTGCAGGGGTCAGTATTGGGACAGTTTCTTTTCACGTTATACTGTATGTCAATGATTTGGATGACGGAATTGATGTGGCTAAGTCTGCAGATGATACAAAGATATGAGGAGGGGTAGATAGTGCTGAGGATCCAGGGAATCTGCAGAAGGGCCTAGACAGAGTGGGAGAATGGGCAAAGAAGTGGCAGATAGAATATAACAAGGGAAGTGTATGGACATGCACATTGGTAGAAGGAATAAAGGTGTAGACTATTTACTAAATGGGAGGAAATTCAAAAATCAGAGGTACAAGCAGTCTTGAGAGTCCTTGTGCAGGATTCCCTAAAGGTTAACTTGTGGGCTAGGTTGATGGTAAGGAAAGCAAATGCAATGTTAGCATTCATTTTGGGAGGACTAGAATATAACATCAAGGATGTAATGTTGAGGCTTTATAAGGCATTGGTCAAGTCCAGTCAAGTCAAGTCAAGTCACTTTTATTGTTAATTCGACCATAACTGTTGGTACAGTACATAGTAAAAATGAGACAACGTTTTTCAGGACCATGGTGTTACATGACACAGTACAAAAACTAGACTGAACTATGTAAAAAAAAAACAGAGAGAAAAAAATCACACAACAACTACATTAGACTGCAGACCTACCCAGGACTGCATAAAGTGCACAAAAGTGTGTAGGCATTACAATAATTAATAAACAGGATTCTTGGCTGGACAGAAACAGGAACAGGACAGAACACACTTGGAGTAGTGAGAGCAGTTTTGGTCTTCTTATCTAAGAAAAGATGTGCTAGCATTGGAGAGGGTCCTGACGAGATTCACAAGAATGATTCCAGGAATGAAATGGTTAATGTATGTGAAGTGTTTAATGGCTCTGGGTCTGTACTTGCTGGTGTTTACAAGAATGAGGTGGATCGCATCAAAACCTATAGAATATTGAAAGACCTAGATAGAATAGATGAGGAGAGGATGTTTCCTGTAGTGAAGGAGTCTAGGAGTGGAGGGCACAGACTCAGAATAGAGGGGTGCCCATTGAGAACAGAGATGAGAGGAATTCCTTTAGTCTGAGGGTAGTGACAGCTGTGGAGACCAGTTCATTGAATATATTTAAAGTGGATGTTGATAGGTTCTTGATTAGTTAGGGTGTCAAAGGTTACAGGGAGAAGGCAGGAGAATGGGTTTGAGAGGGGTACTAAATCAGCCATGATGGAATGGTCGAGCAGACTTGACTGGCCGAATGGTTTAATTCTTAGTGACCTAAACCAAGCAGCCAAAAAGTTAAGTCTGCAGTCCATGTGCATGTTAGAGCTCAGGTTTAATCTGTGTCAAGTCCATGTTTGTGGCCATCTTCTCCCGCAAGAGACAGGGAAGAGTGTTAGCGGTGGTGTTGTGAAGTTGCTTGTGAGCGTGCAGTTGTGCATACATTTACTATAGTTGACCGGTTTTGAGTGTGTGTAAGGTATGTGACTTTCAGATACGTGTTGAGTAACGTACCAGTAAGTATCTGAGCACAATGGTACTGTTGTTGGTGGACACAGCATCTTGCTGCTTGCACTGGCATTGGCCACAAGAGTGAGGTCAATAATCTGCAAATGGGGACTGATACCAGGTTCCTGAGGCAACTCCCCACCTCCTATTGTCATTGCTTTCTGGTACCTTCCTGGGCCCCCTCTCACATGCACAGACATCCTCCAGCTGTCCATAGTTTTAACCAGGATCTCAAAGTCCCCAGCCAGTGAAACAGTTAACTGCTGTTGTGTTCCCCTCTGCACCCCTCCAGCTGTGCAGATTTCCAGCAGGGACTGCATTTACAGGTCCGTTTCTCTTTCAGAGATGCAAGCATGAAATCGTTGAGAAGTAAAATAATGCAATTCTCTGATGTATGTAATGGAAACAAAAAAAAAATAGCTGGAAATACTTAGCATCTGTGGAGAATAAAACAAAGTTAACACTTCAGGTTGATTACCTTTAATCATTCTTTGTAATAAATTATCATCAGCATGAAACTATGCTTGTATAGACAGGTCTCATTGATTTGGTTCAATTCTCTACCACTCGTTCTCAATATCATTTATTTACTTGTTTATTTATTATTATTATTCTTCTAATATTTACACAGTCTGTCTTCTTTTGTACTTTGGTTATTTGTCAGCCTTTCCTTGTGTGTAGATTTTCATTGATTCTGTTGTATTTATTTGTTCTACTGTGAATGCCCGCAAAAAAACGAATCTCTGGGTAGCATACTTTGATAAAAGTTACTTTGAACTCTGATGTGTGTGATACTGTTGAAATGTTGCATACTTGATATGTGCTAATCGGTGAGTCAAACAATTGGCATCATCTTAGTGCATGTTTTTAGGCGCATTTATATTTCTAGGCTTCTGTATGAAAAGCAGCTATTTATTTCAGCCATAAGGGAGAACTATTGTTATAATTCTGAGTTCAATCAAACAGGTACAAGTTAGCCAGAGGCAACGCTATAGAATTAACACATTTGGAACACTCATAGGAACAAATGATCCCAATGGAAACCAAGAAGGTATCTACAGCATACTTGAATTAGTAACATGATGTTAGCAGACTGAAATACTATCATGGGCTCTAAGTGACACTGAAGAATTTCAAGCATTTTATTAATCTCATCCAGTCTTGAGATTGTGAAACAGCCCTCCAATACATTCCCCACACTTGCTAGGTTGAAATTCCAGTGTTCAATCACAAACTGTATTAAATCTCTTTTGAACATTGTAGTAACGATATCAGAGTGTTGCAGAAGTGGGCCATCTTGCAGCAATGAGTTAAGATTTTATATTATTGCACAAAAGGTGAGCTGACAGTGAAGGTGATAGGACAAAATGAATAAGAAGACCAGCAGACTTTCTTCTTAACCAATGAGACCAAAGGCTAGAGAAAGAACTAGAGGGTCATAAGAGAACAGAAGTGAATTCAAATAGACGAGTTAGACAAAGCAGATAAATAAAGAGTAAACTGAAACATTAAAAAAATACACAAAATTTGACATCTTTTAAATTGTTAAATGTAGAAATAAGTATTAATAATTCTACCATTTTCTCCATCCAGAGAGGTCAATTGGCATTGCTTTGACAATTATCACATTGTTATGAAACCCCCAGATAGGCTGGCATAGGATGTACCAGGGAAAAAGAGTGTGGTGTCAATCCTAATAGTGAGATTTGTTACTTCCATTTACAAATGGATTGGGGGTCCCAAAATCACAACATTTATTTGAATACTGTGGTATTAATAATGGGTTGATAAGTTCCAAAGGATTACAAAGTCATGAGGACATGACTATTTTTGCTGGGAGGTGAATGTAATGCCCTGGTTAAGATCTCTGATGTTTTCCGGTGATATTTTTATTTAGCAGTTTTCTGCCAACATAGTGTGCCTTGTTAGCTTCAAAGACCGATGTTTTGGCTTTAGCTAAAGATGACGAACCATTTGCCCAACCTTGAAATGTTGAGTCCAGCCAGTCAGGTGTGTCTCGGTAACGTGTTGTAACCTTTTGCCCAGTGGGATGCTATGGAAGATTCGAGAGAGCTGAAGGACAGTGGTCTGGTTTGGGGTCTTTTGGCAGGAGCTGTGGAGCAGGGCACAGGGGAAGACGCTTGCAGAATGGCATTTGAAGGAGAGACAACATTGTCAGAAGAGCTTTGTGCAGCTTTGTTCCAAGCAGGAAGTGCCACTACTCCTGAGTTAGTCAGTTCACTCGAGATGGTCTTTGAGGGAAGTTCAAACTGTGGCTGGCATCTTTCACACAGAACATGGGTTCAGCGACTGCGTAAAGCGATACAGCCGACTACTCCAGAAACAAGCTCTGAAGTTATATGAAGTTTATAGGAACTGTAATGGGCCCTTTTATTTTCCAGTTCTATTCTCTGTTAACTGTTTGTTAAAGTTCAAATATTGGTCAATATATGTCCTTTTAATTTTATGCCAATTTACGATCTGTTACTTTTCTGGTGCATGATAACTTTGCTTGGGGCAATACTTACACAGCATTTACAGGAATTCATGCCTCTCCACGGAACATTCCAACTTTCCAGTTTGGTTGAACCCAAATCATACCAACCCTAGAGGCGTGTCGCTTATGGAAGGAGGCTTTCTCACCACTAAGTCATGTGGCTGTTAGTAGTGATAGCTGACAAGCCTAGTTTATATACAAGCCCTGGTGAGAGGGCTACATAAGTATGAACTTTAGCCTTCTGCAGCAAGTTTAGTGGGCACTTAGTGAATGAATTCAACAAGACTTTTTAAAACTGCGCACAGTTGGGGCAAGAACCTCCAGAGTAGATAGAGTTGGAGCACGCAGCCTCAAATGATTAAGATTCATAACTTTGTTCTTAGACAACTACGACATAAGACACAGGAACAGAATTAGGCCATTTAGCTCATGGAGTCTGCTCCGCCATTCCATCATGGCTGATTTATTACCCCTCGTGCCTTCACCCTGTAACCTTTGATTAATCAAGAACCTATCAAACTCCACTTTAACTATACCCGATGGCTTGGACTCCACAGTAATTTGTGGCAATGAATTCCACAGGTTCACCTCCCTCTGGTGAAATAAATTCCTTCTCATCCCTGTTCTAAATGGACATCACTCTATTCTGAGGCTATGCCATTTGTTCCGACACTCCCCCCCACTATAGGAAACATCCTCTCCACATCCACTCTTTCTAGGTCTTTCTTCTTCTTTTGAACTTGCTTATTAATAACGGTAAAAACAGTAAGAATTATTTTTCCTGTGAAACTCGGCTCAGGGTTTTGAATCACATCAAATAATCTGTTTAGAGAACTCATTGCCGCACACAGGTGAACTCATAAGCTATTCAATGCCTGAAACAAGCCTTTAATCTTTAGATATCACCAAGAAAAATAGGCTCAGGAAAGTGTTATATTGACTCAAGGGACGTAATAGAACCTAATCCAGAAAAGGAAAAATCTATCTTTTTAAATTGCAATGCTATGATAAAGAATGACCAACAGTAAAATGTAAATTATTATTAGATACAGTTGTAAAATCTATATAATTCAGAACTTGGCCGATTAATGATAGTTTCATTCTGAATTTGCAAATTAGTCATCAAAAGTGGCCAGACCCCAAGCAGTGGTAAAATGTGACGTGAAGGATAACTGTAACAATTGCAAATATATTTATTTATTCATTGCTCGGATTTTGCTGTTATCTGCTTTACCATACAATTGTGAAAATATTCCTACTTACAGGGATTTCAGTGTCTGATCTTTGGAGATTGCATCAGATAGCGAGAGACATAGTCTTGCTTATGCAATTATTTTTTATAAGTTTGGACAATTTAAACTCGTACATGATTGAAAACGTGCAAATGCTATAAGTATTTACCTACTTATTGTAACAGACAATATGCATTCCCAGCACATGTTGTGTTAGGTGTAATTTAAAGAGTCATAGAGTACTACTGGCATAGATACAGTCTTTTTGGCCCATCTAGTCCATGCCTGCTTAATCTTCCACCTAGTCCCACCTAGCTACACTTGGATCATATCCATTCAAACCATTCTCATACATTTGATGTTGCGATATTTGCCGAGCTTGGCAATTAGCTTGCAGATGTCTCATCGCCAGTCGAGGTGAAACCCTCTGTGCACAATTGTGGGTGCTTCTCTCTGGGGGAGCTCACATTTATATGGGCTTGCCTCAGTCCTGATTGGCTACCCTATCAGTTGATCTTTGAATTCTATTGGCTCATGTATTTTTGGCTCTTAGGGGTTCGTAGAAGGCATCTATTTTGATACGTTTGTTTATGGAGTTACCAGAAGAGAAACATGCTTCTAAAACTTGGCGCGCCTGCCTTGTGTTTGCTCGCACCCAGAACTTCTGCGGTGTCGCAGTTAAAGTGGTGTCCTTCTCATTCTTCATGAACTGAGATCAGTGACAGTAGATCGTGTCTCTGTGTCACCAGTCTGTGTCCCTGTAAACGATTTGAGAGTCTATGTCCTGTCTGGCCAATTGTCCTTGTTGCAGCCTCCACTGGTGATGCTGTACACCATGTTGTTTTTGTCAATTGTCTTTACTGGTACCTTAGAAACATAGAAACATAGAAAGCCTACAGCACAATACAGGCCCTTCGGCCCACAAAGCTGTGCCAAACATGTCCTTACCTTAGAACTACCCATACCCCTCTATTTTTCTAAGCTCCATGTACCTATCCAGGAGTCTCCAAAAAGACCCCATAATTTCCGCCTCCACTACCGAGCCAGGAGCCCATTCCACGCACTCACCACTCTCTGTGTAAAACCCTTACCCTGACATCTCCTCTGGTTCTTGGTTCTTGAGATGAGCTTCCTTAAAGTCGCCACTGGTTTATGAGGGATTGTGATGCCATGAGGTTCAAGCAGTCGAGCTGTCATTTCTGCGATATTCTTGATGTGGGGCAAGGAGGCCCAAACCTCACCTCTTGTCCCAACACCCTGCCTTTTCAATCCAACCTGCCCGGCATTTAAATTATTGGAACATCGGGACGTTCCACGCACTATGATCCCGGCCCTGTCGCATCGATACACTCTGGGTCTGGAGCCTGTGCTTAGTTGGATATGCTTTGGCCCATACCCAACCTGGCACTTAAGATCAATCAAACCTCGCTCTGTTTGAGTGGACAGGCCTCGAATCTGCCTCCCCTCCATTCTAACTTTGCTCTGCTCATCCTAACCTGCCTTGAGTATGCCTTGACCTCACCCCGACTTTGCCTCAAACCTTCCTCGACCTCACCTCAACTTCGCCTCACACCCACACGCTCCGTCCTTCAACGCAGCCTCACCTTCGCTCACCTTATGATCTCCCACCATAAATTTGACTAGAAAAAGCGTTACTAATAAAGTATTTAGTTGTATTCTCTGTTTTATTTGCCACCAGTAAGAAGTGGCTGGGCTTCACCAGCGCCATTTTAAACACGTTCTTCTGGACACTCTTGGAGAGTGAACTTTAAAGAAATGCCACATTCTGAGTGAAGAATTGTCTTATCTCAATCCCGATTAGCCGCTCCCTTATTCTGAGACTAGGTCTCCCATTCGAATATTATGAAAGTAAAAATGAATTACTGTTTGTGAACTAATCATCAGTTCCACTATTCCCAGCCTTAAAATCCATTACCAAATAGCCAATTGTTGATTGGGTTGATAAGCCTCAGCAAAGGGTAGGGTTAAGCGTTTTAAAAACAGTGTGAACTCTAATGACTTGATGAAAGGTTTTAGTTATACCCAGTCAAATTTTATTGTCGTGTTTTTACTAAGATCCCATCTTCCCTGTAAAAGTACTCTAATCCTGGTTCAGCAGGACTAAGTATGGATTAGAACTGAAGGTGCTGTCAGTTGGTAAACAAGACCATAGGCACGGTTCTGGCTGCTGCCCGGCTGTAATCACAGCCTGGTATGGAAACACCAATGCCCTTGAACGGAAAATCCTACAAAAAGTAGTGGATACGGGTAAACCCTTCCCACTTCTGAGCACATCTACATGAAGCATTGTTGCAGGAAAGCAGCGTCCATCATCAGGGACCCCCACCACCTAGGGCATGCTCCCCTCTCGCTAGAAGAAGGCATAGGGGACCTTAGGACTGGCACCACCAGGTTCAGGGACAGTTATTACCTCTCAACCATCAGGCTTTTGAACCAAAGGGGATAACTTCACTCAACTTCATTTTGCCCATCACTGAACTTTTCCCACCACCTAGGGACTCACTTTCGAGGACTCTTCAATATATTTCTCGCTATCTATTGCCTATTTACTTATTTTTTTTATTTGCACAGTTTGTTGTCTTTTCACATAGGTTGAACACCCAAGTCAGTGTGGTCTTTCATTGATTCTATTACAGTTATTATTCTATTATGGATTTTTTGAGTTTGGCAACAAGAAAATGAATCTCGGGGTTACATATGGTGACATTGATAATAATTTTACTTTGTACTTGAACTTTGAAAATGTCCTGAATAAAGAGGCAGGAGAGAATTTTAGAGTTATTGTGGAAGAAAATGACCCAAAATGGATGGTGTTTTTTAAGGTACCTTAATTTTCAGGCATAACTGGAGCTTTTGATCATACTTTCAGTCATGGAAATTTCAGTTTCTTTAAGCTTCTTCTTCTGCACTCAAACTTTAACCTCCCTTTGTGAGATTTAGGCACGATGGAACATATGTAATAAAACGCGCTCTGTAAAGTGATCACGCCTGTTAAGGGAGTCAGTTATCTAGGACTCTGTGAACACTATCTCCCCCCCCCCCCCAACCTTTCATACAACACTTCTGCATAACTGTGTACTAATATCATCAAGGACTGACAAATGTTTCAGCTGATCGTAATGCAAACCGACAGCTCATATACTCAAATCTTTCAGGATTTTCTTGCAAGAGAAACACAATCGCGCTTTCTGTGGTGAGTTGTTTCATATTTCAATTACCCATTGCCAGCTTCACTTGAAGCAGTTCACTCTGTGTGCTCTGTGCTAAGGCACTGCAGATTATGCCTGCACCAGTTTCATGGTGACAGAGGCCCCAAGGTTTCCGCTTACCCAGAGGCCTCTAGAAAGTAAAAACTGACCCTACTGGTGATCTGCTGTTCCCAAAGATAAGGGTCAGAGAAGAGGGCAGAAGTTACACATGAGCATCAGTAATGTCTCCCCTGGTTAATGAGCAATTCCTTAAGGTTCTGGTGTTTCTAATTGCTTCTCCAAGTAGATATTCACACGGGGACAGATGCAAATACAGGACATTGCATCAGCTGGGGAATCCCATTCCAGAACTGGATAGGGGAAACAACTGCTGGGTTTGATGTTGGCTCACACACAGATTGATGTACAGATCATAGATTGACGTACCATGTAGGCGGACTTCGGGAATATCTGTACATTATGTTCTTGTAAGTAGCATCCTTGTGAATAAGACTTAATTTTTAGAGGCATAGTTATGTGGAAAGGTTTATGAATGGTTTTTCGTGCGTTCCACGGCATCATTCACAAAGACACACTTGAAAGGCATACACTACAATCTGTAATGTTGGTCGGAATTTTGGACCAGCATGAGGAGGAAAGTCAAGGAAGGCAAGGTTTGGGAAGTTTAGATGATAAGAAATGTTGCAAGTTTAGTCAAAAAGTGAAAGGAAGCACAGGTAAGGCTGAGGAAGCTGAAATCAGACAGGGCCTTTGAGGAATTTAAGGGAATCAGGAGATAAATTAAACAGGGAATCAGGAGACTTGAAATGCCTTTGGTAGTAGGATAAAAGAGAATCTCAAGGCATTTTATATGTATATACCATACAAGAGGCGGAGGGTAGGACCACTCAAGGACTAGAGAGGGAATATATGGCTGGAGGTAGAGAAAGTAGACGATATTCTAAACAAGAACTTTGCATCAGCATTCACCAAGGCATGGAGGATAGTAGGATCAGGGAGGGATAAACAAAGGCATATTAATATCAAGAGAGACAGAAGGTTTTGGGCTCTTGCAGAATGTTAAGGTGCATAAGCCCCTGGGGCCAGATGGGATCGATCCCAGGTTAATGAAATAGACAAGAGAGGAGCCTTGATAGAGATTTTCTCCATTCTCATTAGGCAGTGGTGAGATTCTAGACAACCAGAAGATAGCCAGAGTTGTTCCTCTGATTAGAAAGGGTAATGGAGAAAAGTCAGAAAATGATAGGCTTGTGAGCCTTATGTTAGTGGTAGGGAATGTTGGAGTAGGTTCATAGAGATAGGATCTGGACTTATTAGGCATAGTCAGCATGGCCTTGCCTAGGAGGAGGACATGTCTTAAAAATTTTATTGAGCTTTCTGAGGAGTGCTGAAGGTGGGTGGCAGATGTTGTATACATGACTTTAGTAAAACTTTTGACAATGTCCTTTATTAAAGGCTGATCCAGAAATTAAAGTTCATGGGTTGCATGGAGGCTTTATAGACTGGGTTCAAAACTGGCTTTGGCCATATAAGGGTAGTGACGGAGAGGTGTCATTCTGACTGGAGAACCAGTTGTGGTCTGCAAGAATCAGTGCTGGGACCTCTACTGTTTGTGCTATATGTACATGACTCGGATGAAGATGTAGATGGGATGAACAGTTGTTTCTAAACAACACAGAAATGTCAGAGTTTTAGATAGAGAGGAAGGCTGTCAAATGATTCAGAAGGGTTTAGACCAGTTAGAAATGTGGGAAGAGAAATGCAGATGGAGTTTAATCCAGACACCTTGGAAAGTCAAATGTAAGAGGAAAGTGGTAGAACTCTTAAGAATATTTATGTAAAAGAGGGACCTTGGGTGCAAGTCAATAAGTGGCAACACAAATAGATAAGGTGGTAGAGAGTGCATATACAGCATGCTTGCCTTCATTGGTTGTGATATTAAGTATCAAAAACAAGAAGTCATGTTACAACTGAATAAAACTTTGGTGAGGCCACAGTTGGAGTACTGTGTATATTTTTTGGGAAGAGCTTCCACAGAGGTTTTAGAGGGGGTACAGAGATTCACTGGAATGTTGCCTGGATTAGAGAGTTTTAACTATCAGGAGAGGTTGGACAAATTTGGATTGTTTTCTCTGAAGCACTGGAGACTAAGGGATGACGATTGAGGTATGTAGATTTGGGAGAAGCGTTGTCTGAGTAGATAGTCAGAACCTTCTTTCCAAGGGTGGAAATGTCAAATAGAAGAGGACATGCTGGCTATGGAGGCAGTGAAGAGGAGGGTTATCAGCTTGATTCCAGAGATGAGGAAGTTAACCAATGAGAACAGGCTGAGTCATCTGGGACTATCCTCAATTGGAATTCAGAATGACAGGGGATCTTATAGAAACATATAAAATTATAAAAGAGATAGATTGGAAAGAGGTAGGAAAGTTGTTTCCACTGGTAAGTTAGACTAGAACTAGAGGACATAGCCTCAAGATTTGGGGGAATCATTTAGAACAGAGATTTAGGAGAAACTGCTTTTCCTGGAGACTTGTGAATCTGTGGAATTCTCTGCCCAGGGAAGCAGGCTAGCACATTAAATATATTTTAGACAAAGGTAGTTATATTTTTACGTAGCAGAATTAAAGGTTGTGGGAAAAATACAGGTAGATGGAGCTAAGTCCACGGCCAGATCACCCATGATCTTATTGAATGACAGAGCAGATCCAACAGGCCAGAAAACTGACTCCTGCTCCTATTTCTGATGTTCCTTATAGCTCTAAGATGAAAGGGAGAACATTTAAAGGAGAGTTATGAGGTAAGCTTTTTAGACAGAGAGCAGTAGGTGCCTGGAACGTGGAGCCAGGGGAAGTAGTGGAGGCAGATTTGGTATCAATACTTAAAGGATATTCAGATGGGCGCATGGGAAAGGCAAGAAATAGAGGAACATATACCACATGCAGGCAAGTGGGATTAATTTGGATTGACATCATGGTCGGCACAGACATTGTGGCATGAAGGTCATGTTCCTTTGCTCTCTAGTTCTGCATATCCCTCATTCCATCATTATGATGAAGCTGATGGAATAGCCTAGTTCACTGAGGAGTATAGATAGGAACACCCAGAGCACCATACGTAAGAAAGAAGTGCCAATCTGTTGAAGCTGCCGCATAGGATGATATGTTTTCTAATAACAAACGCAACATCCAATAGACAGACCTAAGTGATCTGAAAGGCAAGGATCAGATCAAAGATTAGGAACCCAGTCATACCCAATCATGAATGGTAGGGGACAAGCAATCAGCTAAATGGTGGAGCCCAAGAGTAGCATTCCCATTCCCAGTGGATTTAGAGCAAAATTCAACTTGAAGTCCTAGTAATTGTTTCATGTAATCTCCCACTGAGGTACCAGTAATCAGCAAAGCTGATTTTTAGCCAAAGTAGTTTAGTGTTGACAAGAACACTGAGTACTCTAGGTGCAACTAAGGATCATGGCCCAAACAACAGCCAGTTGTGAAGCTGCAAGCTTCTGCTCTTAAACTTGTGCAACCTTCAGATCTTCCAGAAGAGTAATAACACTGTCATTTACCCATCAATGTGTGTGGCGCGTGGCCAAGTTGTTAAGGCGTTGGACTAGCGATCTGAAGGTCGTGAGTTCGAGCCCCAGCCGAGGCACCATGTTGTGTCTTCCAGTCCACCCAGCTGAAAATGGGTACCGGCAAAATGCTGGGGATTAACCTCACGATAGACTGGTGTCCTATCTGGGAGGGGGGGGGGGGGGAAGAGTCTCGTACTCTCAGTCACTTCACGCCATGGAAACCAGCATAAGCACCGGCCTGATAAGTTCAGCCAGAGACTCATTCCACTGAGATGCAACACTGAGCGTCATTGGAAGTCATTCCTGCCTGTGGCCATCAAACTTTACAACTCCTCCCTCGGAGTGTCAGACACCCTGAGCCAATAGGCTGGTCCTGGACTTATTTCCACTTGGAATAATTTACTTATCATTATTTAATTATTTATGGTTTTATATTGCTGTATTTCTACACTATTTTTGGTTGGTGCAACTGTAACGAAACCCAATTTCCCTCAGGATTAATTAAGTATGTCTGTCTGTCTGATGAGCCTATAAGGCTCGGGACAGACTTTAACTTTACCCATCAATGTGGAAAATTGTCCCGATATGTCTTGTCCTCAAAGTGCAGAGCACATCCAAACTGGGTAGTTTACTGCCCAAGCAGTCTACTCACTTAATAATGGTGCTAACATCTCTGATAATCTGCTCAACAGAACTGATTTTGGATTATGCTGTCATAACTTGCATCCAGCACTTTTGTCTAATATGGAAAAGATCTGAATTCCCAGAGGAATCAGAGAGAACGCCTTTGGCATAAGGCTGAGTTTAGTGTTAAAATTCTGGTTATTAAGTGCAAACATCTCCACCAATCAGAGTCGTTCC
The DNA here is from genome assembly GCF_048418815.1 of Hemitrygon akajei. NCBI lineage: Eukaryota > Metazoa > Chordata > Chondrichthyes > Myliobatiformes > Dasyatidae > Hemitrygon > Hemitrygon akajei. Next base: position 30,218,572 of record NC_133131.1, on the reverse strand, counting down.
TCACACAAAGGAAGATGACAGTTGGTTTAGGACCTCCAAAAACCAGACCTGAACACTTGTGCAGGAACTCCCCAGGGCAGCTTCCTTGCCCCCACCAACAGTTGTTTCATCAACAATATTCCCACCATGATAAGCTCAGATGTTTACTGAGGCTTGCACAACATTCAACTCCTTTTGCAACTTAACAGATAATGAAGCAACCCTTGCTTGCACAGGGTAAGATCTATTAATATTCAAGCATAGGCAGACAAGTGGCAATAAAAATTTCCAAAAAAGCAGTGTCTGACTACCTACCTTTTACATTTATTACTGTGTGACCTGCGTTAACCATCCTGGTCAAGCAGTCTTCTTAATTAGTTCCACTACCATTACCATGCTAGTTCACTCCTTCCAATATTGACATATTGTAACTATAAAATGCACTCCAGTTGCTATTCAAGACTGCTCCGAGGTGCCTCCCAAACTTGTGACCAAGATATACAGGATATTCCAGTAGTAGGTAGAGGTAAAAACAATACAGTGGATTCTGGTTAATTAGACCATCGGTTAATCCGAGCTGCTAGTTATTTGGGACACCTCTTAAAGCCCATGAACTAAATTCAGTAAATAACCAGATTCCCTTTGTTTATTTGGGACATTGTGCTGCTTGATTGGGGTAGGAGACTGTTGACGAGCAGTTTCTAACTAATGTCAGTCTTGTGTGTATTTGCGTGGCCATTAGACTACACAGTGCTGAGGGAGATCAGTTTTTGAATAGCCTCAGCTGCATGAGTTTGTGTTCAAAAAGCAATGATTTTTTTGTCACTGACAGCTGGCAAGAAATAAGTAGCAATACAATTAGGAACTATTTTACTCATCGCAGTTTCAAGTACTCAGTTTTGGAGATGCCAGAAACAGCTGGGAAGCAACTTCACGACTTCAACAAGTTAGGAATTACGAAGAATTTGAAGGTATCGGCAGTCATCTTGAATGTTACAATGAAAATGAAGACTTGGAGGATGCAGTCTTCTAAAGCAGGGATTCCCAACCCTTTTTATGCCGTGGATCCTTACCACTAACTGAGGGGCCCGTGGACCCCAGGTTGTGAACCCCAGTCTAATATATTGTATGAATGCAGTCCATTATCTGCACTAGGTGTCTGCACTGATTTTGTGCATTTACAGTCAATCAAAAGAAAAAGGCAGTTTAATTCCTCCATCAATAGCTATTAAGAACTAATGCACAGTTTTATAATACTGTAGAGATATTGGTAGTGTTCTAATTTGTTCTGTATTTAATTTAAATACATAAATTGTTACTCACTTAAATTATAGCTTGTCTTTTTTATACCTATTAGCTATTTCCATAAAGCTTCAGCCTACGGGGGCAGGCGCTTTATTGGGTCAAAATGTTCTGGTCCTGATGTGTCCCATTTAACCAAAATCCACTGGATCTGCAAATCTGTTTCCTCCAAACTGCGCACTCTATTGAGTTATCAGAATTGCTGCATAACTGCTGGACAGAAATCTGTGCCCAGTGATGGTGTTAAGAAGGAATACAGCAATTTGAGGACACTCATTGGAATAAGTGCTGATCTACAAATTACACCCACAACCCATAATTGAATAGAAAAAATCTTTTAATTCTGACTGATTTAGAATCATAGCTAAGAATAAATCAGGAAATTTGTTGAATATTACAAAATCACTGTTAGGATTAGCTGTGATGTATCCAGAGTGAGATGTGTAGGTTGTTGGAAGGAATGGTGTGGAAGTGTCAGATATACCAAAATCCAGAGCACTCTCTGGTTATAAAACCTGCAGGTGTTTAAATGGGCAGTGACAGAACTGAAGGAAGCTAATAAACTGAGCACTGGCCGCCTTAGCAAAGTATTATTGATAGTGTCGGAGAAAGAGCCCTGAGGGCTTTCTGCACTTTTCCAGAGAAACAAGAGGCCCAGTTTACAGATGCACCAAATAGAGCTTGGTATGACAACTGCTCTGCATAAGATTGCAAGAAATTGCAGAGAGTTGTGAACATAGTCCAGACCTTCACAAAAGCCACCCTCCCCTCCATTGACCCTCTCTACACTTCCTGCTGCCTAAGGACAATAGCCAATATAATAAAAAGCCCTCCAACTCCGATCATTCTGCCATATGCCCCCTTTCATTGGGCAGAAGATACAAAAGCTTGAAAATCTGAATCAGCACCCTCAAGAACATCATTTATCCCACAGTTAGAAGGCTCATCTATGACAAACTCTTGATCCACAACCTACATTTCCATGGCCCGTGCACCTTATTATCTACCTGCATGACACTTTCTCTGTAACTAACACCATATTCTGCATTCTGTTATTGTTTTTTCCTTTTGTACTACTTCAAGGGGCAGCACGACAGATAGCACAACACTTTACAGCAGCCATCTGTGAGATTGGTGTTCAATTTCGGTCTACGTTCTCCCCACGACTGCATGGTTTACTCCAGCTGCTCCCATTTCCTCGCACATTCCAAAGACGTGCGGTTAGGGTTAGTGTAGTTATGGGCATGCTAATTATCAGTGGTCAATTTATTAGGTACACCTGTACATTAATGCAAATATCTAATCAGCCAATCATGTGGCAGCATGAAAGCATGCAGACGTGGTCAAGAGGTTCAGCTGTTTTTCAGACAAAGCACCAGAGAATGAGGAAGAAATATCATCTAAGTGACCTTGACCCATGGAACGACTGTTGGTGTCAGATGGGGTTGCTTGAGTATCTCAGAAACTGCTGATCCCTTGAGATTTTTAAAACAACAGAGAAGTTTACAGAGAATGGTCAAGTTTCACACAAAACAGTAGCTGGAGCAGAGGTTCTCAAACCCTTTTTGGGTTTCTGCCCCCTTGGCTCCCAGACTACATCCTCAGTGCCCCCTCTCCCTTTCTGGCCGTAACTTAAAAACTATAAAGAATCTTGAAATATGATGCATGATGAAAGATGACAAGAACCGCAAAAATTATTCAAATCTATTTAAAACTGCAAATAAATAAATTATTTATATAATTTAATTAAAATAATTTTCACCAACAATTTTTAGACCATTTGTTAGTAGTTCAATTATTCACTACTTCATTGCTTTTTCACCTTTCAATGAGGTGGATGGGTTTGGTGCAGCGATTATCAGCTTCTCAGCATCAGGTTGAATGTCACTCTGGAGTCTTAGATTCCCAAGTTCAGTAATTTGCAGTCTTGTTTCATTACTTTGAAAGAAGTTGGGCCACTGCACTCCGTTAATGATGTTGGAAAGACAATAAAGAACATCTTGACCTTTTTTGACAGTGCACATTCAGCAATTTCTTTCTGCAACCAAAAGTCTTGATGTGATTTTTTTGAACCTCACCTTTAGCGCAAAGTAATTTTGTAATGAGATCAGTTCTTCCTCCAGTCTTCCTGTTAAGTGTTCAGGATCGAGAGAAGATCCTGGAATCTCTCTGAAATGTCCTAATGCAGCTCACCCAGGTGTGCACCTATACCTGAAGGGCATCATCGGATATTCTTTCTTTCTCTTCCAAATCTGAGAGGCTCAGAAATCAGAAAAAGTCACACTTAAAAAGGGTTAACTTGGACAAAACTATGGAAACGGCTGGTTTGCCTTTGATAAGACTCACAGCATTTCTTTGCAGATCAAAGTTGATTTAATTAACCTTTGAGAATAATTCTGACAAATAAGCAATGTCATGCCAAATATTCTTGAGTTGACTACTGAATGAAGCATTCAAGTCTTCAAAGAATTTTATCACAATTTCTAAAAGCTGATAGAAGCATCTCAAGCAGGTTCGTTTTGAGGGCCATCTTACTTCTGTGTGCATCAGCAAGCATTCAAACTGTTCATCATTCTCAATACAAAGCTTTCAAAGTAGTTGTGAATTGAGAGCATAGGACTTGATTTTATTTACCATTTGTTTACCACCAGCGTTTGATAACTTGTACAACTAATCATTTAGGTTTTGTACAACAAAATGCCATCTGTGAATGGTAAATATGTTAGGTACTGCTATTTTCAAGAAAGTAATAACCCCATGGTGGCATCCTGTCATTGAAGGTATCCCATCTGTTGTACAAGGATGCTGGTGAGCAGAATGTCCTTCCCTTTGAAAAATTGCTCAGCAACCTAAGATATTGACTTCCCCTTCATACTTGCTTCTTGTCCCCTTGCCAATAACAACTCTTGAACCATGCTTTCATCTCTTATGAAGCAAACGTAACCAAGAAGCAAGGATTTGTTACCTGGCAAAGTTGACTCATCCAACTGCAGAGCAAATTCTGCTGTCCTAAGTATGTTGCTGAACGTGCCCACCACATTCTCAGACATTTCACCTTTGCGTCTTTGAACAGGGTTGTCACTGAGCAGAATCATTTTAATTATTGATCTGGCAGCTTTTGCAAAACTGTACTCAAAACCTCCCTTACTGCTGGCAGAATCAGTTCTTCTCCAATTGTGTGGGGCTTGCTAGATTTGGCAATGAGCCGTGAAATGTTGTCTGAAGCACGCAAACCATAACTGTTTTGTTGTGAAGTGCTGGCAAACATGCTTTGAAGTGTTTTCCGTTTCTGAACGTTTTCACAAAATAACTGAAAGTAAGCCAAGTTCTTATTAGCTTTCTCTTCAAATGTTTAAGCAGCCAGGATGGTTTCATTGCCTTGTTTGGAAAAAAAATCTTTTTCACACAACATACATTGGCTACAAACAAGAGAAAGTCTGCAGATGCTGGAAATCCGAGCAACACACACAAAATATTGGAAGGCAGTGTCCAGCTGAAGGGTCTCAGTCCAAAACGTCAACTGTACTTTTTTCCATAGATGCTGCCTGGCCTGCTGAGTTCCTCCAGCACATTGGCTACTGTCGGTTGGTCAGTGCCGGTATAAATCCATATTTCAGATACTCTACACTATACTGTCCACACTTTCTCTTTCATTTGGTCTGCTTCTGTCAAATGCCTTATGGATTAACAGCCACCGTCAATTCCCTATTGTTTAAGTCCAACCTTAAGCACTGCGATCAATGAAGGGGAAAGTTATGCAGTCATCGTAGCTCAGGCAAACCCTGATTCTCAGCCTGAAGGTACATAAAGTGAGGCAGTGATATTGTAGCGGTGTGCTACACGCAGTGCTGCAATAACGACACGGAGTCGGTGAGCTGCAGTTACAAAAGAGGTTTATTCAAACTTCGCGGCCTCGCTTTAAAGCCTTCCTGATCTCGCCCACCCCAGGCGGGAATGCTGTAGGGGGCGCGTATTCACAGTCCCATCTTGCGCGCGGGCTTTTCCCCTTGCTGGTGAAGCAGGCTTGGCGCCCTCTTTGGGACAGGCCTCAATGCCAGCACGCGCCACTTTGTGAGCCGGTTCGAGTGCGCTGGGAAGTGGGTCGCCACATAACGCCCCCCCCAGAACCGGCGATACACCCCCCAATGTCCACAGTCTGGGTCGGACTCTGTTTGGGAGGTCTGCCTCTGCGCCGCGGTGCCTGAATCTCCACCGGCTGCGCCAAGTCCACATGGGCCGGTTTGAGTCGGTCCACCGTGAAAACCTCCTCTTTCCCCCCAATGTCCAGCACGAATGTGGACCCGTTGTTTCTGATCACCGTAAACGGCCCCTTGTAGGGCCGCTGTAGCGGTGCCCGATGTCCACCCCACCGTACAAAAACGAACTCACAATTTTGCAGGTCTTTGGGTACGCAGGTCAGGTTCTGCCCATGCTGTGAAGTGGGTATGGGGGCCAGGTTGCCGAGCCTCTCATGTAGTCTGCCCAGGACTGCTGCGGGTTCTTCCTCTTGCCCCCTTGGGGCTGGTATGAACTCTCCTGGGACAACCAGGGGTGCGCCGTACACCAATTCGGCTGACAAGGTTTGTAGATCCTCTTTAGGCGCCATGCGGATTCTGAGCAGCACCCAGGGAAGCTCGTCCACCCAGTTCGGCCCTTTGAGGCGGGCCATGAGAGCCGACTTCAGGTGATGGTGGAAATGCTCCACTAGTCCGTTCGACTGTGGGTGGTAGGCAGTTGTGTGGTGCAGCTGTGTCCCCCAAACCAACCAGGTGCAGTAAGCGGGCAGCTCGCTGGCGCTGTGAGAGTCCGAAAGTCCTTATGAGCAAGGCTTTGAATTCTGTGTATTTGCCGTCTGCTGGGGGCGATTGTATGAACGCCTCAACCTGGGCGGCTGTCTCCTGGCCGAGGGAGCTCATCACGTAGTAGTAACGTGTGGCATCCGAGATTATCTGCTGAATGTGGAATTGGGCTTCTGCTTGCTGGAACCATAGATGAGGTCACAGCATCCAGAAGCTTGGCAGTTTTAACGAAACTGCATGAACAGATGCGGCGTCGTTCATCTCCGGTCCAAATATCGTTTGGGCTGTCGGGGTCACCAATTGTAGCGGTGTGCTACACGCAGCGCTGCAATAACAACACGGAGTCGGTGAGCTGCAGTTACAAAAGAGGTTTATTCAAACTTCGCGGCCTCGCTTTAAAGCCTTCCTGATCCCGCCCACCCCGGGCGGGAATGCTGTAGGGGGTGCATATTCACAGTCCTGTCCCACGCGCGGGCTTTTCCCCTTGCTGGTGAAGCAGGCTTGGCGCCCTCTTTGGGATCGGCCTCAATGCCGGCGCGCGCCATTTTGTGAGCTGGTTCAAGTGCGCTGGGAAGTGGGTCACCACAATATCTTATTTGGGCTACGGGCTAGGGAAATCCAAGTAAGACCATTCAAAAGCGCATTGAACGCCGTACCCCAATACCCAGGAATTGCGTCACTGCCTGATTAGAGTACGGGAATCATACTAGCTAATACTGTACTACAGTAGTGCATGGTAATAATGTGCAGGCTAGGTCTGGAAATAATATGATTTCTTCAGTCCAGATTTGTCATGATATGTCTAAATATAAAAGTGTCACATTGCTTTCCAACAACTATAACGGGCTTCAAGCAAAGTCTAAGAGAAAAGTGGGTTAGCAAGAGATGAGGTGATTATGTGATCATTATAATCAATTATGAGGCACTGAGGATCAAATGCTTAATATAACTAATTCATTTCTTAAATTAAGTCTATAATTCCTTACCTGCCTTCCTTGCTACCGAACCTTCTCCCCCACCCCTCAATACTGCCCCCTTTATGTTAACAACTCTTTAGAAACTCCCACTGCGCCTGGCAGGTCATATCACCCACTTTGGGAACTGCAGTTGTAGAGTTTATAGGGAATAGTGTGAAAAGCAAAAAAATAAAAGACATCCAGTGATTGGCTGTTATGTGGGTGGAAAAGTCTCATTGATGAGAGAGGTCAGAGGAGAATGGGTAGACTGGTTCAAGCTGACAGGAAGGTGACAGTGATTCATATACAACTGTGGTGTGCAGAAGAGCATCTCTGAACACACAACCTGTCAAGCTTTTTGTGGCCACGTTGTTAGGTACATTCCTGTACTAAATGAAGTCACTATTGAGTGTACGTTGGCACTGGAAGCATGGCAGCACCTGCGAGCTGCCGAACACAATGGTCACTAATTTGATTTGATACAAAAGTACGTACTTCACTATACGTTTCAATGTACATGTGACAAATAAAGCTGATCTTTATTTTACGTTTGGAATTATCTTTCTGAATGGCGCACAAAACAAAGCTTTTCACAGTATCTCAGTACATGTAACAATAATAAAACAATTACCAGTTAACAATACAAAGTCAGCAGAGCCAAATCACATTGTGCAAGTTATTCAAAAACTTGTATTAATTTCACAGTTTCCCCATAATAAAATGTCATGAGGGAAGTGTGATGAAATGATCAAACAAAACCTTGATACTTAAAGATTGCCTTAAAGAATACAATACATATTGGTGGAGGTGGGGGTTGTTAGAAAATATAAATGTAGACCTTAAGGGTAGACCAACAGAAGGCATGAATGCTGGCAGTGTAGCATTCGAAACTGAGGTTGTGCAGCTGCCCAGATTTGAAGACTCCACTCCCATCCTGATTCTTGAGGTGTTGATTGTCTTTAAATTGGGGTCAAACACAGTGAGTTTTTTCATCCCTCAGAGACGTGTTAGGTCATTAAACAGAATATGCAGTTCTGACTGTGCTCTGCTTGCACAAGAGCTAAACTATTGGCGTTGATTTAGCATGGTGCTTTTGTCTGTGTCAGGAGACACAGACAGTGTGTATTTCACCCCGTCCATCCATTCCTGGGCAAGTGCGTTTCTAAGCCATTCAGTGTTTATAAATAAAATTGTCCGTTAATATAGTTACTAGTCCAACCCACCCTAGAGAGATTGTTCTTTGCCCTTATCCTCTTTGTATGCAGCTGCCTCCTGAAACAGCAAAACAGCAGAAAGAAAAGTGCAGAAATATAGTGATTAGGAAAAGAAAGAGAGCTAATTGACCATCATATTGGTCAAATAAAAACATCATTCAATGCTTTTTGTTATTCATTCGTGGGAGTTGCTTGTCACTAGTAAGGCCAGCATTTGAGACAATCTGAACTGTCCTTGAGATAAAGTGGGAGTTACGGCAATGCTTGCAGTGAAGGCACTCCCATGGTTATGCGTACAACTTTACGGTTTTGATTCAGCAGCGAGTTGCTTCCAAAGCCCAAGTATGACACATGAAAGTTCCAGTGCCCCCTCCCCTGCCTCTTGCCAGTAGGTGCTTGCCAGCCTGCTTAAGTACTACTTAGGCAAAATGCCAACATATGAAAAGCAGTCAATTCCTGTTCCTTAATCCCTGCAATCCCACCTCCTGACTTGCCCTCTCCACTCCCTCCCTTGGCCTTGCCGACACTGAGCATTTACCCACCGCCTTCAAAGCTATTGCTGGCTTTGTCTGGCTTACCTGTCCTGTGAATAACAATTGGGCCAGTGATCACTTGCATCTTGAAGGAGGGGGTGGTGATCCTATTGAAAGGCTTGGGGACGGGGGGGGGGGGGGGGTTGAGAATTCAGGAAGGGTGCTGGGATGATATTTCTCTAAGGAAAACTATCTAGCCCAGGGGTTCCCAACCTTTTTTATGCCATGGACCAATACCATTAAGCAAGGGGTCAATGGACCCCAAGTTGGGAGCCATTGTTGGGATCTAGGCCAAGAGGGCACGGTGTCAAGATTAAAAAGCATGCACTTAAATGAAAATTAGAGCCTGAATCATTGAATATATGTAAGACTCAGATAAAAGATTTTTAGACTATTGGGAAACGGAGCCAAGACCAAGATGGGATCATCTATAATATTATGGAATGATGGTGTAGAATCTAGTGGATCTATTGCCTGCTCCCGCTCCTACCTCGTATGTTCTTATTAGAAACCCACTTTAAACTGATCAATGCCTTGCATTTACACCCACCTACTCTCTTTAACTAAAGCCTATCATAGACCTTTTCAAATTCCTGAGTGTGAATGAACCTAGCCCTACGCTGAATCAAGTGGTAAAAAATCACACTGTTTATCACTGACCAGAAACATAATTGCCAAGCCAGAAGCCACAGCCATGGCTACAATATTACAGTACTGCGCAAACATTTTAGCTCGGGTGCCTAAGACTTTTGCGTAGTAGTTTAGTAATTTTATGTATTGCACTATATTGCTGCAACAATAAAAAACAAATTTCACAACTTATATAAACCTGATTCTGATACGGGTCTCTGCTGTGCACCGAGAGTGGGAAGGGGGCAGGGAGAGGGGAGGGAACATGATGAGTTACATTCAGCAATGATCGATAAACCAATTGTTTGAAATCAAAAAACCTTTCCTGGTGTCTCAGGGCCGGGTGTGTCTGCACCCATGCCACTTTTCCCACCCCCGCCTCTCCTTCTCTGCCACCTGTCTCACACCCTTCCCACGGCGCTCCACTCTCACCATTCCCAACATCCTTTGCTACCATCAGATTTACAAACTCGCTCTCCGCTCCATGTTGACAAACACAGTACCGTGCAAAAGTCTTAGGCACCCCAGCTCTATATATGTGCGTAAGAAGTTTGCACCATACTGCAAGTCAGAAGTAGGGTATTCCCCTTCCACCAGCACAACAGAAACAGGACAAACTCTAAGCTCTTTTGCAACTTTATGGAACTCCGGTTAGGCCACATCTGGAGTATTGATTACAGTTCTGGTTGCCTCACTACAGGAAGGATGAGGCTTTGGAGAGGCTGCAGAAGAGGTTTACCAGGATGCTGCCTGGTTTAGAGGGCTTGTGTTATCACGAGAGGCTGGACAAACTTGGGTAGTTTTCCTTGGAGCGCAGAAGAGGCTGAGGGGAGATCTGATAGAGGTTTATAAGATAGTGAGAGGTATTGATAAAGTAGACAGGGAGTACCTGTTTCCCATGGTGGAAATGTCTAATACCAGAGGGCATGCATTGAAGGTCAAAGGGGGCAGGTTCAATGGGGATGTGAGGGGTAAGATTTTTACTCAGAGAGTGGTGGATGCCTGGAATGTGCTGCCTGGTATGGTGGTAGAGGTAAATACATTAGAGGCTTTTAAGAGATGTTTATATAGACCATGAATATGAGGGAAATGGAGGGATATGGACATTGTAGGAGGGATTCGTTTTTAGGGGGTTTTGATTTACTTTTTTGCTGGTTCAGCACAACATTGTGGGCCGAAGGGTCTGTTCCTGAGCTGTATTGTTCTATGTTCTCAGTGATTTTAAGTTTAAATTTTAGCCCTGCCCACACTAACCAGGCATAGAAGTCCACATCTAGCCTTCAAGAAATGGGACTCACACAGCATATTTTAGTTAAAAGTTCTATGCAAAATAAGCTCAAAAGGACAGCGTTTAGTTTACTTCCATTTATATATAAGGGGAGTGCAGCAGCAGAATGATTAACAGCAACATCGGCTGAAAAATTGGCAGTTCATGTGATAATGAGTACAGTCAGCCTTTGAATTGCGGTTTATCTTTCAGCTGGTTTGGCACAATGTTGTGGGCCGAATGGCCTTTTCCTCTGCCGTACAGTTCAATTCTCAGCGGAGGTGTGTCTGTAGCTCTCTGTTCTCTCTATCCTCCTTGGTGTCAATGCTGCCTTCAGCATTATTGTCCACTCTATCTTGCAGCAGTACAACCCTTTCCAACCTTGTGCAATGCCCCTTACGTGACTTGCCACAGGCAGGACCTTATTGCCAATGTCTCTAGGTCTGCCGCTTGATCTGTAATGGGCTGCGTAACCCAGAGATTTGCAGTTGAGCAACCTGTCTCCTTTCCCTCAGAAACAAGAATCAGCTTCCTTATGAGCCACATGTAATATTGTAATAATCTAAGGTTTATTGCTATTAATCGCAGACTGTTTGAAATCAATATTTCCCCAGAAGAATGATAGCAAATACAACATTTATCACAGTTTGTCTGAGGTAAATAACCTTGCCTATTGCCAGGTTCAGCTGAGTCTCGCTCAGTTTTAAACTCAGTTTCCTCGCAGACAGATACTTCAATACTAAAGCTATTTTTATCTGGTTGCCAATCCTCGTGTTTCTCTTCTGTTGCTGATATCCCTGCCTTCATAAACACTATCATTGCCTTTTGATGATTATCCATGCAGATCGATCACACAGGCGTAATATTGGCATCTTCCTCTCCTCTTCCTGTTCCAGCTCGAAGCTTAGAGATACAGCCACCCACGACAGCACATTGGGAGCGTTTATCCCAAGCAATGGAGTGCTGGCATATCTCTCTAATGGTGGAATGTGGTGAGGTGGCTGAGGTAGAAACTGAGTAAAGCAAGTTCTCTCAATACAACTCCCAGTGAAGAAAGTGATTTCTTGGTGAAGTTTCAATTGCCTAAGCCTGGTAGAAACTTGGATTCATTTAATAGGCCTCTGCAAGACTATGGTAGGAATTTCACTGTAGTTCATAAAGGACAGAGTTCCTGATAACCAGGAGAAGTCCTTGGCAGGAACAGGAAGTCTATTCATGCTTTCTTGACCGATTCCCAAGTGGTGACATTCAGCAGGTTACAGCCACAGCCCTGACTGGGATTTTTAGGCCCATGAATTTGAATAGCAGCCCTAAATCAGAAAGTGTTTTTAATGGAGATAGGAATTGATAGGACATTAGATGCAAGGCTAGGAGACTGAGGACATTAACAGAAAGGAGACACTGGGGACAATCGGCATGGGGAAGCGAGGGAGATTGAGAATCTAAGCTGAGGACAAGATAGAAAATGTTGAGAGGCAGAGTTGGTATCCTGAAATACACTCTGCATTCAAATACACAATTAGCAAAAGCAAGCATATAGATGAAGAGAAAGCCCAGATAGATATCCCTTAGGAATTCTAAAGCAAATAGTTTACGAAAGGGATGGGAAGCCATTTCCAATGTGTCTTTAAAAAAGGGACAAAAAGCCAAGCAAGAGTTGATCAACAGAGAACAATATTGGGAAAATGTAACCACCAACCATGATCCAGGCTGACAGATGAAGACAATTACAGAGAACTTAGCAGGTTGGAAACAGGCCCTTTGGCCCATCAGGTCCTCACTTTCTATCAACCACTCACTTTCCCACTAGCACTACATTAATCCCACTCCTGGCAGCCTCCCCACATTCATTCCGCCTCCCCAACGTTCCACCACTCGCCTGCACATTAGGGACAACTTACAGTGGTCATTAACCTCCCGACTCACACACCCCCGGAACGTGGGGGGAGGCCAGAACACCGGGAGGAAACCCAGGAGGACGTGCAAACTCCACATAGGCAACACGTGAGTTCGGGGTAGAACCTGGGTGTAAGCTAGCAGCGTTGAGAGTTGCCCTAATGCGCCACCCTAATTACAGAGCAGATCATTTAAAACTTTGAACTGTATTGCTCCGGCTTTGTTACGAAAGGGCAGTGACAAGAGAGGTGGACACAGAGCTGCGCGGAGGTAACACTCTGAAAAATGGGAGACAGAAGCTGGTTAAAACTGGGAAATTGTCCATTATTGATAGATTGTCCAAGAAAGCTCTTGTGGCATCTTCTTCCTCTTTTTAAAATGCATTCAGGTGTTTTTCTACAATGCTTAGCAACATACCTCACAGATTCTCATTATTTTGGAAACTTATTAACAAACTGATAGTCTGATATGATTCAGCCTTGGATGCTTAATTGCACACAATATGGCCATCCAGGAGATGATGTAATGTTAAATACCCAGATAACAATTCTGCTGAATGGTAAATCTGTCTAAAAGGGAAACAATGACTAGAAGCTCACTTGCACAATATAGCAAAACCTTTTTCAAAATAAACTATCATGTTCTTTGTGATAGCTTTTGACCCATAGGGTGAAGGAATATCTTCAGGGCCCAGAAGTTGTAATGTAAAAACAATGTGACCCTGAGCCAAATTACATCAGTCGTCTTATTTTTCTTAAGTGATTTCTGGAGGGAAAGGGTGATGGTGTGTTTTGAGGGAAATGAATGTTGCTTCCAATAGTCCACTCATTCCAAAATTATGTCCCTTCAGTGCAGCGCTCCTGTGCATTAAACTTTCTTGATCCTTGTAGCTTTACTTTTTAGGATAACATTGAATACATCAATTGTCTGGATTCTATAAACTTTATTAGAAATGAAGTGAAAATTCCAATATTTATCATTGCAACTCTCGTCTCGTTTAAGAACCTAGGAATCATAAGTAACAAGTGCAGGAGCCAATCAACGTCTCATGTCCACTCTATCACTCAATCAGATCAAAGCTGACTTTTACCTCAGGACCATTTCCCTGCAATTACCCCAGATTCCCCTAATATCTATTGTAAGGTCAAGAAACACATATTTCAAAACTTACATAGTTCATTGGTTTAGTTTAGGACTTTTATTCTTAAAATTCAATTCTTTATGCCTGGACTGGTTTAATGATTTGTGGTTTAATGTTTTATATTCTGTGTTCTTTGTTTATTTTTTAAAAAATGTTGCCAGTTGTGTGATGTGTTCTTCTTTTGCACGTTGGGGGTTTGAAGTTTTTCTTCGAACGGTCTCCTAGTTTTCTCTATTTGTTTCGTGGCTGTCAGTGGGGAAGACAGATCTCAGGGTTGTATACAGTATACATGGGTGGTGGCATCCATTAGCTCGCGAGACCATGGATCTGCGCCCTCTCCAGGGTACAGGCCTGGGCAAGGTTGTATGGAAGACTGGCAGTTGCCCATGCAGTGAGTCTTCCCTCTCCACACCACCGATATTGCCCAAGGGAAGGGCAAGGGCCGATACAGCTTGGCACCAGTGTCGTTGCAGGAGTTGCCAGAACGAGGTTGAAGGCAACGTCGGACTGCCTTAGGGTCTCCAGCTCCGGATTTGTCCTCAGGGTTTACTCCCTAAGCTCCCATGAGAGAGTATGGCTGCAAGGCGGCGGAGGTTTGAAATCAGAGTTTCCCTCTCTTACATGGACTGCCTTCCAGACTGACAAGCTCCAACTAGATACTCTGACAATATACGTACTTCGAATTTGAAATCTTTGAATCTTATTCAGTTACTCTTGAAATCTCAGTGATTCCACTGAACAATTCTGGGGCATGTGGTTGTAAATTGGAATTGCTCAATACTTAGCTATTTAGTCTTTAATTAAATAGCACACAGAACACAATTACATTTGAGAAATAATTATTTTTAGCCAGTTTTACATCTTACATGAGTACAATGTTCATGTGCAAGGTATTGTAACTATTTGCCCAGACAAAGTAACATGGAGGGCTAGAGCGTACTTAACGTTTGCTTTCAGATGGAGTACTTTTTCCCCATCCCAGACACAGTTTTCCTAAAGTTATAGGATCAGCCTGGAGTCTGCCTAAAGGCCTCGAGCCTGCTTGCAAACTGCCAACCTACCCCCTCCCCCACTACCACTCAGAACACTGCTGAAGAAAAGTGCTATTTTACCAAACATACCCTTTTGTTAATCCTCTCCTTGATTTAAATGTTTTCTTTTTGTGTCTCTTGTAAGCCTCTAACCCATTTACTTTGTTTACTTTTGGAGCTCTTTATGTCGGGACTGTGCTATTAAAATCTCAGCTCGACTGAATTTCACAACACAAAAGTACCTAGATTTGATTTTCCCATCTGGGCTGAATTAGCCCATTTCCATCGGAGGGAAGGGAAGTGGGAGATCTAGAATTAGTTTTTTTTGTTTTGCAGTGCTTCAGTTATGAAAATCAGAGAGAAGTATTGCCAATTGCTGTTTGGTTATCCCTTCAGCAAGGAAACTGCCAAGAAAGTAGGTGAGGAAAGGAATGGGCTTGACTGTGATGTCCTTAGTGACTATTCAAGAGGCAATACTTGTGGGCCAAAAACTAATATAAGGAGCATTCAAACATACTGTGAAAATATTTCTTATACTGTGCAAGTTATATTCTATAATGGAGCAGGCCAGAGAGCTAAAACCTCCTCTAGCTCTTTACAGCTTAAATGGATAAAATGGTAGTTAACCCAATTTCTCTAATTCTCCGTAACTTCCGCCACCTCCAACAGGATCCCACTACCAAACACATTTTTCCCTCCCCCCCTTTCTGCTTTTTGCAGGGATCGCTCCCTACGCGACTCCCTTGTCCACTCGTTCCCCCCCCCCCCCCCCATCCCTTCCCACTGATCTCCCTCCTGGCACTTATCCTTGTAAACGGAACAAGTGCTATACCTGCCCTTACACTTCCTCCCTCACCACCATTCAGGGCCCCAGACAGTCCTTCCAGGTGAGGCGACACTTCACCTGTGAGTCGGCTGGTGTGGTATACTGCATCCGGTGCTCCCGGTGTGGCCTTTTATATATTGGTGAGACCCGACGCAGACTGGGAGACCGTTTCGCTGAACACCTACGCTCGGTCGGCTAGAAAAAGCAGGATCTCCCAGTGGCCACACATTTTAATTCCACGTCCCATTCCCATTCTAATATGTCTATCCATGGCCTCCTCTATTGTCAAAATGAATCCAAACTCAGGGTGGAGGAACAACACCTTATATACCGGCTGGGTAACCTCCAACTTGATGGCATGAACATTGACTTCTCTAACTTCCGTTAATGCCCCTCCTCCCCTTCTTACCCCATCCCTGATATATTTAGCTGTTTGCCTGTTCTCCATCTCCTTCTGGTGCTCACCCCCCCTCCTTTCTTTCTCCCGAGGCCTCCCGTCCCATGATCCTTTCCCTTCTCCAGCTCTGTATCACTTTCGCCAATCACCTTTCCAGCTCTTAGCTTCATCCCACCCCCTTCGGTCTTCTCCTATCATTTTGCATTCCCCCCTCCACCCACTACTTTCAAATCTCTTACTATCTTTCCTTTCGGTTAGTCCTGACGAAGGGTCTCGGCCCGAAACGTTGACAGCGTTTCTCCCTATAGATGCTGCTTGGTCTGCTGTGTTCCACCAGCATTTTGTGTGTGTTGTTCTCTAAAATGCTTTCTGTTCCATTTTTCCAATATTTCCTTTGCCCAGATGATCAATCACTGCCACATTCAGGTTCGGATATAAGATCCTAAGACCATAAGATACAGGAGCAGAATTAGGCCATTTGGCCCATCGAGTCTGCTCTACCATTTCATCGTGGTTGATTTATTATCTTTCTCTACTCCATTCTCCTGTCTTCTCCCCATAACCTTCGACGCCCTGACTAATCAAGAACTAATCACTGTCCACTTTAAATATACCCAATGACTTGGCCTCCACAGTTGTCTGTGGCAATGAATTCCACAGATTTACCACCCTCTGGGTAAAGAAATTCCGCCATCTCTGTTCTAAAGGGACATCCTTGTATCCTGTGCCCATTGGTCCTAGACTGCTGCACTATAGGAAACATCCTCTCCATGCCCACTCTATCTAGGCCTTATTTATTACATGTATATAGAAGCATACAGTGATATGCCTTCTCCGTGGATTGTCACCTTGTCGTGGTGGAGAAGCTTGTGTGGTCCTGAGATCCCGAGAGTGATGCCGTCTGGAGCTATGTTCCTGGTAGGGTCACCCATGGTGGTAAGGTCTAGGGTGAGGTCCCTGACAAAGAACAATCCAACCAAGACCTCAATGGTGGAACAGGCAGACAAAGTTACTTCGAACTCAACGGCTGTGAAGGCGGATGAAGGCTGCACCAAATCCATCACCTCCAATCGTCGTGCTTTCCATGCCATTGGAATCAGTTGGTTGATTTGTGAAGTATCGTGTGCTTCTTGGAGTGCAACATCAAGTACACGTTAAACAAATACACGCACAGGCGTCTTGGCTCTGCGATAGAGCGACGGATCGAAGGCCATCATCCTCAACCTTGAGGGACAGCCACGACGATGACAGTGAAATGAATCATTTGCGCTGTGGTTGTGCTGGGGGCAGCTCGCAAGTGTCACCACATATTCCAGCGCCAACATAACATGCCCACAATGCTCAACAGAATGACACAGAACACAATGAGCAACAAAACAATATCCCTGACAGTCTCCCTCCCTCTCTCTCTCTCTCTCTCTCTCTCTCTCTCTCTCTCTCTCTCTCTCTCTCTCTCTCTCTCTCTCTCTCTCTCTCTCTCTCTCCCCCCCCCCCCCTCCTGCCCCCCGCCCCCCTCCCTCCCCTCCAGGCCTGATTTCCTAGACCCTAGCGTGAAGGATGACTGTGTGGAGAAGCAGCTGGAAGACTACTGTTGCTAACTGTGGAATTTTATCCAGGCGGGAGTCAGAGTCTTTAGTGGGGGGGGGGGGGGGGGAACAAAATCTGAGCAATAACACTGGATTGTTGGTTTCCATCAAAACTACAATTTTTCACTCTTCATTAAGCACTCAGTTTTTAATAACTGTGTTTCCTTATTTTAGGATATAAAGGAGTGAAAGAGAGAAACGATTGCATTCTGAATGCCAATTAAAACATACTGAATCTTCAGTCCTTGAAGTAAAGTGTTTGCAGTCTCATTAGCCACACTGATAAAGAAAGAAAGGCATTCAAGTT
Organism: Hemitrygon akajei; assembly: GCF_048418815.1. NCBI lineage: Eukaryota > Metazoa > Chordata > Chondrichthyes > Myliobatiformes > Dasyatidae > Hemitrygon > Hemitrygon akajei. Next base: position 30,200,708 of record NC_133131.1, on the reverse strand, counting down.
ATACAGTCCCTCACAGTCCTGGGAAGCCCCACAGCAACTTGCAATCAATAAAAATATTTTTGAAAAGTACACATCACGGTAATATTGGGATTGACCCAGAATATCTGAAGGAATGTAAGTATCTGTTCCAATAGTAGGAGACTAGAACAGCTCTACAATTTTAGAGCAAATTAGTTGTCAATTTGGATTTATTGCTCATCATGGTCAAACTGGGTGATGGCTTTGCTTTGCTTCGCCATCATATCCATGAATTAATTCCTGACTCCTACAGCCAGGTAGTCACTGTCAGAGGGTCGTACAGCACAGACTCTTGATGCACCACGGTATTGTGGCGGCTAGCAAAGTTCAAAGTACATTTATTATCAAAGTATATATACATTATACAACCTTGAAACATAGAAAACCTACAGCTCAATACAGGCCCTTCAGCCCACAAAGTTGTGCCAAACTTGTCCCTACCTTAGAAATTATTAGGCTTACCCATAGCCCTCTATTTTTCTAAGCTCCATGTACCTATCCAAAAGTCTCTTAAAAGACCCATCGTATCCCCCTCCACCACCTTTGCCGGCAGCCCATTCCACACAGTCACCATTCTCTGAGTAAAAAACTTACCCCTGACATCTCTGCACCTACTCCCCAGCACCTTAAACCTGTGTCTTCTTGTGGCAGCCATTTCAACCCTGGGAAAAAGCCTCTGACTATCCGCACGATTTGTCTCCTGACAGGCAGCCACGAAGCAAAGAAACCTGAAAAAAAAACAATTAAAAAAAAGAAGAATGTCAAACACCCAATGTGCAGAGAGAAAAAAAACATCATGCGAATGTAACTCTCGGTTCGGCTAGCGGCTTAACCTAGGGGAAGACAGTCTCCAGCCTGGCCAAACTTGAGAAATCTTGTTTGGGTGGATGCTGCACAATGTGCCCCCTGTTACAAATCAGTACCACGAAATAACAAACAGTACACAACATGCGATTAAACGATTGAGCTTTATAATTCTTAATTTGACTATGTGGTTAGTAAAGAAACAAAACAAAAAGAAAAGGGCCTATTCTCACAAAACAGTCTAATGCTCAACGTTGGAGTTCACCGTTCTGTTCACTTGTTTCCCATTGACCTCCTCCGAGTGTAGCCGACCCTCGGACTCTCACTGCAAGTCCACTCCGTCCGGCGGTCTACCAACTCTCTCCATTCACTTCTTCTCTCCTCATCTCTCCCCGGCAAAACACCGCGAAATCCCTGCTCCCAGACCCACAAGAAATAGCCCCACATTCCAAAGCCCCCGTTATCTCCAGTCATAGCCCAAACGTTGCCTTAGCAGTGAAACATCACAGAGAGGCCACCACATTAGCAGTGAAACCTTACAGCGTGTTACACGAGCAATAAGTGCAAGCACATAGCATTCTGAAATGAAGTCCACAATGAGGGGTGGTCCTTGGACACTCAGTTCAGCATAGAGTGGAGGAACGAGCTGAACCAGCCCAACCCTCGCCTCTGGCCCCGACACCCTGACCTTTTCAATCTAACTCAGTGCTTAAATTATCATCCAAACATGGGATTCGCTTGCTTTGGTACACTCTGGGGCCCCAACCCTGCCGCCTTGATTCAACCTTTATCCGACCTTTCCGATTCGGCTGGCACTGAAAGCGATCGAACCTCAGGTCCTTCTTGCTCTCGGTGATGGGCACGCAGCTTCGCCTCTGTCCTGCCACATCGAATTGCCTCCATGTCCAAAGGGAAGTCACAGACTATTGCTTGCGTTGGTCATTTACCAGAATAAAGAGTGACTAACAAAGTACTGACTTGCTTTCCTTGTTTCGTGTACCTCCAGCCAGAAGTCGCCGAGATTCACCGGCACCATCTCAAAGCGGAAGGTTTGTGAAACAGCGTAATGCTCTTGCAGCTTGGGCCGTTCCAGAGTTCAGAGTTCGTCTGTACATCCTCCCCATGGAATGCATTGGGCTTTCCCTGGCACTCTGGTTTCCTCCCACAGTCCAAAGTGGTACCATAAAATTGGTCATAAACATGAGAAAGTCTGCAGATGCTGTAAATCCAAAGCATATAAAATGCAGGAGAACTCAACAGCGTCTAGTGCAATGAATAAATAGTCGACGTTCCAGGCTGAGACCCTTCTTCAGGTTAATCAGTCATTGTAAATTCTGCTGTAATTAGATTAGGGTTAGTTGGATTGGCTGGGCTTGCCTGGCCAGAAGGGCTGAATCCACGCTTATCACTAAATAGATAAGTAATAAAAATAAATACCTATATTGACATTTTTGCTCATCTACACCAATCCTATGTGCCCACATTAAGCCCATATTCTGCTCTGCTTTGCCTGTTTAAGAGCCTGTCAAAATATCTCCAGAATGTAATGATTGTATCTGACTCCATCAGTCATCCGGCAGTGTGATTTAGATATCAACTTTTCCATGTATAAAAATAACCTATCCTCTTAAATCCCCTTTAACACTGCTTCATCTCACGTTAAACCCATTCCCTCTTGTTTTTCATGCTCTCATCATGAGAAAAAGATATCCAAGTATCTTATAATTTTTATATACCTCTTAACTGCCCTCTGCTCAGCCTAATTTGTTCCAGGGAAAGCAAGCCTAGTTTACCAGCCTGTCCAATCTCTCCCCATAACTATAGTCCTCCAGTCCAGGCAAATTCCTGCTGAATCTCCACTGCACTCTCTTCAGTGCAACAATACCCTTCTTTATAGGTTTGTGACTAGAAATGCACGCAATACTCCTAATCATCATTGTTAAATGTTACAGCATAGTGTCCAAACTTTGTATTCTATACCTTAACCTACAAGGGCAAACTTTTTTCAAAACCTATCGAATATTGAAAGGCCTATAGAGAGTGAACGTGAAGAAGACATTTCCTGTAGTGGGGGACTGTAAGACCAGAGGGCACAGCCTCAGGATACAAGGTTGTCCCTTTAGAACAGGGATGAGGAGGAATTACTTTAGCCAGAGGGTGGTGAATCTGTGGAATTCATTCCCATAGATGGCTGATGAGGCCAGGTCATTGGGTATACGTGAAGCGGAGGTTGATAGGTTCTTGATTAGTCAGGGTGTCAAAGGTTACGGGGAGAGGGCAGGAGAATGGGGTTGAGAGGGAGAATAAATCAGCCATGATGGAATGGCAGAACAGACTTGACGGGCCAAATGCCTTATTCCACTCCTATGTCTTATGATCTTCTGGCCTTTTGTCACCGGCACCTTACGTTCTCCCCGCGTCTGTGTGGGTTTCCTCCGGGAGCATCGGTTTCTTCCACATTCCTGAGATGTACTAGTTGATAGGTTAATTGGTTATAGTAAATTGTCCTGTGATTACTCTAGGATTAAAATTAGTGGATTGCTGAGCAGCATGGCTCGAAGGGCTGGAGGGGCCTGCTTTGTGCTGTATCTCAATAAAATAAATAAACTTGTAAAACTTCCTGCCCCGCTTCCACTCCATCTTGTCTCCCATTGTTGAAATGGAAGTTAGTGAGTATCCGGAATGAGCTGCCAGAGGAAGTGGTCGAAGCAGGTAAAACAGTGCAGCTTAACAGGCATTCGAGTAGGTATATGAAGGGAGGGTTATCGGCTGAATGTGGGCGATTGAGTCTAGCAGGGAGGTTGTTGTGGTTGGCATAGGTTAGGCTGAAGGATCTGTTCTGTGCTGCATAGAAGTGGTTCAGTGAGTCGGGCTACTGCCTCACAGTTCCAGTGATGTGGAACTGTGAAATTCCAAGGGTAGCTCAAGCCTAAGGGTATACCTAATCCTGCAAGTTACATCCTGGAATTGAATTTAGGAGCCGAGAGGTAATGTTGCAGCTATATAGGACTCTGATCAGGCCCCACTTGGAGTACCGTGCTCAGTTCTGGTCGCCTCACTACAGGAAGGATGTGGAAACCATAGAAAGGGTGCAGAGGAGATTTTCAAGGATGTTGCCTGGATTGGGCATCATGCCTTATGAGAATAGGTTGAGTGAACTCGGCCTTTTCTCCTTGGAGTGACGGAGGATGAGAGGTGACCTGACAGAGGTGTACAAGATGATGAGAGGCATTGATCGTGTGGATAGTCAGAGGACTTTTCCCAGGGCTGAAATGGTTGCCACAAGAGGACACAGGTTTAAGGTGCTAGTGAGTAGGTACAGAGGAGATGTCAGGGGTAAAGTTTTTACTCAGAGAGTGATGAGTGCGTGGAATGGGCTGCCGGCAACGGTGGTGGAGGTGGATATGATAGAGTCTTTTAAGAGACTTTTGGATAGGTACATGGAGCTTAGTAAAATAGAGGGCCATAGGTAAGCCTAGTAATTTCTGAGGTAGGGACATGTTCGGCACAACTTTGTGGGCTGAAGGGTCTGTATTGTGCTGTAGGTTTTCTGTGTTCTATGTTCTTCCACGCTTAGAAGGTGGCGATCATGATATGATAGAATTCACCCAGCAATTTGAGAGCGAGAGGCTAAAATCGAATCTATCAGAATTACAGTGAAGTATGGGGAACTACAGAGGCATGAGGGAGGAGCGGGAAGGGGACGTGAGCAGCAATGCCAGTAGAGCAGCAATGGCTGGAGTTTCCGGGAGTTATTTTGGAAGATGGAAGATCGCTTCATCACAAAGAAGCAGAAGTATTCTAAAGGGAGGATGAGGGAGCCATGGCTGACAAGAGAAGCCAAAGACTGCACAAAAACAAAAGACAGGGCATACATTACTGCAAAAATTAGTGAGGAGCTTGAGAAATGGGCAGTTTAAAAAAAAAACCGAACAGAAGGCAACTAAAAAGCAAGAAGAGGAGAAAAGATGAAATACAATCAGCTAGCCAATATAAATAGGAAGTTTTTTTCAGGTATATAAAGAGTAAAAGAGAAGAAAGAGCCTACATTGGACCACGAAATTGCACTGCAGAGGTAGTAATGGGGAAAGAGGAAATGGCCGATGAACTGAATAAATATTTTGTGTTGGCCTTCACTGAGGAAGACACCAGCAGAATGCCTGGAAATCGAAAGTGGCGGGGGCAAATGTGAGTCTGGTCACTATTACTAAGGAAGGTGCTTGGGAAGCTGAAAGCTCTGAAGGTAGATAAGAAGGACTACACCCCAAAGTTCTGAAGGAGATAACCGATTGATTGTGGAGATCTCATTGAAGCCAACCAAATAGTGAAAGGCCTAGGTAGAGTGGATGTGCAGAGGATGTTTCCAATAGCGGGAGAGCCTAGGACCAGAGGGCTCAGTCTCCGAATAGAAGGATGCCCCTTTAAAGCACAGATACAGAGGAATTTCCTGAGCCAGAGGGTGGTGAATCTGTGGAATTCATTGCCACATTTGGATGTGGAGGCCAAGTCGTTGGGTACATTTAAAGCAGAGCTTGATAGACTCTTGATTAGTAAGGGCATCAAAGGTAATGGGTAGAAGACAGGAGAATTGGTTTGAGAGGGAAAATAAATCAGCCATGATCAAATGATGGAGCAGACTCGATGGGCTGAATGGCCTAATTCTGCTGCTATGTTTCATGGTCTTAATTATTATCCCACACTGGACATTCCTGGTGTTGTTTAGTGACTCCAAAACATAAAACCAATTTACTGTCTCAAATTCATGTTTTATACCATAAGATATAGGAGCATTTAGGCCATTGAGTCTGTTCCACTATTTCATCATGGCTGATCCATTTTCCCTCTCAGTCTCCTGCTTTCTCCCCGTATCCCTGCATGCCCTGACTAATCAAGAATCTACCAAGCTCTGCCTTAAATATACATACAGACTTGGCCTCCATAGCTGCCTGTGGCAACGAATTCCACAGATGCACCACTCTCTGGTGAAAGAAATTCCTCCTTATCTCAGTTCTAAATGGAAGTCCCCCTAATGTCTCTGGTCTTAGACTCCCCCACCATAGAAAACATCCTCTCCACATCCACTCTACTGAGGCCTTTCAACGTTCGGTAGATTTTAATGAGCCCCCCACCCCGTCATATTTCTGAACTTCAGCGAGTGAAGGCCCAGAGCCATCAAATGCTCCTCAAATGATAAGCCTTTCAATCCCAGAATCATTATTGTGAACCTCATTTGAACCTTCTCCAATGTAAACACATCTCCTCTTCTCACTGTTACCATCAGGAAGGGGGTACAGAAGCCTGAAGGCGCACACTCAGCAATTCAGGAACAGCCTCTTCCCCTCTGCCATTAGACATTGAACCCATGAACACTACCTCACTCTTTAAAATACTATTTCTGTTTTGCACTATTTTAAATCTAACTAATATACATTTTTACAGTATACTTTCTGTAATTGATTTACTTATTTTTGCTCTATATATTATGTATTGCATTGGACTGCTGCTGCTAAGTTAACAAATTTCACGACGCATGCCGGTGATAATAAACCTGATTCTGACGTCCTTTCTTCGCTAAGGGACCCAAAACTGTTTGCAATACCCCAAGTGAGTTTTCACGGTGTTGAGATTGGCCGAGCCTGCACTTTATCTCCACCGGCAGCGCTAACCTCCCGATTCTCCCTAGACTATGACTGGTTCAATTTCCAGTCTGCATTCCCAACTCAATCTGATTCTTTGAACTCCTTCAAATTCTCTCCGCTGAGACCCCGAGCTTACTAAAATATATTTGTGGGTTTATTAAGATCTTCCTCCCACACACTCGGCGCTTTGCATTCTCCTTTCCACAAGTGCTGTATTGCCCGCTGTGCAGTGTTAGAATTTTCTCTGTAACCATACAATCTACTGAACTCTTTTTCACTGGAGCATATTCACGTTCAGCAAACAAACACGAGAACGCACTTTTTTTTAACAAAAGTATAACATTTCCTCTGCTCTTTTTATTTATCTTTCAGTTCATAGTAGGTACAAAGTTTCATGTGAAGTTGCAAAAGCGCAACAACAACGCCCATTTTCTTTGTTCATTTTAATAGCTACAATGTATTAAAATGTCTAATATATCTTGCCTGACAAGCTGTCATATCCATTAACAATTGTCAGCGAGGCTTAATAGAAAAACAAACATTTTCTGCTCCTAAGTGATTAGGAAATTGCAGCTTAAAATACAGAAATAAAGAGCTCTTTCTTCAGGCTGCTGAACAACTCACACCTTGGAAGAGGTTGTTTTTGAGGCAATATGTAGAACTTACACGGAAACGCGGCATTAAATGGTTTGGTAATCTTTTTAAAGGCATACGTAAAATAAACAAAACCAGATCTAATATTATCTAAGCATTGCAGTTTATTAAGCACCTAAAACGATTTTGCGATGCATTTTGAAACACTGCTTTGCACCAGGTATTGGGTGTCTGTTTAATGCAAAATTGGGCTGTCAGCAAGAACGACCTTGCGTTTCAGAAGAGATGTTTTTTAAACCCTGCCCCCCCCCCCCCCCCCCCCCACTCCAATAGCACTGCAACCATTCCGGCACTTGACATGCGCAGTACTGAAGGACTACAATTCCCAGAGTGGCCTTGCAGCCGGGCATGCGTAGTGTGGGCAGACTGCCTCTTGAGTGGCATGTTGTTTGTTACACTGTAACCAGCTGCCCGGGCTACAGCGACTACTGCTGGGACCATTATTCTGCATGCTGATAGATCGCTGCCTCTTCCACCCAACCTCCTCTCTTTCTCTAATCTTCCTGCCTCCTCCTCCTCCTCCTCCTCCTTTCAAGGAACTTTAAAAAAATTATTTGCAGATCAAGTGGTAATCATATAAGGACGGGGTCTCGCAGGCTTTTCAACTAGATGATCCACAAATGAGAAGGAGGAAAAGATGGAGCTGCATATCTTAGAACACAGACTGAAAGTAGCAAGTATAGCCAAGGACGGCATCCAGTTGTTTACTCATGGATTAATAAAACTTGCTTTCCTGCCTTCAAAGACAAGGTAAGTGGAGCAAAATTTAAAAAAAAAATAAAACGAGAAACGCACAATATCAAATTGGGACTCCTGTACTCCTGTCTTTAAATTGAAACTGCACCGGAGGAGAAAAACAACAGTTGATGTCATTGCTGAGACACCGAGAGGCAAGATAAAAGGTAATCGCATTGACTGGAACTGTTAAAAAGGCAGTGATCTAGCTACTTATCCCGGCCTACTGCAACAGTCATTGTCATCTCCAGATGGATAATGTGATTCAAACACAGCGGGAAAGTGGAGTTAAAATAAACGGCAGGCCGGGGGGGTGGGAGGGGTGGTAGTTGTGAATGAAAACGGGTCAGACATTCGGCTCTTGATTTCGGGACCTGAAGTAGCGGCTGTTGTAGGAACCCGGCTTCTGGGGGCACAGGGCAGTATCCAGGCAGCGCCGGTCGGAGGGGAGTCTGCACCCGGATCAGCACAGAAAGCCAGCTATAATTGCAATGACACCTGATCTCCCAGGAGCTGCTTTAAATGAGCGACCTCCACCCCCCAGCCCTATAAGAAATCTGCTTCTTGGCCTTTTTTAAAATTGTAAAATCACAACGATTGCATGTTAACTATTTTAAAGACAACCCATTCTGTGCCTTGGTATCCTGGTTTATTGAACGTACAGCGATCCCAGTACAGAGTTTGATCGCCTTTGTTTAAGTGCACAGGCATCGGCAGATACTGGAGGAATCTCGGTTTCTCAATAACTTTCAGAACATTACGAGATATTAGCTGACATTTAGCAGCGGGGCACTTCTTCCAATTTAAACCTTCCGCGCTAATTTAATTTTTTTAAAATTCTGTTTGATCAAGCTGCACTTCTTTGTGGATATGCTCGTTTTGGAAAAATATCCCTCCCAGGTATTTAATATATAGTGTTTTATGATTTGTTACCTGGCCTCCATGTGCGGAACAGCCCACAGTTTATTGTCAGACCAGAAATGCAACGAGAGTTAATTCATCTTAATGACAACCCAAAGTTCCAGCAGGAAAGTCAAACTGATTGCAAAAAGAAGGCCGTTTAATGCAGCGCTAGTTGATCTTGCAGCTAAATTTTCTCTCAGCAAAGAAAGCAGATCTGATGAGATTTTATTTTACATCGGCGCGATGCACACATTAGCTCAATTCCGCAACGATGGCGTGCAACAATTTTTTTTTCTCTCTCAGAAGTTGTCGCGTGTACTTTTAGTTTGCTCCGAAGAAATCGGGGTGATATTGTGCAAAAGCCGGGCGGGCTGACGAACCGGCGTTGCTGGCCTTCGAATCGTTTTAAGGGGCTGCCTGGTTTGTGTCACTGCCTTTCCAAATGCATGCAGTTTGTAAAGTGCAACGCAGAACGGTGCGAGCGAGCAGCGTCTGCATAACGTACTTAATATATGTGTTGGTTGGCTCGGTTAGATTCCCGCTGCGGCGGTCGGTTGAAACGGACGTTATTTACCCATTCAGCATCCCCTTGCGTACAAAAAGCTTACAGTTGATCTGGGGGTGGGTGAATGGCCGCGGGGAGGCCTTAACTGTTCAGAAGTGTATGGTTCGAGTGCACTGGAATAAGAGCAAAGGCGTGTCCCGCCTTTCGGCCCTCCCGTCCTGTGAAGCACAACTTTCAAAGTGCACGGGGAGCAGTGGCGAGTGCTGAGGGAGTTGTTGATCCGGAGCAGGGCCGGAACTGTAATGAAATGCTTTCTAAAACCCAGTTGCAATCGCCAGAGCAGGCACTACAGATGCGCAGAAAATACTGGGGACGGAATAATTGTAGGAAATGGAGCGGGTGTCAAAGTACCTATCTGTTATTATATACTACCTTGAGATTCATTTTCTTGCGGGCATTTACAGGAAAAATATAAAACTGACCAACAACCAATGTGCAAAAGAAGACTGCAGAAACAAACCCGGGAACGTAAAGTTGTAAAGAATCCTTGAAAGCGGGTCTTTGCATTGTAGAATCGGTTCAGAGTTGAGGTGAGTGATGTTACCCAATGCCCTGTCAGGAGCCTGATGGTTATGGGGCAATAACTGCTCCTGAACCTGACGATGTGGGACCTAAGATTCCTATGCCTAGTCACAAACAGGAGAAAACCTGCAAGGCACACAAAATGCTGGAGGAGCTCAGCGGGGCCAGGCTGGCATCCATTGACCCGGTGAAGGGTGTCGGCCTGAAACGTTGTCTGCGCTCTTTTGCACAGATACTGCCTGACCTGCTGAGTTCCTCCAGCACTGTGTGTGTGTTGCTCCTTTACCTGCTGCCTAGCTGGTAAGAGTATATAATTTTGTTGAAATCAACGAAGCAGTTTTTTTCTTCTCTCTTGGCTCTAAGTGGCAAAGTGATTTGTGGAGTGAAAACAAGGAAAATGTAGACTTATTCGGTGGGGGGGGGCAGGGGGGAGGAATTGCTAACCTTAACTAGAGACCTTTCACCCAGACCATAAAAGGGTGCCAATTACACCTGATTTAAGTTGCCGAGAAGAGAGAGCAAACAATGTGAAAAGGTGAAGCCTTTCATTTTCCGTTCCAGTTTAAAATTCTGCTTTCACTACTCATAACATCGTCTCCTTCACACGGTGAGTCCGTGACGCACTAGGTGGAACTCCATTCAATCTGTGAGGGTGACTCTGAGCTTCAATTGTTGTGTCACTTCACTTCTCCATTCCACTCCTACTCTGATTCCTTCTGCACTGGTCTAACAAAGGCCAGGCTGACACACTTCAGGCCTCGTGACTTAACACTGAACTCAACAAATTAGTCTGTGTCACAATTGGACAATTTTGGTAAAAGGATCTACAGTAATTTAAAAAAAAGACAGAAAAATTTGTGAAGGTTTAGTAGGCCGAGCATCATCTGGAAAGAGAAACGGGTAAACGTTACAGATCAAACTTTAACTATCACCATGGTAGCACATTCTTTTCCTCCCTTATTCTCTTCAAAATAATTTCCTATTTGTATCTATATCTTAGCAATCATCTGATTGACAATCCTTCATCTCCCTAGCTCAGCTAACACAACCTCCCACTTGTGTCAGGGCTGCTAGTCTAGGTCTCCAGCCTATCATTGATATTTACTTCATTCCATCCAACCCTCCTCTCCCGTAGTCACAGAATTAAAAAGCACGGAAGCCTAACTAAGATGCCTGGCTAATTTGAAACCTGTTTGCCATCTAACTTGGCCACTTTCTGATGAAAGGTTATTGGCCTGAAACAATAATTGTATCTCTCTCCACAATGCTCTCTGCATCTTCTATTTGTTCTGGTATTGCCAAAGGCTGGTGGTTCTGGGAATGTCAAATAATGGCTGCTGTCTGGAACAGTGTTCACACGCTTCCCTGCCAGTGTGAAAGACAGGTGCTGCTTCTCCTATGGTTGCTGGGGGAAATGGGGTGAGAGGAGGGGGTTGGTGAAAATGCTGGGTGGCTCTGTGGAAGAACGGTGGCCTCACAGTTCCAGGGATCCCCGTGAAGCGCCGTCTGTGTGGAATTTGAATTCTTTCTGGGACCGCTTGGAATTTCCTCCTGGTCTGATTTCCTCCCACATCCCCAAGACATGGGTTCATAGGCAAATTGATAATTCAGAGTTGCCCCTGGTGCAGTGGTGAACGGCAGAATCTGGGTGGCAGATCTTGATTGGAATGTGTTACAGGGAAGATTAGTTGGGTAATGGGGTTGATCTGTTGGCTGGCTTAAACCCGATGGACTAAAATGCCTTCCTTCCATGGCATGAGGAAATCTGGAGATGGTAATTGGACCATGGTGAAGAGGGGAAGAAGAGATGAGTCTGCTGATGGAATCTCAGTGAAGGTGCTGGGAACAAGTTGAGGGCAGTCCCATTGAAGACGAAGACTGGTCTGGTTGAAGGTAAGTACGCAGGAGCACTATCCTGGATCGGAGGGAGTGAGAGCGAAGGTGCAGGAAGTCGCTGAGAAATGGTTACGGGCTCTATCCGCAGTAGTGGAGGGGCGGCTTGGTTCAGGATGAGCATCAGTGTGGAAAGTCCTGTCATCAGAGCAGACTCCGAAGAGCTAAATAACTAGGGAAACGTGGTGGACGGGAAGAACTAAGTCATACTGACATACTTTTTGATTTTCATTTACTGTTTCACTGATCCTGACCTGTGGGAAAACTTTACAGGGCATCAGTGTCTCTGGCCCTGTGGGCCATAGAGAATGGTTGATATGTGGAACGCACTGCCAGAAGAGGTGGTGGAATCAGATGCAAAGACTGTGTTTAAGAGGACAGCGAATAGATAATGGAGGTAATCTAATGGGGGCTGATAGATTAAGTGGACAGTAATATCAGCATAGTTATAGTGGGCCAAAGGGCCTGTATCTGTGCTGTACACCACCATGACCAAGTGCTGTATAGAATTGCAGAATATGCCTGCAGGGAGATGAATCTCAGGGTTCTATATGGTGACATATATGTACTTTGATGATAACATTTTACTTTGAGACATACAGGCCGTATACATGGATCAAAACAGGTTCCATTTTCACCAGAAGTTGATTTTGTCCATGAGTCGGAAAATAAAAGTCACTTTAATATTCCAGTATCTGCAGATTTTATCTTGTCTGTTACTTAATATAGTAGCTTCATCTCCGCAGTATTATAATGAATGACATAAGATGGATTTAAACTAATTCTGGTATTTGAGTAAATATACGTACGTGCGTCGGGTTTTTTGTATTTTACAATATTACTGGGGGGGGTGGTCATTTGTATGTAGGGGTGTCACAAGTCGGGTGTTTGCACCCCAGGGACAGCCTGTATAAAAGCATGGATGAGATGTGCTGAGGGGCTTTATTTTCTGTAATGTGTAACTTTGACTGTGTTGTGTGAATGTTTCAGTGGAGTCTATTACCTGGAGCTTAAAGGCCTTGTGAGTCCTTGATTTAGAAGTTGTTAGTCTTGATAAAAGCTGTCAATCCTAGTAGTGAAAATCTTAAGCCAAATGGAGTGTTAAACATAACCCAAAGCCTTTGAATCTCCCAGGGTAAGAGTGTCTTCTGTTGCTATATGGTGAAGCAGGAGTTAAGGTCTTCCAGTAAGTTTGTGCAGGGAAGATACTAAAGGCCAAATTAAAAGCTTGACCTGGAGCAGAAAATAAGAAGTGGATAGACGGCATCAGGAGATGGCAGAGGGGTGTTGCTGTGAGGGTTGGATATGTAAAGTAGGATTTGAAGCATTTATACTAGTGAAGTGACTTTCTCGACCTGGCTTGGCAGTTTTTGCTTGTTTAAGATGCACATCCAAGCATTGAAATAAACACTGAAAATGCGGATTGTTATTGTCATGTTACATTGTCAAGGCGTTCATGTGAACATCAAAGCTATTTCTGTTCCACAGAGATGTCTTCTTTGCACTTGTGACATCTGAATAATGCCATAACCAATTGTCTTTCTCTGCAGACTTTACAGAGCATTGTGTGATGAAATAGTGACACAGAGAGAATCAATATGAAATGATTAACTAGATTTCTTACATTTTATTACAGTATATAGAAACTTTCTATTCATTTAAGAAGCTCTTGTAAACAAAAAGCTTTTATGTCTACTTTTTTTTTCTTGCCATTAAAGATTAGGGCTTGAAGAATTACCGTAACCCCTGGAGTATAAATCATGTATAAATTGCCAACCCCCCCCACCCACTTATTTTGGGGATTCAGTTTTGGAAAACTATCTTTCTTGAAGAATTGCCTTAATTTTTTTCTGTGTTTCTGGGGATTGCAAACAACTGGTCTTTGTTGGAAAACTTTGCTGCCAATATTAGTGAGGTTAAAAGAAATATAATTTGCAAAGCTTGAAGTTTGTGCTCATACTAACAGATAGGCTATTCCTCCTGTGGAGTTGTACCTCTCCAGAGATTTGTGGTAGTCAGAGGACTGTGTCAATGTGTGTTTGCTACTTTTTTTCTGAACTTTCTAACTGAAGTTTGTTCCCTGATCTCTTTTTCCTACTGAGCTATGTGGTAGAACATCCCAGTAGAACAAAGGGAATACAGATCTGTAATTCCTTGAAAGTAGCATCGCAGGTACTCAGGACTATAAAGAAAGCTTTTGGCACATTGGTTTTCATAAATGAGAGTGCGGAGTACTAAAGCCGAGATGTTATGTTGAAGTTGTATGAAATAATTGGTCAAATTTGGAGTTCTGGCCATCTACCTATGGGAAAGATAATAAGATTGAAAGAGTGCGATAATTTACAAGGATGTTGCAGGCAGGACCTGAGGGCTTGAGGACCCGAGTAATAGGGCAGGGTTGACTAGGTCAGGACTTTATTCCCCGGAGTGTAGGAGAATGAGGAGAGAGGTGTATAAAATTTATTAGGGGTGTAGATCGCGTGAATGCATACAGGCTTTCTCCGCTGAGGTTGGGTCAGACTAGAAGCAGAGATCATAGGCTTAGGGTGAAAGATGAAATATTCAAGGGGAACCTGAGGGAGAACTTCATTCAGAGGGTGACGCAAGTGCGTAAAGAGCTGCCAGTGGACGTGGTAGATGTGGGTTTCATTTGCAACACTTAAGAAAAGTTTAGATCGGTTCATGGACGAGAGGGGTATGCAGAGATGTGATTCAGGCATGACTAGGTATGACTAGGCAGAGAAACAGATTTGACATCGACTAGATGGGCCGAAGGGCCTATTCTGTACTACTCTGACTCTAAACCATCATTTCAGTGTTACTAAAGCCTTGAGGACCTCCTGTAGTTTGCTTCTCTTCCCATCCAAGGGAATTGCGCACCCCAACCTGGGGACAACAGGTTAATGGCAATTAAGCTTCGGAGTGGCCTCGTTAATGAGGGTTGTTGATTAAAAATTGACCTTGCCCATGTTTTAAAAAAAAATTCTTCTTTCCTTATTCCTTACATCATTGGGCAATGTACCTCAAGGGTAATTCCCTGATCCTGGCTGGAATTAGGCAGGCAGCCCAGTCTCTAGGCTGATCAGTGAATCAGGCTCGCAGTATTGGAACCCAGCCTGTGAGTCATGATATTGTTTGAAGCTCTTTGCTCAGAATGTAGGATTGTGAAATGATAAAAGTCCCTTTCTGTAGTTGTTAATGGGACATCTGAGAGACTTGACAAGAGGGTGACGAAGTTTTGAAGTGAGCTCAGTGGGGCAGAGTATGTACTGGTATGTACTCAGCAAGATTCTACAAGCAGCCATCAGATACACTGCCAGGCAGCCAGTGTTCAGTGATTGCAGGATGACTGGTGGTCCATGTATGTTTTCGTTTAGGTGAAGAGGTGGTACCTTGGTGCAGTGGCTCGTCTGGAACATGGCACCTCTAGTGCTGCAGTGCCCCCTTAGTGCTCTATTGCCCTTGTATTTGGCACTGGGTTTCAGGTTGCAACCTTCTGGGGACAGAAGTGCTACCTCTTGAGAAATGGCTGACTTGAGGTTAATGCTTTAGCTATGTTGTTCCTGGAAAAATTGCCTGGTGTTGCAGCGATCATGCCGCAAAGCAGCAGGTCTCTTTTTTAAAAAAAATATAAGCCCTAACAAAGCAGGTGAAAAGAAACGGCTTCGTGCAGTCAAACACCACAAGAAGTAACGTGGCGACTCTAGAATGGCCGAGCGTCTGAGAACCAGAAGTAACCTGAGTTTTATACTTAAGTGATTGGTGGATCCTTTGGAGGAATCAAACTTGTGGAACTCTGAAGGGGAACATCCAAACGTGGTTTGGAAAATTTAGAATTTTACACTAATCTGATGCATGAGGTTAATTCTGAAGGAAGGTTTGTGTTTACACTTTCTTGCCAGTGAGGTACTTTTTCATGCTGAATTAGGTAGGCATGTAGCAAACTCCGTTAACCAAAGTGACCAGTTAATATCTTCAGAAATGTTGATTGAGGGATTATTATTTGGTGGAACATCAGGTTAACTCCGGTGTTCTTTGAAATTGTGCCGTTTGAGCGTTTCCATCCCTTGCAGAATGCGAACAGGGCCTCACCTGAAGGCCCCATCTGAAAGCTGACACCAAATCTAATAGTGCAGCATTCCCTTAGTGTAGGGTTGGAATGTGAGCCCTAAATTTCAGAATCAGGTTTACTATCACTAACGTGTTGGGAGATATGCTGCAGTACATATATATAAAAAAATTAAAGTTACAATAAGAAATTTAAAAAATAAATAGGTAGTTGCAAAAGAGAACAAAATAGTGAGGTAGCCTCTGTTCTCTTTTCCTAAAATGTTAAGTGTGTGCCTTCAAGCTCCTGGACCTCCTCCCTGAGGTTTATGCATGGGCTTCTGGACTAGTATTTGTACCCAGGACATCTGCCTGAGAGGTATGTTATTAATACGGCCACAGCCAAGATGTTTTTCTTGAAACATCTACTACCTGACAAAAGTTATTCTTCTGAACACAATTCTAAGAGGTGACTGCTCCCTATTTCGCCTTCCCACCCTCTTACAGAAGCAGAGAGAAGTAGATTTCTCTTTCTTTGCCTGGAGGAGGGGGGTAGCAAGTGGATTGCGGAACCCAGAGTGACAAGCAGGTTGAGGAGGGCTAATTCTGTGTCAGCAAATGTTGACTGGTCCCTCCCTTCCCCCACCACACACCTCCAAAAACCCTGACAGCTGGCGTGTAGATTGCTATCGGTCCATTGTCTCCATCGCTAGCTTTGCTTGCTGAATTTTCTAGTTGTTAAAATATGCTGAGCTAAACCCCCCTGGTAAATGCACAGTAATACAGCAAGTGCAGAGGGCTTCCCTGCTGGAAAGGCTCTGTCACGGCAACCCTGATCTACCTGTCCAGATTGCATTTATGAATTGGAACGGAGCTGAGCAGGTCCTGAGTGAAAGACACACTTTCCTCCCCACCCCCCAACCCGGCCCACTGGAGCTAAGCTCGTGTGACTGCTATGTCAAGTTGCATCGTGTTTGCCTGCTCAGAAGATATCTCTCTTATGAGCAAGAATGTTGCAGGTTAAAGTCCCACTCCAGGGAGCCGAATGTGAAATCTAGACCAATAGTTTAGTGCAGTGCTGAGGGTCGACAGGGGGCTTGAATGTTCCATCAAACAGGAGAAAACATGCTGCCTTGAATGGATAGAAGAGACACTTGATTTTGTCTGAAGGAGAGTGGTGAATTCTTCGTAGTGACCCAACCAATACTTATCCCAAACAAAGTACAGCAAAGATCTCAAAACCTACATGCTTGGGACCTTGGTTGCGTTGGATTGGCAATACTTCTGGGATATTGGATTTTATTTCTATTAATACCTTAACGCTACTTAAGTCATCTTTAGCTGTTATATACCATGATTTCCCTGTGAACCATTTGAGAGTGAGAGCGAGAGGCGGATAGTGGTGGACCTGGCTGAGGGGGAGTGTGGCAATCACTACCATAAGACGTAAGAGCAGAATTGGTCCATTTGGCCCATCAAGTCTGCTCTGCCATTCAATCATGGCTGGTCCTTTTTTTTCTATCTCCTCCTCGACCCCAGTTCCTGGCCTTCTCCCCATATCCTTTGATGCCACGTCCAATCAGGAACCTATCAATCTCTGCCTTAAATGCATCCAACGAGCTGGCCTCCACAGCTGCATGTGGCAACAAATTCCACAAATTCACCACCCTTTGGCTAAAGAAATTTCTCTGTTTTGAAAGGGCACCCCTCTATCCTGAGGTTGTGCCCTCTTGTCCTAGACTCTCCCACCATGGGAAACATCCTTTCCACATCTACTCTGTCTAGGCCTTTCAACATTCGAAAGGTTTCAATGAGATTCCCCTTCATCCTTCTGAATTCCAGTGAGTACAGACCCAGAGCCATCAAATATTCCTGGTATGATAACCCTTTCATTCCTGGAATCATCCTTGTAAACCTGCTCTGCACCCCCCTGCAATGCCAGCACATCTTTTTTTAAGATGAAAGGCCCAAAACTGTTAACAAAACTCAAGGTGGGGCCTCACTGGTGCCTTATGAAGCTTCAGCATAACACCTTTGCTCTTCTATTCAAGACCTCTTGAATGCTAACATGGCATTATCTGGTGAAGCCAGATGCAGAGCCGCCAGTGTTTCTTTGAGCAGGTTATCCATCCATTATCTTGTTGTTGTTTTTGCTGTGTTGTCAAAATGCAGTGAATCTATCGGAATAACAATAACTGGCTGATATTCAGAGAGCCCCATTGGAGGAAGCCATTCATCTTGGGTAGGGAGGGATTGGATCAGATTTGCGATATAAAGGTATTCAGAACAGTTGATAGGCTGGAGAGGAGATGAAACTGCTTTTCCCAGGGAGTAGAGGTTGCCTTATTAAAAATATTTAAAACTTAGATAGATTTTTGCATAGCAGAGGGTTATGGGGAAAAAGCAGGTAGTCCACAGCCATATTAGCCATATTCTCTGGGGGCGGCATGATAGCATAGTGATTAGCACAGTGCTTTACAGTACAGGTGACCTGGGTTCAATTCCTACCACTGTCTGTAAGGAGTTTGTACTATACAGTTTCTCAGTAACCACGTGGGTTTCCCGCCACTGTCCAAAGACCTACCAGTTGGTAGGTTAATTAGTCATTGTAAATTGCCCCGTGGTTAGGCGTGGCTCAAAGGGCTGGAAGGCTGAATCTCATATAAAATAAAATTCTTGCTGAATGGCGTGTGTTCCTATTTCTTATGTTCTTTAAACAAGAGAAAGAAATGAAGGACATTACTTCATGGGGCGATCTTCTGTCACACTAAGCTTTAAGCATTAGTTTGTATTTTCTGTTAACAATTGCAGCGTGTGCTAGTTACTTTCTCATTATTTTAGGCTTCCTCTTAGTGCAAAGTTAATTGTAAGGAAACAGTTAATTGTAAAGCAAACTTGGTCACCAGTTCATCAGTTCATAGGATTGAAGATCAATAGCCTGTCCAGATCCAAACGTGCGAAGGCCACGGCCAAGAAAGTGCACCAGTGCCTCTACTTCCTCAGGAGGCTAACAGAAATCATCATGTCCCCGTGGATCCTCACCAGTTTTTATCGGGGCATCATAGAAGGCGTTCCATCCTTGTACCATTGCAGTGTACTGGCAATGTGGTGAAATGGTCTGTATGGATGGCAGGCAAAACAAAGTTTTTTCACTGAACCTTAGTATATGTGACAATTACGATATTGTTTTGTGTTACTGGGTTTATTAGCTTTAAATACTTCCTTATATAACTAACACACGCATATACCCAGTGTCGAATTTATTCGGTAGCTCCTGTACCTAATAGTGTCCACTGAGTGAATTTAAGTGCGTTCATGGTCTTCTGCTACTGTAGCTCACCCACTTCGTGGTTCAAGGTGTGGTATGTTCAGAAATGCTCTTCTGCACACCACCGTTGTAACGCATGGTTATTTGAGTAACTAGGGCAGGAGTTCCCAGACTGGGGTCAATAGACCCCTTGATTAATGGTTGGGGTCCAAGGCATAGAAAAAGGTTGGGAACTCCTACTCAAGAATGAAAATCCCAGGAGATCAGCCTTTCTTTGAGATATTCAAGTGACCCCGTCTGACACCAACAAACATTCTAAAGTCAAAGTCACTCAGATCACATTCCTTCCCGATTCTGATGTTTGAACTGAACCTTTTGACCACGCCTGCATGTTTTTGATGCATTGAGTTGCTGCCACATGATTGGCTGATAAGATATTTGTGTTAACAAGCAGGTGTGCCTAATAATGTTGCCACTGTGTGTAAAGTGCCTGGGAAGTGCCAACATGGATTTGAGAGCGACTATATCGAAGTAAATATTTATCAGCTGGAACCGAAGATAGGGGATTAACCTTGGTTAACTCAGTTTCTTTCTTGTCTTCAACCTGACTGGTTACTCCATTTCTCTTGTTTGCGTTGCTTGATATCTCTTTCTGCAGATGCTGCCAGACTCGTTCAGTGTTTCACAAACGAGAATATCTGCCGATGCTGGAAATCCAAGCTGCACACACACAAAGTGCTGGAGGAACTCAGCAGGCCAGGCAGCGCCTATGGGAAATAGTGAACAGTCAACGTTTCGGGCCAACACCCTTCCTCAGGACACATTTTGTTGGTATCGCCAAGTGTTGCCACGTTGGCTGCTTTATTTTAAATTTCAGGTATCTGCTTGCTTTTCGGTTGGCCTTCAATCTTGACACCTTATCCTTCTGACAGTTTCTTTTAATAGAACCCTAATTTATTAATTGAATGCGGTCTTTCTAACTTTAGATGTTTACCTGAATAATTTTTTAATGGAGTTGATCTGGAGAATGCGAAGCAAAAATATTGACACAACAGATCTAGTTTCATTGCATCCTGAAAACTCATTCCAATAGGCTTTGTACATTTGCATAACATACATAAAGTGACATTGAAGCCTGAGATTTGAATGTCACTTTTCTAACTAATGTTTAATGAGAGTCACTGGTGTCTTGTTTGTGGCTTGTTGACTTAACAATGAAAGTACATGACACTCCCAGTGAGAAATACTTTGTAGAACATTGGTGAAACCTACGAATGTTTACCCCACTGTGGAGAACTCTTCAGTGCGCTGAGTGACAGTTGACTGGCTCGGGTTAGGGAGCCTTCAGATTTGAACGAGCGTTTAGGATTACAAGTTTATTTGATCAGTGAGGCCAGAATTCACCCATTGTCTGCTTTGAACTCCCATTGCAAGAGGAAAGTGAAAAGAAGCATTGGTATTAAATAAACGAAAAAGAGTCTCTGCAAAATGCTGACGTGAAAACTGACTCGCTGTCTCTTTGAAAGGGCAAAGGGCATAAAAGGTAGACGTCTTGCTGCAACTGTGCAGGGTGTTGGTGAGACCACACCTGTAGTAATGTCTACATCTTGATCTCCTCGTATAATTAGGGATAGAGTGGTATTAGGTGCATTTGAGAAAACGTGTTCACATTGCTGTGACCCTGCTGTGGAGGGGGAAATGTTCTGAAGGTCTGCAGAAAAATAATTTAGCTTTCATTGGGTGGTGTTGTCTACATGAATGCATGCATGTAATGATCTGTTTGTGTCTGAATGGGCAGTAGCTGTCTCTGTCTCTCTGTATGCTTAATTCCTTCTGTCTCCTTTTGTATATGAATCTGTGTTTCTCTATTTCACGGAGCTTCTCCCACCTCATAGCGATGACAGGTTTGTCCCTCTCAGCCATTGTATCTAAAACCTACCTTCCCTATTCTTTGCTTGAATTTCTTGCTTGCTCCATCTTGCCTTTGTCTCAGTGGCTGTCAAACTTCACTATGATTCCGAAAGCAGATCCCCACGATCTCAAATCTGAAGTGAATTCTAAAGCAGGATGATTTAATTTCTGAATTTTTTTGGGTGGGTGGGTAGCTTTGGTGACAATGTGGCTACCTAATCTGCTTCAAAACTGGAACCAGTGCAAGTTTCAAAGTTCAAATTAAATTTTATTATCAAAGTAGACATGTACAGCCCTGAGATTCATTTTCCTGTGGGTGTTCTCAGCACATCTATGGAACTATAATGGGATCAATGAAAAATCAACCGGACTTCAAACTGTGCAATTGCAAATATAAATAAATAGTAATAAATAATGAGAACATGAGATAACAAGATAAAGGGTCCTAAGAGTGAGATCATTGGTTGTGGGATCATCTCAATAGATGGGTAAGTGAGTGAAGTTAGCCCCTTCGTTGGCTGATGGTTGTGGGGTAGTAACTGTTCTTGAACCTGGTGGTGTGAGTTGAGTTTCTCAAAGGGGCTATTTCTGACTGAAGGGGAGAGGGAAGTATGCGGGAGACAGTCATGAAAGTGCGTGGAAGGAAGATGAGACTAAGAGGCAATATAAGAGGAATGAAAGGTTTTGTTAAAAAGGAGCTGACAAAGCTGTAAATGGTGCATATTTGGGAGAAGTGCTTGCGACCTGACAGAACATGAGAAATGAAACACTTTGGGTGGTCTTGATCTAGTCCCTGTTTGCCGTTGTAGTTTTCAAGTCCTGTGCTGTGTGTTTAGTTCAGTTGTGCCTCATGCCATAGAAATTTACCAAATTTGTCAAATTGCTTATTTTTGAAAAGTGTAGAGATTTCAAATATACAAAGAATGTTGATTTAAGTTGAAAGTTCAGGGGTATTTCTGACATCACACTTTCTGAATTCCAGATAAACTGAATTGAGTTTTGTTCAGATTACACTCCTTCATGTATGTCAGTGCTCCTCATCACACCCTTAAAGCGCAATACGTGACACCACTTCTGTTATTTTCACAAGTGGTGGCCTTAAAACAAGTTAAAAGTACGACTAGGATGCAGAAGGTGCATCCAGGATCAGAATCAGGTTTATTATCACCGGCATGTGTCGTGAAATTTGTTAACTTAGCAACACCTGTTCAATGCAATACATAATATGGAAGAAAAAAATTAAGTAAATCAATTATACCATATGTATATTGAATAGATTAAAAATCGTGCAAAAACAGAAATAATATATCTTAAGAAAGTGAGGTAGTGTTGATGGGTTCAGTGTTGGATGGCAGAGGGGAAGAAGCTGCTCCTGAATCGCTGAGTGTGTGCCTTAAGGCTTCTGTACCTCCTACCTGATGGTAACAGTGAGAAAAGGGCCCTTAATAATGGATGCTGCCTTTCTGAGACACCAGTCCTTGAAGGTGTCCTGGGTACTTTGTAGGCTAGTGCCAAAGATGGAGCTGACTAAATTTACAACCCTCTGCAGCATCTTTCAGTTCTGGGCAGTAGCATCCCCCATACCCCACCCCCATACCAGACACTGATGCAGCCTGTCAGAATGCTCTCCACAATACATCTGTAGAAGTTTTTGGGTGTTTTTGTTGAAATACCAAATCTCTGAACTCCTAAGTATAGTTGCTGTCTTGCCTTCTTTATAGTTGCATTGATATGTTGGGACCAGGTTAGGTTCTCAGAGATCTTGACACCCAGGAGCTTGAAGCTGCTCTCTCCGCTTCTGGTCCCTCTGAGGATTGGTATGTGTTCCTTTGTCTTGCCCTTCCTGAAGTCCACAATCAGCTCTTTTGTTTTACTGACATTGAGTGCCAGGTTGTTGCTGTGACACCACTCCACTAGTTGGCGTATCTCGCTCCTGAACGGCAGGAAGATCTTTCTTTAAAAAATCTCAACCTGAAGCCTCTTCAGAGGGGGCTTCCAAATCCCCTGGTAAACTGAAAGCAAGTTTTGTTGTCACCCAGTAAGAATTTCATCTCGTGGGCTGCATTGTCCTTAACTGTGTCTCTTAGAGTTCCAAGCTGGAGCTGCTGAAATCTTTCAATAGATACGTATCGATCGTTCTGTAATGTTATGGTTTGGGGGTGTCCAGAGAGAGGCCAGATTACTGACCAGCTGCTGAACAGGCTCGTTTACTTCTCTTTCTGCCTGTTTCTTTTTCTATGTGGCTGTTCTAAGCAGTCTCTAAATAGATGTGAAATCGCCAGTAAAACTTCTACGAATATATCAGACCTTGCTCTGTGTCTCCGAAAGGCAAGTGACTGATGCTGAAATTGGGGATCACTCATCAGCATTGGCAGAAACATAAAAAATCTCATTGAAATATGTAGAATTTACAGAACAAATCCGTGTGCCATGGATGTTTGAAAGCAAAGTAGACTGAGCAGGTCAGAGGGCATTTGTGGAGTGGACACAGCTGATGTAGCTTGACAGCATTCTGTCAGAATGGGTGACATGTTGGAGATAGAGTGAGTGGCTATGGCAGGAAGATGCTAAACTTGTGTTTCTTTCGTAGAAGGGCTGTGTGATGCCACCTTATGTTATTCTTGGTTCCCTCTGATTGAAACAGGAGGTGGTGTGGAGGAAGAGGGGAATCCAGTGCAGGTTTAGATGGAAGACCATCCATCGCTGATGGAAATTGTCCTCCTGTTTCGTTGCATGAACTCCACAAACTGAGTGCTCTATATAAGGCATAGGAGCAGAATTATGCCATTTGGCCCATTGGGTCTGCTCCACCATTCGATCATGGCTGATATTTTCCCCCTCAGCCCCATTTTCCTGCCTTCCCCCTGTAACGTTTGATGCCGTAACTAATCAAGAGCCTGGTTGTTGATTTAACTTGTTCTCACACCGAGTAAGTCAAGAATAATGTGGTATATCGGAACTGAGGCCACTTTGCTTTTTGGCAGCCCTCCTCTTGTGGCGTAGAGTGATATCCTCCCATCAATCTGTCTTTGTCCACCTCATAACCCTGATGCCTTGTTGACAGTGCACACAATAGCCACTTTGCTTAACTCAGCAATTCATAGTCACTAGTTACCATTAGCTTACTGGCTGCTTTGGAAGTAAATCAGCTTTAACAAAAAGAATCGGGGATCTGGCAAGCCGTTTCTCAACAGTTCTTTGCATATTTACTTTCTTCATCGTCTGCCAACCCACTTCGGGCTGCTCCTGTTGGTTAGAGACCCCAACCCAGAGAGTTCTGCTGGAAGATGACTGTTGTGGTGGAATGAAATTTATTGATTATCTGGTGTTTTTTTTTGTGTGTGAGCTGTTCAAATGCTGGATTACAGTGAATTCAAAGTAAATTTTTTTTGTCAAAGTGCATATATGTTACCAACACTACCGTGAGATTCACTTTCTTGCAGGGACGTGTAGGGGGGGAAATGCAATAGAATTTGTGAAAAGCTATGCATAAATAGACCAAGTAAGTCTCTACTTTCTGCGAAGGCTGAGGAAAGTCCATCTCCCACCCCTCCATCCTCATCACATTCTACAGGGGTTGTATTGAGAGCATCCTGAGTAGCTGCATCACTGCCTGTTTCGGAAATTGCACCATCTCGGATCGCAAGACCCTGCAGCGGATAGTGAGGTCAGCTGAGAAGATCATCGGGGTCTCTCTTCCCACCATCACGGGCATTTACACTACACGCTGCATCCGCAAAGGAAACAGCATTATGAAGAACCCCACGCACCCCTCATACAATCTCTTCTCCCTCCTGCCATCTGGGAAAAGGCTCTGAAGCATTCGGGCTCTCACGACCAGACTACGTAACAGTTTCTTCCCCCACGCTATCAGACTCAATAACCAGAGCCTGGACTGACACCTTGCCCTATTGTCCTGTTTATTATTTATTGTAATGCCTGCACTGTTTTTGTGCACTTTACGCAGTCCTGTGTAGGTCTGTAGTCTAGTGTAGCTTTCTCTTTTTTTACGTAGTTCAGTCTAGTTTTTGTACTGTGTCATGTAACACCATGGTCCTGAAAAACATTGTCTCATTTTTGCTATGTACTGTACCAGCAGTTATGGTCGAAATGACAATAAAAGTGACTTGACTTGACAAAGACTGACAACTAATGTGAAGAAGAAGACAAACTGCAATTAAAAATAATATTGAAGACATGAATTCGAAAGAGTCCTTGGAAGTGAGTCTGTAGGTTGTAGTTCAGCGTAATGGTGAGTGTAGTTATCCATGTTGGCTCAGCCTGATGGGTGTAGGGTAAAAACTGTCCCTGAACCTGGTGGTGTGGGACTTGCCTCCTGTCTGGTGGTAGTAGTGAGAAGGTAGTGACATGACTTGGATTGTGGGCGTTGTTGATGATGGACTCCATTTTGGTGGCTTAGTGATGAGCTCCATCTAGAAAGGAGATCTTAAGTGTGAGTACGGGGAACCTATGGTTTCTCAAGCAATTTGGGTTTAAATGAATGGGCAAATAATGGCCTCTGATTTGTAAATAAATTCAGATTAAAGTGTATAAAGGTTATCAGTGAATGAAAGGACACCTTATTTGTTCTGGTCATAAGTTACTGGTACATTTTAGGTTAGTTGACAGTAAAATAAATTGAATATAGTAGGTAAGTTAAAAGTACTTTGCTTATGAGTGTTGAGTCCTCAATCCTCCCTCCCTGAGTAGTGGAGGTGGCTTCTTATTGCTGATGGGGATTGGGTGTGAGTTTTCCTCTGGCATCTCAATATGTCTGTGCTCCAGCAGCTCGAAAGGGGGTGGGGGGGGGGGTAAGGGAGTTGGTTTGTTACTGCCCACCTTGGCCCCCAATCTCCACCCTACCCCCTTCCCCCAGCTCTGTTGTGTGGACTCTGCCATGCGGCACTTGGGGAGTGCCGCACTGTCGAAGGTGCTCTGTTGCAGGTGAGGTCCACCTGCGATGTGGCTTGAGGTTAGTATGGAAGATTAGAATATCCCAAGGGTCAAATTTTGAAGAGGAGCACGGGAGTTATCGTTGTGATTCCGGCACACCGTGATTCCAACCGATGCCATAAAAAAACATCTGCCATTACCCCAAGGTCGTACATAGGAGCCTACTGAAAACTAATTGGCCGTTGTGTTGTCAGTGATCGTTTGCACTTTTCTCATGACTGTTGAGGAGATCTTGAGCATACAGGTGACCCTTGGATTATGATGGTTGAGTTGGGGTGGGGGGGGTTGTTGCTCCATTCCTTGAAAATATTCTGTATCAGAATTTTCTGTCTTGTCTGTACATAACATCAAGAAATGCAAGTTGGAGAAACAAATTGTATTTATTTACTTTTTTATTGCATGTAAATTCAGATTTTACAAGAAAACACAGCAAAAATGCATTTTGTTGCAAAGTGGTCATATTAGGGTGTTGTAGATTGTTATAAGAACCAACTAGTTCAAGGGAAGTTGTTGTTCTCGAACCTGGTAGTGTGGGACTTCAGGCTTCTGCACCTCTTGCCTGATTGGAGAAAGACTCCGTAGCCCAGATGGTGGGGATTTTTGATGATGGATGTTTAAAATCTAGTTGCGATATAAACCCTCCATTCTGAGGAGTATAGGGTTTAAATTACAAGATTAAAGCAGCGAAACAAACCCGTAAAATGCACAAGATACTTAAGTGTTGTGCAGCATCTGTAGAGAGGGAGAGAGAGGGTCAGCATTTCAGATCGATGACTTCTTTTCAGATTGAGAAAAGATATAAACGAAGTTTTTAAGATGGCGGTGGGGGGGGGGGGGGAAGAAGAAAAACTAATGAGCATAGAAATCTCCAGCACATTGCAGGCCCTTCGGCCCACAATGTTGTGCCGACCATGTAACCGACTCTAGAAACTGCCTAGAATTTCCCTAGTCGCTCAGTAGGCTTGTTGAGTGTAGAATGCTGTGTGTATCCAGGCATAAGACGAGTGGATGTTCAAAGGACAAAGGGTACGGATATTGCAGTGAGCACGTCGTTAGAAAGGATTTGAAAATGAGGAGGAAAATTGAGGTTTTGCTTGGATGAGCTAGTGATTGGTAGGGGAACAGGGTTTAACGCAAGATAGGACCCAGGCAATGGAAAATCACATAAATTATGGTTTAGAAAGTTTCTCGATAATCCATCACATTAATGGTATCAGGAGCTTTGTGATTTTCGTCTTGCAATGCTGTAACAGTGGTAAAAATAACTCAGCTATTTGTAGACCATCCATCTGTGGCAAGAGTATTTCTGGATGTGAACCTGTGTAAGCACCAGAATGTGAGATGGTGTGTTCCTTAACACTGTAAATAATTACATATTAAATGGGCCTTTTTATAAAATCTAGTAGCACAATTATTGTCCCTGTGGAACTGCCACGGTAGAAACTGGAAGCGATTAACTCCCCAGTGGGTTCTGAGTTGGTTGATCTTCCTTGTTAATGGAGTAGTGGTAATTAATAGTACTAGTTAACCGAGGATGTGAGTGGCAGGAATGGTGCCTGGTAACAGGAAAGGAAAATCAGTTAGAATTCCTGGATCCTCTCACTTTTACACAATGCTGCTGCAAAACAATACATTTCACGACGTATGTCAGCTGTAACAATCCTGTTTCTGGTAACACAGCCAAAAGGCCCAGGATAAATAGGATTGGTTTTGTGAGGAGCCTTCCTGGAGGAATCTCAGGTTCCATTCCTAATTTCCATCCCAGTGTTCTTATCTGGGTCTTCAGTAATGGGGAGGCAGTAGAATTGGGCTCTGCTGTAATGTCTCACACAGATTCGACACGTACCTGTGGAGAGAAGTGGGGAAAATCATACAGCAAAGCTTTTTGAACAGATAGTGTGGTGTTTTGACGATGCGTATTACTGGGAGAATGCGTCCTTGTTGAGGGTTATGTCTTGTTTCTGGGTTTTCACAATGATTTGTTCAGTTGCACCGTTGAAGCAGTGTTCACACTTCTTTTGTTTCTACTTGGGGTGTGAGCAATACTTGGGTGTCCGAATGTGCTCCAAGAAAAGAGGGTGACCATCTCCAGATGGGAAAAGCTGCCCAGGGGGGTTGGCTAAATTACTCAGTAGACACTAAGAACCAATGAGAAGGAGGTGGTTTGGGGTCATATATGGACTGTACAAGATGGGGGTCACAACTTGCTGTTTATGAACAACATTAGAGAATCATTTGCTATTTCATACCAATCAGGTGGAGCTCTTGACTATTTCTTTAAATAGGGATTGTGTTTGGGAATGTAGATGAAATAATGATGTGACTTGCCTTTTTTCCCCTACTGCACTGCTGTTTAGGAACAGCAATGTAAAAACTGAAAATGGTGGAAATACTTAGCAAGACATTGAGGCATTGATCATGTGGATAGTTAGAGGCTTTTTCCCAGGGCTGAAATGGCTAGCATGAGAGGGCACAGTTTTAAGGTGCTTGGAAGTAGGTACAGAGGAGATGTCAGGGCTAAATTTTTTTAATGCAGAGAGTGGTGAGTGCGTGGAATGGGCTGCCGGTGACGGTGGTGGAGGCGGATAGGATAGTGTTTTTTAAGAGACTCCTGGATAGGTACTTGGAGCTCAGAAAAATTAGGGCTATGGGTAACCATAGGTAATTCCTAAAGAAAGTACATGTTTGGCACAGCATTGTGGGTCGAAGGGCCTGTATTGTGCTGTAGCTTTTCTGT
This sequence comes from Hemitrygon akajei, assembly GCF_048418815.1. NCBI lineage: Eukaryota > Metazoa > Chordata > Chondrichthyes > Myliobatiformes > Dasyatidae > Hemitrygon > Hemitrygon akajei. The sequence goes on along the minus strand of NC_133131.1, from coordinate 30,172,059 downwards.
TTCTATGCAGCATCCAGAGAGGGGGATAGAGAACTGATTCTGGTTACAAGTGGAAACTTGTTGATATGAAACATGAACTCTGTCTCATTCACTGGCACGGCCGGGAATTTCCACAGTTTCTGATATTATTTCTGATTACCAGCATCTCTGCTTCTTTGCCTCTCTGTTATGAATCTTTGTAGGTTCAGGATCGGGAATTTCTGGGGTACTTTCACATTGCTGAAGTGTGTAGCACTGCTTTCGGCTGCCGGAAGATTTCCCTGGACCACAGCAAACCAGTCAAATGCAGTTTTAAACACAACAAAAATAATATTAGTATCCATTGCCCTTTGCCACAGGTCTAAACCATAATTGAGACTATTCCATGGATCTTTGTATTGATAAGTCACACCTCACAACCTGGCATGCCATATTTTTGTTTCACTGAACAGGAAAAAGATCTTTCCCCTTCCTTTCTACTCCTGAAGAAGGGTCTCCGCACGAAACGTTGACTGTTTATTCATCTCCATAGTCGCTGCCTGATCTGCTGAGTTTCTCCAGCGTTTCGTGTGTGTTGCTTTGAATTTCCAGCATCCACAGACGTTTTCATGTTCACAATTAAATGTGGTGTCTTCCAAACTGGAGAATGTTTTGACTTAGGGGCACTTGAGTGTGAACAAAAGATTTGGGTGCTCCTGGAGAGATGGGAGTGTGTGGTGATGCCTTTAGCAAATATTTAGGTCAAGTAATTCTAGGGGCAGTTTCCAACTTCCAGAACTGCCTGTCACACATCAAAAATGCAATTAGTTTAAAATAGCTATAGTTGCCTGGTAGGAAAAGCTGTTACTTGCAGAGGTCTGTCTACAGTATATTTGCCAGCAGTTTAGAAATTTAGGTGGATTTTGAAGAATCGTTTCTCACCAGCACACAAGTAATTGAGATAAAACTGACTGTACATTTAAAATGTTTTTTTTTAAACTGCATTGTTTTTTTAATGTAAATTTAAAACTGTTGAGGCATGTCTTTAAAAGCATCATTGATGGGAAATTAGTTACTTGGTGTCTGCTCACTGGTAAAACAAAGTTTTGGTTGATGTGAAAGCAGAGCATAATGTCGTAAAAAATCGTTTTGAAGTGTTTACAGTGGAAGTTTAGAGTGTTTTAAAAAAAAAGGAATCTTGGCTGTGGGTAGAAGCTGTTTGTACTCACGAGATCTCTTTTGTTGGGTGCAGCAGGCTCATTAGTTGGTAAAGCAGCCATTCAGCAGAGGGAGGACAAGCAGCTCGAAAGAGCAGCACAGCCCGGTACCGTCACCTTGTTTGTTTTCATTTGTCTGCAGTGTTTTTAATGAACCGTCTCATTTAATACTCTGTGGTCCTTTAATTGCAGCATTGTAGATTCAGTTTGCTGGTGGCTGGGATCTTAACTAGTTAGCTTCTTGAATCAGTACATTGTATTTAAGGAAGGGGATGCCATTAGTTTTGAAGCAACACACATAAGATGCTGGAGGAACTCAGCAGGTCAGGCAGTATCTATGGAAATGAACGGATAGTCGATGTTTCGGGCCGAGGCCCTTCATCAGGACTGAGAAGGAAGAGGGACGAAGCCAGAATTAAAAGGTCGGTGTGGGTGGGGGGGGGGGGGGGGGGGGAGGAAGGACGATAGCTAGAAGGGGATAGGTGAAGCCTGGTGGGTGGGAAAGATGAAGTGCTGGAGAAGAAGGAATCTGATTGGAGAGGAGAGTGGACCATAGGAGAAAGGGAAGGAGGATGGGTCTGAGGGAGAGGTGATAAGCAGGCAAGGAGTGGTAAAAGGCCAGAGTGGGGAATAGAAGTAGAGGGGAGAGGAAGGAGATTTTTTTTTAACTGGAAGGAGAAATCGATATTCACGCCATCAGGTTGGAGGCTACCCAGATGGAATATAAGGTGCTGCTTCTCCACCCTGAGGGTGGGCTCATCGTGGCACGCAAGGAGGCCGTGGACTGACGCGCTGGAATGGGAATGAAACTGTTTGGCCACTGGGAGGTTCCGCTCTTGGCGGGTGGAGTGGAGGTGCTCGCAGAAGCAGTTCAGCTTGGGAGTCCGACTTGTCCCAGATCCCTATGGAAAGCTGTGGGAAATAATTTGCTGTGCAGTTGAGAAGCACAGTATCCGTTCCTGATGAAAATCCTCTTAATAGTGATTCAGAGAGGGGATTAGAAAAGAGGTTTTTAAGCTTTGTACTGATGAGTGGCGCATGATTTTTGAGTTGATTGGGGGAGCTGCAACTACTTAACAACACTGGCAGAGAGTTGGCAACAGAATGCACTATGCAGGTATTTCTCCACACTGCCTCTGTGTCTGCAAACTTGATCAAAGTATGTGAATGTTACCGTATTCCACCTTGAGATTAATTTTCTTGTAGCCATTTACAGGAAAAAGAAATTTTATGAATAACTATATGTAACTGACAAACACCAATGTGCAAACGGAAGACAAACTGTACAAACAAAAACAACACTGAGAACATTAACTATAGAGTTGTTGAAAGTGAGCCTGTAGGTCTTGATGTCAGTTCATAGTAAGTTTTCCGTGCCAGTTCAGAAGTCTGATGGTTGTAAATTAATGACTGTTCCTGAACCTGGTGGTGTGGGACCAAAAGGCTTCTGTACCTACTCCCTCTGGTACCAGTGAGAAGAGGGCATGGCCTAGGTGGTGGGGTTTTTGTTGATTGATGCTGCTTTTTGTGACAGAACTCCATGTAAATGCACTCAGGTTTCCTGCCACATTCCAAAGACCTACTGGTTGGTAGGTTAATTGGTCATTGTAAATTGTCCCGTGATTGGACTAGGGTTAAATCAGGGTTTGCTGGGCAGTGTGGCTCAAAGGGCCAGAGGGCCTGTTCCACACTGCATCCCAACAAATCATTAAATAAGTTAACCATGGTGGATGTAAGTGTTACTGGACAGTAGTCATTGAGGCAGGATACCATGATTATGATTGAAGCCTGCTTGAAGGAGGTGAGTACCACAGACTGGCAAAACGAGGGGTTGAAGATGTCCGTAAACACTGCAGGCAGTCGATTAGCACAGGTCTTCAATACGCGGCCAGATTCGCCATCTGGGCCAAATGCCTTCGGTGGGTTCACCCTCCCGAAGGAATCCGTCACGTTGCCTTCAGAGATTTGAGATCACAAGGTTGTCGGAAGTTATGAGAGTTCGTGAAGGTGCCTCCATATTCTGTCGGTCAAAGCCAGCATGAAAGGCACTGAGTTCATCAGGGAGCGAAACCTCATTGCCATTTACATGTCTTGGTTTTTCTTTGCAGAAGGTGATGGTATTTAAGCATTGCAACAGAATCAGGTTTACTTAGCAGTGGTACAATAATGCAATACATGATTATATAGAAATAAATAAATCAATTACAGTATGTATGTTAAATAGTCAAATTAAAAATAGTGTAAAAACAGAAAAAAAATATAAGAAAAATGTGAGGTAGTGTTCATGGGTTCAGTGTCCATTTAGGAATTATATGGCAGAGGAGATGAAGCTGTTCCTGATTCACTGACTGTGTGCCTTCAGGCTCCTGTACCTCCTTTCTGACTCTAACAATGAGAAGAGGGCATGTCCTGATTGGTGGGTTTTTAATAATGGACACCGCCTTTCTGAGGCACAGTTCCTTGAAGATGTCTTGGATACTATGGAGGTTAGTATCCAAGTTGGAGCTGACTATTTTACAACTTTCTGTAGATTCTTTCAGTCCTGTGCAGTAGCCCCCCCCCCCATTCCAAACTGTGATGCAGCCTGTCAGAACGCTCTCCACAGTACATTGAAAATTTTAGGTGACAAACCAAATCTCTTCAAACTCCTAATGAAGTATAGCTACTCTCTTGCCTTCTTTATAGCTGCATCGATATGTTGGGACCAGGTTAGGATTTCAGACATTTCGACACTCAGAAACTTGAAACTTCTCACTCTCTCCACCTCGGATCCCTCTATGAGGACTGCTGTGTGTTCTCTCGAATTGCCCTTCCAGAAGTCCACAGTCAGGTCTCTCGTCTTACTGACGTTGAGTGCGAGGTTGTTGTTGCGACAACAGCAGCCAACTGTTGTTGAGCATCCCTCTGTGATTCATGTCTAACCTGTAATTGCCACTTTGAACGTGAGATTGCCCTCTGGAGGTCAACCCGGACCTTTTGTACTTACCCAGGCTGCTAGTTCTAAACATCATCAATCTAGCCCACAAGATTGCGAATCTCTTAGTTCATCCAGGACTTCTGGCTGGGGAAGACTCTGACTGATTTTGGGCAAGCACACTTATCCACACCTGTATTTCTGAAGTTCGTGGCTCTGTGCTGTATTCATTCAGTCCTTGAACACTGCTCGACTGACTCAAAACAGTCCTGCAGCCACTCCACTGCCTCCCCTTTGTTGTCATTAACTCCGGTGCCTCGCTGTTTTGTCAGATTTCCTGACCCGTGGTCGAGGGATGGTGTGGTAGTTACTTTTGAAGTCTAATGATGGTCAAGTGTGTTGGTTCTGCTGGTGGTAGCTGGGTAGAGATTTCTTCAAGCTAGCCTGATTGAAGTTCCCAGCAGGCACTTGAAAGGCGTCAGGGTAGGCCATTCCTTGTGTGAAACATAGTACTCAATACATCGAGTGCTTGCTTGACACCTGCCTTTGAAGACTGCAGTCAGAATCATGGAAGGGAACTTCTCTCTCTTTTAAGTAAAATTTTCAGCACTTAATAATTAGATGTTCCAAGTCAGGAGAACCAGAGTGAGACAAGACCATTACCTTTATATAATTTACATTATTTTTGCTTTGCCTTTCTGGTATTCGCTTACTGCAAGAAGCAGTCTGAGAAGAATATAGTTCTGTGTCAATAAGATGTTATTTTCCTGTTCCTACTACCCAGGTTTAAAGGCAGCTGAGACTGAAGAACCTTTGTTCCTTCTGGTGAAGTGAGTTGAGGAAATTCATTCAAATTTCACAGCTCTGTCGCTCAAATTAGCATTCTCAATCTGGACGGCCACAAAGGTGGCTGATCTGGGAAATTAAAAACTCACACGGATAAAGCGATATTTGTCCTTCTGGGGTTTGAAATTTAACACGTTGTTGGTACAGAGTGGAAGAAGTTGTAAGCAGTGCTAAATTAGATGTGGCAGCAGATGTATTTGCAGATTTCCGATGGGTTGTGTTACTTCAATAAACATGTTCATGCAGTGGTCAGTACCTCAATCATTATGATGTGGACTTCTCTGGCAAGGCTGGTATTTTGAGTCATAGAACACCACAGCACCGAAATAGGCCATTCAGTCCATCTAGTCTCTGCCAAACCATTATTCTGCCTCGTCCCATTGACCTGCACCCGGACCATCACCCTCCCATCCATGTATCTATCCAAATTTATTTTAAATGTTGACATTAAACCCTCCTTCACCACTTCTACTGGCAACTCCTTCCGGATTCTCACCACTCTGGGTGAAGAAGCTCCCCCTCATGTCCCCTTAAACATTTTACCTTTCGTCGGTAACCCATGACCTCTAGTTCTAGTCTTGCCCTCAGTGGAAGAGACCTGCTTGCATTTACCATACCTATACCTCTCATAATATTGTATGTACTGAGTCCATCACCTGTACAGTGGCATAGGCCGTTGACAGGAGCTCTCCTGAGTTCTCTGTCCAGGGCCGGTCTTTCAATTGTCCCCAGGTGTAATCTATCCTGCACCTTCTAGATGAAGATCCTTACTGTCCTAGGGATGAGGCCTTTGGAGTTTCTGTTGGTGTTCCTGCAGCTCTAGGCTTTTACGAGGTGGGGTGCTAGCCCCATGCCCTACCCTCCTCCTTTTGCTGTCTGGCCTTGGACTCTCCAATGTAAATTTGTATACCTCTATCATACCTCCCCTCATTCTTCCACCTTCCAGAGAATAAGGTCCTCACCTGTTCAACCTTTCTCTATATCTCAGGTCCTCAAGTCCTGGCAACATCCTTGTAAATTTTCTCTGTACTCTTTCAATCTTACTGATATATTTAATGTCAAGTCTGGTTGCCTACAAGCAGAAAGTGGCCAGGCTTGTACAGTGGCAGTTCGGGTGGTGAAGATATGCCCATGGTATGGGTTTGTCAGAGAATTTGAGGATCTTGATTGGATACCGATGAAGGTAATTGGGATAAATGTCTGCATGAAGACAATATTTGTTTTTGGAGAAAATAATGTTGGTTTATTAGTTTATTAATGCCCAATGTACTGATTTGCATTGAAAAACTTTCTTTCAGAAACATAGAAAACCTACAGCACAATACAGGCCCTTCGGCCCTCAAAGTTCTGCCGAACATGTCTCGAACTTAGAAATTACTAGGCTTACCCACAGCCCTCTGTTTTTCTAAGCTCCATGTACCTATCCAAAAGTTTCTTAAAAGACCCTATCATATCCGCCTCCACCACCGTTGCCGGCAGCCCATTCCCCGCACTCACCACTCTCTGAGGAAAAAACATACCCCTGCCATCTCCTCTGTACCTACTCCCCTTCACCTTAAACCTGTGTCCTCTTGTGGCAACCATTTTAGCCCTGGGGAAAAAGCCTCTGACTATCCACATGATCAATGTCTCTCATCATCTTATATACCTCTATCAGGTCACTTCTTATCCTCCATAGCTCCAAGGAAAAAAGGCCAAATTCACTCAACCTATTCTCATAAGGCATGCTCCCCAATCCAGGCAACATCCTTGTAAATCTCCTCTGCACCCTTTCTATGGCTTCCACATCCTTTCTGTAGCGAGTCGACCGGAACTGAACACAGTACTCCAAGTGGGGCCTGATCAGAGTCCTATATAGCTGCAACATTACCTCTCGGCTCCTAAATTCAATTCCATGATTAATGAAGGCCAATACACCGTATGCTTTCTTAACCACAGAGTCAACCTGCGCAGCTGCTTTGAGTGTCCTGTAGACTCCGACCCCAAGATCCCTCTGATCCTCCGCACTGCCAAGAGTTACCATTAATACTACTATATTCTGCCATAATATTTGACCTAACAAAATGGGCCACTTCACACTTATCTGGGTTGAACTCCATCTGCCACTTCTCAGCCCAGTTTTGCATCCTATCAATATCCCGCTGTAACCTCTGACAGCCCTCCACACTATCCACAACACACCCAACCTTTGTGTCATCAGCAAATTTACTAACCCATCCCTCCACTTCCTCTTCCAGGTCATTTATAAAAATCACAAAGAGTAGGGGTCCCAGAACAGATCCCTGAGGCACACCACTGGTCACTGACCTCCATGCAGAATATGACCCGTCTACAACCACCCTTTGCCTTCTGTGGGTAAGCCAGTTCAGGATCCACAAAGCAATGTCACCTTGGATCCCATGCCTACTTACTTTCGCAATAAGCCTTGCATGGGGTACCTTATCAAATATCTTGCTGAAATCCATATACACCACATCTACTGCTCTTCCTTCATCAACGTGTTTAGTCACATACTCAAACAATTCAGTCAGGCTTGTAAGGCATGTCCTGCCCTTGACAAAGCCATGCTGACTACTCCTAATCATATTATACCTCTCCAAATGTTCATAAATCCTGCCTCTCAGGATCTTCTCCATCAAATTACCAACTACTGAAGTAAGACTCACTGGTCTGTAATTTCCTGGGCCATCTCTACTTCCTTTCTTGAATAACGGAACAACATCCGCAATCCTCCAGAACCTCTCCTGTCCCCGTTGAAGATGCGAAGATCATTGCCAGAGGCTCAACAATCTCCTCCCTCACCTCTCACAGTAGCCTAGGGTACATCTCATCTGGTCCCGGCTACTTATCCAACTTGATGCTTTCCAAAAGCTCCAGCACATCCTCTTTCTTAATATCTACGTGCTCAAGCTTTTCAGTCTGCTGGAAGTCATCACTACAATCACCAAAATCCTTTTCCATAGTGAATACTGAAGTAAAGTATTCGTTAAGTGCCTCTGCTATTTCATCTGGTTCCATACACACCTTCCCACTGTCACACTTGATAGGTCCTATTCTTTCACGTATTATCCTCTTGCTCTTCACATACTTGTAGAATGCCCTGGGGTTTTTCTTAATCCTGCCTGCCAAGGCCTTCCATGGCTCCTTCTGGCTCTCCTAATTTCCTTCTTAAGATCCTTCCTGCTAGCCTTATAATCTTCTAGATCTCTATCATTACCTATTTTTTTTCGAACCTTTCGTAAGCTCTTCCTTTCTTCTTGACTAGATTTACAACAGCCTTTGTACACCACGGTTCCTTTACCCTACCATCCTTTTCCTGTCTCACTGGAACGTACCTATGCAGAACCCCATGCAAATACCCCCTGAACATTTGTCGCATTTCTTCCATACGTTTCCCTGAGAACATCTGTTCCCAATTTAAGCTTTCAATTTCCTGCCTGATAGCTTCATAATTCCCCTTACTTCAATTAAACACTTTTCTAACTTGTCCGTTCCTATCTCTCTCCAATGCTATTGTAAAGGAGATAGAATTATGATCACTATCTCCAAAATGCTTTCCCACTGAGAGATCTGACACCTGACCAGGTTCATTTCTCAATACCAAATCAAGTACAGCCTCTCCTCTTGTAGGCTTATCTACATATTGTGTCAGGAAACCTTCCTGAACACACCTAACAAACTCCACCCCATCTAAACCCCTTGCTCTAGGGAGATGCCAGTCGATATTTGGGAAATTAAAATCTCCCATCATGACAACTCTGTTGTTATTATTACACCGTTCCAGGATCTGTTTCCCTATCTGCTCCTCGATATCCCTGTTACTATTGGGCAGCCTATAAAAAAACACCCAGTAAAGTTATTGACCCCTTCCTGTTCCTAACCTCCACCCACAGAGACTCCGTAGACAATTCCTCCATGACGACCACCTTAAGGCACAAACTAACGGAGATGGGAGTAGACTCTCACATGGTGGATTGGATAGTGGACTACTTGACAGATAGACCTCAGTATGTGCGGTTGGGAGACTGTAGGTCTGACACGGTGGTCAGCAGCACAGGGGCACCGCAGGGAACCGTACTCTCTCCGGTCCTGTTCACCCTGTACACATCAGACTTCCAATATAATTCAGAGTCCTGCCATGTGCAGAAGTTCGCTGATGACACGGCCATAGTGGGGTGTGTCAGGAATGGACAGGAGGAGGAGTATAGGAAACTGATACAGGACTTTGTGATATGGTGCAACTCAAACTACCTGCGTCTCAATATCACCAAGACCAAGGAGATGGTGGTGGACTTTAGGAGATCTAGGCCTCATATGGAGCCAGTGATCATTAATGGAGAATGTGTGGAGCAGGTTAAGACCTACAAGTATCTGGGAGTACAGTTAGACGAGAAGCTAGACTGGACTGCCAACACAGATGCCTTGTGCAGGAAGGCACAGAGTCGACTGTACTTCCTAAGAAGGTTGGCGTCATTCAATGTCTGTAGTGAGATGCTGAAGATGTTCTATAGGTCAGTTGTGGAGAGCGCCCTCTTCTTTGTGGTGGCGTGTTGGGGAGGAAGCATTAAGAAGAGGGACGCCTCACGTCTTAATAAGCTGGTAAGGAAGGCGGGCTCTGTCGTGGGCAAAGTACTGGAGAGTTTAACATCGGTAGCTGAGCGAAGGGCGCTGTGTAGGCTACGGTCAATTATGGATAACTCTGAACATCCTCTACATAGCACCATCCAGAGACAGAGAAGCAGTTTCAGCGACAGGTTACTATCGATGCAATGCTCCTCAGACAGGATGAAGAGGTCAATACTCCCCAATGCCATTAGGCTTTACAATTCTACCGCCAGGACTTAAGAACTTTTTAAAAGCTATTATTAATGCTTTTTGAGATGGTGATTTAGATGCATATCATATTTTTTTTTTACTGAGTTAAGTATTGTATGTAATTAGTTCTGCTACAACAAGTGTATGGGACATTGGAAAAAAAAAGTTGAATTTCCCCATGGGGATGAATAAAGTATCTATCTATCTATCTATCTATCCTTTTCTGTAGCCATGACACTATCTCTGATCAACAGTGCCACACCTCCACCTCTTTTGTTTCCCTCCCTGTCCTTTCTGAAACATCTAAAACCCGGCACTTGAAGTAACCATTCCTGTCCCTGAGCAATCCAAGTCTCTGAAATGGCCACCACATCATATCTCCAAGTACTGATCCATTTTGTTCACAATACTCCTTGTGTTAAAATAGACACCTCTAAATTCATCTGTCTGAGCACATCCCTTCTCTATCACCTGCCTATCCTCCCTCACACACTGTCCCCAAGCTTTCCCTATTTGTGAGCCAACCGCCTCTTCCCCAATCTCTTCAGTTCGGTTCCCTCCTTTGAACTTGCCCCCCTCTCCCCTCAAACTGCCTCCACTATGAGGCATTTGTATGCCATTAATACAGATCATTCCAAATATTAAGTACACTGAGGCAGTATAAAGGAAAAAATATAGCAGAATGCAAAATATACTGTTACACAGAGAAGGTGTACAGAGAGACAAGTAAGGTGCAAGGACCATAGTGAGGCAGATTGAGTAGTCAACAGTTCGTCTTTATCGTACAAGAGGACCAGACAAAGCCTTATTGAAAACAGGATAGAAACTGTCATAGAGCCTGATGTTACATGTTTCCATGCTCCCCGTTACCAAATTCCATGCACCGGATACCCTGGTCTTTTGTCTGACAGCTGTGATCCATTAATCTGGGAACTCCAGGAGGGCTATCGTGGTTCAAGAAGGCAGTGAACTACCTTTTTCCTAGGTATGTTGATATGCCAAGGTTGGCTGTAATGCTTGCATTTCGAAGAGGAACAACTTAAAAAAAAGTATATATGTATTATTGGGGCTGATGAATGCTGTCAAAGATACTTGAGTGACTGACTTTGCGTACCCTGTTCTAGTAAAAGTAGCAACCATGGTTTGCCAAGTGCGGAGTGAATGGATATTAAAGGAAATTTACTTTCACTCTTAAAAGGTCATGTGAAGTTGTTAACTCTGAGGAATGGCCTCTCCGCCTCTGGTCACTTTCCAGTCAGTCCGATCACGTTTCATGTTTGGCCAATGTCTGAGCTGTGTATAGTCCACTCCCTGACCTTTCGATGACTGACAATCAAAGACCGCTATGTGGCAATCGTAAGGCATCAGCCAGAATGCAGTGAACACCTGGACACGTTTACCAGGGTGCGGCCTGTCCCGGAGGGCTCTTGGCTTAAGGGGAAATTGGGCAGACTAGGGTTGATTGCTCTCTCTAGAGTGGTGGAAGCTGAAGGGAGCCGCTCAGTAAAAGTGAGAGACATAACTGATTCTTTTTTTTCCACCCAGGGTTGAAATGCCTCATAGTGGAGGCAGTTTGAGGGGAGAGGGGGGCAAGTTCAAAGGAGGCGTAAAAGGAGAAAGTGGTGGGTGCTTGGGGTGGTGGAGGCAGATGTGATAGAAATGTTCAGGAGGCTCCTGGGCACATGGATATGCCGAGAATGGAGGGATAGGGACCATTTGCAGACAGAAGGGATTAGTCGTCGGTACCTTAATTATTTGTTTGTACTTTGAACTTCGAACAACAGCAGGGGCTGAAGGGCGGGTCCTTGTGCAGTGCTGTTCTCTGTTCTTTGTTCCCCACTCTCCACTTACGGGTGTGGAGACCATCGAGAAACACCTTCAGCATTACCTCATTGAGAACAGCTAACTGCAGCAGAATATTTTCACCAGAGATTTCCCACAGATCACAGCAAAAAAAAAATAATTTAAAAGCTGTCCAGACATTAGCTAGAAGTCAGAACTGGATTGATTTTTTAAGGCACGTTTCAAATGGAACTAGGTACAGGCCTGCACAACGACAAAACCTGAGGCATATTTCTGTTTCGTCAGCAAGATTAATTGGACAAAGTAAACCATTGACTGCTTATGGCTGTCTCTATCGTTTAGATTTCCAACTATTCTGGAAGTGATCTGCTCTTTTGGCACTTCCACCCGAGCAGTTTTAAGATGCTGCATAGCATGGATGAACTTGCGACATGTGGTTGGCAACTTCGACTGTCTTCTAGGATTTCGCATTTTGTAATCGAGGCACTTGAGACTTGTTTATAGCCGGAGTACTAGGAATTCTGTGGAGATAACAGGTAATTAAGTACATGCGTAGTCCCAGGGTGGCTGTCAACTCACTAGACAACCGCCACCATTGACAGCCTGCTGATCTAATGCTAAGTGTTCCCGTTGTATACGGCACTGACTGGACAGATAAGGGGTGGTGTGCTTTAACGAAAGGTGTTAGCTAGTCCTTCTAAAACCACAGGGAAAGGTAGAGGAGTTTGTAGAGATGGAGCAAAGTGATGGAGAGATTTGAGAAAGAAGATGAGGGTTTTAAATGCAAAGCAACACACACAAAATGCTGGAGAAACTCGCCAGCAGGCCAGGCATCCTCTGTGAAAAAAGAGTAGACGTTCGACGTTTCAGGCGGAGACCCTTCATCAGGAAGGAGAGAAGTCAGAGTACAAAAGTGGGAGAGGGGGAAGAAGTACAAGGTGCAGATGAAACGGCGAGAAGGGGGTAGTGAAGTAAAAGAGCTGAGAAGTTGATTGGTGAAAGAGGTAAAGGGCTGGAGAAGGGGAAACCTGATAGGAGAGAACAGAAGACCATGGAAGATAGGGAAGGGAGAGGAGCATCAGAGGGAGGTGATGGGCAGGTAAGGAGATAAGGTGAGAGAGGGAAATGGGAATGGGGAATGGTGAAGGAGGATGGGCAGTTACTGGAAGTTCAAGAAATCGATGTTCATGCCGTCAGGTTGAAGGCTACCCAGGTGGAATATAAGGCACTGCTCCTCGGACCTGAGTGTGGCAGTAGAGGAGACCATGGACTGACATGTTGGAACAGGAATGGTAAACGGGTGGCCACCAGGAGACCATGTTTTTGTGGTGGACAAAGCAATGCAATGCTGGTGGAATGCAGCAGGCCAGGCAGCATCTATAAGAAGAAGCACTGTCAACATTTTGGGCCGAGACCCTTCGTCAGGACGAAGGGTGCAATGCTGCGTAAATTAGCAAGGGTGACGGTGATTAATCAGTGGGTTAACACAGGTTAAGCTGTGTGTTAATGCAGAGCTTGCAATTTCAAGAATATAGCAGTACAGGAGGATCATCAAATAAGTACATCTGGGATGGATGTAGGGATTTCATTGCAAGAGTGACTGAGATGCTGGGATGTGGTAATTAAGCCTTAAATAGTGGACAAGGTATGAAGGTTAGATTGAGGCCCTGGTGTGACTCAGTCTAAGATACCACAGATGAGAATTAGGAGGGGCCGATGATGGTGACAAGGAAATTGACAGATTGCAGGAGGATTATTTCTTTGGCTTTCTGAATGTTTGTAGTGTGGTGGTTCGACTACTGGACTAGTTTTTAGAAGGTTGATCTAGAGATGAGTTTGAATCTGACCAAGGTTGTTGGGGGAATTTCAACTTGACCAGTTAAATGCATCTAGGATAATGCTCGTGCAGCGGAGCTGGTGACCTGCTGGACTGTTGTGGTACTGTGATTGCATAGTTGATCTGGGAAGAAAGTTTGCTGTCTGATATCAGGTCACAACTCTGTGAACTTTACCTCTCCGAAATGACCCAGAAAGCTGGAGGACGAGGAGCACTTGCACAAGGATGACAAGTGTCCAGGGTTTACCCATTGAAATTTTTTTTTTTTGCAAAAAATTTCAGGCATGACAAGAAGCTGCTCCTTTGAATCAAGAAGAGAAATGGTGAAGTGTTTCTTCTCCACATCCTAGCCTTCAACAGGTGAACGACATTGTAATCCATCTGCCATCTGTCGTTATATTTTTGTAGATGCCATACCTTCAGGACCAGCAATTGTCGCAAGTTCCTGCTTCCACCCAAAGGTGTTCTGAGGGACAGGAGGAAGAGGAGGAGAAATGATCTCATTACACTCTTGGCAGCACACCTTTCAAATCCTGCCATGAATAAGGAGCAAGACCCAAACATTGGTTTTGTCCGTTTTCTTTCTTCACTGTACTGTTCAGTCACGCAGTCACTTGCATGAAACTGACCAACATTTCGGCATGTTGCCATGAGGATTTGGAGCTGGGCCTTCGGCTTTGTGTCTATCTACAGAAGAATTTCTCTGGCTCCCAGTCTATCACTGCAGATCACAAGCATAGATCCATCCTTGGAAAGTTGGGGTAGTTTCAGAGTAACGTCCACAACAGAAGTGAGCAGCTGGAAGAGTTCCAGGAGACATAAGAAGTATCTGGTCGTAAGGGCGAAGTCCACCTGTTGACAAAAACCAAGACCCTGAGCTCATTTCTGGAACGTGGATGTGCACGGAATGAGTGTCTGCATTTATTGGTCATGTCTGATTGTGCTTGAGTAGGTGGTGAGGAGCTGCTTTATAGGACCGTTGCAATCGCTCTGAGGATGGTTTCTCTAAGCTATTTAGATGCAGTGCATTTCCCAGAAAGAACAGTGAGAGATTTGAGGGGGTTCTCGGAAATTGTGAGGTTCCTGAGTGCATATTGTCCGTTTTGGAAGAGTACTTCCAAAGAAGCTTTGTTGAGTTGCATAATGGTGCAGGTGCAGATGGGCTGGAAGCTGTACACCTTGTGGTGAAGAGAATGAATATCTGGATGTTTTGTTCTGGACACTTATCAAGTTTCTTGAGTGAACTCCAGAACCCAAGATACTTTCAGAATAGAATTGATTCTTTTGGGTCTTGGGTTGTGATTGTGAGAGCATTCAGTCGAGTGAAGTGTGAGTCCTCTTCAGCACGGACCTTTGGAAAGATGCACATTCATGCATCCATAGTGGCTCAGTGAGGGTCCTCTTGCATAAATCTAGATTCGAGGCCTGCTCTAGAATGTAAAAGTGTAGTCTCATGCTCTGGTGCAGTACCCAGTGAGTGTTGCAGTGTCGGAGATGCTGACTTTAATTGGGATTACTTTGAAGTCCCATTTGTTTAACATGGATACAATGGTCTGTGATTCCGTTGTGATTGTAGTCAACTGACACATAGAGCATCCGTGTGCTTGACTGGAATTATGCACTCTGTTTTGTGGCCAGTGGGAACTTTAGATCGCAGCCTCCCATTTGTGTGTTGATTTTCTTCCTTGCCATCATTAATTGCAGCGCGGTGGTCTCGCGGTTGAAGCGCACAGCGCTTTACAGGGCTGGCAGCCTGGGTTCAATTCCCGCCACTGTCTGCAGGGACTTGGGACATTCTCCCTGTGCCCACGAGCGTTTCTTCCAGGTGCTCCGGTGTCCTCCCACATTCCAAAAATGTTCAGGTTGGTAGATTAATTGATCACATGGGCTTTGTAGGAAAGCAACATCGATCATCAGGGACTCCCACCACCCAGGCCGTGCTCTCTTCTCACTGCTACCGTAAGGAAAAAGGCACAGGAGCCTCAGGATTCACACCACCAGGATCAGGAACAGTTATTACCCCTCAACTATCAGGCTCTTGAACCAGAGGGGATAACTTCACTCAGCTGCACTCACTCCATCACTGAACTTTTCCCACAACCTATGGGCTCATGCTCAGGGACTCTTCATGTCATGTTATTGATATTTATTGCTTATTTATTATTATAATAATTATTTCTTTGTGTATTTGCACAGTTTCTTGTCTTTTGCACACTGGTTATTTTGTCCATTTGGGTGTGTTTTTTCATTGATTCCATTGTGTTTCTTGTATTTACTATCAATGCCTACTAGAAAATGAATCTCAGAGTTGTATATAATATATATGTACTTTGATAATAAAATTATTTTGAATTGGGAAGCGTGGGCTCGCTGGGACTGGAAGGGCCTTTTACCGTGCTGTGTCTCTAAATAAAAAAATAAATAAAATTAAAAGATGTGGTCTCAAGTCTTCTGATTGTTAAGTCAGATCAATAGATTCTTATAGGGCCTTTGAAGGTATGTCTGCAGGTCGCAGTTTGTACAGTGTCTTGGATGCTCAAAAATGTAATAACGATTTAATAGATTGTAATTTTTGACACTTGAACATAATATTGCACTTTGATACACTCATATTAAATAGGGAAGTTTTGCTGTCGGATCAACATTAAAAAGGAAATTTGCTTCATCTGCAACTTCTTTGTGTGAGAGCTTATTAACAATGCACACATAATTTGCATTCAGTGGCTTCTGTGTATTGAGATTGTTAAAAGTTCAAATCCAGTTCTCTAAGTATTCATAAAATAGCTTTTCTGTTCCCACTTTTTAAAAGCTGATGCCATCTACTGATAGCTGCACAATTTCTTCTCGTTTCACGTAGCAGCGATCCGCCCGGCCTTGCTGACTGGTATTGCAGGCTTCCTGCTATGTTATCACTTTTTATCCCCACTGATTCTCAGCTGTTGGTTGAGGTTGCAAACCATATTTCTTTAAACCACGTATCTCTTTTGCCGATCGACTTCCCAGCTCTTTACTTCACCCCCTCCCCTTCTCCTGATTTCACCCATCAACTGCCTCCTTGTATTTCTTCCTCCCCTCCCTCCACCTTCTTTCCTTCTTGTCCTGATGAAGGGTTTCAGCCCAAAATGACAACGGTTTACACTTTTCCCATCGATGCTGTCTGGACTGGAGAGTTCCAGCATTTTGTTTGTGTGTCTGTGTTGTTTTGGGTTTTCAGCATCTGCAGATTTTTCTTCTGCTTGTGAAACCATATTTCCTGCCAGATCATCACAGCTTGCGGAGATTGAAGACCTTCTTTTGAATCATCTGTGCAGGATTTGGAACTTTGATCTTGAAGGAATAGTATACCTGCCACTGCTTGCCGTGTTGCTTGGGTAGACCTTGGGAAGATTACTAATGAGCAATAAAGATATATGTATCGGGTATTCGCAATGATGTCCTCTGATTAACCTGGAATACAGTGTACTCATCTCAAATGCTGGCAAGCAGCCAGCCTCCATTAAGCCTGTCCTCAACCCATCTTAGCCCACACCAGCATTCAAAAAGCAACCAGATAGATTATTATGCAACACACACAAAATGCTGGAGGAATTCAGCCGGTCAGGCAGCATCTAGGAAAAGAGCACGTTCGACATTTTGGGCCTGAAATGTTGACCATTTGCTCTTTTCCATAGGTGCTGCCCGGCCTGCTGAATTCCTCCAGCATTTTGTGTGTGTTACTTGGATTTCCAGCATCTGCAGATTTTCTCTTGTTTATGATTAGATAACTTTTTATCTTCACCAGCTCAGACCTAAAGTGGTTCGTCCATCTGTTTTAGGACCCACCCAGATAGTAAAACTAATTATCCTCAGCACATTATAGAGAATTAAAAGATGCTCACATTTAAATTGTAAAAAATCACACACGTACAATACTACTTTTTGTTTCTTTCTCGTATTTTAATGCGTTTGGGCTGGGTTATTTTTAAAGACCATGTCTTGTTTTACATTCATTTGTACTGGGCAGGCCAGTATTTTTTGTTCAATGTTGGCATTGCAGTGGGATATCATTCAGCACATTTTTTAAAAAACTTCATCAAAGGAAGCAAGCAATATTAACTCAGGATGGTGCACTTTAAATTATTTACTGAGGTTCTTCCAGAAGAGAACTTATTCCGTTCTCTACTGCAGAAAATTCAAATACTCCCATAAAATAATGGATAAATACTGTTCTATGGGTGCATATTTCTTCATTTTGACAGCTTTCACTACTGGACTGATTGTTATAATATCCAAAAACATGAAGGTGAGGTACAATTCCCTTGGACCATGTTGCAGTGTCACACTTGAGCTCTGTAAATACTTAAACCTGGAGTCTGCGGTGTGACAAGAGTGGGGTTTGGAAGTTGTGAGAAACTATTTCTCGTGCACTGTCAGTTTTGCTGCGTCCTTCTCAGGGCAGTGAGCTGCCACTTGCAAGGACTTGAGTCATCAAGTTGGTGCCAGTCTTACAGTACACATTCCAAGTAACTTCCCTACTGTTAAAAAAAATTATAATGACTTGTTTAAAACATTGATAAGGGTCTCTGGTTCTTTTTGCCTTTAGGCAAGATGTCAAAATGTGGAAGACGAGAGGTTGCAGAAGGACTTGCACAGATTAAGAGAATGGGCAAAGAAGTGGCAGATGGAATACAGTGTTGGGAAGTGTATGGTCATGTACTTTGGTAGAAGAAGTATAAGTGTAGACTATTTTCTAAATGGAAAATTTAAAAAAAAATGAAAATAAAATGAAAAATGAAATGAAATATCTTTATTGTCATTGCATAGTACAATTTGTCATGCACCAATACAGCGAAGATGAGTTTGCAACTCTCGTACTCAATGCTATAAAACAACAAATAAAGTAAATAAACAATAAATAAAATCAAGTAACGAGCCAGTACAAGCAATGTCCAGCAGTACAAAAGCACAACTCAGATGCATGACAGCCATAAAACCAGTATTAAAAGTAGCAATATAACAAATTTATGGATGATGCTTGATCGATTGATTCAGAGCAATTACAGCTCTGGGGAAAAAGCTATTTTTCAGTCTGGGAGTGCGGGCATAGAAAATCTTATAACGTCTGACAGATGGAAGAAGTTCAAACAGATGATTGCATGGGTGTGTATTGTCCTTACAGATGCTTGTAGCTTTCCTTAGGCAGCGTGAGCTGTAGGTGTCCTCCAGGGCTGGGAGCTGCGTCCCGATGATCTTCTGTGCGCTAGAGATGATCCGCTGAGGTGTTTTCCTATCAGCTGCTGTACAACTGAGACAGCACACAGAGATGCAGTATGTTAAGATGCTCTCTATGGTGCAGTGGTAGAAGGTCACCAACATCTGTTCAGGTAGATCAGCTTTCTTCAGCGTCCTGAGGAAAAACAAGCATTGCTGTGCTTTCTTAACTATTGTTAAGAACCTGAGGTGTAAAGGGACTTGCGGGTCCTTGTGCAGGATTCCCTAAAGTTAAGATGCAGGTTGAGTCGCTGGTGAGGAAGGCAAATGCAATATTAACATTCATTTCAAGAGAACAGAGTATGAAAGCAAGAATGTAATGTTAAGACTTTGTAAGGCACCGGTGAGGCCTCATTAGGAGTATTGCGAGCAGTTCTGGTCCCCTTATCCAAGAAAGGATGGACTGACATTGGAAAAGGTTCAAAGGAGGTTCATGAAAATGATTCTGGGATTGAAAGGCTTGTCATATGAAGAGCGTTTATTGATCCTGGGCCTCTACTCAGTGAATTCAGAAGATTGAGGGGTGACCTCATTGAAACCTATCCTGGATAGAGTGGGTGTGGAGAGGATGCTTCCTATGGTAGGAGAGTCTAAGACAAGAGGACACAGTCTCAGAGTAGAGGGGCGCCCATTTAGAACGGAGATGAGGATGATTTTCTTCAGCCAGAGGGTGGTGAATCTGTGGGACTCATTGCTACAGGTGGCTGTGGAGGCCAAGTCATTGGGTTAATTTAAGACAGAGGTTAATAGATTCTTGACTAGTCAGGGCATGAAGGGATATGGGGAGAAGACAGGAGACTGGGGCTGAGAGGGAACTGGATCAGCCGTGATGAAATGGCTGAGCATACTTGATGGGCCAAATGGCCTAATTCTGCTTCTGCTCCTATATCTTATGGTCTTTTGGCCTAAGATGCAGAGTAATTGCAGGAAACATTTGTCCAGACTGGTCCCAGGGACTGGGGGGGGTGGGGGGTGGTGGGGGGTGGAGGGGGGGAGTTGGTTGTTCATCATTTGTTAGATTAGGTTGCAAGAAGTTTCTGAGGAAACATGAGGGAGGCATGCAAGATTGTAGTGGGTTTAGATGGGCTGCACGGAGGGAGGTTGCTCCCATTGCCAGGTGCTTCAAAGACTGGGGGCACAGATTAATCATTTTGGGCAAATGACACATAAGAGAAAACTTCTTTGTCCAGGGGGGAACTCTGATCTGAAATTCACGGCCTGCAGTGGAAACTGAATGAAACAGGGCCTTCAGAAGGGAAGTGGAAGGCCTTTCAGAAAGAGTGTTTTTAGGAAAGAGCATGTAAATGAGGCCAATGGGATTGATCTGCTAGAAGACTGCACAGATTCAGTGGGATCACTGGCCTTCTGTGCCATAACAGACCAGTGATTCTATGATCCATTACTCCAGTTAAAGACCTATTTTATTATCAAAAGCTCAAGAGTCGGAATAATCTTACAGGGATTTGATTTGGTGAGCTTATGTGCTGAATTGAAGTACTGTCGCTCAGATGAGACTGGACACATTATTTAAGAGTTGAGGGAATAATCTTGTCCACAGGAAAGCTTCAGGTTTGGTCTGCAGTTGTGAACTTGTCACTATTCAAGACATTTACAAAGACAGGTATGTGAAAAGGGCCCGAAGGATCATTGGAGACCCGAGTCACCCCAACCACAAACCGTTCCAGCTGCTACCAACTGGGAAACGGTACCGCAGCATAAAAGCCAGGACCTACAGGCTCTGGGACAGCTTCTTCCACCAGGCCATCAGACTGATTAATTCATGCTGACACAACTGTATTTCTATGTTACATTGACTATCCTGTTGTACATAATATTTATTATAAATTACTATAATTGCGCATTTGAACGGAGGCATAACGTAAAGATTTTTACTCATGTATACGAAGGATGTAAGTAATAAAGTCAATTGAATTCTCTCTTTGTACTGAGGCTTTCTTGGGTTGGTAGGCATTGTCCATAGATGAGAAAGGTTGGTAATACTGATCTCAGCTGTAAAGATTGTGGGTGTAATTCTAAATGAGTTTACGTCTCACCAGTATTTTTGACTTGCTTTTGCCCACGAGCATTGGGCAATGACCCTTTGACCACAGTATGATGTGACAGTTGTCCTCTGCACCAAGTGCTCATGAAGCTTTTATATCATATTTTTGCCCTTTTCACTCTCCTAGTTTCTAACAGAACAGTCTGTGATGTGCACTGTAACTTCATTAATTGCAAACACCAAGTTGCACACAGTTACACATGCAGTGCCATCTGGGAACAATTTTGCTGCGAGGAAAAACCT
The DNA here is from genome assembly GCF_048418815.1 of Hemitrygon akajei. Taxonomy (NCBI): domain Eukaryota; kingdom Metazoa; phylum Chordata; class Chondrichthyes; order Myliobatiformes; family Dasyatidae; genus Hemitrygon; species Hemitrygon akajei. The sequence goes on along the minus strand of NC_133131.1, from coordinate 30,151,114 downwards.
GTCTTGTTATCCCCAGGATGAATTTGTCCTGATGGTTTTAGTCCATCCCTCTGTGAGTGTTCAGCAAACTCGTGGGCTGAGTGTATGTGATAAAAGCCAACAATTCACTCTTTCTTCTGGCACAGGTGCTGGAATCTGGAGCAACACACAAGGTGGAGACCTGAAATGTCAACTGTCCATTTCCCTCCACAGATACCGCCTCACCCGCCAAATTCACTCTCCCCCCCCCCCCCCATTTTTTAAAGATCGTCGAATATTGACATTTTCCTGTTAGTTCATTGGCGCTGGCAGGAAAGGTTCAAAAAGAAACCCATGACCATCAAACAGTCTGTGATCCCATTGTACACAGTGACTAACAGTTTGTGGTCAGTGTGCTGTTTACGAGGCCTGTGGCGACCATTAGTTAGTCTAGGCTGCTATTTTCCCACCACTACTTCAAAAGTACCTCACAAATGCAACTAAAAACATTGACAAGGGGGGGGGGGTGGAATGGAAGCTGTAACCCAGTCCCCAACCTTGAGAGCTGGGGTTTGGTGAAGCTCACATGCTTGTGTTAAATTGGGACCTAGTTTCACAATTTCATCTGCACTTTCGGCTGCTTTGTGGTGACATAATTTTATTAGTTGCCGGGTAATAAATTCCTCAGTCAAGGGTCTCGAATCCTTTTGATTCTGCCTCAAGGCCTTGGGCTCGCTGGTCTCTATATCACTCGATGCATCCTTATGACAGTTCGATAGTAACTTTGTTCAAGTTTGTTTTTAGTTCCAGAGCTTGACTGCACAACCTGTATCCATTGATTTCAGTTAGGGGAGCCGATAACATGGAGTGAGAAGGTTCCCTGGTATCTGGCTTCCTTAACACAATTCTGCCTATTGTGCATTTATCAGTTGAGGAAAACTTCCAGCCACATTGTTTTTGTCTTTTCAATTTCTTTATAGTTTGGACAAGACATATAAAAAATGTGTGATTTATATGGCGAGGATGCCACAATGTTATTTTGCCACTGGGACGTGATGTTAGAGTTGTACAAAATTTGCCTAGGCTGCGCTTGGAGTATTGTATGCGGTAAGTAAGGGTGTGATTCAACTAGAGAGGGTGCAGAAAAGATGCACAAAGACGTTAATTGGATGGAGCGAGGGGGTTTCAGTTTGGATAAGCTGGGCCTGTTTTGTCTGGCATGAAGGAGGCTGATAATGCTTATAGAATTACTGGAGGCATATATAGAGTAGGTAACCAATGTCTTTTTCCCATACGTACACCAGACATCCTGTTTGAACCTAGGTCAGTGGAGCTGCCCCCCATAATGACGGCATCATGATTTTTAAACACACAAAGTGCTGGAGGAACTCAGCAGGCCAGGCGGCGTCTCTGGGAAAAAGTACAGTCAACGTTTTAGGCCAAAACCCTTCGACAGGACCCGAAATGTCGACTGTTTACTCTTTTCAATAGGTGCTGCCTGGCCCGCTGAGTTCCTCCAGCATTTCGAGTATGTTGCTCGGATTTCCAGCATCTGCAGATTTTCTCTAGTTCACTATTTTTAAATACCGTTTCCAAGTCATCTGTTCATAAGTCCATGTCAGCTAGAATTTCACATGAATCTGCCAACTGAGTGGCAAGACAGGACCATTTTCCACTGAAGGTTCTTGCTTGACAGTCCTTCCAGTTTGCTCTTCCAGTTTAGCACTTAGCCTCATTATAAATGCTCCTGGTGCTCTTGACTCTTGATTGGGAGTTGCACATTTTCCACCTTCCGTGTAACTAACAAAATCCTTTCTAATGTTTGTTCTTGAGCTTGACTCCTAAATCTTTGTCCTTCCTCCATATTAAATTACCCGATATTCTGATTCTCCCCAGGCATTGTGCCTGCCTTTCTCTACGCATCTCGATTTGATGTGAACTTATTTTTAGGCAGGTTAAAATATATTTAACCAAAAATTTTGGATGGAATGGAGATAATGGAAGGGTCAAAGTTCACTGTGTTTAAACTATCCCGTCTGGCCTGAACTTTCACTAACATTTCAGCTCCTTTCCTTCCCCACTGGAGTGTTCTAAAAGTATATAATTTCTTTGTGGATTTTGCTTTTCCCATTCAAGTTTATAGTGTTCTGTTTGGTTTTGTTCAGAGGATGTGGGCAGCATTGGTGAGACAGGATTTATTGCCCACATCCTGTTCGTTAAGCCAAAGTATGGACAGGCCTGTTCCTTCACCTACTGCACGTCTTGGCTTTGGGCACGAAGCTTACACAATAACAGAATAATAATAATAAATATCCAGGAACGAGTGGCGTGCGGCAAGGAGGTGGTGTTCCCCCCCCCGTGACACTGCCGCTCTTGTTCTGCGCTGTGGCGAGAGCTACAGGACTGTTGAACTAAGCCAGCTAGGACGGCATGTGGAGCAGCCCCAGTGGGGTCGTGGTTGAGGGCTGTGAATTGCGAATCCAACTCTGGAGACACCGGTCAGTCACGGATGCTGTTGACCGCCTTGGGTGTTGTTGTCCCATGCCTCGTCCAGAGAATAGCAACGGCCCAGCACCATGTTCCTCACCTGCCCTTGCTAGAGGACAGACACTTCGAGTGACAAGTAGGTGAACCTGTGATCAAACTGTCACCTGCCGCGACCTGTCTCTTCCACTATAGATTGCTCTTATTAAGAGAAGCAAGGAATCACTCTGCGCTCACATTATTTGTGGAAATACGTCTCTGTACTTTGTTGAGATTACTTTTCATTCTCTCTCCAGAGCCTCTATTACCACCTTGTCAAACCCACCTTTTCTCGGCAAGTGATGCTAACATAGAGGCATAGAGTCAAGAGAAGTACAGGCCCCTCTGCCCATCTAGTCCATGCTAACACCATTCAACCTGCCTACTCCCATCGACCTGAACTGGACCATAGCCCTCCATTCTCCTACCGTTATCTACCTATCCAAACTTCGCTTTATCGAGCTCTCATGCACCGCTTGTGCTGGCAGCTCGTTCCACACTCGCACCACCCTCTGAGCGAAGAAGTTTCCCCTCTTGTTCCCCTTTAACTTTTCATATTTCACCCTTAACCCTTGACTTCTAGTTGTGGAAAAAAATCCTGCTTGCATTTATCCTATCTATACTCCTCATAATTTTGTATACCTAAATCAACTCTCCTCTCAATTTTCTATGTTTTAAGGAATAAAGTCCCAACCTATTCAATCTTTCCTTATAACTCAGGTCCTCCAGACTTGGCAAAATCCTGTTAAATTTTCTCCGTCCTCTTTCAATCTTATTTACATCTTTCCCGGAGGTAGGTGACCAAAACTGCACCCAGTACTCCAAATTAGCCTCACCAATGTCTTGTACAACTCCAACATAAGACCCCATCTCCTGTACTTTGATTTACGAAGGTCAACGTGCCAGAAGCTTTCTTTGTGACAGCACCAACCAATGCAGAGGAGTCACTCTGATCTGACATCTCTGCTAAGTTGTGTACTGCTTCTGTTACGTTGTGCTTAAATTGTTACTCGGTCTACAATTACACCATCTTTGTAGTAACTGTATCCCTAACTTTGTTTTGTCCCACATTTAACAAAAATCTAATGTTTCCCATATGTGAAGGAACAGGGTTTTTCCAGGCCCTCTTTTTTTAAAAAAAAATGAATCATGTTACATAGCCATCAGCTTTTTTACTGAGAACTATGAACTTCAGGCCTTCCCCAGCTCAGTCAGTGGTTAAGGATTGGGACACTGCTGTCTATCGATGTTGAAGCCCCCAGCTAGAGTTTACAGGTCTCCCCCCCACCTCCCACAAAGGTAGAGTGTTCCTATGAAACCTTTCTTAAGCCGAAATGGCATAAAGCGAAGAACCATTAATATATATGGGAAAGATTTTTGTAAAAGCGAAAATCCTCTTTGTAATGCGAAAACAGGTTACTAGCGTAGGTCTTCTGTAAAAGCGAAGCCGTGTAAAGTGAACATTCGTAAGGCGGGGGACACAGTGCTTTTTCTACTTTTCCAGTGTTCCTTTCCATTTAGTGTTAGTTTTGTACCTCCGAGACATAACACTAATTGGAAGAACAACAGGGAGTTGAGAAATAACATGTCTTAGTTTCGTTTTTACTTTATGCGAGGCGTTACGGCACGATGGCGTAATGGTGTATGCCAGTCACGTACTTTACATATAACCTGTAATGGATTATTTAAATGAACAAAGAATATTTAATCAAACAATGTGTTCACAATATTACTCAAATATTGCCGACATTTGAAATCCACGCAGTTAACACAGGAGTGGGCTTTTTATTTGACAGTGCTGTGCCAACCATGATGCCAGTCCCAGCTGCTCCTATCTGTCTGCATCTGGACTGCGTCCTCTGCTCCTTCCTGTTCATTGCTGTTATCGCGGAGTGTTAATTCGTCAGTGAACAAGTTGGTCATCAGCAGGGTTCTGCCTTGAGCTGATGACATAAGGTTTCATGGGGTGCAGAGTCAATTCTGTAGCCAAGCAGGGTCTCCCCTTCCCTTGTAGCACAGTGCTCCACCTCGTTTGGGGGTGCCGCTGGAACAAAACAGACCTAAGGATCAAGCTAGAGGGGTGTGGGAACTAACCTCTCAAATCTAAGTTCCTTTATTTATTTTTTTGGCAAAATTATTTAGTAGCTTTGGAGTTCAGTCTTGGCAACCTCTGTAAGGAGTCTCTGCACGTCCATCCCGTGGAGCTCCAGGTACAGCCCAAAGACGTACCAGGTAGGTCAATTGGTCATTGTGAAATTCTCCTCTGATTCGGTCACAGGGGTTGCTGGGTGGGTTGCTAGGCAGTGTGGCTCAAAGGGCCTGAAGGGCCTATTCTGTTCTGCATCTCTAAATACAAATGTAAAATAAGAAATTAATGTCAAATTGCAGTAAAATGTCAGAGAGCTTTTAAAGACTCATAAGGGGTTTTAGTCACGACTTGATTAGAAGCAGTTGGCTCTTCTGAGCTGGGGCCCTCCGGAGAGATGGGCACATGCCCAGGCTGTCGAACCAGTGCAGAACTGAGGGAGTGCTACACTGCCCCTCAGGTGAGATTAAACTGAGCCTGTTCCACCCCCCACCAAGTGAACCTCAGACCTGACATGGTGAAAAGCACAAAGAAATGTTATCTGTAGTGGCTGGCCGTTGTTTTTCCTTCTGTCATCACTTAAATATAAATGGTCTTGTCATTATCACTTTGCAGCTTGTGAAGCATGCTGTATACAAAATGTCTCCCACATTATAACAGTGGCAGCAATTCAAAAATACTTCATTGGCTGCAAAGTACCTAGGAAAATCATGAGTCACAAAGAATGTATTTTTTCTTAATTTTTACATTTTTTGTACAGGTTTATTTTAATTCAATATTTTTTAAAATATTTCTTTAATGCCCAATATAAATGATTCAGTTGTTCCAATACTGTGTGTTAGAACACCAGACAAAAGACTGACTTGGAGCTGATGCCAGGTCTAACATTCTCAGTTGAGATGTTCTACACTGCTTTTTGGAGGTAGCTAACATAATGTGTTGAGCTCCACGGACTGGGGATGGAAGCAGAAGTCTTTCATCTGTAACTAGGCTGCCCGTGGTGTTGGAAACTCATGTGGAGAGCTTCTGGATTCGCCTTCAAAACAGCATCTGCAGTTTTTAGTTTTAGACCTGTTTTTCTTTCCATAGACGATGCCTATGAATATTTCCAGCACTTTATTTCAACTGTCTTATTTTTTGCATTTAGCCCATCTTCAAAATGTGGCAGATGGTAATTAAACGTAACATTAAAAGATATTAGTTAGTCAGTGTTCTGTATTTTTACCAGGTTGTTGATAGAATCTCCAAATGTGGTTGATGGGCCTTTGCTTGAGGGATTTTCTTCAACAGATATTACTGACTGTGGAACTTTACATCATGCATATTACTGTAGTGCTAATGATCGTAATAGAAATTACAAGCTGTTTCTGCTTCTCACATTAAAATTTGTATTCGCTCTAGCAGGCAATCAGTCAGTCCAGAGCACAAGTAATGTTCTTGCTCTCTCTCCCTCCAGCAGAAATAGCATCTGCAAAATGTTGTTTCCTGGTCCATTGTTTGATGCCATTTTAATCAGCACAGAGGTTGTCACTAATAACCTCAACAGCTGTTTTCCTAAACCCAGCCTGCATGCCGCTGCTTCCAGCCTGGCAATAAATGTTTTCCAAATGAAAAGTTCGAAATTGCACGTTCATCTTCAAAGTAAAACAATTCGCACTTAATTTCTTGTAGGTTTTCATGACTTTTCTTGCTTTCATGCAAAGTGTTTGCATTGCACTCCCTGCGTTAATTCATACCCCGATTCCTAAGAGATTTGAATGTGTGAGGCTGCAATCTTGCTGCAGACAGAGGAGGGCTTTGTGCTGGTGGAAATTTCCAATGCTGACTGGCTGTAAACAGATAATATATTTCTCTAGTGGAGTCCATGGCACAGTAACGTATCAGCTGAATTAGCTTAGCTTTATTAAAACAGTCAGATTTAGCACTGTTAGGACAGAAAGTTAACAATAACCAAAGTAATGAAATCAGCTTTGTGTGCGGAATGAAAACAGTTTCATTTGTAAAAGAGAAGATAAATGAAATGTTGTTTACAACTAAGATAAACAGAATGGTATTTGGTAATTCTATCTTTCCAGGCTGCCTGAGAGAAAAGGGCTGGCTGTTTACCAAAAAACATGTCGAAATTAAACCACTAATTACTTTTATGTTGGCATACTTGTGTTCTTTCTTGCCACCAGCAACACCCCCCCCCCCCCCACCACCCGTTCTGCTAGCTTTATTGCTTGAGCCACACTGGCGTCTGTATCGTTGAAAGGTAATTTTAAGATGGAACTGCACGTTCATATTTTCTGCCTCGTAAATCTCTTTGGGTGTCCAATGCTCCCCATGTTCTGCCGTAAAGGCGTACAGTTATGTTGTACTTTTCATTATCATGGGTTGTCATGAGGTGTATTATGGACAGTTAAGTGCCTTTGAAGTGTGGTCATTAAGGGGAGCCTCTAAACCGTTGGTCTTTTTTAGTACCTGTGGGAAGTGATTTTCTCCCAGGAAGTGTACAAGGTCAGTCAGGCAGTGTCACCTCCTCTAATGGGGACGAACACTAACTTCATTGATGTAAATCTCTGATTCTTTCTGATAATCCGTAAAATTAACAATTTATTTAGTACAAGTAGTGGACTTAGAATTTTATCGTGGAGCGGCACGGTAGTGTAGTGGTGAGACAACGCTATACGGTACCAGCGGTCCGGGTTCAATTTCCGCCGCTGCCTATAAGGAGTTTGTTCATTCTCATGGTGACCACGTGGGTTTCTTCTGAGTGGTCGGGTTTCGTCCCACAGTCCATTAGTCATAAATTGTCCCATAATTATGCTAGTGTTATATCTGAGGTCGCTGAGCGGCGTGTGTCAAAGAAAATAAGGGCCTATTCTGCACTGTATCTTTAATTAATAAATAAATAAATATTTGGGCTCCACATAATGAAATTTCATAAAAACTTACAGTACTGTGCAAAAGTCTTTGGCACACACATATGTATAGCTAGAGTGTCCAAAACTTTTGCACAGTGCTGTATATTATGTCTTTTCTAGTTGCCAGATACCACTTAATACTACTGAGCTAGTAAAAAGCTTAATACTTTTAAGCAACACACACAAAATGGTGGAGGAACTCAGCAGGTCAGGTAGCATCTACGGAAATGGATAGATAGTTGATGTTTCAGGCCGAGACCATCCTTCAGGACTGAGAAGGAAGGAAGAAGATGCCAGAATAATAAGGTGGGGGAGGGGGGGAGGGAAAGAAGGCTAGCTGGTGAAGCCAGATGGGTGGGAAAGGTCAAGGGCTGCAGAAGAAATAATCTGATCGTGGAGGAGAGTGGACCATGGGCGAATGGAAAGGAGGAGGGGCCCCAGTGGGAAGTAATTGGCAGGTGAGAAGAAGAGTGGGGAATAGAGGATGGTAGGGGGAAATTTGTCCACTGGAAGGAGAAATTGATATTCATGCCATGAGGTTGGAGGGTACCCAGATGTTATTCCTTCATCCTTAGGGTGGCCTCATGTTGGCCCAAGAGAAGGCCATGGACCAACATGTCGGAATGGGAATCACAACTGAAGTACTCTTATTCCTGTCCTCAACCACCTTCCTATTTTAACCAATATACTGTACTTTGCAAAAGTTACAGGCACCCTAGCTATAAAAATGCACTTAACATGTTTGTATAGTACTGTAATCATTAACTGTGTTAATAGGGCAGTCCTAAAATTTTGTTTTGTGAAGTGCATTGTCATGAGACTTTGTCCAAGATTTGATGTACCCAATGTACTCTGTCACTCTTCGCACCCCGGGCTACGTGCATGAGAGGTTAATTCTCGGGTGACGCATTGCACTTAAGCTGTCCATGTAGCATCTGTTTAACACGGCAATATAATTTCTAACCCTAGCAATGAAAACTCAAGGTTCTGTTCTGATTGCCTTTTTTCTGAAACTAAAAACCGTGTGGCGTTTTTCCACTTGGATGGAAACTCCCTTGTGTTCATTGAATCTTGATGCTTACCAACGCTTGGTACAGTTTGTCCTTAATCTCATTTAGCACCCCAAAGCAGATCATTAATTCTTAGAAGTATAATTGGTTTTAGATCCCATGAGACTGCCTGGGATGTCCATGCAAGTGACGAGTGTCATAATATTAATGCTTTCCTTGGTAAACACTTCGAGGAAGAAATTGAGTATGCTAAGCTGTTTAAATTTCAGCTTCTATTTAAATCATCGTGAAATCTCAGTTCTTTCCTTTCTTAACGTTGAGGACCACAGACTATATCAGTAAATCTGATTGTCAGCTGAGTCTTTAAATGCCGAATTGAACAAAATGCAGTCAGTTTAAAATCTTGAGCAAATGCAGCACGAGTTTAAAAATGATTTCATTTTAATGAACTGTTATAGTCGCTAATAGCATGCGTCAAGCCGATGAATCATTTTTCTGTGCACAAAATTTCTTTAGCAGCAGTAGACTTTTCTTCACTTCAGGATTACATACACTGGCACAGCATGTCGTTTTAAAGGCCATTTCGATGCCATCAGTAACTTCATATTAAAAACAAGAACTACAATACTGTAGTCTGAGGCACAAATACATAGCTAGTTTTCCTAACAATTTTGCAGAGTATTGGATTTGTCAACGTGGAGCGGAGAGTGAGTTTGTAAATCTGGCGGGAGCAAAGGATGTTTGGGAATGGTGAGAGTGGAGTGCTGTGGTGGGACAGATAGCAGAGAAGGAGTTGTTGCTGGCGAGGGTGCAGACACACCCAGCCCTGAGACACCAGTCAAAGTCATCTGATTCCAAACAACTGGTTTACTGATCATTACAGAATATCTCTCTGGTGCTTCCCACTTCTTCCCCTCTCCCTTCCCCTTTTCACAACCATGATTCCCCTCTCCCTGCCCTCTTTCCACTGTCTGTTTACAGTGGAGACCCATGTCAGAACCAGGTTTATCATCACTCATATATGTCATGAATTTTTTTTGTGTAGCAGCCATACAGTGCAATGCTACAGTACCATGCAAAATTCCTAGGCACCCTTGCTACAGAATATGCGTGTGCCTAAAACTTTTGCACGGTACTGTAATATTGTAGCCAAGGCGGTGGCCTCTGGCTTGTCCAAATTCATTTCTGGTTAATGCTAAACAGTGTAATTTTTAACCACTTGATTCCGTGTAGGGGTAGGTTCATTCACACTATCAGGAATTTAGAAAGGTCTATAATAGTCTTTAGTTAAAGAGAGTAGATGGGTCTAAACTCAAAACATTGATCAGTTTAAGGTGGGTTTCTAAAAGAACACAAGGAGCAGGCAATACAGCCACTAGATCTTACACCACCATTCCCTACTATTATAGTCGATCCCATCTTCATCCGGGCTCCGTTTTCCAGTAGTCTAAAGCCCTTTTTATCTCAGTCTTACAGACATTCAATGATACAGCTTCCAAGGGAAGTAATTTACCTTCATCTCCATTTAAGTAGGCGTTTCTTAATCTTGAGTCTATGCCTTAGGGTGCAAAAGTCTTTGGTAGCCAGTATACAGTATGTTGAAATTTAGGCTGTTACAATTTAAGTCGTTGCCACTGTATCGGAAGACAGTAGAAAGTTTTTATGATGGTAAGATGGAATACAGTCAGGGTTACTCATAGAATGGGTAGAATGTGGCTGTCAGTACCCCAAGGATGAGCAGCAGTGGGTGGGCAGGCAAGCAGAAAAGAGAAAGAGACAGGAGTGTACTCTCAGTGGCCACTTTATTAGGTACAACTGCGCACCTGCTCTTTAATGCAAATACCTAATCAGCCAATTACGTGGAAGCAACTCAATGCATAAATCCACACAGGCATGGTTAAGAGGTCCAGTTGTTGTTCAGACCAAACATCAGACTGGGGGAAGGAACGCGATCTAAGTGACTCTGACCGTAGAATGACTGTTGGTGCCAAATGGAGGTGGTTTGAGTATCTCAGAAACTGCTGATTTCACACGCAACACTCTCTAGAGTTTACAGTGAATGGTGCGAAGAACACCCAGTGAGTAGCAGTTCTGTGGGTTGCTATTGAGAGAGGTGTGAGGAGAATGGCCGGACTGGTTCGGGCCGACGGGAAGGCAGCAGTATCTCAAACAACCATGCGTTATGGCAGTGGTGTGCAGAGGAACATCTCTGAGCGCACAGTGGTGTTGAACTTTGAAGTGGATGGGCTACAGCAGTAGGAGGTTATTAGGTGCAGGAGGTGACTGGCAAAGTGTCCACTGAGTGTGTATGGTTGGAGATGGATGGGCAAAGGTCTGTGGTCATCACGCAAAACTGTGGCGTAGTGGAACTGAGCAGCCTTTCTCCAACCTGCACATCCTCTGTAGCAAATCCTCGCAAACTTCAGATGATTTCTGTTTATGACATTGGAGGAAGAGTAAATACTCTGCAGCATGCCAACAGCCAAGCCAAGTCGCATGCTTGTCTTTAAATAACGATATGGAATTCTTTGTGTATTTTATGCCTAAAGGACAGATTTTCTATCTGCGTGAGGGTGCCTCTGGTTTCTGACGCTGCCTCATTTGGGCACCAGGCTTGTCAGGCTAGATGACATCTTGAGTGAAGTGGAGGTCCACCACACTGTGACTCAGGCAAGGTAGCCAGGGTTACCTGTGTTTGTGATGCTCAAAATATAGACCCAGTTAATCAAACCTCTCAAAGTGAAATGTTTCTCCTTGTAACTCGCTGTAAGATTTCACTGCTAATGTGATGGCTTCTCTGTAATGTTCCACTGTTAAGGTAATGGTTTCTCTGTAGCAGCAATGCTTGGGTTATGGCTGGAGATAAAAGGGCTTTGGAATGCAGGGGTTACCCAATCAGGAGTTTGTTGCCCTGTCTTGTGATTCTGGAAGTGTTTGATTTGGTGGGCTTTGGGGAGAGAGAGAGAAGAAGAGAGAATGGAGAGATTTGGTAGACCGCCGGGCAGGGTGGACGTGGAGCGGGGTTCCGAAGTTCGGTGAGGCTCGGAGAGGACCGATGGTGGGAGAAGGACTACTGAACTGTGTGAGCACAGGCTGCTTATTATTAAATCTTATGATTTGGGCCCTTTTTCTTTTATATTTTGTTTCCCTACTAACCATACAGTCAAAGTAAGTTATAAAGCTTCATCGTTTGATCACATAATGTGTACTGTTTGTTATTTCGGGTACTGATTTGTAACAGGACACATCGCACAGCATCCACCCAAATGAGATTTCTTAAGTTTGGCCGGGCAGGGGGTTATCACCCCCCTATATAAACCGCTAGGTGAAGCGAGTGTTACATATTTAAAATGTTAGTTTTAATTTAGGCAATTTTAGGCATCCTTAACTTCCTTGATTATCATACTCTTAATATATTCCTGGATGATCCTCTTTAATCCTCCCGTGGGATGTGGGTGTGGCTGGCAGGGTGGTAGATAATCCCTGTCAGTAAGGGTCCTGTTGGTTTTGAAGGATGAAGCAACTCATCGCACTCCAGTGAGGGGAGCAGTCCAGTGCGGCCAAGTGGATCCTGTGGATCCTCAAGTCGAGCCCATTGTTGTAAGACCACAAGACATAGGAGCAGATTAGGCCATTCAGCCCATCAAGTCTGCTCTGCCGTTCAGTCATGGCTGATTTATTTTCCATATCAGCCCCATTCTCCTGCTTTCTCCCCGTCACATTCAAATACCTTTTTAATGAAGAATTGATCAGCCTTTGCTTCAAGTAGGCTCAATGGCTTGGCCTCCGCAAGCCGACTGTGGTGGTTAGTGCGATGCTGTTAGAGTTCAGAGTTCAATCCCCTTTGAGGAGTCTGTATCTCGTCCCTGAGGAATGCACGGGTCTTCCCTGGGTTCTCCAGTGTCCGCTTACAACTCAAAAGACATACTGGGTAGGTTAATTGGTCATTGTAAATTGCCCCATGATAGGGTTAGGAGTAAGTAGGGGCTGTCCGGAGTGGCCTTGCTCAAAGAGCCAGAAGGACCTATTGCTAAGTAAAGACAAAGGAAGAAATTCCTCCTCATTTCAGTTCTAAAGAGGCGCCCCTCTGCTCTGAGCCTGTGCCCTAGATTCTAGATTCTAGATTCCCCCATTACTGAAACATCCTCCCCACATCCACTCTATCTAGGCCTTTCAATATTTGGTAGGTTTCAATGACAGCCTCTTCATTATTCTAAACTACAGCGAGTACAGGCAAAGGAAGCTCATATGTTAACCGTTTCATCCCCAGGATCATTCTGCAAACCTCTTCTGGACCCTCTCCGAAGCCAGCACGGCCTTTCCAAAAATAATTTTTGATGCCATTGCAGATGTTTTAACTTAATTGAGGATAACTTTTTAAATCATACACTGTTTAATTGATTATATTAAATTCCACAGACTTAAAATTAGACCTCCAGATCATTAGCAGGGACCTCTGGAGTACTCATCAAGTTATTTAGCCAATTTGTTAGCATTTCTAATTCAGTACAATGCAGGCTGTGTGACAGAGTGCTTGGTTCAATGGGCTAGCAACCAGAGACAATGAGTTTAAATTGCACCATGGCAAATGGGGAATTTACACGTGGTGTCCACTTTACAAGAATGGAACCCCCCTTTGGTCTTCTGCTGCTGTGGCCCACCCGCTTCAAGGTCCGATGTGTTGTGCATTCAGAGACTCTCTTCTGCACACCGCTGTTGTAACACGTGGTTATTTGAGTTACTGTCGCCTTCCTGTCAGCTTGAAGCAGTCCGGTCTTTCTCCTCCGACTTCTCTCGTTAACACAGCGTTTTCACCAAGCAGCTCAGTGGATTTTGCGTTTTGTTTTTCACACCATTCCCTGTAAACTCTAGAGACCGTTGTGCATGAAAATCCCAACAGTTTTTGAGATACTGAAATCACTCCGTCTGGCACCAACTATTATCCCACAGTCAAAATCCCTTAGATCGCTTTTCTTCCCCATTCTGATGTTTGCTCTGAACAACATCTGAACTTCTTGAACATTTCTGCATGCTTTTAGGCATTGGACTCCTGCCACGTGATTGGTTGATTGGATATTTATTTGCACTAACGAACAGGTATACCTAATAAAGTGGCCACTGAACGGAAATTCAAATAATTAAATAAGTCTGTATCGTTTTCCAAAATAAAAGCTGGTATTAGAGACTATGAAATTGCTGCACTGTGGTGAAAATCCATCCAGTTCAATGATGTTCTTCAGGGGAAGGAAAAATCATCTTCCTTAAATATTCTGACTTGTGTGTAACACCAGACCCACCAAGGTGGTTGACTCTCAACTCTTTCTTCAGGTCAGAGTTAGTTAAGGATGGATAACAAATGCTAGCAATTCCACATGCAATCAAGGAATAAGTATAACTGTGAGCATCAGCATATTTTGTGAAGTTGTCACAGTGCCAAAGAACTATTAGTAGTTAGGATCGAAATCAGTAGTCTGTTCTTAAAAGGACACCAATTTTACTTCTACTGACTTAAGTGGCCCTGTCTTTCTGGATTTTTTGGACCCAGCTTCTGCTTTCCATTGTCAACTCTTGCTTAATGTGTCAGCACGAACCCTTTCATTGAGGTTTCTAGTCTCACTTAATATTGTTGTGCACAAAATCTTTTACCTTCATAGTAAGGATTTACCCCCCCCAGTTTATTGTTTTACCCCCAACCGAATATCAAGAAAACAGAGCATTCCTATCTTACTACCTGATGGAAGAAGCTACTTTTAGTCCATCCACTACTAAAGACCGAAGAAACTGTCTGCAGCAAGTAAGATTTTGACTTGAGCTTATAACGCAACTCCCCTAAGGTTCTCAGGTTGCCACTAGACTCATCGCAGTCACTGAAGTACTTTTGAACTGATAGCTTGGAAACAAGTTTGCTAATTTTCATTCAACACATTTCACCACATAGAGAAGTGGAATACTGACTACTTGCTTTAATTTCCCCCCAGTTTTGCTGAGCGAGAGATTAATATTGGCCAGGTCACTGGATAATCTCCAGCTCTTCTTCATGATCGCGCTGTGGGATTTAATTCAAACACCTGGGACAGCAGATGGGGCTACTTCGACAGTGCAGCACTCTCTCACAGGGGCTCCAAGATTTGGCGCGCAGCAACCTGGAGCGGGGCTCGGAATCTTTCGACTCTCAAGGCAGTATAGGGACAGCTACATTCCTGGAGAACGTAAAAAGTAGGAGCAGGAGTATCCCAAATGGCCCCTCAAGCCTGTTGTGTCATTCAGTAAGATCATGATTGATTCTGTCTTGGCTTCAATTGCACTTCCCTGTTCTCTCCCATGCTTGACTCCCATGTGGTTCAAATGTCTGTCAGTCTATGCCATAAAAATTTTAAATGAACATGCTTGCATAACTATCTGATGTAAAGAGTTCAAAGGTTTATGACCTTCCGAGAGAAGGAATTTCTCCTTGACTCCGTCTTAAGCAGGGCTTCTTATTATGAAATTGTACCTCCCATTTCTTAAAAAAAACTGCCAGCAGGGGAATTATCCTATCAAATTCCATCATACTGATCCCCTTCAGAATCCTGTTAAGAGTGCCAACTTTTCTTCATACATCAAATGTCAAACCCTTCAGCAGAACCAGCGGGATAAATATTCTCTGCATTGCCTCTTACACAGGTATATCTTTCCTTAAATATGGAGGCAAAACTGTGCACAAATGTTGGCTTCTCAGCGCCTTTTAAACTTGCCTGAAAATCTTCCCACTTTGAGATGACAACAGTATGAAGAGTGAGGGAGAATCAGTTACTTACATGGATCAGACACAAAATGCTGGAGGAACTCAGCAGGTCAGGCAGCATCTATGAAAAAGCACAAACAGTTGCCATTTTGGGCCGAGGCCCTTCATCAGGCCAGTCCCGTTCATTCATTTTCATAGATGCTGCCTGGCCTGCTGAGTTCCCGCAGCATTTTGTGCCTGGATTGCCAGCATCTGCAGAATCTCTTGTACTTGCATGTACATATATCCCGCCCCCATTCCGAACATTTATAACTGGAGCTTGAGCACGGTTTAAAAAATCCAGCTAGCTTTAAATAAATAATCTACAGCACTGCAGTGAAAATACCGAGAAAAGGAGCGACTGAGGAATTGGGACGACACGGTAGGGTAACGCATTACACCGCCGGCAATCAGAAGGTTGGGGTTCAGTGTCTGTAAGGAGTTTGTACGTTTTCCCCGTGACTGTGTGGGTTTTCTCTGGGCGCTCCAGTTTCCTCCCGCAGTCCGAAGCATACAAGTTAGGGTAAGAATGGTGTGGAGAGCCGGTGTTGGTGCAACGCTTGTGGGCTGCCCCCATCCTCGGAACGTGTTTGTCGTTGGCTCAAAAGACGCATTTCACTGTATGATGCAACATATATGTGACAAATAAATCTAATCTTTAATTCAATTTCCTCAGTTATCAACAACATCTTGTCTGTTCCCTGGATTTTAAAGCATAACAGTTCATAAGCTTCAGAATTGTGTACCATCTCGTTCAAAGGTTTATTTCATTTATTTTAAAAAAAAAGCCAGTTGTCATTCGTGCAGGCCCAGTTTGCTGGTGAATTATACAGCTCTTGCACTTCTGACACTCGGTTTCCATGTAATGTTCTTGCTTTTAACTCAGTGAAAATGCTAACAGCACACTACCATGGAGAAGAAACTATTAAAAATAATGAGTAAGCCTTCCAAATAATGCCCTACAATTTCAGACTGTTTTCTAGGGCCTGAATGACAGTGCAGAAGTGGTATAGATTAAGTTCATAACTTCCCAGGTTAAATCATATCTGATAGGAATTCTTCATGGGCATCTGAGCAGAGAGTTCTCTCCACTGGAACGTGATTCCATTATGAAATGTTGACATTAAAAAAAAGCAGCTTCCCAAAGAATCAGTCCAACATTTGACAGTGAAATGTATGGCCAGCTGTTGTGATGAGACCTGTTCACTGATGACACATCAAGCCAAATCTCTGATGGATTATTGCACAGATTGCAATTAATTACATTTTGCTTCTCCCTTTTATTGGTTTAAGTTTCTGGAACCAGTCTGTCCCTCTGAAATTGTCACTCATCATCTGCCCTCACCTACACAATCCACGTGCAGGGACCCGACTTTGCCAATCCTGGTCCGAGTTGTGACAGTGAGGAAGTTCTACCCACAAAACTCCCTTGAAAGCTTTGGCTGCCAGCTAAACCCCACCTCTGTTTTGTTTTTCAATTTCTTTGTCATTGCAGACATTTAAGGATTATTAGCAGTGATAATATTAGCAATTTAAAAGTTGACATTTTTAAAAAAAAAAGTCATAATTATGTAAAAGTGCAGAATTAAAAATGTTCGATTATAGTGAAATAATTTTAAAAAAGGGAACTTGTTTTCATCCAAGTTTTAAATTCTGTTCTCACCTACTGTGCCCCACTCTCTCTTGCTTTCCACTTCACCTTTGCTCTCTTCCTTCCAGCTTTACTCTCGCCCTCCCCGTCTCATGCTCCTCCCTACCTTCAGCTCTCTCCCACCCTCCATGCTTTCCCTCACCAACAATCTCCCTGACTTGTTCTCTCTTGCACGCCAGGTTTAATCCAGAGTGGAATTATACATTTTACAATCTCAGCAAAGTAAAGCTACACCACTGGACTCCGTTAAATAGAAGTGGCCGCGGCAGGTACAATTATGATGTTCAAAAGGCATTTGAACAGATCAGAACTAGGTTTACTATCACCAGCACGTGTTGTGAAGTTAGTTAACTTTGCTGCAGCAGTACAATGAAATAGGTGATATAGAGAGAGGAAAAAGCTGTGAATAATGCTCTGCAGCTTACTTCAATCCTGTATAGTACCCACACCCCCCCACCCCCATACCAGACAATGCAGCCAGTTAGAATGCTCTCCATGTTACATCTGTAGGATGTTTTTGGTGACGTACCAGATCTTCTCAAAATCCCGATGAAATATAGCCGCTGTTATGCCTTTATAGCTGCACCAATAATGTTAGGTCTAGGTTAGGTCCTCCGAGATATTGGCACCCAGGAGCTGGAAAATCGTGGATAGATGAATACATGGATAGGAAAAGTTGAGAGGGAGATGGACCAGTGTGGGCAAATGTGATTAGTGTAGATAGGCATCTTGGTTTGCATAGCTGAATTGGACTGAAGGTTCTCTTTCTATCCTATATAATTCTATCAAACCTTGGATCTCTGGGCAGAAAAATAGCACGTGGAAGGTACTCTCCCTGCCGAAGGGTGTCGGCCTGAAACAGTGAGTGTATTATTTTTCCAAATACGCTGCCTGGCCTGCTGAGTTCCTCCTGCATTTTGTGTGTGTCACTTGGATTTCCAGTACCTGCAGATTCTCCCTTGTTTGTGAAGTGGAAGCTAATCTGAAGAACTGTGAGGTGGGACATTTTAGGAGATACAGCGAGGTGATGGAGTACATCATAAATGGGAGGATTTGAAAAATGTGAATTGATAAATGGACTTTGGTGTCTATATCCACAGATCCCTGAAAACATCAGGATTCCTCACTGAGGGACAGGAGAGCAGATGGGGTGATTTCCTTTATTCAGAGATCAGAGTAAAATTTACTATCATGATGCCACTTACAACTATGAGATTCATTTTCTTGTGGGATACTCAACAAATCTATGGAATAATTAGAGCAGAATTAAAGACTGCCCAACTCGGGCATTCAACCGGAGTGCAGAAGACAACAAACTATACAAATACAAAATGAAGAAATAATAATAAATAAATAAGCAACAAATATCAAGAACATGAGCACAGAATATAAAAGAAGCAGGATTATGTTGGTACGATTTGTACCACAGCTTGAGTTTGGTGTACAGCTGTTGTCACCTTGTTATACAAAGGATATGATTGTACTGCAGAGGGGCAAAGGAGAACTGAGGATTTAGCCAGCATTGGAAAATCGAGCTGTGCAGAAAGATTGAGTGGGCCTGGGTTGTCTCCTTGGAACAGACAATTGAATTGAATTGAATTTCGGTTTATTGTTATTTAGAAACCACAGCTGCAGTGCAGTTAAAAAATGAAACAACGTTCCTCCAGAATGATATCACAAAAGCACACGACAAAACAGACTACACCAGAAAATCCACATAACGTTTAGCAATCCCCAATCCAGAGTCTGGAGAGGCTGCTGCGTATTAATATCGTGCTACCATCTTAGCACATTCACAAGACAGGAAGGACACTGAATTGATCTTGTTAAGATTGTAGTTGTTCTTTTTATGCCTTGTGGCGCATCGGGTGGCGATTTTGCCGTTTCCTTAGCATTTGTCTGTGTGTCTTACGAGGTCAAGCTGCTAGCTCGATGCGAAACCCAGCACGGATGCAAAGCATGCAAGTGGCTGGCCGGATTTGAACCCAGGACCGTTCACCTCAAAGCCCAAAGCTGATGCCACCATACCACCGGCCAAATGTGCAAGATTATGAGGATCTTCTTATGCAATAAATAGGGAGAAACTATTATCCTCTGTACAATGGTTTAACAACAGATTTGGAGAGAGCAGTTAAATATATCACTGGGAGAAGGATTAGAAGGGAGAAGAGGAGAAAGACCTTACCTACTTGTAAACTGCATGGCCAGTAGATGGAGAAACCCTTCACATTAGAAAGTGCCTGGGGTACATATATGCAGAGCTACATAACCTGTGTTAGAAGTAAGATTAAGCTCAACATCCCTTCTTGACCAGCACAGATATAATGGGCAGAATGGTCTCCTTCAGCGTGTTAAATTTTCTGTGATTCTTTGAATCTAGTGAGGTACTCTGTCGTAATAATTCATTGCCATGCGTCCCACTCCAAAGCACGGTAACACAACACTTGCATTTCTTACATGCCTTTTAAAATTCCAAGTTACTTCCTGGGTGAAGAGAAACACCAAGGCACTTTAAAAGAGATGTGAAGTTATAGTCATGGAGCTCCACAGCTCAGAAACAGGCTCTTCGGCCCATCTATTCTATGCTAAACTGTTACTTTGCTTAGTCGCATCAACTTGCAACCTGAACCACAGAGCCCCCATAGCCCTCTGTACCCCTCCCATCCATGTACCTTATCAAGCATCTCTTAAACGTTACAATCAAAATGCTTGGCACTTTTATGAAAGGTGGGAGGTAGGGAGGAGGTGAAGGGTGTAGGGAGCTGCTGTGATGGAACAAATATCACTGGAGGCTTGCATAGGAGGAGTTGATAGAAGACACTTTGTTGGAAACCTACATTAAAATGCTGTCCCGTGCACCATGGTAATTACAGGCAGTTGGAAGGTTTTGCCACCATGAAACCAAGAGATGACTAGAACAGTGTTGGTAGTATTGCCCCAGAGTGTTTTGATCAATGAGTAAGTCGGATTACTAACTTCCAATGATCCTGCACCTGGGATCTGCTTTTGCAAACTTGTTTTCCGTGACAAGAGTACAAGTGGCCTGAAGAGGGTTTTGGGGAATGCAGAGCCGGACCACAGCCGGCAGAGTGAACACCTGCTTCGGATGTTTACTTTCACCTTACGAGATGGAGCATTGCAACTGATGTTGACACTTCGTCCGTCAGGAACCTGGAATGCTAAAAGACAGGAGTAAATTAATATCAAATGGAAATCGAGCCATGATCTGTAAAGCTCCTGTTTAATCCGTGCCAGGCTGTAAGGACAATGGGCTACGTGCTATGTCGGTCAGTTTGTTTTTGAAGCTGACTGTGCTGTATTGCAGAAACAAAATCTACACAGAGACAGCTTTTCTTTTCTTGTCTCACACAGGACCCAAGTGCAGACAAGTGCCCCTCAGGGGATTCTGTGACTGCAAATGAATGGGCACTCTTTGTCTTTATTTATGACTCTCTCTGTGCTCATTCCCACAGGACCTGGTCAAATGCCAGACTAGACAGTGCCTACTGCATGGTGCCAGAGAGGAGTCATTGCTTTTCCCCATCATCGACATTTCCAACGCTGTTGCTCAGCGACTTGATCATCAGCTGTTTTATCCAGACAGTGCTGGAGAAGCTCAGCAGGCCAGGCAGATCTATGGAAATGAGTACAGTCCGCATTTCGGGCTGAGATCCTTCATCAGGACCCTTCTAGCCAGCCTAGCCTCTCATCCGTCCTCAGCGTTGCTACGTTAAGTCGCTCACCTGTATTCCTTCACTTTAAGCGCAGGGCCGAATCGGAAAAGTCAGGTACAGGCTGAATCGAGGCGACGGGGCCCAGACCCCGAGCAAACAGACAGAGCCCAATGTTTGGACAATTTAAACGCCAAGCCGAATCGGGAAGGTCAGGTATAGACCAAAGCGAGGTGGCGGGGTCAACTCCCTAGAACGACAACCCAATATTTGGACGAGCAGGTTGAAAAGGTCAGGGTGTCGAAGACTGAGGTGAGCGATGGGCCGGTTAAGCTCGCTGCTCGACAAGGTTTCCTCAGATCTGTGCTGAACTACAGGTTATTCGGTTCCAGTTCAAGTTTAATTGTCAACATGCATAAATACTGTGAAACGAAACAGCATTTCTCCGGGGCCAAGGTGAAAAACACAGTACCAGCAGCCATACACAGCAGAAGGCACATATAGCACATATAAGAGAGCAGTAAACACACAAAAAAAATAGACCCTGAGTGTAATTTCCTGTAGATTAATGGTGCCTGGATGTTGTCAGCGAGAGCAAGCCTGCAGCAATCCGCAGATTAACACATTGCAGTTGTTTTCCACTGTGCGAACACTGGAGGGCAGTATCGATGGGAAGGACCAGCCCCCAGTGCTTGCCATACCTCTGCTCTCTTCCACACTGCCTTCAGCATCTCTTCCCTGGGCAGCTACAACAGGCGACCCAACAGCCTGAGGCCTCTTCCGCTCTACAACCGGGGCCCTGCAGCTCCCCATCGCCGGTCTCACCATTGATCAGTGAGCCAGACTTGCAGTACTCCACATTACCAATGTCCAGCTGGGTCTTGTGATCACAAGAACAATGTCCAAGACCATCACTCGCTCCATTTGTTAGACTGCATGCAGCCTTCACACACTGACTGCTACACCTTCCTGTAGCAGGCGGCAACGCATTCTGCATGAAGTTCAGCTTCATCGCTACCGGGCAACTCTTCCATGGGGCAGACCTTCACTGCCTGATTTTCTTGGTAACCAGCAGATCGGGGGGAAAAAAATGTAAAGGTCAAACAGTTGCGACTTCGAACATGCACGCTGCTGTCTTACCAGAAGTATGATGGAAGTAGCTTAGTGTCGATAACTCCCAGGGGTATGGAATTCCAGAGCTTCCCAAGCCCCTGATGGAAGAAATGCTTCCATTTTAAAAGGGTGATTGATCCCTTTATCTGAAATAATCACTTCGAAGTCCAACAGGTGGAAGCATCCTCTCTGGATATACCTCCTTAGAATCTTAATTGTGTCAATAAAATCACTTCTCTCTCTTCTAAATTGCATTGAACATAGGCCCAGCCTGTTCAGTTGTTAGGATCACTCTAGTATTCCAGGAGTCAACATGGTGAACTTACTGTGAACCAACTGTAAGTCTGCTTGTGGCTCCAGAAGTATACGAAAGCAAGTTCACAGTACTCCCATTGGATTCTTGCCTTTTTGTGGGTGGCACGATGGTGTAGTGGTTAGCACAGTGCTTTACAGTGCAGGTGACCTGGGTTCAATTCCCGCCGCTGCCTGTAAGGAGTTTGTATGTTTGTATGGTTTCCTCCCAGTGGTGGTTAATTGATCATTGTAAATTGTCCCATGATTTGGTTAGGATTAAATTGGGGGATTGTTGGGTGGCGTGGCTCAAAGGGCCAGAAGGGCCTATTCCACACTGTACCTCAATAAGATGAATACTGCCATGTACAGTTGTATGGGTGGAGCACAGCTACTCAACTTTTATATTCCGTCACTCATTCAATGACAGCCAACGTTCCATTAACCTTCCTAATTACTAGCTGAGTCTGCATGCCCATTTTGTGTTTTAAATTTACTCAATGAAGATGCCTAAATGTTGTTTTGTTAATTTGTAGCTCAAATTACTTAAACAAGTCATGTTTAGCATCTGCCTCAAATTGATTTTGCCAGCACAAGTTTCTAAGTGGATTATTTCCCAATTAGCTGATAATGTGGCATTCTTTAATGATTTCCAAAACCCTCTAAGGTGGTTCACGAGAATGATCCCAGGAATGAAAGTGTTAACGTATGAGGAGGGTTTGATGGCTCTGGGCCTGTACTCACTGGAGTTTAGAAGATTAAAGGTGGGGGGGGGGGGTGGATCTCACTGAAACCTACTGAAGATTGAAACATCCTAGTGGATGTTGAGAGATTGTACGAGAGTCTAGGAGCCTTACAGTAGAAAGATGTCCCTTTATATCGAGATGCGGAAGGGTTTCTTTAGCCAAACGATAATGCAAATATGGAATTCATTACCACTGACAGCTGTAAAGGCCGAGTCATTGGGTATATTTAAAGAGGAGGTTGATAGGTTCTTGATTAGTAAGGGTGTCAAAGGTTATGGGGAGAAGGCAGGAGTATGGGGTTGAGAGGGATGATCAGCCATGATCGAATGGCAAAACAGGCTTGATGGGCTGAGTGGCTTAATTCTGCTCCCATGTCTTATGGTCTTATCTGCAGCTGATGACGTGAGGAGGCCACTCACTTTGAAGTAGCTGAGAAAGAATTGTCCTGAAGGATTCATTTAAAAAGTTTGACTCTAGGATTATGGTAAACAGGCAGGAAAATGGAGCTGAAGCTTTAATCAAATCAGCCAGTCCAGAAAGTTAACAAAGCATGAGGGATGGACAGAGATCCCTTTGGAGTGCAAGAGGAGACCCAGTACGTGACATGAGCCAATGAAGTCCGGCTAAGTAAAAAAAAGACTACATTCATATGAACGTAAGAGATGATTAGAATCAGGCCATTCCATCTCATGAGCCTGATCTGCCTTTCTAATGTTCGAAACGGCAGTGAATTCATCAGGAGGTGAAAATAAAAATAAAATCCCGCAGCTGCTTAAAAACTGGGAAAAAAAAGAACAGAAAATAAAGGAAGCATTCAGCAGGTTGAACTGATGTTAGAACTAACAAAATTCAGACAATTCTGATACTTTCTGTTCTTGTTTCAGTTTATTCAGCATCTGTAGTTTACCTTTTGGTTTTCTACTGTGATCTTATTGAATGGCAGAGCAGGCTGGAAGAGTTGAACTCCTGATCTTGTTTTCCACTTTCAGATGAATGCGGTCTTTCTTTTACCTAGCCAGACTAGGTTGTCTCATGTATCAGCAAAATAAACAAGTTAGTCATTCCAACGTGCCACTCCCATTCTAAGCCACCTGCATCCTACATTTTCCGATCCCACCGCCTATTATAAATTGAGATTTGTTACAGCTTTGGAAGCTTACAGGACAAAAGAGAAGCAGTGTGAAAGTTGCAAGAGGTTCTGCAAATGCGGGAAATCTTGAGCAAAACCAGCAAACTGCAGGTCTGGCAACATTAGAAATACACAGTTGATATTTCAGGCATCAGAATCAGATTTAATATCACCGGCAACTGTCATGGAATTTGTTGTCTTTGCAGCAACAGTACAATGCAATACATAATAATACAGACAAAAGTGTGAATCACAGTAAATAGTTAAATAAGTAGTGCAAAAATTCTAAAAAATAAAAACTGGTTAGGTAGTGTTCATGGGTTCAATGTCCATTCAGAACTCGCATGGCAGAAAGGAAGAAGCTGTTCCTGAATCATGGAGTGTGTGCCTTCAGGCTCCTGTACCTCCTTCCTGATGGTAGGAATTAGAAGAGGGCATGTCCTAGGTGATGGGAGTCCTTAAAGAGGGACGCTGCCTTCTTGAGGCATCACTCCTTGATGATGTCCTGGATACTACAGAGGTTAATGCTCAAGATGGTGCTGACTAAAGGTTGATTTAAACTTGTGCGTACGGGCTATGCTGTAACCCTGATTTTCACTTCTGCATTGCTCTACGCTGTAGTGAGCATGCGTTGGTGTGCGCCAAAACGCTAGTTGGCGGTGGGGTTTCTATGCCACTGTGTTGAGTTTCTTCGTGAGAGACATGGACGAGTAAATGCATTTCAAACGTTTTCGCATGTCGGCAGGTAGATTTGATGATTTGGTTCATCTATTTCACATCGGTGTACGGACATGACGGAGAAGAAGCAACTGGAAATGCGTAGGAGGAAATCTACCAAGCGGACAAATCACAGTCGTTGCGGTCTGCGTTGCTGCGATGCATGAGTTAATTTTTTGGGGAGGTGCACGTCATCCTACGGTGTAGGTTACGCGGTACCTACGGCGTAGATGCAACGCACAAGTATAAATCAGTCTTAAGTTTACAACTCTCTGCAGCTTATTTCAATCCTGTGCAGTAGCCCCCACCATCCCCAGACAGCGATGTAGCCAGTTAGAACGTTCTCCACGGTACATCTGTAGACATTTTCAAGTGTGTTTGGAGACGTACCAAATCTCCTCAAACTCCTAATGAAATATAGCCGCTGCCATGCCTTCTTTGAGACTGCATCAATAAGTTGGGTCCAGAATAGATCCTCAGAGGCTGGGATAGTCTTGGTCCAAAACGTTGATTATTTATTTCATTCTACGGATTCTGCCTGATCTGCTGACTTCTTCCTCCAGCATTTTGTGCTTGTTGCTGAGAAAGAATCTCTAACCCTTCCCTCCAAAGTATTGATCAAGAGCAAATAGAGAGCAAGGCAAGTTCTGTATTGGTGCAGCAGGTAGTGCTGCTGCCTCTTAGCTGCAGTAGCCAGGATTCAGGGGTTCCACCCGACATCCCACATCCCAAAAGTGTATGGGGCAGTGGGTTTATTAGCCTTGGTGTACAGATGATGGGGGGGTGTGGACAAATCAGTGTGGGGTTGCTAGACACGCGAGAAAGAACGGGTTACAGGATAATAAATGGGTGAATGCTCTGAGAGCAGTCATGGACTTAATGGGCTGAATGCCCTCATGCTGTAACAAAAAATGAAAGTTTCTGTAATACCTAAAGTTTTCCTTTAGGTATTACAGAAATGACCAAGATTTCCTTTGGTCATTGAAGCAATTATTTTCTGCCTATGTTTGTATCTAAAATTCTCAAAATTATACTGAGCCACTAGTTATTGGCAAATTCTGTTCCAATAAAGGTACAACTATTGAGATCAATTCTTTCCAAAATAGCTTTTGTAATGCACATTACAAAACCTTCTCATACAGATCATTATCAAACTATATCCAATGCTTGTCCTTCTAGATGGGGTTTAAGTAAATACTTGTCTAGTTACTGTATTGTGAACTTTTCTGACTGTATTGATTCTGTCAGCTGTTGCTCTATTTAGAGATTCTGCCGCTTTGAATTGAATAGCTGGCGTCAGATGTTTGTTTCTTCAGCAAATTCCAGAAGTGCTATTCATTGTGAAACATTCCAAAAGCTGGAAAAATCCATTCGCTCTGCTTGTTCTGCAGTCATTACATCAGCATCTGCTCTGCCTGCCTCCACACCTGACTAGTTTACTGACAAGTAATTCTGCACGTTCTCTGAAAGTCCCACAGATAGGGGCTCGGTGTTCCCATGTGTCCAGTGAAGCCAACCACCAGTGGGTTAAAGGCTGATAAATGAATCATGCTCTTTGGTGATGGATGTGCTTTACAGCAGTTCTCTAGTCGGTAATGGTTAAATCAGAACGAACGTCTCACGAGTGAAGCATTTTCTTGTCCACAAGAGGCCCCAACCAGCTGAGGAATTGTTTGGTTCTCACAGTGAAGTTAGGTGGGAAGACACAAAGAGCCAAATTTTTCTGCAGAGTTAACACAAGCGATTCTTCAGATGCTGTAAATCCAGAGTAACGTACACAAAATGATGGAGGAACTCAGCAGGTCAGGCAGCATCTATGGAGAGGAATAAAGAACTGGGGTTTCGGGCTGGGATTCTTAATCAGGATCCTGAGGGTCTTGTCCCAAAACAATGGCTCTTTAATTCCTTCTTTGTTGAGTTCCTCCAGCATTTTATCTGTTTCTGTGTGGAGTTCTCCACTTTAGATTAATTTTACTTGATGGTTTCCTTTAAGCCTTGCACACTTTTGAATGCATTTATATTTCATTGCAAGGTGCACCGATTGTTAATGGGCCTTTCACAAAACAAGGCCTAGACACAGTGAGAAAGAATGCCCTGCTTTCCTTGGTCGGGAGGGTTATAACTAGGTTGTATTGCTTTGCTGATTGGTAGAATGATTTGTGGGACAAAAATCTCATTCAGCAAGTGTCGGAGACTGGAACTTGATGCCTGAAAGGTGGTGGAGGCAGAGAACCTCACCACACTTAAATAGTCGTCCAGTTGAGCAGTTGACCCATAGTCCTGCAGATCATGGCTCTAAGAGCTTGGAACTGCAATTGGCCTAGAATTCCCTTTTGGTTGGCATGGATATTGTGAGCCAGCTGGTCTTCTTCTGTGCCATAAATTCTAATTTCTAATAGTTCAGACTAATAACCAAGTGAATAACTGCTTGGAATTAGTTGAATCAGCATGGAAAGAAAAAGTGGGTTCTTCTCACTTAAAGCCCACTCACACTATTCATTATTAACTGGGGTTGTCTTTTTCAGCTGGCTGATAACACAGTCTATGCCCCCTTTGTTCCAGGGCATTAAGCCTTGGCTGGGTAAGATGATTCAGGGTGCAAATATGTTGGCTATATTTTGCATGTCGGGTTTGGAATTTGCTCCATCCAATCCAGGTATTTGAGACTTCTGTCCTGTGTGCTGCTCAGTGCCATGAGATTTTTTGGGGCTTCCAAAGAATGAGACAAAGCAGAGTGGGGCATCCTAGTCTCTGGTAATTAATCAGTTTTTCTGGCTCCTGTCATCTTGAGTCACTAAAGGTGCACACGGCCCCATTTTTATTTACTTAAGAGTAATACACAGGAACTGGCCCTTTGGCCCAACTTGTCCAAACTAACCACAGCATCTTCCCCGCTAGTCCTGTGTGTCCAAGTTTGGCCTCATAAACCTACAACCCTCCCCTGTCCTCTTTGTGTACCTATCCAAATGTTTCTTAAATGTTGTAGTTGTACCTGCCTTGACCACTTCCTTTTAACTTCTTTACAGAGAGGGTAGTGAGTGCATGGGAGCTCACTTCAGGTACTCACTACCCTCTTGGTAAAGAAGTTACCTCAGATCTATTTTAAATCTCTCCCCTCTTGTAACTGTGCCCTCTAGGTTTTGACTCTTCAGCTTTGAGGTTAAGACTGACTGTTCACCTTATCCATACCCCTCTGGAGGTCCTCTCTCATTGTCTAGAATAGCCAATCTCCCCCTATAGCGCAGGTCCTTTTAGTCCTAGCAGCATCCTTGTAGACATCTTCCGCAACCTCTGCAATATTATGTACCCTGCAACTTAATATCTCTGCTCCAAAACCCAATGACTCGATGGAAGGCCAACGTGCTAAATGCCTTCTTCACTGCCCTGCCTACTTGCTCAGCCACTTTTAATGAGCTGTGCACTTGTACTCCAAATTCCCTCTGTTCCACAGACACAGTGCCCTGTCATGTACTGTGCAGGCCCTATCCTGGTTTGACTGTCCAAAATGCATCACCCTGGACTTACCTACATTGAGATCCATTTGCCATTCCTCAGCCCATCTCCCTGACAGATCGAGATCTCTTTGCAATTCATTGTAACCTGCTTCACTATCAATAAGAACCCCTAATTTAGTATCATCAGCAGAATTGGTCATCGAGTCATGTACATTCACATCCAAATCGATGATAGCGGTCCCAATCCAACCCACTAGTCACAGGCCTCCAGTCAGAAAGTCAACCTTCAAGAAGCACCCTGCTTCCTATCTTCGAGGCAATTCTGAATCCATCTCGCTAGCTCCCCCGAATCCCATGTGACCAAATCTTCCAGAACAGTCTGCCATGCGGAACTTTGTCATAGGCCTTACTAAAGTCCATGTAGACAACATCTACTACTCTTTCCTTATCCATCCCCTTAGTTACTTCAAAAGATTTGTCAGAATGATCTCCCACGCACAAAACCATTCTGACTATTCCTGATCAGGCATTGACTATCTAAATAATAGTAGATCTTCTCCATCAGAATTCCTGCCATTAACTTTGCTCATTGGCCTGTAGTTTGTACCTTTCATGTGCAATGGAAGAACGTTAGCTACCTTCCAACCTTCTGGAACTTCGCCAGTTGCTAACAAAAAACAAATATCTCTACAAGGATCTGCAATTTCTTCCCTGGCCTCCCAGAAGGTTTACACTTCATTTACAATTAAACGTATTACTTACAGTAAATGTACCACTATTTAAACTAAATAATAGGGGGTAGGTTCTACAGCATGGCATAGTATGGATACGGTAAAAAAGGAAGGAGAGTATAGGAGAGATTATTGAAGTCTCCAGAATAAAGAATAAGACAAAAAAATCAAGAACATAGTAGGAATTTAACTTCAGGCAATATTGAGACAAAATTGAAAAGAAGGACATTGAATATGGACTGAAGGTGTTATATTTGAAAGCACTCAGTACACAGAATAAGATGATCTTGTAGCACAGTTACAAATTGGCAGGTATGACACGGTGAGCATCACAGAGCTGTGGCTGAAAGAAGAGCACAGCTGGGAGCTTAACAGCAAAGGATACACATCATATAGAAAGGACAAGCAGGTGGACAGAAGGTGGTTCTGTTTGGAGAAATGAAATCAAATCCTTAAAAAGAAATGACAGTGGATCACAAGATAAAGTATCCGTGTCATTAGAGTCAAGAAAATGCAAGGGTAAAAAGGCCTTAATGGGAAATTTATAGAGGCCTCTGAACAGTAGTCAGGATGTGGGAGTACAAATTACAACAGGAGATGGAAAAGGCATGTAAAAAGGGCAATAATATGATGGTCATTTGGGGTTTTCAGTATTCAGGTAGATTGGGAAAATTGGGTTGATGTTGGGTCCTAAGAGAAGGAATTTATTCAATGCCTACAAGGTGGCTTTTCCTACTAGGGAAAAGGCAATTCTGGATAAGGTGCTGTGTAATAAACCAGATTTGATTAGGGAAATTAAGGTAAAGGAGTATTTGGGAGGTAGTGATGATAATATGATAGAATTCACCTTGCGGTTTGAGAGGGAGAAGCTAAAGTCAGGTGTATCAGTATACACAAGAGATTCTGCAGATGCGGGAAATCCAAGCAACGCACACAAAATGCTGGAGGAACTCAGCAGGCCAGGCAGCATCAATGGAAATGAATACAGTCAACGTTTTGGGCCGAAACCCTTCTTTAGGACTGGGAAGAAAGGGGGAAGATGCTGGAGAAAAAGGTGCGAGAGGGGAAGAAGGACTAGAAGACCATAGGTAAAGCCAGGTGGGCAGGAAAGGTAAAGGGCAAATAAGAAGGAATCTGATAGGATACACTATATTATGGTTGAGTAAAGGTGACTACAGATGCATGGGGAGCTGGCCAAAGTTGATTGGAAGGAAACATTAGCAGGAATGATGGTAGAGCAGCATTGGCTAGATTCCTGGAACTACAGTCGACCTACACTAATCTGACTACCTGTAATCCGGTTCCTTCGATAATCTGGCACTGATATCAAATTTTCTGCGCAACTGTAATTTAAAATTTCCCAGGCCACCGTACCAATCTGCTGTGCATTATTTTGGTTGCACTAGATCTGTTCACATGTTGGCGCGCTCTTGTAAGCCCAGACAGGCGATTACTGCTTGTTTTCCTGCATTTATTAATATTATTTGCGTGAGGCGCGGCCACCCGGCACCAGCCAGCGGCGGGGGAGCTGGCGCGCACTGGGTCAGTTCGCCTTCTCGCCTGCCTGCTGGCAGTCGCGCGCTGCCCTCCAACATTGCCTGCCGGCACTCTGTTCTCTTCTGCCTACGACCTCAGATCAGACACGGTGACCTGCTGAATTTAAGCATGTTACTAAGTGGAGGAAAAGAAACTAGCGCGGATTCCCTCAGTAACTGCGAGTGAAGAGGGAAGAGCCCAGCGCCGAATCCCCGGCCGCCTGGCGGTCGCGTGAAATGTGGCGTATAGAAGACCTCCTTTCTCCGCTTTCTGCTTCTGCTCACCTAGATCTGCTGCCACCAACATCAACAGTTTTTGAAGAAACTGTTGTGCCAGTTTCAGCACCAGTTCCTGATGCTTCACTCATTTTTCAAGATGAAGATGTGAATGATCCTGACAACCCCACACTTGCAGACACATAACTTTGCCTGAAGGTATATTAAACGTCTCACTTTAGAAGTGGAATTGCTCAACTGTTCTGTATAACTTAATTCCTGTACATTTATCTGTGCCTGTACAGTATATTAGTTTATTAAAATTTCACTTGCTACTCATTTAATATTTGTTTCATTATTATTTAACTTGTACTGATTTACACGATATTTTAAAGGTATGATGAGGCGGTTAGCTATTGCTTAATGTGATCCTTCTGTAATCCGGCACATTCACTAATCTGGCACTCCTCAGGTCCCAATGGTGCCGGATTATAGAAGGTCGACCTGTAATTTGGAAGATGTAGGATCAATTCATCCCAAAGAAGGGAGAATGAAGCAGTTGTGGCCAGTGCGGAGCAAAGTCAAAGACAGCATAAAAGCAAAAGAGAGGGCATACAATATAACAAAAATTAGTGAGAAACTAGAGGATTGTGAAGCTTTTAAAAGCGAACAGAAGGCAACTAAAAATCAATAAGGGGAGGAAAAAATATGAAGGTAAGCTAGCAGGTAATATAAAACAGGGTACCAAAAGGTTTATTTCTGATTTGTATAGAGTTCGAGATGCAAGAATGGATGTTGGACCACTAGAAAAAATTGCTGGAGCGGTAGTTCTGAGGGACAAAGAAATGATGGGCAGGCTGAATAAGTATTTTGTGTTAGACTTCACTGTGGAAGATAGCAGAAGCATGCCAGAAAATTGAGAGCATGAGCGGGTAAAGGTAAGTGTAGTCGGTATTGTTAAGGAGAAGGTGCTTGGGAAGCTGAAAGGTCGGAGGGTAGGTAAGTCACCTGGACCAGATGGACTACACCCCAGGGTTCTGAAAGAGGTAGCTGAAGAGATTGTGGAGGCATCCTTCAGGATTTACTGGTTTCTAGAAGGGTTCCAGACGACTCAAAAATTGCCAATGTCACTCCACTCTTTAAGAAGGGAGGGAGGCAGAAGAAAGAAAATTATCGGTCAATTAGCCTGACTTAAGTGGTTGGGAAGATGTTGGGGTCTAGTGTTAAAGATGAAGTTTCGGGATCCTTGGTAACACATGATAAAATAGACCAAGGTCAATGTGCTTTCCGTAAAGGGGAAATCTTGCCTGACAAATCTGCTGGAATTCGTTGAGGCAGGATATTCAAAGGAAAACCAATGGATGTTGTTTGACAAGGTGCTGCACATGAGGCTGCTGAACAAGATAGGGGTCCATGGTATTACTTGAAGATACTAGCACATACAGAAGATTGGTTGACTTGCAGAAGGCAAAGAGTGGGAATAAAGGCTTTTCTGGTTGGCTGTCAGTGACTGGTGCTGTTCTGCAGGGGTTGATGTTGGGTCTGCTACTTTTCACGTTATATGTCAACGATTTGGATGATGGCATTGTGGCTGCATTTGCGGATGATACAAATATAGGTGGAGGGGCAGGAGGTGTAGAGGAAACGGAGGCAGCAGAAGGACAGATTAGGAGAATGGGCAAAGAGGCAGATGGAATACAGTGTAGGAAAGTGCACTTAGCTAGAAGAATTAAAGGTGGAGGCTATTTTCGAAACTGGGAGTAAATTCAGAAATTGGAAGTCCAAAGGGACTTAGGATACTTAATACAAGATGCTCTAAAGGGTAATTTACAGTTTGAGTCATTAGTAAGGAAGGCAAGTGCATTGTTAGCATTTGTGTGAAAAGGGCTAGAATATAAAAGCAAAGATGTAATACTGAGAATTTTTACACAATGTTGGTCAGAACACATTTAGAGTTATATGAGCAGCTTTGGGCCACATATCTAAGAAAGGATGTGCTGGCATTGGAGAGGGACCAGCGGAGGCTGGTAAGAGTGATCCCGGGAATGAAAGGACAATATTTGAGGAGTGTGTGATGGCTTTGGGCCTGTACTTCCTGGAGTTTATAAGAATGATGGTGGGGGTGAGGGGGGGATCTCATTGAAACCTAACAAATATTGAAAGGCGTAGATATAGTGGTCATAGAAAAGATGCCTCCAATAGAGAGGGTGGCTAGGACCTCAGAATCGAAGTAGAAAAGAGATGAGGAGGGATTATCTTAGCCAGAGGTTGGTGAATCTGTGGACTTTATTGCCACAGATGGCTGTGGAGGCCAAGTCAATTCCAGTTATTTGGGACACGTAGGGACCAGTACATTTTGACCCAATTAAATAACTGTCCCAAGTAGCTGAAGTTTCATGGAAATAGTTAGAAAGGTATAAAAAAAGACAAATTACGTAACAAATTAAAAATTGAAATGAAGTACAGAACAAATTAGAACATACCAGTAGTACTACTACAGACATATAAAACTGTTTTAGTTCCTAATAATTATCGGTGGAGGAATTCATCAAGTGTATGCAATGGACATATCAGCCCAGATACCTGGTACAGATAATGGATTACCTTCATACAATGCAATGGTTATTGAATCTTCATTTTCATTGTAACAGTCAGTATAATTGTCGATACTTTCTAATTCTTCGTAATCCCTAGCTTGTTGAAGTAGTGAAATCATTTCATTTTCACTCCCAGCCTTTCTGGCATCTGCAAGCCTGAATGCTTGAAACTGAACTGAGCTAAACAATTCAGAATTGTCTTACTGCTTACTTCCTGCTAACTGCCTGTGACAAAAATCACTGCTTTTTGAACACAAACACAGGCTATTTAAAACACTATTTAAAAACTCTTTGCTCTGAGCACAGTGCAGAGTTCAACAGCCACAAAAGTGTGCACGACTGCCACTAGTTAGAACACATTCGGCAACAGTCTCCTTTCCCAATTAAGCGGCATAGTGTCCTAAATAAGCAAAGGAATGCCGGCAATTTTCTCGATGTTTCTGTTCTTCAAGAGTTATCACAAATAAATGGCTCTCCCAATGGCCCAGTTAACTGGAATCCTCTATATTTGAAACACAAGGCAATGTTAGGTGCTCCCCAGCTACCACTTCAATTGCTTGGCCTGCCTCATTCATCAAGAGGAGGTGCTGCTTTGCTCCTTCAGGTACATTCCTCTATTCCACCATTAAGCAAACGTACACGAAGTGTTGCTGCCGGAAAGCAGCATCAAGGTCCCCTGTACCTAAGTCATGGTCTCTTCTCATTGCTGCCATCAGGAAGAAGGTACTGGAGCCTCAGGGCTCACACCACTAGGTTCAGGAACAGTTATTACCCCTCGACCGTCAGGCTGTTGGACCAAAGGGATAACTTCGCTCAACCACTTGGCCCATCATTGAAGTGGTCCCGTAACTTATGGACTCACTCTCAAGGACACTTCATCTTATGTTCTCGATACTTATTGCTTATTTATTTTTTTATTGTTATTTCTTTATATTTTGTATTTGCACAATTTGTTGTCTTTTGTGCATTGGTTGAACGCTCAATTTTTGGTCGTTCATTGACTCCATTGTGGTTGTTATTCTATAGATTTATTGAGTATGCCCACAAGAAAATGAATCTCAGGGTTGCATATGGTGACATATGTGTACTTAAATAATAAATTTACTTTGAACTATATCTTGTGTGAGGAAGTCATCTTGGATGCACCATGCAAATTTCATCCCATCCAGGCCCTCTGCACTCTGGGGGCCCAGTTGATACCAGGAAAACTGAAGCCCTAATTTACTATTCTCGCCAACTAGATGCAACCTCGTGACACATCTGCTCCTCAGTCCCCACTGACTGTGGGGTTGGGGGTCCCAACAATGGTGGTCTTCCCCTTATTTTCATGTTCTACCCATACCCAAATGGCCTCCTTTGACGATTCTGAAGAATAGACTGCTGTTATGTCCCTTATGAAAAAGGGAATGGCCCTCCACAATTACCTGTTTCTTTTTCACACGTAAAGAATCGGTATCACAGAACATTGAACTGCCAGCCTTGCTCTTCACTCAGCGTGCTTCTGTTATGACCGCAATATCCCAGTCCCTAAAGGCAACTCACAGCCCCAGTTCATCTTCCTTGCCTGTTAAGCCATGTGCATTGAAATAGAAGGGATCAATTACATATATTGAGTAGATTATTTTCAAAAATGTGCAAAAACAGAAACACTGTATATTAAAAAAAAAGTGAGGTAGTGTCCAAAGCTTCAAAGTCCATTTAGGAATCAGATGGCAGAAGGAAATAAGCTGTTCCTGAATCACTGAGTGTGTGCCTTCAGGCTTCTGTACCTCCTACTTGATGGTAACAGTGAGAAAAGGGCATACCCTGGGTGCTGAAGGTCCTTAATAATGGACGCTGCCTTTCTGAGACAGTCTGGTCAGTGACTGTATATGATGCCTTCTAAGACAGGCTACCTCAATCATTTCCAGTTTGGATAGTTCGTATTTTTTTTACCAGTAATACCTTCATGGCTTTTCAATAAGTTTTTATACAGTAACTTAATACTTGGGTACAAAATATAACTGAAGGTTATTGATCTGAAACATTCACTGTTTAAAATCTCCGATGTTGATCAGTGTTTTCCAGCATTTTCTTCCTATAATTTAGTCATGAGTCCTCTTATGTTCAGAGTTTCAATTCAGAAAGAACTGTAGCTGAAATATTGCAAGTTAATGACCTTTTTTTCCAATTTCTCTTCATCAAGGTGCAAGTTCTTCAGCTTAACTGAAACTCCTGAAGACTACACCATAATCGTCGATGAAGAGGGCTTCAAAGGTGAGAGAACGTGATTTACTCGTGCATTGGTTGTATTTATCATTGAGGGAGTTTGTTGCTGCTATATGAACTTCGCAAAATGTTGATAAAGCCAGTGATGACAGCTGTTGTGACTGAATTAGCAGCTGACTCTCGATGGGAAATTCATATGTAAGTGCCTACACAACAGTGGCCTAATGAACCAAGATGCTGTCAGTGCCAATGGGAGTTAGTAGGTAGAGATTAAGAAGCTCTTATAATCTGCTCGACAACTTGTTATTTTCATTGGATTTCAAATGCTCTGTTACTGCTGCTGTTCGCCAGTGTATTCTTAATATAATTGATCTGTCCCTGCCTATTGCATCTTTACACATGCTGCAAGACCACTTTTAAAGTAGGATTGAATCTCATTTTAAATCAGGGTGATTGGAGACAGTGTTTTTGAAATAAGTTGAGCACTGATATTTTTCCAAAAAAATATAACTTATTTGTAACATTTGCAAATAAATAAAAATACACAGAGTAATGTTTCACTCTGTTTGCTCCCAATATTTACATTATGTTAGTGTAATATCAATTTTCCTTTCATATGCATTCCGTGAGCAGTAACTGCAGGTTCCAGCTCCTCTGTCGGCAAATGGTGGGAAGGTCTTAAACTGTGTCCTTTCGCCACTGAGCCCACATTGAGCTTTGGTGCATCCTTCAGCTCAAGGCCCTGGACCTTGGAAAGTGTCGTTCTCCAACAATCAGTTGTGGATGGACCCCTGCACTGAAAGACCACCCAGATCTGAGGGCAGCTTATATGGATTTGGTAGCCTTGCCACAGCTATTGACTTTGTCTCAGTGTGTTTCCTTGGTGGCCAGTAGTCCTTTGCTCTACGGCAATTTGGGATGAACCTTGTCAAAGGCAACTACATTTCTCTTCAGACCTTCTTGGCAAAAGCACCGAAAAGAAATGGAGGACGGTGCCTCAGGTCTCATCAAGGGCCTCATGCAGCAGAGCCGAGACTCTGGCACTATTGAACAATCCTGACAGAGGATCCACTCCCACCAACTGCCGAGTGTTTGTTTGTCAGTCGTAGGGTGAGAATTCTGCCCACTGCTTTTGACAGTCTTCTCAGTGAACCATTCTGATAGGTTCCACCACCGGATCTTCCCAAGAGCCTCAGGAACATTCTGTGCAGACTGCAGCCTGTTTGCATAAGCAAGGGTGTTTGTCACTAGCATCTCTATGAAGGGCAATTTGTACAGCTTGGCCCAGCTGAGAGGTCCACGGCAACGTGGACAGATCTGTCTTTTGCGACACTGGGGACTTCAAACCTCAGTACATAGTGACATGCACATGATTTGGGCACAGACTAACAGAGCCACACACAAAAGTACTTGTCAAAAGGACTGTGTTGGGTACATTTCTCAACCTTTCTCTGCAGATTTATACCTGGCATCTTTGTAGACAGGATCCATTTTTGATTTCCAGATGGATTGGATCATTGCTGTAGTACAGAAATAAGAGACAGCCACAACTGCACCACATACACCAAAACTGGGATCATCGCACCCTTGAGGGAGCATCCCCAAAACCCCATTCTTTGCTTTCCCTTGGCTGTACACCCCACCCATTTCAACTCCTTGGAATTAAGTACTCAAACATTTAAAAAAGTGTCAGGCTCTTCTGTTTCTGAAAGTGGGCTCCTGGCTGGGCGCCAGTCCAAAAGCAGAAATAAGGGTGACAAAGGCCCCAGTTCTGCTGTTGCCAAGCCATAGATGCTGCTTTTACACCTTGGCGTTTCGCTTTAGTACTCTTTGTGTGACAAGTTAGTGAAAGTGCAGACCTGCGAGTGTACGGTGGGAAACGAGAGATGCTGGGACTTGAGTGAGCTGAGCCAACAGTAGTCAGTCAGATTAAAGGACTGAGAAATATGCCGCGGATGTTGGAGAAAGAAATGTAGATCTGAGAGGAATAAAGAATGAATTGAGGGAATAAAAAGGGAAAGACCACTGACCACAAATTTGTTATTTTTAAAACCTTCAGCAACAATTAATATCTGAAGCAATAAATCTGCCCACATTTAATAATCCCTTTTCAACATCAGAGATTTTGATCAGGAATCCTTCACAAATTACTTCATTTTGTATCTATATTTGTAACATGAATAATTAGCACTTTTTCTAGCGGTTTACTTTGGCCGTCACCTTTTCAACCTTCAATATAAGTCAGTGCCGCTATCAGGAGAGCATCTCACCTTGAACAAAAGTCCCTCGAGTGCGTAAGTAATAATGAGCATTTTTAACCTGATAGGTATTTTGACAGACAAGTCTGTGTGGTCATTATAACCTTGTTGCGGGGAAGCTGTGCTTGAATCCCATGATCTACACGTAGGTCAGCCTTAACAAATAATAAATAGGCTCTTACCAAGAGTCCTTAAGAGTACCAGAATGTGCCTTACATATTCTTACAGTTAAAATATAGAGCTTGGGTTGGAATCCAGTCTCTTTAAAAAGAATTAGTTAGAATTTGACAGAGTGAGGGAAGGTCACTACCACATTATACATCAGTGAACTGCTGACTGCTGTAATCTATCAACCAAGATCCCACGGGGAAAGGACCGTCTACCAATATATTTGTGCTCAAACAACTTTCCTTCAGCCTTCCATAAAATATTGGATGTGGCCGACTGGATAGTACGCTGCTCTTGCAAATGCTCCTGAGCACAGTTGTTGCTAGCGCTATTGCTTGTCTCCAAGTCAAAAATGGAACATTTCTCTGTCGCTTATTGGCTTCCTGTCCTGCATTATGTCTCTCAGATTTGGGGTTATTTTAAGAAGTGCTGCATCCTTAAAATGGCAACTCCAGCTGCATACTAGGAAAGGGGCTTCTGAAAAATTTCCTTTTGATGTGTTTATATGAAGTTAAGTCAGTACTTCACCTGCTTGAAATCCCTTCACAAGGTTTTGAGCAACGGCAGAAAGCTATATTTGTAAGACAACATATTGTTTTGTGAATCTCCTGCAGAAGTTTTAAATTATTTGATGGAAGTACCTCCCTCAAAAATACAGTACATCTGTGTTTCAATGGATTATATTGTTAAAAGAGCTATTAATTCAAGATACAATTCCATGAAGAGACATTTTGCTTTTTTTCAAAGACCCCAGAATCCTCAAGTAGGTTTTTATTTTCAAATTGCCATGAGCATTTAACTACTGTTGATTTTTTTGGTAAATAATTTGTGAATAAATCAGTTTAGTGGTTTCCTCTGTTGCAACACTGTCTGAGACCAGGGGTTCCCAGCCTTTTTGATGCCATGGACCCCTACCACAGGGTCCATGGAGCCCAGGCTGGGAACCCTTGGTTAATCCCAATTCCCTTTTGCCAAGTGGTGAAAATCTTGCCAAAGTGAGTGGGTTTATTGTTTGTCTGGGCCTTACTATCCTGGATGACTGTGCACACAAGATTCAGAGGAAGTGCGGCCTAATCCTACGGGAGAGGCCCGCTGCTTTTTTTATTTATTCATTTATGGGATGTAGGTGTCGCCGGATAAGTCAGCATTTATTGCCCATCCCTAGTTGCCCTTGAGAAGGTGGTGATGAGCTGCCTTCTCGAACCGCTGCAGTCCCTGAGGTGTAGGTGCAGCCACAGTGCTGTAAGGGTGGGAAGTCCATGACGTTGACCCAGCAACAATGAAGGAACGGCGATAGGTTTCCAAGTCAAGATGGTGAGAGTCTCGGAGGGGGATTTCCAAGTGGTGGTCTTCCCTGATATCTGCTGTTCTCATCTTCTAGATGGTAGTGGTCGTGGGTCTGGAAGGTGCTGCCTTAGGAACTTTGGTGTGTTGTTGCAGTGCACCTTGTAGATAGTACACACTGCTGAAACTGTTTGTTGTCTGGAGGGATTGGATGCTTGTGGAAGGGGTACCAGTCAAGAGGGCTGCCTTGTGATGGTGTCAAGCTTCTTGAGTGTTGATGGAGCTGCACTCATCCAGGCGAGTGGCGAGTATTCCATTACACTCCTGACCTGAGCCACGTAGGTAGTGGACAGGCTTTGGGCAGTAGGAGAAGAATTCTCAGGAAACTTCCTTGTAATAGTGGTCACGTTGTAGGTAATAAGCAGTTGTATAGCAGACAAAATAAAGGAGATAAGTGGTGTGATTGAGAGGGTTTGGAACCTTTGTGGGGAAGCTCTGTTTTTTGTTTGTAATTGTCCAAGAAGGTGTGCAGTTGTTGAGAATGTTGATGTAAGGGTGGAGAACACACAACTCTAGGATTTTCACCCCTGCACCATCTCTCTTGTTTCCAACCATGGCCTGCAACTCCAGCTAGGTTCAAGAAGTCACTGGTGGTGCCACAGGGCCTCATGGGCTCCCTTTGCAAGGATATGATGTCCTAGCACTTGCCTTAATGTCCTCAGTTTCCTTTGAGTCTGATCTCTGGGTAATTCCTTGATGAATAATTCTGTCCTCTCCAGTGATGGACTGATATCTTTGCCCTTGGACTCTAACTGGATTAACACAACACTGACAGAGGCACACAGGATCGATGTATATTCGGACGGAGGCTGTGGCAGATGCCACCAAAGGTTCAGGAGCAGCAGAGAAAGGAAAAGGGCACAGCCCATTGTTATCTGAACAACTCATTCATATCCTTCGGATCACCACCGCTGCCTGCGGGAATCCTGTCCACATCTCCACTGAGTATCACTGCACGGAGTCCTCAGCCATCTCATCTGATGACCACTCTGCCCCAAACCCTTTGCTTGTGCAACCTATCGTGCCGCCGTAATCTTGTGAGCTTGGAGCTGGTCACTGCATGCTTCCCTTTGAAGACATCAGGGCACACACACACAGTGAAATGCATCATTTGCTTTGATGACCAGCACAGCCTAAACTTGGAGGCTGGGGTGGGGGGGGGGGGGGTGTTCAGGCAGCTGGTGTTGTCAATCTGCCAAGATAATGGTGATGTGTAAACCTGGGGATCTGTGCTTCGGCGAGCGTTTCCTGAGTCCCATGGTAAGGAGGGTACCTGATGGCAGAGTTCTGTTGGGATCAGGGAAGATGCTTTGGGCTCAGCATCCAGCTTGAGACAAGCTCTGTCTGTAAGAACACATTCACAACTATTGGAAGGGATTGGTTGCATTGTGGTGTAGTAATTTTAAATGCTGACTCCACTGCTGCCGCAAAAAAATATTATGACTTGCTGTACGTGAGAGATGATAAACCTGATTCTGATACGGGTCTATATTGGGCACTGAGATTGGGAAGGCGGCAGGGAGAGGTGAATCGTGGTTTGAAAGAAGGGAAAGGGGACGGGACGGAGCAGGAAGTGCCAGAGAGGCATTCTGTAATGATCAATAAACCAATTGAAATCTAATGATCTTGCCTGGTGTCTCGGAGTTGGGTGTGTCTGCACCCACTCTCCACCATGGCACTCCTTATCTGCTGGACTGTGCCACCCTCACCATTCCCAACATCCTTTGCTCCCGCCAGATGTATAATCTCGCTCTCCGTTCCATGTTGACATATAGCATCTTAGGCACCCTAGCTTTATATATGTGTGCGCCTAAGACTTTTGCACAGTACTGCAGTTCCGTTAGTCTGTTGGCGAGACAGAACCATCGTTGCCAGATAGCCACTGTTTGCTACTATATGATAGATATTGGAGCTTTGCTCTATTCATACCACTCACTAAGAATGCTTGTACCTTCCCACGCAGTCCCAGGGGAACTCTGACTGACTTTCATTCATTCCGAGCAGATGCTGGAAATCTGAAATAAAAGCGGAAGATTCTGAAAACTATCAGGCAGGATCTGTGAAATTAAAAAGAGCTAATACTTCAGGTCAAAGCCCAGTTTTGGTGAGGATCTCCACCCTGAAGCTCTATCTGTTTCTCTTTCTGTAGATGCTGCCCGACCTGCTAACCATTTTCTGTTTTATTTCATGCTTCTTGTCTTGATTTGTGTGTCTTGGTAAACTCTAATTTCCTGATTTTGTTTCTATTCTGACTTAACTCCTGAAGGACTTTGTAGGTTCTTCCAGGACTCTGTCTGTATCCCTTTCCCCTCTGTCTCCTCTTAAGTTGCCAACATGATAATGAGACCAGATGTTAACGACAGCATAATTAGTGTAGTTCCCCATGAGGAAAGAATCTGCTTTCAGATAATTTGGCTAAAACAAGCAGAAACTGTACAGTAGTTTTCTGGAATGCAGACTGGAGCTCACAGACAGTCAGCTCTGCCCACATCCTTAGCTTTAATCTTTGATCTTGTTATCAGCAGACCTCAAATCATAACCCATCATTTGTTTTATGTAGATTACCCAACCTTTGCGAAGGGAGATACCGCTGATAGTGAACACAGATGTTGCTGTAATGTGAAAAGTTGTGCAGAACGAGAGAGTCAGTCTGTCTACTACTTTGCATTTCCCTGCTCTCTGGTTTGGTGTCTCACAGCTCCATCTGATGCACCAGATCTGCTAAGACTTCAAAGTACCATTTTACTATTTGCAATCATTCTCCTTCTCCTAAATGGGATCGTTATCTTGTCCGACTTCTCCAAATTCTCATTAGATTCGTCACTGCCTCACCTGCCCTTAATGCATTCCTACTGCCTGACCATTCAGCTGCCTCTAGTAAACCTTCTCTTCAATCTTCCTTTGATCCCTTTTCCGACGCTGCCATCTTATTAGTACACAGTTATATGTATCTGTACAGACATACACGCACAGGTAGTCGAATCAACTTCCCCACGTTGGCGTGCACCATTTGAGCGTTTTGATGAAGACCTTCTTCTGTGATGTCCACTGGGGCACCATGAAGCCATTTTCTTTCCTACACACACACAATTTGTAGGCGACACCTTCTGCAGAAGGATGGGAGACTTTGAGAGACGTCCTAAGTCGGCATGGTACTCACTGCCCAGGAATCGGGAATGGGGAGGTCTGGCTGGGTAATTGGAGGGGAGGGTCTCATTGGT
This sequence comes from Hemitrygon akajei, assembly GCF_048418815.1. Classification (NCBI taxonomy): domain Eukaryota; kingdom Metazoa; phylum Chordata; class Chondrichthyes; order Myliobatiformes; family Dasyatidae; genus Hemitrygon; species Hemitrygon akajei. The sequence goes on along the minus strand of NC_133131.1, from coordinate 30,108,817 downwards.
ACTGATCTGTAGTGGAGGTATGTTTAGGTGCTGGAGGAAGAGCAGCACGGATGTGTGCTGTGAAAACTGCCTGAAAAGATTTCCACTGCAGCCGCTTCCAGCACGTTCCCCCTTTAGATCCAAAGGTCCCCTTTTAAGTAACACGGAAGCAGAACCAGTGGTACCACCTCCTTTTGCTCTCTATATACCTGTTGAACAACATCGTGCATGTCAGGGGTCCTCTCCGTGTGTGAAAGGACTGCCAATGTCACGAATTATACAGCAAGGCTCAGACTTCTTTTGAGTGTTTATAGATGTTAAATCACTTAGGTGATCTAGATTTTAGGGAAATGTCCTCCCACCCCCTCCCCCACCTTTGAATTGCATATATTGAGAAAAAACCAGAGTTTAACATCCAACTCAGATCAGTGAACAATCAAGTTCTCATATTCATCAGCTACAGTGAACGGGATTAGAGCCTTCTGTCACTGCACTAATTTACATCTCACCGGTGACAATCCCGATACCATCCCATCATCGCAGACCATTTTTGTGACTTACTTCCTGAGTAACCGGGCCTTGTCTGTGAAAGTGACGTGTTACACTCTGGCCTTGCTTTTCCTTGCCAGGACACATGCAAAGGGACAAATAAAAACCACAGAAGGGAATAAAAAAGAAATGTTGGGAGACCGTGCGGCTGCACACGACTGCTCAGAAGATAAAGCGGTGCTGATCAGAGCAAGTGGGGGATTGTGGGTGGTAAGGGCACAAGCATGTGGTCAGAATCTGTTTATTGTCAGAACGAGAATGTGTTGAAGACGTGGTCAGAGTTGGGACAGGAGAGGGAGATACTTGGCGAGGGCGGTGAATGGGCTGAGGTGGAGGTGTGCTGAAGACTGACTTATTGAGGAAGAGCTGCCACTCTACCTACACAGGCTCTAAGGAAAGAAAGGAAACCGAATGGTGAGAATAGAGTTGGGTTCTAGTGTACAAGGGGCGCATGAAACAACAAGGATGGTAAAGAGGAGGTGAAAGATGTTGGGACAAAGATGCTCTGGCAAATAGGAAGAGCAGAGAAGATTCTATTAGAGCAATGGTACAGCAACAGTTTGGGCAGAGAATGTGCTAGACTGTGTAGCCAAGTATAGAGATGGGAAGATGGCTCCGACTTTGAGTGATTCTGTGGAATTAGTTGGACAGAGGATTGTGGAGGCTAAGTTGTTAGGCGGACTTAAAGCAGAGATTGTTGGGTTCTTGGCTTGTAAAGGAGTTGAGGGTTACAGAGAGAAGGTGGGAGAGTGGGGTTAAAACAAGATCAGCCATGATGAATGGTGGAGCAGACTTATTGGGCTGAATGGCCTAATTCTGCCCCTATGTTTTATGGTCTAAGAATTGGGGTTGGGGTAACTGTGATATGGTGGACAGGGATGAAAAGGCAAAGCACCTGAGGGAGACAGAAAGAGAGCTGAGGCAACAAGACAGGCTCTGGCAAATTAGAGTTGACCTTGTTTTGAATTCCAACTGCACAAGTTGGACAAGGAAATTATTGTTTATTTCGAATCAGCTCCTCGGTGCCTCCTGTTGCCAGGATGTGCACAGGAGAATGAGTGAAATGGACACGATCCAGTGAAGCCTAGTACAAAAATACATTTTCAAAATAATGGAGCTTCCTCTTAAAGAAAAATGAAGAACTTGTGGTTTGCGCAGTGATCTGAAAGTGCTGAAGAAATGCAATGAACGTGCAGCTGTGCGTGTAATGGGATTTGTTTCTGGTCCTGTTTTTTTTTGCTCCTAATACAAACAGCTGTTAAACAGAGCGCTGATGTGTCTGGTGTGCAGAAGGTTTGTCGGCATGAATATAGGCCTTAGCTGGAGTTGGGAAGCAGTAGTGAGTAAGTTCCGACATGGCGCAGGGAGTGTGGTTTCAGGTACCAGGGAAAATAACTGGGAGTATGTTAAACTTCTCCAGAATCAGAATCAGGTTTAATATTACTGACATATGAAATTTGTTGTTTTGCGGCAGCAGTACATTGCAATAATTTAAAAGTATTATAAAACTACAATTTAAAAGATCTATGTAATTAAAAATGAATTAATAAGTATGGCTAAAAGTGAGCAAAATAGTGAGGTAGGTTGGTTCATTGTCCGTTTAGAACTGAGTTCAGGATTGTCAGAATGTTTTAGCTTCTTCAGTGCCTGTTTTCTGTCACACTTCACAAATTATTTTCTTAACAGCATTTTATTTTATCAAAAACCTGTCATCCCATAAATCTGCATTTGATCATTTCTTCTGTGTTAGAACGGAGGCATAGAAGTTAAGGAGATGCTGAAAGTTTTAGAAAGATTGCTCCGTTCTAAATCACTGTATCGCTTTACATCCTGTCGGAAAACACTGGACTTTTAAACGGGCATTTTTCAAACAAAGGCTGTTTAACAGTAAGTGGTCCGGTGAGGGGAATGGTGGAGGGGCCCAACATTTCAGAATGTGGAAATGGCTTTGACAGCCCTGTTCTGTAAAAGTGGCTGCAAAGCTCCCCCCCCCCCCCCCACTTGAACACTGAGGCTGTGTTATTCAGCTTCAGCCTCCCTCTTAAGGCTAGTTATTTAAATGAGTGCGTTCAGTGGCACTGTATGAAAGAGAGGAAAAAAAGCATTCCCTTTCACTGTCCCCGATACTCTTCCCCCACATTAGATATTTTAAAAAATTTCTTCTAATGCAAAGCACCAAAGCTGCATGCCAAAACTGCCTGTTCATTTGTGCTGACTGTGCAGGATTGGCAGTACCAGAGGCACAAAGCAGCTGAACAAATAGAATATTTTTCAGTTGCTGTACTCCCCCGAGATTTGCCAAACACCTCAAAACTTAGGGAATTGCTCATACTATTGGGCAGCATTGTGCCCGCTGCAATCGTGTCGCTGTTCTGCACGGACAGTGGTTAAAAAAAACATTAAGAACTGTAGTTAGAACTTGTCAGACGATGGAATGGTTTTGATAGCGAGCCAGTGTTTTTCTCTCTCTGAAAATGGCTGAGATGCATTGTTGATGAATACGCGAGAAGGAGAATTATGAAATTTAGTTTAACGACCCTGAATGCTCACATCATTTTAGAAGCATCAGTCTCTGAGTTAATAAATTCAGTCTCATCTTTCGAGGGTGAAGTGAGTCTCTGCACATTGATTTTGTTACCTCCACATGACCATTCAGCACAGGACTGGCTGAACATATTAATACCGCCCTCTATCAAGACTGGTACACCCCCTCCACAATGCCTCCAGATATATAGTGACCTCTGTTTAAGCAGAAGATCAGTGCTTATCTGATGGCAGAGGGGAAGAAGCTGTTCCTGAGATGTTCAGTGTGTGTCTTCACACTCTTGTACCTCCTCCTTGATGGTAGCAACGAGAAGCAGGCACATCCTGCGTGATGGGGGTCTTTAACGATGGGTGACGCCTTTTGAAGGTCCCCTGGATGCTGGTGAGGCGAGTGCCCACGATGGAGCTGGCTGAGTTTACAGCGTTCTGCAGCTTTTTCCGATCTGTGCAGTGCCCCCCCCCCCCCCCCACCAGATGACGATGCAACCAGTTAGAATGCTCTGCACGGTACATCTGTAGACATTTCTGAGTGTCCTTGATCTCCTCATAGTCCTAATGAAAGATAGCCTTTGATGTGCCTTCTGTGTAATTGCCTCAAAATGTTGGGCCCAGGATTGATCTTCAGAGATGTTGACACCCAGGAACTAGAAACTGCTCAGCCTTTCCACTGCAGATCCCTCGATGAGGACTGGTGTGTGTTCCCTCGACTTCTCCTTCCTGAAGTCCACAGTTAATTCCTTGGTCTTACTGATGTTGAGGGCAATGTTGCTGCAACACCACAACCAGCTGATCTGTCTTAGTCCTGTAATCCTCCGTGTCATCACCTGAAATTCTGCCAACAATATTTGTGTCAAATTTATAGAGGCTTTTGAGCTGTGCCTAGCCACACTGTCGTGCGTATAGAGAGAGCAGAGCATTGGACTAAGCATGCTCCGTTGAGGCGTGCCAGTGTTGATTGTCAACGACTGTGGCCTTTCAATGAGGGAGTCAAGGATCTAGTTGCAGAGGGAGGTACAGAGGCCCAGGTTGTGAAGCTTGTTGATCAGTAGCGATGGCATTGATCGCTGAGCTGTAATCAATAAACAGCAGCCTGCCATAGCCTTTGCTATTATCTGGGTGATCCAGGGCCAGTTGGAGAGTCACTGACATTGCATCCACTGTAGTCCTATTGTGGTTACGGGCAAATTGCAGTGGGTCCAAGTCCTTACTTTGGCAGGAACTGATTCTGGTGATGACCAACCTCTCAAAGCACCTCATCACGGTAGATGTGAGTGCTCCTGGGCAATAGTCGGTGAGGGAGATCACCCCGCTCTTCTAGGTCACTGGTATGATTATTGCTTTCTTGAAGCAGGTGGGAACCTTCAACTGCAGCAGGGAGATTAAAGATGTTCAGGAACTCTGCTGCCAGTTGGTTGGCACAGGTTTTCAGTGCCATCACAGGTTCATAACTTTCCTATAAAAACCTATGAAAAGCAATGAAAGATTGATCCATACAAGTGAGAATGATTTTAGGTTCACAATTCCAGGTAACGTTAGTGAAGATGTGTTTGCACCAAGGATTCTCAGAGGGAGTTTGCTTGGGTTTCTGTTGCTGGTCATTGTGATCCTGTTGGAACATCACTAGTTGTTGAGGAACTGTTTCAGCTATGGTGACACTACTGATGTATCTGAAAGCATTGTGGAACTGCAGTGACCCAGGAAAGTGAGTCATCTTTAAATCCCAATTTAATTGAATTTTAAATCCCACATAAAGAAAGTGACCAGAACAGCATTTCTACACAAAGAAATATTGCAAAGGTGCATCCATTTCTGTCATGGAATGATAGCGAAAAGCTAACTCATGCCTTTACGCTGAATAGTCTAAAAATTACTCTAATACACTTTATACTGGCCTTCCAAAGAAATCTTTTGACAAACAAAAACACAATCAAAATGCCACTGCTAGACATTAATCTAAAACCCGAATGAGGAAGCATATCATTCCCATCCTAACTATTCTACACTGGCTTTTAGAATTAATTTTAAAGTTCTCTTATTTGTTTTTAAGGCTCTCAATGATCTGAGAGCAGAGCACATCACAGAATCTCTATCATTTTGTAACCCTGCTCGAGCTCTCAGATCTTCTTCTGCCAGTCTCTTAAATTTAAACAAACTCCCACAAAAGATATTTGGCAGGTCAGCTTTCTTAAACAACACTCCTAAACTGTAGAACTCAATGGGGATGCAGACTTCATTGACACATCTAAACACCAGCTCAAAACCTATATATTTAACCTTGCAACACACACAAAATGCTGGAGGAACTCAGCAGACCAGGCAGCATCTATGGAAAAGAGTACAGTCGACGTTTCGGGCTGAGACCCTTTGGCAGATTTGTACTCTTCTCCATAGATGCTGCCTGGCCTGCTGAGTTCCTCCAGCATTTTATGTGTGTTGCTCGGATTTCTAGCATCTGCAGATTTTCTCTTATTTAACCTCGCTTTTAACTAACATCTTTGTGTCTTTCATTTTCATGGTTGCACTTTATCCCATTCTAAAACATTTTGAACTACATCATTTGAATGAAAAGAGCTTTATAAATAAGTTATGATGATGATGATGATGATTATTATCTAAAGAGCAACTAGTGATGGAGTTAAAAATCTGATTTGAACAGTGGTACCCACACCCCTGCAAACTGTATTGTGAGTACAGGTTTTCCCTGCTATCCGAAGGTAGAGCGTTCCTATGAAACCGTTCGTAAACCAAAATGGCATAAAGCGAAGAAGCAATTACTATTAATTTATATGGGAAAATTTTTGAGCGTTCCCAGACCCAAAAAATAACCTACCAAATCAAACCAAATAACACATAAAACCTAAAATAACACTAACATGTAGTAAAAGCAGGAATGATATGATAAATATACACCCTACATAAAGTAGAAATATTGTATGTACGGTGTAGTTTTACTTATCAAAATTGGGAAGACAGCGAGCCAAAATCGATTTGGAGAAAAAAAATTGACACATACACGCCTACGCATGTACATGCCTACACACGTACAAGCATGTGCACACAACTGCCCGCACAAGGCTTCACGGTCATGGTAGTCTTTCTCGGGGTAAGCACACGTATAAAGCGGGCGTCTTTTTTTCGTAAAAGCAGAAATCCTCTTTGGTTAGCGAAAACAGGTACTAATGTAGGTCTTTCGTAACAGCGAGCTGTCGTAAAGTGAACGTTCGAAAAACAGGGGCCACCTGTAACAAAATATCTGCTATAGGAACTTGATGAGTAATGCAATATCTGTGAGAGCCACAAATCCCTCCTCCCATATGCTGTTTGATCTGGTGAGTTCTTCTCAGAAGAATCTTCCTATAGAAGATTGTTTCTTGCTTCAGATCCCTGATTCTGCAGTTTCCTGTGTCCATCTAGTATGATTGCCGCAACCATCAAGGATAACTGGTAAAGCTATGTACCAGATACTGTTGGCATGCATCTTCATACTGAAGGACTGGCAAGGCCAGTGTGGGGTATGTTACTCCTGGCATAGGCGAGTCAGTAGGTGCTGCCAAGGTATGTGGTTTGTAAGGCTTCCATAGTCTACAGTAGGCTTCTCTGTGTTTTCAAGACATGCTTGACATTTCAGGCTTGAGGTTCTCATTGCCTGCCTGAATCTTCCTCTCCACCTTGCGTTGTTGTAGGCTGGAGATCCTCATGAATTGGTGGGGCTGTTTTATTTTCTTCAAGTTTAATTATCATGCAACCAGACACCAGTATATGGCTAAACGAAGCAGTGTTCCTCTTTAAGCAGATTTTGAGAGCACCTTTGGATCTTTTCCTCTGCATGTGTGGTAATCTGTTTCCAGGTCCTACATATCCCTGGCCTCCAATATATTGCATCCCATCCTTTCTTCTTAACCCATTGACACCTCTACTGCTGCTTGTTAACCAGATGGCCACCATCGCTTTGTGTGTCCTGGTGAAGGATGACAGCTGGTGTTTGACTTTGATGGTGCGGATCCACAGACACACACATTCCCCAGAATCATAGAATTGTACAGCACAGAGGCAGGCCCTTTCCCTCGATCTCGTACATGCCCACAGTAGTGCCTGTCTATGTGAATCCTATTTGTCCGCATAAGGCCCTTATCCCTCCATGCCTTTCATATCTAACCATGAGAATCCCTAGAAACATGGTTTTCCACAATCATTCCTGTAAACAGACCTCAGTCCTATTTATGAGGCAATGTGGGCTAAATTCCAGAGCACAACACACAGAGTTCACCACCCAACCAATAGCGATGAGACCCCCTCCCTACATCCCAATTGAGTTTCCTCAGCGATGACCAATCAGCTGATTGATAAGTATATAAGGCCAGGTATTCAGAGGACATATCACAAATGAACAACGCACCGATGATTTCTCCTCGTTTGCGTGGCAAATTTGCAAGTGAATTTCCAAGATTGGAAGACAACTCAACCCCAACCACCAACCATCCACACTACACATTTTCCGAGTTATTTCCATGATCTAACCAAATGCCATTTAAACATTGTATCTGTATCTTCCTCTACTGTCTCCTGTGGCAGCCCATTGCAGATAACCATTACCCTCTATAGCTGAATGATAAAATTAGACCTCTGATCTCCTTTATGTTTCACCTTAAACCTGTGCCCTTTAATCTTAAACTCCCCTGCCCTGGGAAAAATCAGTCTATACTATCTAAACTTCTAGACAGTCACCCCCTCAGCCTCCTGCATTCAAGCAACAATAAACCCAGCATTTCAGTGTCTCCCTATAACTACAGTCCTCCATTCCATGACATGTCCTCACTACTGACATCACACCTCTCTATGGCTGCCGTATCTTTCTGTAGTGTGGCAACCAGAACTGTGCACTCTGAACGTGGTCTAACCAAAGTGTTGTACAACCGCAGCTACTAGGAGCTGATTGTTTGCAGTTACCCAGACCAACTTTGCCTTCACTGACAACAGTTTTAGGTGGGAGAAATTGAATTATAATCTATTGGCTGATGTTGGCTAACTCAAAAGCTGGTTTACTGTCTGGAGGTGGGTGGTTAAAGGATCAGGAAAAACCATTACTTTGCTTTCATTGGATTTTGTTCTTAAAATTCTCCACTGCGCTTTTGGTACCTGGCAGTCTAGATGGTGATAAGGGAATGAATGAACTGCTGCAGATCTGGACCATTAATCTAGTAACGCTAACCAAGAAACTGTCAAATTGTCATTAAAAACTCATCTAGTTCACTAATGTCCTTCAGTAACAATCATCTACTGATCTATATTGGGGCGTGTGTGTGTGTGTGTGTGTATATATACACACACAGTTGGCCCTCCTTATCCGCGAGGGATTGGTTCCGGGACCCCTCGCGGATACCAAAATTCGTGGATGCTCGTCCCTTATTCAACCTGTCTCAGTGCGGTGGATATTAGGACCCAGCGGCAGAGATCTGAATCTGCAGTGTTTCTGTTCACGAAAATAATCACGATCGCGATTGAAAATAAAGTGGAAATAATAAAGTGATCCGAAAGAAGTGAAACGCCATCGGTCATTGGAAAAGCATTAGGCTACAGTCGGTCAGCGATCAGAACAATTTTAAAGGATAAAGTGAGAAAGGCTGTGCCCCGATGAAAGCTACAATTATTACTAAGCAATGCAGTGGTTTAGTTATTGGGTTTTGGGGTTTTGGGTTTTTGATCCTCCATATCAACCCGGCACGGTGGAGACCACCCTCGATAGCGGTCTGTCACTGGATTGAACTCGGGGAGAAGTTCCCGAGCCCGGCACTGAAACATACGTTCTTAAGTGTTTTATGTGAATAGAAAGGTAAAATATATACTATATACTAAAACAAAAGTTTGACTGATGCTAAATAATACCAGATATACCTGTTCTGACTTACTTAGTAAGAGAACTTCAGATTTTTTCGATCCCGATCCACGATAACCCACTCACATCCTCCTGTATACTTTAAATCATCTCTAGATTACTTATAATACCTAATACAATGTAAATGCTATGTAAAATAGTTGTTATACTGCATTGTTTAGGGAATAATGACAAGAAAAAAGTCTGTACATGCTCAAACAACAAGTGCTGGAAGAGCACTTCCGGGTTTTCGCGATTCGCGGTTGGTTGAATTCGCGCATGCAGAATTTGCGGATAAGGAGGGCCGACTGTGTGTGTGTGTGTGTGTGTGTGTGTGTGTGTGTGTGTGTGTGTGTGTGTGTGTGTGTGTGTGTGTGTGTGTGTGTGTGTGTGTGTGTGTGTGTGTGTGTGTGTGTGTGTGTGTTACATTTAGCTCAAATACCGCTAATATGGCTGACTCTTAAATATCTTCTTAGTTTGGGGAAAATTAGCAAATCCCTTACCCTGTGGGCAGATAAATTAAAAGGAAATCAGATACCGGGCCTCAGCACTATTGGATCAGAGCACACTTTTGTTTATTGAGGAAGGCTGGGCCCTTCAAACCTCAGCCTTTCTGTTGACAGCATTGTGAGAGATGGAGACAGTGGACAAAAAAAATCTTCGCCATGTTAAAGGCCTAGACATTTTCCCATGCAGATTTTGAGTCCATTCCCCCAACCCCAATGAAAATGATGCTATAAACCATGAGCTGATTAGGTTTAATTCAGGAAAATGACAACAAATGGCAAATGACGTGGTACTGATTAAACATTTGGAAAAACTATTAGTAAAGCTCTGACAACATGGGCTTGGGCTCACTCCTGCAAATTCCATGACACTGTGATTTTGTGGCCACAATGGAAGCCGACCAAATAAAAAGATTGACTACTAAATATCAAATCAAGTTAAGTCACTTTTTATTGTCATTTTGACCATAACTGCTGGTACAGTACACAGTAAAAACGAGACACCATTTTTCAGGACCATGGTGCTACATGAAACAATACAAAAACTACACTGAACTACGTAAAACAACACAAAAAAAAAAACTACACCAGACTACAGACCTACCCAGGACTGCATAAAGTGCACAAAACAGTACAGGCATTACAATAAATAGTAAACTAGACAATAGGCACAGTAGAGGACATTAAGTTGGTGTCACTCCAGGCTCTGGGTATTGAGGAGTCTGATAACTTGGGGGAAGAAACTGTTACATAGTCTGGTCGTGAGAGCCCGAATGCTTCAGAGCCTTTTCCCAGATGGCAGGAGGGAGAAGAGATTGTATGAGGGGTGCATGGGGTCCTTCATAATGCTGTTTGCTTTGCGGATGCAGCGTGTAATGTAAATGTCCATAATGGCGGGAAGAGAGACCCCGATGATCTTCTCAGCTGACCTTACTGTCTGCTGCAAGGTCTTGTGATCCGAGATGGTGCAATTTCCGAACCAGGCAGTGATGCAGCTGCTCAGGATGCTCTCAATACAACCCCTGTAGAATATGATGAGGATGGGAGGGTGGGAAATGGACTTTCCTCGGCCTTCGCAGAAAGTAGAGACGCTGCTGGGGTTTCTTTGCTATGGAGTGGGTGTTGAGAGACCAGGTGAGATTCTCCACCAGGTGAACACCAAGAGATTTGGTGCTCTTAATAATCTCTACTGAGGAGCTGTCAATGTTCAGTGGGGAGTGGTCGCTCCGTGCCCTCCTGAAGTCAACAACCATCTCTTTTGTTTTGTTCACATTAAGAGACAGGTTGTTAGCTGTGCACCAGTCCATTAGCTGCTGCACCTCCTCTCTGTATGCTGACTCATCGTTCTTGCTGATGAGACCCACCACGGTCGTGTCATCGGCGAACTTGATGATGTGGTTTGAGCTGTGTGTTGTAGCACAGTCGTGGGTCAGCAGAGTGAACAGCAGTGGACTGAGCACACAGCCCTGGGGGGCCCTCGTGCTCAGTGTGATGGTGTTGGAGATGTTGCCTCCGATCCGGACTGACTGAGGTCTCCCAGTCAGGAAGTCTAGGATCCAGTTGCAGAGGGAGCTGTTCAGGCCCAGCAGGCTCAGCTTTCCAATCAGTTTCTGAGTGATGATTGTGTTTAATGCTGAACTGAAGTCTATGAACAGCATTCAAACGTACGTATTCATGAATACAAGGCCTAGAAATTGGATTTCATTCTTTCAAGCACTAAATGATGCTGTGTTTGGTTTTACTGGCTGAAAACTTGTGAAATTAGGGACATTTAGAAAATAACATGAGGTTTGTTTTTATCCCAGTATTGCATTGAGAGGTTGCTACTGGGAATCGTGGGAAGTGGGTCAAGGCCTTAAAGCAGCTGTCACCCTGACAGTTAGAGCAGTGGTAAAAGCACTGCCATGGAGATGAAGGAAGGAAAGAGGAGGAGGACACACGCCTTAAATAGTCACCTCTTCACTTGTCAAATTTGGTGCGTTGTTGATACAGATAATGGTAATGGTGCCAAGTCGATGAGACACAGAGTCATTGGGCTGAGATTACAGCGTATATCTCTGCTGTGTGTGCTCCAAGAAGCACTGTGGACCCAGCAATGATCTGTGGAGTAATGAAACTCAAGCACGAGAACAACACATTAGTATCCTAATCACAGCGACATGGGGATTTCTCCTTAGTCTACTGGAAGTTAGAAACAGAAGTTGTAGATCCTGCTTTCTGTCCGTAAGGGTGAGGCAAGCGGTGCGCTTGTTGATGACATCACCACCTGCAGTGGTGACGCTGGGGTCCTCCAGGTAAACTCGCAGAAAATATTGCTTAATATACCTCAGAAAAGTGACACAAACAATTTGTCAACATTACGGGCAGAGACTCTTCGACTGGCTTGGAAAGGAAGGGGGAAGAAGCCAGAAAGATGGGAAAGGAGTACCAACTGGCAGGTGAACAGTGAAACCCAGTGAGGGGAGGCGGGCGCATGGATTAAGGGGAAACGAAGTGAGGAGCTGGGAGGTTTTCTGCAGACAGACCATACATCTCAACTGGCGAGATGAATGTCTTTTGTTGTCTTGTTAACACTAAGATTAATATGCAGGTACTTGATCAATTTCTACAAAACATTTCTTTTTTTGCCATTTTCTGCCAAGTGGATTTGAAAATGCAGTGGAAAAGTAAATGAGAAAAACTGTGTTTCCTTGGTCCTTCATCCAGTGAACAATGTAATAACTTCCTCGTTGGAGGAAACGTTGCTGATCAAAACACAGGCCACATCAATAGAGCTGATGTAAAAGTAATTAAACTTCAAATATTTTAATACAATTCTGTACCTCGTACAATTGTTGATGTGATTACTGAAGCTTTTGCCAAGAGGGACAAGGAACTCGAGCATATAATCAGCATGTCATGCCATGACACTTGCAGGCTGTGTTGCTTTGGGGCTTTGCTCATCTGAAGGCAATGCGAGATCTTGTTCCTCTTGTGTAGTTCAAAGTACATTTATTATGAAAGTACGTATATGCTATACAATCTTGAGATTTGTCTTCTTACAAGCAGCCATGAAACAAAGAAACGCAAAGAACTGGTATATTTTTTTTAAAAATTGTTGAACGCCCAACGTGCAGAGGGAAAACACAACACGCCCATAAAAAAACCATCAGCGATAAAAGAAACCATATTTTAAAAAAAGACCATCTAACACCCAAAGTGCAGAGGGGAAAAAACCCACAAACAGATAGCGCTCTGAACTGAAGTCCGGAAGAGAGTCCCATAGTCCAGCGTAGAGACGAGTAAACCTTGTGGAGCCATGATCTGAACCAGCCCAGCCCACCCCAGCCCACCCCTTGACCAGTTCAGTCTGGCCTGGCACCTAAATCGACGTCCAAGCATCGGGTTCAATTGTCTCGATATGGTCTGGGGCCCAGGCCTCACTGCCTCAATTTGGCCTGTACCCGACTTCTCTAATTCAGCCTGGCACGTAAGTCTCCAGTGCCTTTATTCTTTCTGCTGAATCCTATTTGACCTACCAGCGAGAGAAATGTTTGAGTGCAAAGCCCTGTACATCTAGAACAGGGGTTCCCAACCTTTTTTATGCCGTGCAGCCTTGCCGTTAACCACGGACCCCAGGTTGGAAACCCCTGATCTCTAGAAGAAGTTTATATCTCACTGCCAAGGCACCAGGGGGTTTCTTGAAGCCAAGTTGTTTGAAGATGGGGGTTAGAAGGACCTTAAACTGATGACATTTTGCCCTATGAAACGGGTGGTATGGTGGGGTTGAAATTGGCATGTGGTAACTGACTTAAGCAGAGATATAGTTGCATACATATGGAGGCAGTGTGAGGGCAATTAACCCTTGGAGTTTTAGCTTCTTGTAAAAAGATAAATGCATGTGTCCTTAAAAATTATCTCTCACAATGAAGGTGTAATTAAGGAGAAAGAAAATCATCCTTTCCATATGGCAACATCTCAGAGTGCCTCTTCCACACAGGCTCTTTCACACATCCTCTGTTGCAGAGATTAGCAAAACATTGGAAGTATTTGTTCAACTTGGAGACTCACCTGATAGTTTATGGGCCATTCGAGCAAGGCCAGTCCCTGCTGAATCGGCTTTGTACAATGCATGGGCTACGGCATATCCCCAGGAAAGAAATGGTTTCAATTCGATTGCATCTCTTCAATAATCAAGTGGAATGTTGCTCGGAGCCTGAGTAGGTGTTCAGCTTTGATCAAATGCTCTGTTCATTGGCAGTGAAGCTGACACTGCTTTGTTTATTCTTTGCCTTGATCAGGTCCTTTACAGTGATCACACTGTCAAGAGCAAACTTAATTCTAAATTCGATTCACATGTTTTAATTTCAAACATTAAACATTATCAGTCACTTTATGTTTTTGTATATAACAAGTAGAAACATAAAATTATTTAACCATGTCATAAATTAAAGCACAAACTGCGACATATAATGTATCATAGTTTACTGTATTAGCATTCATAAATGCCGTTTGTACATTAGAGATTCCCACTGTTCAGACTTTGAACTTTATATTGAGTGATTAATAAGAGGTCAAATGAATTTAATTTATTACTTTACAACTCTCAGCGGGCGTTTTATTGTAAATCAGTTGCACCTCTTGTTCTAATTTTGAAAGTTTTACTTTCTGCCAAGTGCATTGCATTCTGACGGTAATGTAGACAATATGGAGATGTGAGCAGGATTCGAGGTTTAATGTGATCAAGAGTTAGCTGGATTAAGGGAAGAGTGGCTAAAGGGCGACACTCAGAGTGCAGAGATTGAGAGTGAAAAAAAAGCAGGCATCATCCAGAAATATTTCTTAGTCAATGGATTTGGAGTGCACTCCCCCATACTGATTCAGTCGTGGCCCTCTGATTTTGGATACCTGGAGGGAAAAAATTCAGGGATTTGGAGAAAGAGTCAACTGCATGGTTATTTGTTGAAGTCTTGATGAACCAAACCATCATCTGTGCTGATTCTGTGATGCCGTAGAGTCTAGTAATTCATTAAAGACAAGAGTGCATTGTGTGTGAACCAAGATGTTGATGGTTCAGATGAGATTGAGGGTCCAAATCACTTGTCCCTAATTTGTCAACTGGACGTTTCCCTTTGTCCACAAAGCAAAAGTCACAGCAGATGCCATTTTATTGACTCTTCATTCAACCCTGGAACATCTGGACAGCAAAGATGCGTACATCAGGATGTTCTTTATTGACGACACCTCAGCAATCAGGACTGGCATCCCCTCAAAACTAATCAATAAGCTTCAAGACCTTGGCCTCAATACCTCCTTGCACAATTGAATCCTTGATTTCCTCTCTTTCAGATCCCAGTCAGTTCAGATCGGCTACAGCATCTCCCTCAGGTACACCACAAGGATGTGAGCTTAGCCCCCTGCTCTTCTCACTTTACACTTAGGTCTGCGAGGGCTAAGCACAGCTCCAATGCCATATTCAAGTTTGTTGATGACACCACTGTCGTTGGTCAAATCAAGGTGGAGGTGAATCAGCATCTTGGAAGGAGATTGAAAATCTGACTGAGTGGTGCCACAACAGCAACCTCGAACTCAATGCCAGCAAGACCAAGGAGCTAATTATTACCTTCAGGAGGTCCATGAGCCATTCCTCATCAGGGGATCAGAAGTGAAGAGGGTTAGCAACTTTAAATTCCTCCGTGTTATCATTTCAGAGGACCTGTCCTGGGCCCAGCACATAAATGCAATGATGGGAAAAGCACTGCAGCACCTCTACTTACTCAGGAATTTGTGAAGATTCGTCATGACGTTTAAAACTTTGACAAACGTCTGTCGAGATGTGGTGGAAAGTATATTGACTGGCCGCATCACTGCCTGCTGTGGAAACACCAATGCCCTTGATTGGAAAATCCTACAAAAAGTATTGATGCAGCCCAGTCCATCACGGGTAAAGCCCACCCCACCACTGAGCACATCTACGTGGAGCACTTTTGCAAAAAAGTAGCATCCATTATCAGGGACCCCCACCATCCAGGACATGCTCTCTTCTCACTACTGCCATCAGGAAGAAGGCACAGGAGCCTCAGGACTCACACCACCAGGTTCAGGAACAGTTATTACCCCTCCACCATCAGACTCCTGAACTAAAGTTGATAACTTCACTTGCCCCGTCACTGAACTGTTCCCACAATCAATAGAATCACTTTCAAGGATTCTTCATCTTATGTTCTTGATATTTATTGCTTATTTGTTTATTATTATTTAATTTTTTTCTTTGTGCTTGCCCAGTTTATTTTCTTCTGCACACTTGTTGTCCGCCCTGTTGGTGAAGTCTTTCATTGATCTATTGAGTATGCCCACAAAGAAATGAATCTCAGGGTAGTATTTAGTGACATGTACTTTGTTAATAAATTTACTTTGGACTTTGAGCCACTGAAGGCTGAATTAAGGGTGCTGGAGCTCTTGTTCCTCCTTGTTCCTGGTGTGGCAAGAGTGAGAAGCACAGTTCACAATGTGAGTCTTATCTTTGTACCTTGTTTATCTGAGTGTGATGTCGCACCAGCTTCCACCTTACACAGAAGCAAGATAATCTCTTCATAGTTGAATGATATTGAATAAAAGTACTTATGATATGGATCAGCTTTCATCACGATGGTATTACTGTGCATTCATAGTGTAAGGCAGTCAGTCAGAGTCACAGCACAGAAACAGGCCCTTTGGCCCATCTAGTCTGTGCCAAACCATTTAAACTGCCTACTCCTGTTGACCTGCACCGGGACCATAGCCCTCCGTACCCCTATGATTCGTGTACCAATCCAAACTTTCTGGTTGCAATTTTCTGTCTGGAACATCTCATTTGTACAGATCTGGTCACCAGACTTTGTTTGGGGTACTAAGCACGTAATACATCAGCACAAACCGTCACAGGCAGTATGGAGGAGGATTTCATAAACCAACACTACTGTCCTGGCTGAGCTCTTGGGATTGTAAATTATTGCCCAAGTTGATTTATGAAGGAAGGTTGAGGATGCTGGTGAATATTGGTCGCTTGGGTTGAGGCGTTTGATGTTGCACTGTTCGCTGAGTTTGGCAATTAGCTTGCGGACATTTCTATTGGCTAGCGTTTCCTTAGGGCTTGGCAAACACGAAGCAGGCAAAAGAATTTTTAGAAGCATGGTTCCCTTCTGATAACTCTGTAAACAAACATAGACACTATCTACGAGCCCCTAAGAGTCAAAGA
This sequence comes from Hemitrygon akajei, assembly GCF_048418815.1. Lineage (NCBI taxonomy): Eukaryota > Metazoa > Chordata > Chondrichthyes > Myliobatiformes > Dasyatidae > Hemitrygon > Hemitrygon akajei. The sequence goes on along the minus strand of NC_133131.1, from coordinate 30,092,151 downwards.
AACGTGAACCAATAGAATTCAAAGGTCAACTGAAGGGGTGGCCAATCAGGACCGAGGCAAGCCCATATAAATGCGAGCTCCCCCAGAGAGATACACCCAGCAACTGCGCACTGAGGATGTCACCTTGACTGGTGATGAAATTAATGAAGGTTTTCTACATATCAGTGTTCCCAGCACAGTGCACACTTGCACATATTATGTGAAATTTTAAGTGGAGGTCTGAAATAATGGATGCTTATTATATCCTGTGCTAACTGCTTGGATGCAGATATTGATTTGTTTCCAAATTAATATCTGTCCCCTTGCTCACACTTAACTGAAGTGCGAGCTGGTGGGGATTTAAGCTATACCAGTTAGCAGAGTTTGTAGTTGTCACATTAAATGACTGCGTGTTATTTACATGCAAGTTATTATTCGAAAGGAGTTACTTTCCTGCCGTTTCCTCGAAGGGGCAAAATCCCAAATCACATTAACGTGATGGTTTTCATTTGTATTTTTGTGAAATAAAAGATTTAGCTCAAAGGTGCTCAGGCTGCGAGTTCTTAGCTTACCATGACACCGTGTCATACCTGAGTCAGCACTGCAAGGATCAGTCGATGGGGCTTTGGAGTTGGCTGAATTCTCCGCTTAAGCCTGACATGACGAGCAATGCAAAATGCAGAACAGGAGTTGCTGCTGATGTTTTGAACACTCAGGTGTAAGGTTTTTATGTCTCACACCATAACATTCACTATCTCTTCCAAAATGCCATTAACATCAGTGACGACTCTTAATTTTGGAGAGGGCTGCATGGTAATGCTCTGGAGAGTCTGCCTCATTTGTACACTCTGTAAAGTAGTAAATTGGGCTGAAGTTGCATTTGTAGATGATTTTAAAGTCGCTTCCAGTTCCCAGTTAACTAAAGACTGTAACGTCAAATGTGGTGTTAACCCTAAAGCTTTGAGCCACTATATGAAATGGTTTCTATTGATATCAGACCAAACCACCATAAAGATTAGAATAGCAACCACATGTCTTGCCCTTATAGTGTGCTTTTGATGCAATAAGATGTTCTGTATCGAAGTTTGTATATAAATGGACTCAGAAACTGATCAACCCTCTTTTCATGGTGCTGTTATTTGAAGGCATTATGAAGCCAGATTTAGTATCAATGTGGCCTTTGTGGGTTTTTTTGCCTGACTGACTTAGTTAAATAGATTTGAATGATCTGGAAATGTGAGCACTTTTATCACTGAAGAAAGTTGCCCTGACATTAAGTACGGTGGAACAAGCCCAGATCGTGTTACTTGACCAGGCAAAATGCAGAAGGCGCTGTCACCTGACCATCAATTCATTAGAGCCACCGTTCCGAGAATGTTCACATTTCACTCTTGGACTAGTAATAATCTGCATAATTTCTTACGGCGTAGAAGGAAATTTCAGCCACTCAGTTCTAAGAGCAGTCCCATTTTCTCTGGAACTTATTCTCTCCACATTCCCATCAATTTCCCAGGATTCCTCAAGGCATGATTTACAGAGGCCAATTACCCTGCCGGTCTGCACATCTTAGGGGTATGGGTGGAAACGAGGGGACCCAGAGGAAATCCACACAGTCACAGGGACAGCATGCAAACACGACACAGACAATACTCAACTCCTCTATTGAACGTGGGTTGCTGGACCAGAAGGCAGTAACTCTACAAGCTATCATCATTGCTCGACTATCATCTGAGCTCCTGCATCTATCCCACACATCTGAACCTATGTGTGGTTCTTCCAAAAATTCCTCCCTCGTTGATGCCTTCTGCGCTCATTTGAGGTAGTTGGGTTATTCAGCCTGACCCCTGACATTACCCAACTGTGCTGACGAAAGTTATGACAAGAAGTTTTGCATGTGACTTAGAAACTTTTAGGAACTCTTTTATTAACTCCGGCCTCTGATTCTTCTCTCTGCAGTCATTTGATGATTTTGTTCGTTACATTGATAGGATATTTTGCCCAAATCTTCCCTTTGTTTGTTCCTGACCTTTAAGTTCGATGCCTTGCATGTACTTCTTTCTAAGATCCTTGATGCTGAAATCAAGACTCCTTTTTCTTCACCTCCGAACAATGATGTCCTCATCCTGCAATGCGAGCATTTTAAACTGAAGCCTATCAAGTTGCTACATCTGAACTGCACTACAGTCAGAGATCATTATTTGTACCCTTTCGTGAACAGCACCACGGTAGCGTTGTGGCTAGTCCGATGCTGTTACGCCTCAGGGCCTTTTGGAGTTCAGAGTTCAATTCCGGCGCCATTCTGTAAGGAGACTCTGTACATCCTCCCTGTGGAAGGTGAGGGTTTTCTCCGGGTGCTCCAGCTTCCCCCCCCCCCACTCAAAGATGTACAGGGTAGGTTAATTGGTCATTGTAAGCTGTCCCGTGATTAGGTTAGGGTTAATCGGGTTTGGCGGAGATTGCAGGGCAGAGTGGCACGTAGGTGGGCCTACTCCTCTCTGTGCAGCTAAATGAATAAACAGTCCACAAACCAAATGACAAGTCAACAAAGTTGTATTGAGACTCTCGTTATAGGATCAAAATGTACAATGGAAGGAAGTGACAAAGTAGGAAAGGGACATCAGGGTGTATCAAATCTCTGATGTAAGGAGTAGATCAGTCAGGATTAACTCCAGCGGAAATGAACAACCTTTCGATTAGGATCATTAGACATGGAATGACACAGACATTTTCAGTGTTTTCTTTCATAGTGGAATTTCACATCTGGTCCAGTTCCTGAAAGGATAAGGTAATGTTAGAGATGAGGATGAAATAAAGCAATTTATCTGAGCAGCCAGTTAACTCGTGATGTCAGCCAGAAGCAGACATAGCAAACTTATTTGCTTCTAAAAGTTACGAATCAAAGGTAATGGTTTAAGACAAGTTACTGCTCCACACTGAACACACACAGACGTTTTAGTCCACCGGTTGCTCACCCTCCTGTCACGCTGCAGAGCCAGTTGGACAGATGGATTCCATTGACGGCGCTAGCTTCCCCGCTCAGAGAAGGGTCTCAGGTGTGCCATTGAGTTCCAAGGCAGAGCACAAGATCAGAAAGGAGCCGCCCTGTCAGAGGACGGCTGATTCCTGGAGGCCAAGTCAGAATCGGTGTCAAATCTCGAAGCAAGGCATGTGCTCAGCATCGACTGAAGTTAGGTTGTAGGGAGACAGAGAGCCCTTGTTTAAGCTTCTGTGTAGCTCATTGATTTGGAATCGCTCTTCAGTGAGCTTGAGTGTATCTCTGTTGACAGTACACACTCCCTTCGTGGGAATAGTTTGTTTTCCTCATGCGTAAATGTTTGTGGTGCATCTTTAAATTTGTGCTTCTGTTGTTTTCCAATCAGCTGGTTATTATTCTTCTATGAGGAATGACTTATTTCTTGCTTTGGTGGCTTCACATTACATGGCCAGTGTTAGAAGTTTGGAAGAAAGTCAGTGCTCTCCGACAGACCCAGAATTTTTCAGGGTGCCACTGGTGCTGGCTCAGTAATAAATCCTAGAATGTTAGGCATCTCCTGATGGGCTGATCTTGTGCCTGTATTCTACTTTTCTACTAGAATCAACATCCTCCCGATTCCTTGTCCAAAAATCTGGCCATTTCAGTTTGACCGTAGTTAACAATTGAGCATCCACAGTCCTCTGAGGCAGAGAGTTCAGAATAATAAGAACACAGCATTGTTAGGAACTGTGGTCAGCATGGGTGAAACGGGCCGAAGTGCCTGTTTCTGAGCTCTGCATTTCTGATTCTACAAGAACTTTGGTGGAGCAGAAGTGGGCAACTTGTCGCATCAAGCCTGCTCACCCTTCTCCGTGATCTACCCTAGCCCTCATCTCCTTTTCTATGCCAGGTCCCCATAGCCCTTAATTCCTTCAAAAAAAAACATCTACTTTTTCTTTAAATATCCCAATTATCCCAATGATCTACCTCCACGGTCTTCTGAGAGAGATAGAATTCCACTTCTCCATGAAATTCGGACACACCTCATTCCCTAATCTTGTAACTATGTCCTCTTGTCCAAGGTTCTCCCCTTATCCTTTTGTACCCCTTCAGGATCTGTTATGTTTCTAACCTCCAAAGAATGTAGATACAACTTATTTAGCTGCTCGAGATAGGGCAATCCTCTCACCCCAGGAATTAGAGTTGTGTATTCTTCAGAAGCGAGTTTTGGGTATGGTTGAATGAAAGGGTAGATTTCTACATGAATCAGATACTCAATGAGATCTTGTCAATGTCTCTCTACCAATGTCCTAGATGCTTCCTCAGGAACCTAGGATATTTGGCTAGAATGCACCCAGGTCCCAAAGCCATTAACTGTGTGTTTTGAGTAATATTTCTCCCCATCAGCGTGTATCTTTGGCGCTAGCACATAGTGAGAGCTGATATTCCACACTGGGACTTCCTGCAGAACCTTCATACTGTTTGTAGCACCAGCTGGTCACTAGGGGTTCCACCAGATTGTGGATCTCCTCCTTGTGCTGGGTGCTGAAGACGCCCAACAACCAACTCACCTGTAACTCGTGCCTGAATGGGTGTGCAGCCTGCCCTCTTTAATTGCCTTTAATTAGGTTCGCTGGTTGTGGAATTTCTGGAGTGATTGTGCAACACAGACGTTCTGCTTTTCACCTGAGGGCAGTATGGAGGCACAAGATGCTCTCTGTGTGATCACCCGGGGCAGTGAAGGACGGCAGCCCGCAGAGGGTGGTGAATCTGCGCTACAGACATCTGTGGAGGCCAAGTCATTGGGTGTATTTAAAGTGGCGGTTGATAGGTTCTTGATTGGTAAGGGTGTCAAAGATTAAGGGGGACAGGGGGTTGTCAGGACAACTAAATAAGCCATGATGGGATGGAGGAAGGGACTCAGTGACCTAATTCTGCTCCTGTGTATTATGGTCTCATGGCTCATGCTGTTGACTCTGGCTCACATTAAGGACAAACAATATCCCGCTCCAATGCTCTTTCTCCAGTGATGCTTACATTTTGCAACCTCAGCATCCTAAATTCTTTTTGGAAATCATTACCGAATCTGCTACCCTACCCTCACCAACCTTATGTTCCAGTGGACAACAGCTCACTGTATTGATGTCATTCTCTTCATCGCTTCGCCGTTACCAATCCTCATGCTAATGGAAAAGCACTCTTTCGTAGTTTCAAACGCTGCTACTTTAGCCTTCTCCACCCGAAAGGAAATTAATCATAGCTCCTCCTTATAACCACAGTTCCTCATCTCTGGCATTATTCGAAAATTAAGGCCAAGAGTTTACTCTCTTTGGATCTTAAGTCCATTTTAGATAAAAGCAAGTGCCTTCTACAGGCACCAATCAGTCTTCCTCTTCACTCGTTCTTCATCCTCAGTAACTTGTCTTTCCATCCTCAGCCTCTCCTCTCATACCCTGTCACCTCAATCCCACATCACCTTCAACTGTTCCTCTGTTCCCAAAGGCTGGTGAGTGAAGACCATAAGATATAGGAACAGAATTGAGCCATTTGGCCCATCGAGTCTGCTCCGCCATTTCATCATGGCTGATCCATTTTTTCCCTCAGACCTAATCTGTAAGACCATAATTCTTATAGTAAAGCTTGTTCAGTATCACAAGAAATGCTTCTGGAATATTCTTCCAGGTCGAAAAGAATAAACAGCATGCCACATACTGGGTTTTCACAGACATTTCACAGAGTTGCGGAAGGCAAATTCATTATTTCTTTCCTGTAACTGTATGTTTACAGCATTAGAACCACAAAGTATGGAAGCAAAGCCTTTGACCCACCTAGATCTCACCATCTACACTAATCTCAATTGAACTTCTCCCATCCCTACCGCCTCTCGTGGGGGTTAGTGGCGGAATCTGGGTTGAGTTGTAGAAGTTTGAGAGGGGTTGCGTTGTAGAGGGCAGACTGAGATTATAAAAAATCCTCATGGCCAACCAACTCACTGCCCATCGTGTCTTTGGGATGTGGGAGGAAACGTGAGCTTCTGGGGGAAATTCACACAGTTGCAAGGAGAAAGTGCAGATTACTGACAGCAGGACTGACCTTGGTCACCCGGGTTACTGCCACTGTGAGAGGGCATTTCTATGAACTTTACCATTCTTTGATTCAAAGCTCACTGTGTTTGCTTGGTTTTTAACTTTTAAAATATTTATTTATTGAGATACAGCTTGGAATAGGCCCTTCCAGACCTTCGAGCCATGTTGCCCAGGAACTCCCGATTTGACCCCAGCCTAATCACAGGACAATTTATAATGTCCAATTAACCTACCAACCGGTACGTCTTTGGACTGTGGGAGGAAACTGAAGCACCTGGAGGAAACCCAAGTGGTCAAGAAGAGAACGTACGAATTCCTTACAGACAGCGGTGGGAATTGAACTCGAGTTGTTGGTACTGCAAAGCATTGTGCTGTGTGCCGCCTAGTTATTTCCAGTAGTGGAGTTAGGCAGGAAGCAAAGCACCACACTCCACTGGGTGGGGCGGGGTGTGTGTGTGTGTGTGTGTGTGTGTGTGTGTGTGTGTGTGTGTGTGTGTGTGTGTGTGTGTGTGTGTGTGTGTGTGTGTGTGTGTGTGTGTGTGTGTGTGTGTGTGTGTGTGTGTGTGTGCACGCGCGTGCATGTTAATTGTATTGGTGTGTGGTTAAGGCGTTTGTCTAGTGATCTGAAGGTCACTAGTTCGAGCCTCAGCTGAGGCAGCGTGTTGTGTCCTTGAGCAAGGCACTTAACCACGCATTGCCCTGTGACGACACCGGTGCCAAGCTGTATGCCCTTCCCTTGGACAACATCGGTGGCGTGGAGTGGGGAGACTTGCAGCATGGGCAACTGCCGGTCTTCCATACAACCCTGCCCAGGCTTGCGCCCTGGAAACTTTCCTAGGTGCAAATCCATGGTCTATCGATACTAACGGAGGCCTACACGTGTTAATAACGTTGACAGTGCTGATAACCCCATCTGCAGGTGTAACTGGTGAGTAAGGGAGTACTGGTGTAAGCTGCTGGACTTGCAGGTACTGCTGCGTAGTTGTCTATTTATCCGCCACTCGTAAATATATTCCCATCGGCTTTCTAGAACTCCAGAGCTGCTTGATCAGATTTCCCTGCACCCTCTTGTGCCATTGCAGATCTGGCGAGCTTGCGTCTCTCGATTCACGTTACTTATATGTGTAAGGGGGCGGCGTGGTGTTTGTAGCAGTGAGTACCGCTGCCTCACAGTTAGATGGACCAGTTTTGATCCGGGCTTCAGTTGCTGTGTGTGTGCTGTGTCTGTACATTCTCACCGCAACGGAGAAGTTCCCACGGGAACTGCTGTCTGCTTTCCAGCCACATCCCAGGGATGTGCTGGGAAGTTAATTAGCAACTGTAAACGAGCCACTTGTGTAGGCAAATGGCAGATAAATCAGAACAGTTTTGATAGGGGATCTGAAAGAGGATACCTTTTTGGACTACATGGAACTAGACTGAAGGGGAATGATGGGATTGCTCTGCTTGGAGCCAGCAGGATCAAGATGGACCAAATGGCCTGGTAAGTAATATAAACTCAGTGGCCACACACCTGTACATTTCAACACGTACAACACGCTGGAGGAACTCAGCAGGTCGGGCAGCATCCGTGGAAATGAACAGTCAACATTTCAGACCGAGACCCTTCATTACTGTTTGACTGTTCGTTTCCACAGATGCTGCCTGATCTGCTGAGTTCCTCCAGCACGTTGTATGTGTTGCTTTGACCACAGCGTCTGCAGTGCACTTTGTGTTCACCTGTACATTTGCTTGTTAATGCAAGTATCTAATCAGCCAATCATGTGACAGCAACTCAAATCATAAAAGCAGGCAGACATGGTCAAGAGGTTCAGTTGTTGTTTAGACCAAACATGAGCATGGGGAGGAAGTGTGATCAAAGTGGTTTTGACTGTGGAATCACACACAAAATGCTGGTGGAACGCAGCAGGCCAGGCAGCATCTATAGGAAGAAGTACAGTCGACGTTTCGGGCTGAGATGCAGGGTCAGGCCGAAGGGTCTCGGCCCGAAACGTCAACAGTGCTTCTTCCCATAGATGCTGCCCGGCCTGCTGCGTTCCACCAGCATTTTGTGTGTGTTGTTTGAATTTCCTGCATCTGCAGATTTCCTCGTGTTTGACTGTGCTGGTGCCAGACAGAATGGTTTGAGTATCTCAGAAACTACTGATCTCCTGGGATTTTCTCATCTCTAGAGTTTATAAACAGTGCAAAAAACAAAAAAAAACATCGAGTGAGCAGCAATTTTTGTGGGTGAAAATACCTTGTTTTTGAGGAGATCAGAGGAGAAGGGCCAGACTAGTTCAAGCTGACAGGAAGGCAACAGTAACTCAACTAGCCATGCGTTACAACAGCGGCGTGCCGACGAGCATCTCTGAATGCACAGCATGTCGAACCTTGACGCGGATGGGCTGCAGAAGCAGCAGAGCACTCCGGGTTCCACTCCTGTACTTAATAAAGTGGCCACTGAATGTATATCTGCACCAGCCACACGTTGTCATGTGTAGCCTGCCAGCAATCATCAGGGGTTTCTGCAATAATCAGCAGCAGACCCAAGAATCAAAGGTGGACAGTTGGTTTAGTTTCTGTCTCCGCACCCTGAGCTGTATTGCTCTATTTGACAGAACTTTATTGTCTGGCACAAACTTATTCATCAGCCTCTTAACAACTTGGATTTTGTAGCAGCAAATGGCACATGCTGTCAACAAGCACCCTGCTGGAAATTGATTTTCCATCTACGCTCCAGCACAGAGCGTATGATATTATCATTGCTGCCGAATCCATGCTATTTCCATCATTCAGGGTTTGAAGAGATCTGATTTGTTTGCTTTGTCCAACTCCCATGGTTTATTCCAAGAGCAACCATAAGCTGACTCAAACTAACGTTAGGGACTAATATTAGCAGTCTCCTGTCTGGGTAATGTAAGATTTGTTCTGTCACAGTTCAAGTACTTCTCGGATCTTGCCAGTATTCATGTAAAATCTTGCAAAATTATACTTCCTCCTCATTTTTGCTTTATTTACCCTCTTGACAATCCTTGTGTTACACAGAAAACCAAACACCAGCTCTGGAACCGTTAATGCTTGTTTTGTTCTCAGTGGTCTCTCTTTTAGTATGGTTGACCGCACCTTCTCCCATTAACTCTCGTCCTTCCAGTATGTTCATTGCTGCAAACACATGACTTTATTGTTTACCCCTTTGAAAGTTGAAAGATTTATTCTAGGAGGCAAAATTGATTCAATACTGATTCTCGCTGAGATAAAAACTTTGCTAGATGATGCCCTTATAGAGTCAGATAGCTTCAGTGGAATTATAAGATCAAAAGACATAGAGTAGATTTAGGCCATTTGGCCCATTGAATCTGTTTCACCATTCCATCATGGCTGATTTATTATCTCTCTCAGCCCCATTCTCCTTCTTTCTCTCTGTAACCTTTGATGCCCTGACTAATTAAGAAGCTATCAATCTCCACTTTAAATATATGCAGTGACTTGGCCTCCATAGCCATCTGCAGCAACGAGTTCCACAGACTCACCGCCTACTGACTGAAGAAATTGCTCCTCATCTCTGTTCTAAAGGGATGTCCTTATATTCTGAAGCTGTGCCTTCTGGTCCTAGACTCCCTCACGATAGAAAGCATCCTCACTGCATCCACTCTATCTAGACCTATCTATATATACAGTGAATTAGCTGGTTACTGCCTGTTACCCCATTGGCATTTAGGGCAGCAAGGTTCCAGTGAGTTCCACCCCCCCCCCCCCCCCATTCTTCTAGACTCCAGCAAGTACAGGCCCAGAGCCATTAAATGCTCTTCATATGCTAACTCTTTCAGTTCCGGCTTCATTCTTGTACCTCTCAGGTCAATATCATTGATAACCATTTATACGTACATTTCCACTGAAATCATCTCTGTGTTTTCAGCTGAACTTGGGTGTGCATTCTTTGTTGTTCGTCCTGTTGGCCAACAGTACCAGTTTTCTAGCTCCTCTCCTACCTGGCTCACCTGTTGTAAAGCTCTGCTCACAAACCTCTACCATCGTCTCTGGCATGCAGCCATTTTCCATTTGTCACCCATGGCCTGTTAGCAGACAGTATTAAAACTACTGTTGGAGAAAGCTTAAATTAAAACAAGAAATGCAGGAAATGCTGGCAGAGCAGGGTGCAACAGTGGGACAAGAAACTACAAACTTTTCATAGAAACATAGAAAGCCTACAGCACAATACAGGCCCTTCGGCCCACAAAGTTGTGCCGAAGATGTCCCTACCTTAGAAGTTACTAGGCTTACCTATAGTCCTCTATTTTTCTAAGCTCCATGTACCCATCCAAAAGTCTCCTAAAAGACCCTCCACCACCATTGCCGGCAGCCCATTCCACGCACTCACCACTCTCTGAGTAAAAAACTTACCCCTGACATCTCCTCTGTACCTACTCCCCAGCACCTTAAACCTGTGTCCTCTTGTGGCAACCATTTTAGCCCTGGGAAAAGGCCTCTGACCATCCACACGATCAATGCCTCTCATGTTGGTGATCAGAACCAATGAAGTTTTGATGAGCATGATCTCTGCTTTTCTTCCCACAGGTGCAGCTTGGCTTGCTGAGTATTTCTAGAATGTTCCTGTTTTTATATTCTGTCATCAGTCAGCTGATATCCTCGTGTATTCAAGCTCTGTCACAGTTACAGGTACACAGTGACGGCACAGGTAGAGTGGGTGGTGAGAAAGGTATTTGCCAGAATCGCCTTCCTTGGTCAGGCCATCGTGTTGCAACTGTACAAGACGGTGGTAAGACCAGACTAGGACAACTGTGTGTTCAGGTCACCCATCTAGAGGAAGGATGTCACTAAGCTGGAAAGGGTGCAGAAAACATTCATGGTGATGTTACCAATACTGGAGGGTTTCAAGTATAAGGAGAAGCTGGATAGGCTGGTACTTTACACCCTGGAGTACAGGAGACCAAGGGTTAACCTTACACAGGTATATAAAATCATTTGTGCTTGAAATTTTCAAGAATCCTCTGAGGGGCTTAGAAAAGGTTGATGAACACTATCTTTTTCCAGGGGCAGGGTGGAGATACATCTCTACCAAGGATGGGTGGTCCTTCCCTCCGATAGCCTGCAGGTCAGCCTTGGGCAAGGTGCAGCACCTGCTTAACCCTCCTCCCTCCCCAGATCAGGGTCAGGTGAAGCCATGGAAGCAAGTAGTGGTTTGTATGAGCAACTGGAGCATATTACAAGTCCTGGTTATATGACCACTTAAGAGTGTCAATAATGGCCGGGGTCATCGGTCTTGTGAAGACACTGCCCAGAAGAAGGCAACGGCAGATCACTTCTGTAGAAAAATCTGCCAAGAACAATCATGGTCGCGGGAGGACCATGATCGCCCACATCATACAACATGGCACGTAATGATGATGATACGCTGCCAAGAGTAATCATGGCCAGGATCAAGTCATATGACACAATGAATGAATGGAGTCTAGAGGACATAGATTTACCTTAACAAGTGCAGTTGGCATAGATTTAAGGTGAGAAGGAAGGAGTTAAAACGGGATCTGAGGATGTTTTTCTCACATAGAGGGTGGTGGGTTACAGAACAAGCTGCCAAAGGAAACTTGGGGTACAAATACAATGTTTAAAAAGTATTTATACAGGTATGCATCGCTTAAGGTCCACGATGCGTTCTGTGAAATCAGACGTTATGTGATTTGGACGTTGTGCGAACACCATATTATATACTTTGCCTCTTGCTGCTGCTATCACTAGGAGTGGTTTTGCTGCATTTGGAAGCCATGATGCACTTTATGGTAAGATTTTTAAAAGAAAATTAAACAGAGAGATAATGCTACTACACTCAAGAGACATGCGATACACGAGATCGGTTATGTCTGCTACATCACGTTCTCCGATCAGCACTATGGACGTATATGCGATCGGACGCTGTCCGAATGGACGTTAAGTGGCGCACACCTGTAGTTGGAAAAGCTTCAGAGTGCCTGACAGAAGCCACACGCTTGCCTGACATATTATACTAGTGGACTTGTTAATGGACAGTTACAAAGTGTGAGATTCCTGGTGTTGAGGTGACCAATCCATAACCGGTATCACCCCATCATCGGTAACACACACAAAATGCTGGAGGAACTCAGTGTGTCAGGCAGCTTCGAGGGAGGGGAGTGAACAGTTAGTGTTTTGGCCCAAGACGCTTCATCAGGACTGGAAAGGCAGAGGGCAGAGTGAAAGGATGAGAGGAAGGGGGAGCAAAAGATCCCCATCATCACTTGAGTGGACACCAACAACACATTATTATGCCCCACTGCCCTTCTAAATAGTTTGGTATTTCTTTCTGGACTCCTCCTTCCATCTGCTCATTTGGGATATTAATTCACCTCCGTCAAATGTCTTAAGATTGGGATCTGTACCATTTAAAACACAGGGACTTATTTTTAAATTAGCATTGCTGGGAAATCTGACTGGTGTATGAAGTCCTTGCCTTTATTTGAAGTGTGAACCATCTTATCCTGGACAAATAGATAATCACAAACAAGAGAAGATCTGCAGATGCTGGATTTTCCGAGCAGCACACACAAAATGCTGGAGGAACTCAGCTGGCCAGGCAGCATCTGTGGAAAAGAGTACATCACTTGGATAGAAAGTTATCATACTGAAGGGTCTCGGCCCGAGACACCGACTGGACTCTTCTCCATAGATGCTGCCTGGCCGGCTGAGTTCCTCCAGCGTTTTGTGTCTGTTGCTGAAATAGGTAAGTCTTGTCCAGGTGCTTGGCTTTGAGTTTACAGGCACTATGAAAGAGGATTGTTTTTGAAATTTTCAAGCACAACTAATTTGCATGGGTCTGCACCCCCCCCCCCCCCAAGGCTGATTTATACCTGTGCGTATGGGCTACGCCGTAACGCTGATTTTCACTTCTGCATTGCTCTACACCATAGCGAGCATGCGTTGGTGTGCGCCAAAACACTAGTTGGCGGTGGGGTTTCTATGCCACTGTGTTGAGTTTCTTCGTGAGAGACATGGACGAGGAAATGCATTTCAAACATTTTCGCATGTCGGCAGGTAGATTTGATGATTTGGTTCATCTGTTTCACATCGGTGTACGGACATGGCGGAGAAGAAGCAACCGGAAATGTGTAGGAGGAAATGCGATGCTACCAAATGGGCCAATCACAGTTGTTGCAGTCTGCGTCGCTGCGACGCGTGAGTAACTTTTCTGGAGAGGTGCACATCACCCTACAGTGTAGGGTACGCGTTGCCTACAGCATCAATGCAACGCACAAGTATATGTCAGCCTTTAGATCAAACCATAGCAGATTCACCAGTCATCTACAAAAGAGGCTGCTTGACGTTACTCCTGAATGTTCTGATAGATTTCCAGCGGAAGTCTCTTGTCAGCTTGTTTAACCACCTTTACTAATCTGCGTGGATGACCCTCTCCCTACCTCGAGCACTCCTTCTGTGCTTGGTATCTCGCTGAATGCTGTTCTTAGGACGCCTGGACTTTAAAAATTATTCTGCGTCTTGCTTCTTGAATCAGGTCACTGTTCAAACAAAATATCCCCAGACGGTGCCATAGGAATGTTGCAAGGTTATGTTACAGCTCTACAAAACCCTGGTTAGACCACACGTGTTCAGTTCTGGTTGCCCCATTATAGGAAGGATGTAGAAGATTAGAGAAGGTTCAGAGAAGATGTACCAGGATGCTGCCTCGATTATGAGGATAGACTGAGTGAGCCAGTTTTCTCTTTGGAACAAAGGAAGATGAGAGGCAACTTGATAGAGGTTACACACACAAAATGCTGTTGGAACACAGCAGGCCAGGCAGCATCTATAGGGAGAAGCGCTGTCGACGTTTCGGGCTGAGGCCCTTCGTCAGGACTGAAACGTCGACAGTGCTTCTTCCTATAGATGCTGCCTGGCCTGCTGCGTTCCACCAGCATTTTGTGTATGTTGCTTGATAGAGGTTGTATAAGATGAAAAGAGGCATAGTTCGAGTGGACAGCTGGTTTTGCCCCAGGATGGAAACGGCTAATACAACGGGGCATTGTTTTAAGGTGATTGGAGGAAAGTATAGGGGGAATGTCAAAGGTAAATTCTTAACACAGAGAGTGGTAAGTGCCTGGAGCGCCCTGCTAGTGCTGGTGTTAGAGGGAGGTACATCACGGACATTTTAGTGACTCTTAGATAAGCACATGAATAACAGAAAAAGGAAAGGCTATGTAGGAGGGAAGGGTTAGATTGATCTTAGAGTAGGTTAAAAGATCAGCACAGCATTGTGGGCTGAAGGGCCTGTACCTTGTTGCACAGTGTTCCATGAATGCAAGTTCTTCATTTCCATCCACCCTGCTTTTATTCTCCCCTTTTCTTCTCAAGTGAGACATGAACAAGTTGGAGAGCAGGCCGTGGTTGTCCATTTCACTGGTGGGTGGCCCACCTCCACATTCATCCCTTGAGAATGTGGTGCTGGGCCATCCTCAGTTCTTCCAGTGAAGTTTCTTCCACAGGAAGGAGTTCCAGGATTAAGACCCAGTGATGAAGGAAGACTAAAGTTACATTTTCGAGCCAGGATGGGTGAGATGTGGGGGAGGTCACCTTTCAGATGTTAGTGTTCCCAAGCATATGCTGCCCTCACCTGTCTTAAAGTCATAATGTCTTAGCAAACGACGATAAGGAAACGGGATCTTCACGCCAACTAAAACACTCATCTAAGCTAGTCCTTTTTGCTCGCACTTAGCCCATTTCGCTCTAAACCTGCTTTGTCCATGTACCTGTTGAAAAAAGTCTTAGTGGTAGAGGTTATGAAGAGTATCCTTGGCACGTGGCAGCAGCTAGCATTGGTGTCTGGACCCCAACATATTGGAACCCCTTTCCAAAAACATTGCCCCACTTTCAATCTTCACCTTGTCTCCCCTTCCCTCCTTTAGCACTCTCTGTATCTTGTTCCTCTTCATTAAAAATATTTTAGAATGTTTTGTGGAGAGTACGAGGCTTTGTTATATTAAACCAAGAACAGTTTTCCTAGTTAAGAGTTGTCACGTGAACCCAGCTCACCTTCAAACCTTCAGTCAGTGAGTCCAATTCATTACCCGCACTGCCTACTAAGAATGAAATAGGAAAGGAACTAGGCCATTCAGCCCATTGTGCTAGCCCTGGCATTCCCTAAAACCATGGTTGATATTTTTACCTAAGCACCACCTTCTTACACAAATGTTTTTTCCTTTCGTTACCTTAAATTTTTGAACCTGTCAGTCAATTTGACTTGTATCTTATCTTTATCGGAGCGGGAATTTTATGATTCTGGTAGAGTGGACACAACAGTTATAAAGCTGCAGTCACCTTTTTATTAAAGTGGGAGCCGCTATCGAACTGGTAATGCAAACCGGTTCACTGATTGGATGAAGAGATTGCATTGCGAAGCTGGTGTCCCAACAACATGTTGTGGTAGCTGGTCCTTCCTGAGGCAATGAATAAGCTGCTGTTTTCGTGGCTTTTTTGAAATGTTAATTATAGAACAAGGGATTACTATTCAAGAAGGCTTATGTGAAAAGGGCAAAGTTGTTTAAAAAAGATTAACTGGTTGTCCTCAGAGTGTTGCTAAGGAAATTTCTTCCTTCAAGTCCAACCCAATCTGTACTAGAACTGTTTTCCAGTTTTACAGGAATACATATCATCCAATACAGAGTCACAGAGAGAGAAGAGGCAGAAACTGATCCGTTAGCCCGTATAATCTATACATTTGATCACCTATTTTCACAGTTCAAAGTACATTTATTTTCAAAGTATGTATAAATTATACAGCCTTCAGCTTTGTCTGCTTACAGGCAGCCACAAAACAAGAAACCCAAAAGACCCCAATTTGAAAACCAGACCAATACCCAATGCGTAAAGAGAGGGAGAGAAAAAAACACAAACTGTGCAAACAATAAAAGCAAGCAGAACTAAAGTGAGTCCATAGGCCCGAAGCAGCCCGAGTAGGCCCGGAGCCTCAGTCTTATTTTTACACTACATTAATTCTACTTTTTAAATTTGCTAACATCCTGTTTACACCCCCCCCCCCCCCCCCGCCACCGTCAGATTGAACTGCTCCCTGACACATTAGGGGCATTTTACAGTGACCAATTGACCTACTAACCAACATGTCTTTGGGATGTGAGAGAAAACCAGAGCCTGGGGAGGAAATTTGTGCAACCACGGGAGCTAGAAGGCAGTGGCTGCACTAGCCTTGGCACTGGGCCACCCATTATATACATTCAGCCCCTTCGCCGCCATCTCCCTGCAAACCCTTTCATCCAGGTCTTGAGAAAATTGAATTTCAGGCCATAAGAATTCATATTCAAGTTCTTAGTTCTTTTGGAATACACATTATGCTGAACTGAACAAATCTGTTTACTTCCAGTGTGTTACAGCTCGGGGGTGGGGGGCACGGTAGTGTAGTGGTTAGCACAACACGTTACGGTACTAGTCACTCCCAAGTTAAATTCCTGCCGCTGCCAAGGAGTTTGTACGTTCCCCCTGTGGCCCCGTGGGGTTCCTTTAGCTGCTCCGGTTTCCTTCCACAGTCCAAAGACATCATTGTAAATTGTCCCGTGATTAGACTAGGGTTAAATCCGGGGTTGCTGGGATTTCAGCAATAAGTTAAAAAAAATTAAAAAGCCTGGGTGAAAATAACAGACAGTATATTATGAGCACAAGTATGTTCAGGAGGAGGTGAAAGGAAAATAATTGTAATTGCATAGCACCTTTTAATGAATTCAGAACATCACTAAGTGTTGTTCAGCTAGTAGCGTGCAGGCAGATTGTTGATAGCAGGGTTTCGCAGCAGTGATGTGTTTGTTAGTGGGTAATCTGTTTTTAGCAAAAGGAAAGCAAACAGTACTGGAAACACCCGCCAGGTCAGGCAGCATCTGCAGAAAGGGAAACAGGATCTACAGTCCGAAACTTGCCAGAGACACTTGTTGCCTTTATTTGACACTGCGGACCACACTTCTCTGATTTGTACTTGGGAGGCTGAACTCGCTCTGTAAAAACGTTCAGAATCTGCAGGACACTGGGAACGACCGGGTTTACAGAGCAGATTAAGAACTGCAGAAGGAGCCTTTCCTCAGTTGCTAAAGTTGTATCCTTAGCTTTTCCTTGCAGTGTAAAGCTTTCCCCTCTGGCAAAATTATGTTTATGAATTTTCAGGATACTTAGAATGTCAAAAACCATCAAAAATCACATAACTAATTAAAAGTGTGAACATAACTTAAATACTAAGTAACTCCAAAACACTTACAAACACCTTGAAGTAATCCACAAGTATAAAGCAAACTTGATGATTAATAATCAGTATATATATATATATTCTACTAAAACTCTCATGCTCTGTCTGTCCGTCTGTTTGTGACCTCCAATTAGCACAAATGGTGCTTTACAGCAGCACTTTTTTTTGACTAAATTGACTTAAATGCACTAACTTACAGAATGCAGGCAAAGTTCAGGGCTATATATTTGTATAAAATTGCTCATTCACCAAAATCAACAGCCCCACTTTCACCCGAGAGCCGATCCACCATCATGGAAATTGGGACGCGACACCATGACGCAAGCACACGGCCTGCCTCAGCGGTGACACCAAGTGGAGCAAAAGGGCAGGGCAGCTCTATTTCGATTCTCTCAAAGGGTGCCCCTGTGGATCACCCCGTTGTCTAGTAATTTACTAAAGGACATTTAACATACATTGGAGGGTTTCATGTCTCATTCTTTAACAACCAGAAGCCACCTGGAATGAGTAACGTTGGCCTGCTGTGTGAGTTCAT
This sequence comes from Hemitrygon akajei, assembly GCF_048418815.1. NCBI lineage: Eukaryota > Metazoa > Chordata > Chondrichthyes > Myliobatiformes > Dasyatidae > Hemitrygon > Hemitrygon akajei. The sequence continues at coordinate 30,074,326 of NC_133131.1, read as the reverse complement.
GTCTCGGATCGCAGCTTGAACCCACAACTCTCTGACTCAGAAGCAAGTGGGTGAGCAGTTTGAGCAATGTTCTACCTCAGAAAAATGAGAACTAATAGAGAGCGGCAAGGGTGAATGAGCAGGAAAAAGAGACAGAGAAATTATGTAAAGCAGCAGCACCAGAGTCGCAGAGGTGGACGTGAAGGAACCAGTGTCTTGAGCAGCAGGTGCAAAATGCCGGAGGAACTCAGCAGGTCAGGCAGCATCTATGGAGGGGAGTAAACAGTCGATGTTTTGGACCAAGACCCTTCATATCAATTTTGCAACCTGCAAACTAGTACACTGTGTGCATGGTCACCAGCTAGTCACATACTAAAAATATTCCTCAATGCCCAACGTTCTCCACACCGAGTTCTGGTTCACTCAGTTATATCTCAAGCTGCCTATGTAAAGGTGTCTTCTTGTAATGGCATTGTACCACAGGTCCAGGCCTTGTCATTTTAAAAAGGGTTTTCTTTGTGTATTATAACCTAGGCATAGCAATTTATATTGGAAATCTAAAAATAAACAAGAAATTTATGGCTGTGAAGTGGAGAGCAAGTTGCTTCAGTGCTCCCAACTCTGGCCCTCATTCATTTAGTCATCAGTTGCATGTGCTCTCAGGACTGCTGTACTTGGCACAGGTGTAGCCCATGCCCTGCTCCTCTGCTGTGACAGTCTCTATTTCATCCGGGTACTTATTTAACTGCCCATTACGCCACTGGGGTTTAGGGAAGAAACTAAGTTCCTCCATCTCTATCTATGTGGAAGGATTCTTCATTGCTGTTTCCATAACAAATGTTTTTTTGACCAGTCAGGGTTGCTAGTCCTGAGCCGAACCCCAAAGCTGAAGGATTGTTGGATCACTCTTAGTCTGACCTCTACCCTTTGACCTGTTGGGATGGGTGAGCCAAAGCACGAGGCCCTGACTCCAGCCAACATCGTTCTCTGGGTCATTGAGGCACACAAGCCTCCAAACCCTACGGCAAGGTTGTGGTCCTCTTGGAGGATTTCATCTGGGTGTCTAAGACAGAATGTTTCTGATGGGTCACAGTGGACAAATGCCCGGACAAAGTGCCCAACGTTGTCCTTGTTCTGGTGGCCACCATTGTGTGTGACCCACATCAAGCTGGGCTTAGAACTGGAGCATGCAGGTACCATGTGTCACTACGTTCTGAGCTTCTGTCTGTCCCCCGGTGTCGCAAAAGATGGGCCTGGCCTCACTGCTGCACAATTCATTACCTGCCTTTGGTGGAAATACTCTTTTAGAAAAACTCCTTTCGCCACCAATCCCATCAGGTAGTGGTAGGCAGGTGCTGGGGGAAAAGGACACAACAAGTCGTGGTGAGGAAGGACTGCAGTCTAAGGTCCTTCTGCCACAAGACACTGAAGGACTAAGCCCTATCCAAGAAGGTCCACATAAATGGCAGTGGTGTTTTGTGCATAAAATGCTCCGACAACGCAAATATATTCAACCAGTAACACCAAGAATGTACTCTCGGTGGCCACTTTATTAGGTACATCTGTACACTTGCTCACTAATGCAAATATCTAATCACCCAGTCCTCTCTCTGGGTATTTCTACATTGTGATCCATCAGATACATTCCACCTTAGATCCAGATGCAGTAACGAAATGCACAAAGACATGCAGACATGTCAGACCAAACATCAGAATGGGGTAAGGAGTGCGATCTTGGTGATTTTGACCGGTGAATGGTTGTTGGTTCCAAATGGAGTGGTTTGAGTATCTCAGAAACTGTTGCTGATCTGAGATTTTAACACCTAACGGTCTCTAAGAGTTTAGGGAGAATGGTGCAAAACAAAGGATGTAGTTAATGAGAGAGGTCAGGGGAGACGGGGCAGAACGGTTCAAGCTGACAGGAAGGCAAATAACCGTGTTCTGCAACAGTAGTGTGCAGAAGAGCGTCTCTGAACGTTCAAGATGTTGGACCTTGAAGTGGATGGGCTACAGTAGACATGCACAAACATGCACTCAGTGGCCACTTTATTAGGTACAGGAGGTATCAAATAAAGTACTCACTGAGCAAATGAATGGACAACTCTCTGAATGTGGAGAAAACCATCCACCATTGGTATTTCTTGTATATATTTTTATGAATAAAGTTTATTTTTCAAGTGAATGAAAAAGAGTTATTTAAGAAGGTTATGTTCCCTAAGGATGGTGAAAATGGTCAAGGAGATCGAGTGCTGTGTGCCCACCCCAGAAGGCAAAGGTGATTTTTATTTTAGATCGAACTTGTAAATGTCATGATGTGTTCAAATCTTGGCAACAGCACTACCCAACAAAATGTTCCCTTGACTTGTTGTTTTCCAACTGTGTTTTACTGTTTTTGATTCTCAAAATTTAAAAAAGAAACAGCCCGTGGAAGTGATGTTATTCTGGCCTGGATGTGGTTTGCTCTCAGTGTAGGCAGAGCTCTGCTCGGTGGATGTAAGGTAATTACTGCATCAAGGCACTTGCCAATTTAAAATGAAGCTGCATTAACCTTTGCTGCATTTCTGTTTTCTGAAGATGACGATGTTGCATCCAGTGAATCATCGTTTGATTGGCATTCCTCAATGCTCACAGCTCAGTCGCCATGGTGAAAACCTTTTAATACCTGACTTCTGCTGTTCAAAATAAGTGATGACTAATCAAGTGAGCGAGCAGGACTTTTATTTCAGAATAAAAGCACCCCTTAAATCAGATGACTCAGTGGTGTAGTCAGGAATTATTTACTTACTGATTTGAGCAGGATTTATATTTTATCCATACTTCTTTGCCAAAGGATTATTTTTACCCCTGTGTAAGATAATTGTTAAGTCTGGAACTGACTTCTTAAAGGAGAAGCATCGTATTTCTTTCCTCATATTCAAAATTAAACAAATAAACTAATGACTTTTAAAAAAATACTTTATTGACTTTGAAGCACAACTTCGATATTGTCCTTAGATTTGGACATGCCACCAGTGTCAGTAGCGGAAAGAATCCTAGGTTACTGGGAGCAGTTACAATGAGGAGTCTGGCGTGAATGTACACTGTACGCCATTGCCTGTGGGTCTGAAGTCTCCATCTTGTTTGTTTAAGACCATGAGGCATAGGAGGAGAATCGCACCATTCAACCATGGCTGGCTTTTTTACCCTCTCAACCCCATTCTCCTGCCTTCTTCCCATAACCTTTAACGTCTTCAGTAATCAAGCATCTATCAAATCCCGCTTTAACTATACCCAGTCACTTGGTCTCCCCAGGCATTTGTGGCAACAGATTCCACAGATTCACCACCCCGTGGTTAAAGATTGCAGTGTGGTGCCCGAATTGAAGTTGCCGAGCTCTGTTCCGTAATTTGAGTGGATGATTGCAATGTACTCTCCAAGGCCAAGCTGAGAAAGTGTTTAATTGTCAGAGGGGATAACGATATTTTGAAGTGGGCGGAACTAGACTGCTCACAGACTTGGCTTTGTGCTCTGTAACATCACCTAACACCGTCCTGCTTCAGCTCGTTTGCCTTTGAAATCCTCGGTCCTACCTTTGTTAACTCAAGTCTTCCCAGCTCACAGCTGGAAACCTCTGTAAAGCTCAGACTGTCCAGAGCTCTGCTGCCTGGCGATTCGAATACTGTTCACACATCACCCCTGTGCTGGTTGTCCTCCTTGTCTCCCAGTTAAGCAACAATTGAGTGATAACTTGTCTCCCTTCTGCTTGAGTCTCTTAATAACCACTTGCTTCTCTGCAATTTCATTCAACATTCTCGCGTCTTTGTGCTCCTTCAGTTCTCTCCTATCAGATGCTTCCCTGATTTTAATCACTCTGTCCTTGGTGATTAAGCTTTCACCTGCCTTTGGAAATTCCTCTCCATTTCCATTTTCCCTTTGAAGACACAGCTTACAATATAGCTGTCAGTCACCTCTCCTAATTTTCCCCTGCTTAGCGAGGTGTCAGACATGCTTTAAAACGCTCTTCTTAAGAGCTTTGAGATGTTTTTGTTAAAATTGGGAGAGACTGGCAGCTATATAATAAGCTGTGTCTTCAAAGAGAAAACAAAGGTGGAGTGGAATTTCTGAAGGGAGTTAAAGATGTTAATGAAATTAAAATTGTTGTTGTCGCTGAAGACATTTCTTCTCTTGGCCAAGGCAAAGGCTTAAGCATCTACCAGTGCAGTCAAACACAGATTAACCATTTATTTATCCCATCTGCTCTTTACAACCTGGCAGCTTTCGTGATGGGAAGTGCTGTGGAATACTTTGAACTGAAGAAGGTGGAGATCAGTTTTTGCTTCCTGGTGCCAGTCTGGGCAGTACGAAAGGAAACTTAACCTGGGTCAAAGGCTCATCTGTTAACTGGTCACTGGTTAAAGTTATTCTCTGTGCACACATCTCTGCTCCAATAAGCCTGGCCCTAACCTCACGTCAAGAAATTGTGCTCCCCTAAGTTCGATCTTTGGTTAACCATTTCCTCTCATGCGCAGCCTTACTGAACATGAAGAATGCCGGACTGTTCTCTCGAATGAACATCGAGGAACTGCAGACGATGGGAATCTAAAATAAAAACGCAAAATGCCGGTGGCTCTCAGCTGGTCAGTCAGCATCTGCAGAGAGACAAACATGGGGTTGATGATTCAGGTCCGAGCCACTTAGAGAATGAGCTAATTTGTTTTAAACGGTAGAGAAGCTGAGAAAAGAACGGATAGGGCACAGGGAATACCTGTGATAGGGTGAGGTCAGGATTGCCAAGGAGATAAGTCATAGAGCTCATCCAGCTGCCCAGATAGCCTCTTCTCTTAGTCGCTTGACCCCTGTGGAGACTGGGGGAAATGGAAGCATAAGCCGAAGAACAGCACTGCTTGACTCTGTTTGGTCCATTGTAGTGCTTATTAAAGAAGTTGATTTTCCACCTGCCATCTGATTCTAATCGGACATTTGAGATGCCACGTGCTGTATATCCCAGTGCATTCACATACTTGTGTTATCTCAGGCAGGCGTACCTCACTCACCTAAACACCAGTTTGCCGTGTCCGGTCCATTCCCGTCTCATCTCTGCAACTTAGAACAAGCTGATTTAATTTGCTGCATCTTCAGGAGTAGAGTTAAGCAACAGTCAGAAAGGAACAAAAACTATTTAGTTGATTAAAATTGAATCCTAAACTTCTATCTATGTAAAACTACTCAAGGGGTCATGCCAAACAATAGATGTTTCTGTGGCAATCCACACAACTCAATGTTGCAATCGACTTATAAATTAGCTTGACATTTCTGTCGGTTATACTAATTGAGATTTGTTATGATCTTAGGCCTCTGAGGTAGTATGCCAGATGCCAGGAGAATTATTTTTTCTGCAGATAGGGGACGCTGGTGCTGGATACAGGTGGCCCCCGTTTTTTGAACGTTCGCATTATGACAGCTCGCTGTTAGGAAAGACCTACGTTAGTACCTGTTTTCACTAACCAAAGAGGATTTTCGCTTTTATGAAAAAAAGACACCCTCTTTATACGTGTGTTTACCCCGAGAAAGACTACAATGACCGTGAAGCCTTGTGCGGGCAGTTGTTTGCGCATGCATGTACGTGCGTACATATGCGAGTACGTGCGTAGGCGTGTATGTGCCAATTTTTTAACTCCAAATCGATTTTGGCTCGCTGTCTTCCCGAGTTTGATAAGTGAAACTACACCATACCTGCAATATTTCTACTTTATATAGGGTGTATATTTATCATATCATTCCTGCTTTTACTATATGTTAGTGCTATTTTAGGTTTTATGTGTTATTTGCTTTGATTTGGTAGGTTATTTTTTGGGTCTGGGAACGCTCAAAAATTTTTCCCATATAAATTAATGGTAATTGTTTCTTCGCTTTACAACATTTCGGTTTACAAACGGTTTCATCTGAACGCTCTACCTTCGGATTGCAGGGGAAACCTGTAATACCAGTGGACCATTCAGAATTTAATAGGTGGCACTAAATGACTAGAAGGTGCAATGGGTCACAGTGCAATCTTATGTTCGATGAGTTACTTTGTTTAGATGACAGATATTCCAGGGCTGTGTTGATCGTTCATATTTCTTTACAGAAGTAATGATTAAGAGACCTTCTGCCCAAGGAAAACAAATAGAGTCATAGAGAGATAAAGCCCTCGGGCCCTTCAAGAGGCAGGAACCCTGATCTGCAGCATTGGCCTTCAGTTTTTCACTCGGCTGATTAATGGTTTTTATTACAGAGCTACTGTTGGTACTGAGTATTAAATATATTCTGTCCAGTTACATCTCTCAGGCGGTCCTTCAGAGTAAGGTGATCAAGCCCGTTCCCATTCGCCAGGGGGTGGTGAATTTGTGGAATCCATTGCCACAGGTGGCCGTGGAGGCCAGGTCAAAGTTGAAAGTACATTTATTCCCAAAGTATATATACATTATACAACCTCGAGATCCGTCTCCTTACAGGCAGCCACCAAGCAGAGAAACCCCGAAAGAGCCCATTCAGAAACAGGCCATCAAACACCCGGTGCACAGAGAAAATAATGTGCGAATTGTCAAAGTCAGCAAACAGCATTCAGACATGAAGTTTTGCAAAAGGCATCACTGCAGCTGGAGCAGACCACAGCCTCAGTCATTGTGTATTTTTAAAGTGGAGGTTAGTAGGTTCTTGATTAGTCAGGGTGTCAAAGATTTCAGGGAGAATGCAGGAGAATGGGGTTGAGAGGGATAATAAATTAGCGCTGATGGAATGGTAGAGAATACTTGATGGGCTAAACAGCCTAATTCTACTCCAGTGTAAAAATGAATGTTTTTCATCAGGTTACAATGCAGGTAGAACGATCACAAGTGATGATAATGATAATAAAAATGTTGCATGGAATTCATTAATAAATGGATACATATACTGTACATATTAATCTTGATATCCCATAGCACACAGGCAAGGCAGTGGAACCTCTTTCCCTTTCTCCTCCTTCTGTCAGAACCTGTTTGTATATCTACACAAGCACTTCAGTCGTCTACACCTAGAAGGCTACAGATCAAGTGCTTGGGATGTAAGATCAGGAATCAACTCCTGCCGATTTCAGTCTGTGTTTTCCCTGTGACTGCGTGGGTTTCCTCCGTGTGCTCCCGTTCCCTCCCACATTCCAAACAATTGCAGGTTAGGGTTAGTAAGTTATGGGCATTGTTTGTTGGAGCTGGAAGTATGGCGACCTTTGCAGGCTGCCTCCAGGACAATCCTCGGACTGTCCTGGTCGTTGAAGCAAATGCCACACTTCACTTCTGTTTTGATGTACATATGACAAATAAAGCTAATCTTTATCTATCTAGGTTGGTGGTGTTGTGGATAGTCTAGAGGATTGTCGAAGATTGCAGAGACATTGATAGGATGCAGAAGTGGGCTGAGAAGTGGCAGATGGAGTTCAACGCAGGGAGGTGTGAGGTGGTACACTTTGGAAGGACAAACTCCAAGGCAGAGTGCAAAGTAAATGGCAGGATACTTGGTAGTGTGGAGGAGCAGAGGGATCTGGGGGTGCATGTCTACAGATCCCTGAAAGTTGCCTCACAGGTAGATAGGGTAGTTAAGAAAGCTTATAGGGTGTTAGCTTTCATAAGTCGAGGGATAGAGTTTAAGAGTCACGAGGTAATGATGCAGCTCTATAAAACTCTGGTTAGGCCACACTTGGAGTACTGTGTCCAGTTCTGGTTGCCTCACTATAGGAAGGATATGGAAGCATTGGAAAGGCTACAGAGGAGATTTACCAGGATGCTGCCTGGTTTAGAGAGTATGCATTATGATCAGAGATTAGGGGAGCTAGGGCTTTACTCTTTGGAGAGAAGGAGGATGAGAGGAGACATGATGGAGGTGTACAAGATATTAAGAGGAACAGATAGAATGGACAGCCAGCGCCTCTTCCCCAGGGCACCACTGCTCAGTACAAGAGGACGTGGCTTTAAGGTAAGGGGAGGGAAGTTCAAGGGGGATATTAGAGGAAGGTTTTTTACTCAGAGAGTGGTTGGTGCGTGGAATGCACTGTCTGAGTCAGTGGTGGAGGCAGATACACTAGTGAAACTTAAGAGACTATTAGACAGATATATGGAGGAATTTAAGGTGGGGGGGGGGGTTATATGCGAGGCAGGGTTTAAGGGTCGGCACAACATTGTGGGCCGAAGGGCCTGTACTGTGCTATACTATTCTATGTTCTACCTTGATTAGGTTAGATAGGTACATGATAGTCAGTTTGGACATGGTGCCTAAAGGTCCCTGTTTCTGTGCTGTGTGATTTTTGAACTTCTGCCTTCTCTGAGAAGACTGATATGTCAGTACTGCCTTCCAACTCTGCAAACTCACCCAGAGGGATCCACGGGAGGTGGTTGCGTCTGGATTTATCATTCTTGTCGACGTATAAGGCGCACACGAACCACTTTCCAGTGTGCTGCATAATTTATTTGAAGTGCGGTGAAAAGTCTTGTCAGTGAAGAATAATTACAACTTCCTATTGATTTTGCTTTAACCTGTGTGTAAACCCCGAGCCACATGGTGGCAATCAGCTTGCATCTGACCAGCCGCAAGATGCCAGTATCCACGCCGTGGTCAGACCATGATGGGAGAGTTGTTTAATTACAGTTGCTCACAAATCCCCTCACAGAGTTCGAGGTTGAAGTGGTTTATATCAATCCTCTGTAAATCTCCAGATTCTGAAACCCGTGGGATCCTGCAAAGGAATGGGACCCAGAGGGCCAGAATTGCCTATCAAGATATTAGCTGTATGCGTTAGAAACTTATCCCGTGTTGTTGAGTTTATTGCAGGGGTTTGCTGCGTACAGCTTTCTTGTATTCTGGCAAAAATAGACCACCAGTTTCAGATCTTTAGTGGACCCCAAAACAGCTGGGAAAATGACTGTAGAAATTGGGCAGATGATAGAATGTTAAACCCCAGTTGATGGATGACATTGAGTGGACGCTGGAATTTGGAGCAGGGACACCTGCCCTTCTCACTTACTTTAGAAGAGGCGTGTCGGCAGAATACAGACCTTGTCGTGTTGACTGGCAGAGACATTTGCCGTCGCTTTTATCAGAGGACATCATTGGCATCAAGATACTACCTACTGTGCCCATCTCGCCAAGCTCTTCCGGGTTGTAGGTGTCCAATAGAAAGCAGATGAGCTGGAGGTATTAGCACTTCTTCCATGTGAAGTGTGCTCTCGGCAAGGATCAGTACTTGGTAGTACCGTAAGCAGGGTTAAAAACCTGATGCTCATCTGCCCAAGCAGAAGCAGCTAATTGGTTCATTTTGGCTCCACTGCTTCAGCCCCGGTACTGTTTGAATAGCAGGTTTTATATACGATTGCCTGAAATTATCCTCATAGCTATTGAGATGCAGTTAGATGTCATTCTGTTACCCTTCTGCAGGGCTTCAATATTGTGAGGAGATCAAACCTAAATGCTGCCAAGTTGCTTTGATGATCAAAGTCTTTGTAGTTTTATTCTATATTGTCCTTGTCAATGACCCTTACTTAATTTATCAGTACATTGATTGTGGGTCTTTAGTTACTTCTCAACTAAAACGGAGCCCCAGTGTCCCAACCTGGTTGTCTGTCTTCGTGGGATTATGGAGATGTCAGTGCACTGCACTGATTCACTTGATGTCAGTGCCTCCGGTTGAACTCTGTCTTTTTATGCGTTTCCCCCTAGCTGTCAGTCTCTGGTTTTGTATTGCCATGTTCTCCTGTCCCCACTCCTGCTCTACTCCGGCCCCTGTGTTACTGAGTACTCTGTCTCTCATCTGTTTCTCATTATTACCTGTATTGCTGCCACCTGTGTCTCATTGTGCTCCACCAATCATCTGCCTGTTTATTGCTCAGTGTATTTCAGTCCTGTGTTTTCACATGTTTGTGGCTAGACTGTGCCAGTGAGTTTTCCTCAGCCTTTCCAGTCTGTCTGTCGGCTCTGCCTGCTTCCTGATTGTGGTTTTTGGATTTTTCTGATGTTTTGATCTCTGCCTGTACTTTGACGCCAACTTTGTTTGCACCTCGGGATTTGTTATTCAATTAATATCACTGTGTGCACAGTACTATGTCTGCAATTGAATCCCTGTTCCAGCATTCTGACACTTGAATATACTTCCATTTCCCTATTCCCCCTCTTATCTTCCCCACCTCTCATAATATATCCATACCGTCTCTCAAAGGCATCACCGCATCATTAACAAAGTCGAGAATCATTCCCTTAATTCCTTCTTTGATAGCAAAGGTGAAGAATGCCCATGTCTAGAATCCTTGTGACAGAAATTAACGTGTGTCATTTTACCTCCCGCTCTTGTTCATCGGTCTCGCGCAACAAAATCTCAAACCGTCATCTTTCAGGTGGCCCGTTTGGAAATTAAGCAGTGGCATATCTACTGGACTGCCGTTGCTCACCAGCGCTGCAAAGCTTTGAGGAAAATTAAGCCTAGTATGTGAGGTAGTACTGCATTTCCAAAAGGTGCTCCAAGCTTCTGATCAGACTTTCCAATAACTCCATGACAAGTTACATCATCTGACCTATTATTTCCAGCATTTCTCAAGAATGACTAGAGATCATCAGCTGTTACAGAGGTGATGTCGTGTATTACTTCGATAGCAGCTTTAAGGGGCATTTAAGCATTTCAGAGGCAGGGCAAACACATTGTGTTCTTAATCCCTCCAACTATCACAGATTCCATGGCGATTTGTTTTTTTTACTGTTTTGGAAATGGAGCATCACTTAAATTCAAATACAAAAACAATCTATTAATTTAGAGGAATTTTCAGGCTAGGGTGTGCACATGGAGTTTGTCCGCAGACACATTTAATGAGCCGCTGTGAGCCTTGACAGAACGAGCAGTGTTTCTGTTGCTAGTTTATTAAGCTGGCTTCAGCCCCAAAAATTGGATCAAGGGACCTGAGCTGTTTCCGAATAGTCTGCACTTTTAAAAGGATTTGAAAAACACTCGGAAAAACAAACCAAAAACCAGTAAGGTTAAAGCCAGGCAGGGATATTCTGAATGCTTAAAATGATTAGAATGCAACAACTTGCTGTAAATGCCAGATATATATCCACCTCGTTAGTAGTATGTTCCAAAAGTTTTACTGGAGGTTGGGAGGAACTGGAATATGTTAATCTATACACCTGTGAACAGGAGGAACACAATGATGGAAATGGATCTTCCTTTTAAAAATGAATTCACTCACGTAGTCTGTGTGATCTGCTTTTGGCAACTTTTTTTTGAAAGGCTGCTCATGTTGGCTGCCACGAGCGGACAGAAGTTACCGCGTGCTAAGTGTAGGGGTCCGAGCATGCCGTACCGGTCATTTAATTATTTCAGAATATCATTCCCTTAATTCCTTCTTTGATAGCAAAGGTGAAGAATCACATTGTGTAGAATCCTTGCAACAGAACTTAACGTGTGTCGTTTAATTATTTCAGAGAAGGTCTTGCTGTCTTCTTTCAATTCCTCTCTCCAACAATTTCCTCTTTTTGCTTTGCCCTGTGTTTTTTGTTGAAGAGCATGGTAAAGATTGGCCAACAGCTGGAGGGAATGAGTACAGTTTCACAGGGCAGTTGTTAGCCTCCCTTGTGTCTCCCTGGTGTGAGCCAAGGAAAGGCTGTGTTGACAGGAGATATTAATACTGCAGCCTAAACCAGTCCGGTTCTCCTCTGACATGTAGGCTTGGGCACAGCACAGCAGCTACTGCTGTCTCGGGGATGTCAGTCCTGGGCTGATCCTTCACCTCTGCTCTCTTTAAGGTCAATTCAGAACCAGACCTGCCAGCTCTTAACCCAGGGGTTCCTAACCTACGGTCCACGAACCTCTCGGTTAATGGTAGGGGTCCAAGGCATAAGAAAGGTTGGGAACCCCCGTTTTAACCCATTGGTATTGCAAGAACCTCCTTTTTATGTGTGTGCTGACTGTTTTGTTTGTGTGATACACATCTCAGTCGTGGGCGTTCTGGTGCCTTGACCCATTTAGCAACCAGGCTCACTTCTACCATATTAGCTAAAATGTAAGCCATGATTTTCAACTGGCAGAGAAAATAGGATAACTAGCAATCAATCCTGTAGGTTAACTCTTGAGTTTCCACGTCACAGGTCTAGCCCTTAAGTTTATTGCGACCTGTTGTCACAAAAGAGAGACCCTCTCAATTTTACTATAGTCATTCTTTTCTAGTACCATTCAAATAGAAGAGTCTGCTCTTCAATTTTTTTTTGGTCCAGTAACTGAAAAATATTTTCTTAAGACTCCCTGTGTCCAGTGAGTATTGGGCCAAGCAATGTAAAAGCCTCAATGGTTTCCAAAAAGCTTTGGCTTAGAAATCATTTTATTTTATTACTTAAGTGCACCTAATATCTTCCACAAATTGAATAAAACTCCAAGGGCAGTGATTTATAGATTTCTGGATATAGTGTTCATATTGTACATTGCTTAAATCAGAACCAATTACAGGTGAATATTGATGTTGGATAAAAGTACAGAGCTGATGAGACAAAAGGATTGTTCTCCAGCGGAGAAATAAATACATTTATGGAGCAGCTTATTTTGTGTCCTTTGAGGGCTATTGCTACCAATTGGGTTATTTTTAAACTGCTCTCTTTTGTTGTCGCATGAACAGTTTCCAAGGTCCTTCAGACAATAAATGAACGAATGACCGAGTTATCTGTTTTGGAAATGTGGTTTGACGATAGGGTGTCTGACATGACACCAGGAGAGCCCAGTGCTCTTATTACTGCATTGTGCTCTCCTAATTCCCTCATGCATTATCCAAAATACAGCCTTGAAAGTAGCAGTGTTAACAAATTTGTGAAGAGCCGCAAGTTGTCAAGGTCACTCAGGAGTAAGTGAGCCATACTGATTTTGTGCCTATTTTGGAAACTTCGTTCCAACAGCCGAAACATAATGACTGCAAGCTAAACCTACCCTGTTAACCTGAGCTAGGCACCAGTACCTGATATTATTAAGAGAAGCATCTATTGTGAGAACCATTTGTCTTTGGCTGTGGCACTTCAGGAGGCAGATGCCTGTTAGGAGATGAGACCCATATGGTGTAAGATGCCAGATCAAGGCTTGTCAGAGGAGTAATCTGCTTAGCAGTTTGTCTGTGTTCACAGCCAAATAGACAGCAAAGTCTAAAGCACGAGGATTATATATAAAGAAATGAAAAGTGGTGTAATATCAGAAAGTATTACACTACTATACTTCAAAACAACTGTTTGGGTTGCCCTGTACTTGGGAAAAGAAATATATAATCTAATTCTTCATCCTACAGTAAAAGAAAAATAACAAGGAAATTATGGGAACTGGATAGGTGGCCCTGGAGGAAGAACAGTCTGATTTTACTGCCTGCATTACCTTCCCCAGTAATTCCAAGACCTAGATCTATTATTTTTAATTTAACTGTATTCTCTACCAGTAACTTACTTGAGTCATGGATGTTGACTCCAAGTTATTTAATTCTTTCATTTGATCCCAACGTAAGCATTACCAATCATAAAATAAACGGCCCACATATGAGGTTAATTTACATTGGTAGGTATATGGAGATTTCACCACCAGCAGAAATTCGCACCTAAAGTGAATAATTCACATGAAGTACAGCAGTGCCTCCATTCCATATTAATCAATTCAAGCTCCATATGATTTAAGATTGCTTATTTAAAGCATTGAACATTCATTTATTTCACCCAGTGTCTTCAAGGAACCTCGGGTTGTATTGAACCTCTTCTTGGATCACTAACATTTTAACCTGCCAGTCTTGTAGCCTCTTTCACTCCATCCAGACTCTTAAGGTATTGAGCTGCATCTTGGTATGACTTAGATTATAGGACATAGGACAGGACAGCTCAGGAACCGGCCTTTGGCCATAATGTAGAGCCGGACCAGCTAGAAAGCAAATCAAAAACGCCCGAAAGCTGATCCGTCCTACCCGCACAATGTCCATATCCCTCCGTCTTTCTCACATTCACATGCCCATCTAAATGTCTCTTAAAAGCATCGAATGTATTTACCTCTACCGCCGTACTAGTCAGCGCAATCCAAGCATCCACCACTCTCTGAGTAAAAAACTTAACCCTCACATCCCCTTTGAACCTGCCCCCTCATAATGTATGCCCTCTGGTATTAGATATTTAAACCCTGGAGAAAGATACTCCCTGTCCACTGTATCTATGCCTCTCATAATCTCTATCAGCCTCTGCCGCTCCAGAGAAAACAACCCAAGTTTGTCCAGCCTGTCATGACAGCACGTGCTCTCTAAACCCGGCAGCATCCTGGTAAACCTCTTCTGCACCTTCTCCAAAGCCTCATCCTTCCTGTCGTGGGGTGACCAGAACTGTACACAATACTCCAGACGTGGCCTAACCAGAGTTCTGTAAAGCTGCAACTGAACCTCTTCCAAGTTTGCCTCATCGTTCTTTCCACACTCTTCTCATTCGGAGTGGAGAGTCCATTGAAGGAGAACGGGTCCTTTTTATAAAGCGTTGGAGATCTGGAGCTCAGCCCAAAAGGGCGAGGGAGGCAGAAACCCCAAATGTCATTAAAGAATGCTACCGACAGAACTAGGTGGAAAGTGAGTTAATCTGTGTAACTGTTTCTCAGCCAGCATAAGTACGGTGTAATAAATGTCCTCATTCTATGCTCTAAATTCTATGATTCTATAATTTAGTTTGTGTCAATAATTCAGATTTTAAACAAAAGCTGGGGGGCTTCAGAAGCCTCTGCAGAACTTCATCTTAAACCCATAATCCCCACTGAGAGTGTCTGGCCAGACTCCGCTGTCGTGAGCCAGTAGAAGGTTGATCGGCCCCTGTGGCTTGCGCTTTCACCTCACGATTTCAGACGTCTTCTTGGTGAAGATCCTTCATCTCCCAGGTACAAGGGCTTTGGAGCTTTTGTAGTTCTGGGATGGTGTTGTTAGCCCCACACCCAACCCTCCTCCTTTCGCAGCTGGGCTTGGGACCATCTATGGCGGAGTTTCTGCACAACTATTGGTATTCTAATGATTCTTGCACATATTGTCCAGTGGATTAATTCCTTTGGAGGCAAAGTCGATCTTGGACCTTTAAACCCAATTACACTTAGTCCTTCCAAATATGAAGTAATAATGATCTACACCTGTAGTCTAATTTCCAATTCATTAGTGGCAGTATTTCACATTATACTTTTCTGGCACCTGTGTTTATCATTATGGATTATTCTGCACTTGAACTTCCAAGTCAGATTGGTAAATTAGTTGTTTCCCCCTCCCCCATAATTTACTGAAATTCAGAAAACCTTTCCTGGCGCAAAGACTCAAGAAACTGACTAACGAAACATAAAATCGCCTCTTTGTTGAACTTCATGTGCTAAAGTGATTTGATGTTTTATTAATCATGCTCGCTGCTCTTTGCTCTAGACACTTGATTAAAAATATCAAACAATGCTGTCAGTTAGTTTTGATGGTTCCTATCAGTAGTTTCAAAGCTGACTGTGCATCTGAGGTTTTGGAAGTCAGCCTCACTGCTGTAGACAGCAGAACCAAGTGTCCTGACCACTTGGGATACAAACCCACCAATCAGAACTGCTTCCATAATCCAGGGATGAGATTATTTTTCTTGCCTTTGAAAAATGATTTGTCACTACATCTGTACTTTAGTCAGTTTTGATTCCAATAAATGCCAGCAACATCTGTGTGAAACCACAATGATTGAAATCCAGTAACAATTAAAGGTTACTACAGCTCAAAATGTGAATTGTGTTGTAAGTGATCCAGGCAGTCACTGAGTCTATTTAAATTCCTGTTTGTTCCTTCAAACAATTCAGGTCACCAGTTAATGGTTACTAGTTAATGTCACGTACCTGAGCGGTTGAGTAACTTGACAAACTGCAAGATCGTAATGTTTGTGGAGTGTAGACTTTGGCCCTTTTACATGATCTTTATTAGTTTAAACTTCAAATCACAAAGTATATTTATTATCAAAGTGTATATACATTATAAAACCTTGAGATTCGCCTCCTTACAGACAGTGACAAAACAAAGAAACCTCAAGAGCACTCAATATTAAAACAAGACCGTCAAATACCTGAGAGAAAAAAAATTATACGACCAATGAAAGTAAGCAAATTGTGTTCAGAAGTGAAGTTTTATGAAAGACGCGAAGCCAGGGTTCACTGCAGCAGGAGCAGGCCACGGCCTCAGTTCAGCGCGGAGCCAAGTAAACACTGCGAGCAGAACCTTTAGTTGGAAGAAATCAGCAAGTTGTTTTGTCATGTTTCCCCTCTCGTTGTGAGAGGGGGATAGCTCGTTTTCCCTTTATTATGGAAAGGGAGAGCTTGTGGTATGTCGAATTGTCGGGTGAATGATTTGTTTTCGTTGTACTGCAGGCCGTGGTCTCTCAGGGGCTTTGCTGCTGTTTGCCTGGTGGGTGGAGGGTGCTGATGCCTTTTTTTGCTAGAGTAAGGGGGGGGGTGGGAAGGGTCATTGCATTGCTGCTGCCTGTGCATGGGGAGGGGGGCTTTGGAGTTCTAACGTTTTAACTGTCACTCATTCTTTGGGGCACTCTTCTGTTTTCGTGGACGTCTGCGAAGAACAAGGATTTCGGGATGTACATTGCATACATTTCTCCGATATGAAATGGAACTGCTGAACAATTGAATAGCACCGTGGATGCATGCAGAAAGGGCACATTGCACACACACACACACACACACACACACACACACACACACACACACACACACACACACACACACACACACACACACACACACACACACACACACACACACACACACACACACACACACACACACACACACACACACACACACAGTTCTTGAGGAGGCAAGGTTCTGAGGCTCCCTGGCCCTTGAACAATTCCCTCTGCCACACATGTTGCCGATGTCAAGAAATCTTGCAGCATCAGATAATTTCCCTCCCGTGCTGGGAAACGCAGTAATGAATGTCTGCCAGGGTTGACGTTTGTCAGTTTACTGACAAGTTTCCATGACTGAACACAAGGAGCCATCTTTTAAAATAATCAGGCTGCATTATTAATTCATGGAGCCATCTTCCAGAATATGTGATCATATTTCCCATCCTCGCTGGAACGGTAAATTATTCACCCACAACTACTGCATTAATTATCCAGAGAACTTACCACTAAAGAAAGTGAGCGTGTCATTGTCAGCCACAAGACTGATGTGTTTAGGCTGTCGGGTCCATGACCTGAGGGCACCTTAAAGCAGTTCACTGGCCATGTGTTTTTAAGTGTAATTCTCTTATGTAAGCACACAGAGCAGCAGATTGCACACAGCCGGATCTCAACAGGATCAAGAGAGAGAGAGATGACTAATATTAGGTAGGTCATTGGAAAAGCTCCCTTTAGACCCAACGTGGGACCTCCTGCACCCAACATGCCAGGAGAACACTTCATTTTAAAGGGAGCCTGCGGCAAACGTTCAGCCTTTGTGAAGCAAACCAAATACATCTTGGCCACTTTATTAGCTGCCTTCTACACCTAATGAAGTGGTCACTGAGTGTACGATCTTCTGCTGCTGTTGCCCATCCAGTTGAAGGTTCAGCATGTTGTGCATTTGGAGATGCTCCTCTGCACACCATTCTTATAACTCCTGGATTGAGTTACCGTCACCTTCCTGTCAGCTTGAACCAATCTGGCCATTCTCCTCTGATCTCGTTCATTAACAAGGCGTTTTCACCATGTTTAATTTTATTCTTCACACCATTCTCTGATCCCAGCCTGGGGTCCACAGACCCCCTTGCTTAAAAAAGCAAGGCGTGGCATAAAAAAGGGTAGGAACCCCTACTCTGGAGATGGGTGTGCGTGAAAACCCCAGGAAATGAGCAGTTCTGAGGTACTCAAATTACCCCGTTTGGCACCAACAATCATTCCACGGTCAAGGTTGCTTAGATCATATTCCTTCCCCATCGTGGTGTTTGAACAACTGAACCTCTTGAGCAGGTCGGCATGATTTTATGCATTGAGTTGCTGCCACGTAATTGACTGATTTGATGCATGCATTAACGAGCAGGTGTAAGGTGTACCTCAAAAACACATTGGCACCGGCCACCGAGCACTCAGGCGTGAGCAAGGCAACAGCAAAGACGCAGACGTTCAGTACTCCAGACTACTCGTTCACCCGGTATTCGGCCTATCACGGGCTCTCTCTCTCCCTAATAAGGGAGAAAGGGGTGTCTACGTTTCATAGTGAGAGGGGAGACATAACAAACAACTTGCTGGTTTATGAAGTTAAAAGTCCGTTGCGTTGCTTTTTCCGAGCTCTGTGCTCAAAGATCTGGGGTCTCTGGGCACACAGCCGTAGATCTCCCATCTCCCACGACGCACAGGTCTTCTGCTCGGACACCGACCCGCGATCCCTCCGTCTCCAGAGCCACGAAAGCTCGGTCCTCTGAAGGCGAGCGGAGCTTTTAGGCCGAGCCTTTGATGCGTCGAACAATGGCCAGTTGTGAAACCCTGAGAGCGGGTCCCATTCCCTCAAAGAACCGTAGTCAGCGTGTAACTCCAGGTCAGGGTCTTCAAAAGAACCCTGAAAGGGAAAGATAGAGATATTAAAGATGGAAATAGAGTTGTTTCCGAAGGTGAAAGCAAAGGAGTCGCCGTTAGGCGCCATTAACCCTCCTAACTCTGTAATCCTGTGGTGCATCCAGCTTATGCAACCAATGATGAATTTTCACAACCGGACTGCATTCACAGTTATTTTCTCTCATTGAAATGGCACCTTATATCAAATGGTCAGCTCCTGGAGCGTAGCATATTCCCACAGCTGTCAGATTTTGTGGCAAACAGAACATAAAACTGGTGGATGGATTTGCTGTACTGCAGATCTGTACAATAAGATGCATTGCCATGATAGTTAGGATGGGTGCTTGTACCAACAATCAAAATCTGATCAGGAATTTGCAACCAAGCCGTGAATTTTAAAAATAATCTTTTATATCAAGTGAAGATTGGACATGAAGGCAATAAATTAAGTTTAAGGGCAAAAGCTCTGCTTCCAGTTGAAAAGAACAAAAGAAAATCTGCAGATGCTGGAAATCCAAGCAACTCACACAAAATGCTGGAGGAACTCGGCAGGCCGGGAAGCATCTATGGAAAAGAGTACACTGGGAGCGGGATCTCCCAGTGGCCATGCATTTTAATTCCACTATCCATTCCCATACAACATGTCCATCCACGGCCTCCTCTACTGTCATGATAGGGCCACACTCAGGTTGGAGAAGCAACACCTTATATTCCGTCTGGGTGGCCTGTTGGCATGAACGTCGATTTCCCAAACTTCTGGTAATGGCCCCTGTCCCCCCCCTTCTCAATTCTTCATCCCCTTTCCTCATCTCCTTGTCTGCCCATCGCCTCCCTCTTTGTCTTTCTTCCATGGCCTTCTGTCCTCTCCTATCAGATTCTCCCGTCTCCAGCCCTGTATCTCTTTCACCAATCAACTTCCCAGCTCTTTACTTCATCCCAGTTTCACCAATCACTTTGTCTTTCTCTCTCCTCTCCCACCACCTTCTAACTCTGACTCCTCATCTTTTTGTTCTCCAGTCCTTCCACTGAAAGCTCAGCTCCGGGAGTACTAACTTGGATACGGCAAGCGCAGAATAGGGACATTTTTTATCGATAGTTTATCACCCATACAGTAGCTCTAGCATGGCTGCAACCACTTCACGAGGCTCACTGATCGGTCGAGTGGAAAACCCAACAGCTCCTCCCGAAGTACTTACTTGCAAGTGCTGACTTAAGGGGGGGAGAGCTGGGAGCAGGGAAAAGGCAGGATGGAGTGCTGGGATTGGGGAGGAGTCAGAATGAAGTGCTGAAATTGGAGAGCGGTCGGGATGGAGTTCTGACACCTTGGGTGGAAGTACTGGGGCCAAGAAAGAGACAGGATAAAGTTTTGGGATTGGGGAAAAGTCAGGACAATAGAAGGTCCAGTAATACTTGATTTCTGCTCCTCCTGCCACAGTGTTACGTTTCACAAATGGAACAACCAGCTTATAAGGAGCAGCCTCAATGATGTCTTGAAGGATCACTAAACTATGGCGGAGCATTCAAGAAAACCATCAATTGCTCTCAACTTAGGCTCTCCGGGTAACTATTTTAATATCACTGGAGTTCATTTTGTTAAATCTTTCAGAAGGAAAGCTAAATGGCCAGTGAGTGGAACAATTTTAAACACATGCCTTTTACCACACAAAATCAGGTTGTGCAAACTACCTGCAGAATATATGTTAATTCCAATCCCCTCGCAGTCCACAACAGCTTCCCAGAATTCCTGCCGTCATCTAGGGCCACCGTTCAAATTCAGGCTGCAAAATAAGAACTAAAGGCCGCAAAAGGAGTCCCATAGTTCAGCGCAGAGCAGAGTCGTGGAGCCCCGATCTGAAGAGAGAGTTCTCACCCAAAGGCGGTTCTTCCTTTTGTATTTGGGCCCGTTGCCGAGACCGAGGAAGACCCGAGGTTCAGTTGTTTTAAGCACTGCGTCATAGGCCGAATTGAGGCAGCCAGGCCTGGGCAGCCGAGCACACCGAATGGACAGAACTCAATGTTTGGACGGAGATTTAAGCACAGGGCCTTATCGGAAAGGTCGGTTGCAGGCCGAATCGAGGTGGCGGGGTCTTGGCCTCAGAGCACGTCGAGGCGATTAAACTGATGTTTGGACGTTTATATAGGCTGCGAGCCAGACTGTAAAAGTCAGGGTGTCGGGACACAGGGCAAAGGAGAGCTGGTTCAGATCGCTGCTCCACGACTGGGCTCTGTAGTGAACAGTAGGCCTCTCTTTGCAAACACCGGTTCAGAACGCTATTTGCTTGCAGTTATCCTCTGCGTGAGGTGTTTTCTTTTTTTCTCTGCATATTGAGTGTTCGGCTGTCTTTTTTTAATGGGTTTTATTTTTTTAAGAGTGTTTTGAGGGCATGACATGCGTTTTGGCACATTGAGTATTCTACAATCTTTTTCTACATGGGTTCATTCCGTGGCGGCCTGTCAAGAGACAAATCTCAAGGTTGTATAATGTATACATACTTCGATAATGGAACTTTTGAATGTTGAGTTCTAATTATGAGGAAGTGGCCAGGGTGGGTGCTTCACCCACTGGGGTGCCTGAATCATTTTGCCCCTGGGCTGACTGGGGAGTCACGGGTTCCGCTTCAATTCAGCTGTTGTCATTACAGGCACACGAACTGACACCTGAGCAGTGCTACCCAGCGTCCAAACAAAACATGGGTCAAAGTCGAAGCAGTCCTCAATAGCCTGGTGTCGGTAGCACATTCATAAGAATTGCACAGCTACTTGTCTTCAGGGCCCGACTTGTCACATCGTAAGATTGCACCAGCTAGACGAAGCTGCGAAGCGTGGAGTTATAACAAAGATGCCACACCTGGTTATGTTTGGGGTAATTGGAAGAATAGCAGTTTAGGCTTAAGATAGTTTCCTAATTGGTCAGTGAATAGCAAAAGGTTGAGGAAGACTAAAAGCAAGATGCAAGAGACTGAACAAAACAGAGAAGGCAAACCGTGACTGCAGCCGTATTAGGAAAGCAGTTTTAGTCAGCTTTGACCGTAGTTCAAAACTGATACTGATTATTTATAGTTGACTGTGTTCCATTCATTAAATATAGCAGAATGCACAGATTGCCATCCTCTTCAAAGCCATTATTGCCATTTGCTTGGCCGTTATTTAAGGCACCATTTGCTATGAGTATTGACTGATACTGAAATTAACGTGAAGTCCATTTGTGTCATGGCTTTCTTGATTTGCTCTGACACCTGGATGTAATGAACTTGAAAGCATTTGCTTTGGAAAAGCGGATTCAGTTTGCAGTGAAGGATCCATCTGTTTATTGATTTATCCTTCGTCTTCAAAACACCAAGTGGAAGTGTATTTGTCCTGTTGTCCTGATAAGATAAAAATAGGTGAGGGTGGCTATTTGTTCCAGTCAAGCTCATCTATCTAGCGACCAGCTGCCTCTTTCATGCTCTGTCTGTACTTGCCCAATAACTGTTGATTCTTTCTTTGCGTAAAGAGTTTTAAGACATACTCCAAAATTCTGCTGCCCCTTTCTAAGGTCAATACACATCCCTGGCCTCAAGTAATGGAGACGAGCATGAGAGGGCTACCTGAGGTGTTGATTGTACGCTGGTAGGTCCCGAGGGTAGGCCTGGCCCCTGTGCTTGGTGCTGAGGGAACGGAAGGAGACAAAGAGCAGGCTGGTTGGTTCAATACCTGGGTCCATGGACCCCTTGCTTTATGGTATTGGTCCATGGCATAAAAAAGGCTGGCAACCCCGGTTTTATATTTATTAAATGGAGATGTTAGAAACCATTAGCAAAGGAGGGTTGTCAGAGGTTATAGCAGAGCATTGATAGGATGCAGAACTGGGCTGAGAAGTGGCGGATGGACTTCAACCCAGATAAGTGTGAAGTGGTTCATTTTGGTAGATCAAATCTGAAGACAAAATATAATAGTAATGGTCAGACTCCTGGCAGTGTGCAGGATCTGAGAGATCTTGGGGTCCGAGTCCAAAGGACACTCAAAGCTTCTGCGCAGGTTGACAGTGTTGTTAAGAAGGTGTATGATATGTTGGCACTCATCAAACATGGGATAGAGTTCAAGAGCCATGAGGTAATGTTGCAGCTATATAAGACCTTGGTCAGACCCCACTTGGAGTTCTGTGTTCAGTTCTGGTCACCTCACTACAGGAAGGATGTGGATACTGTAGAGAGGGTGCAGAGGAGATGTACAAGGATGTTGCCTTGATTGGAGGGTGTACCTTATGAAAATAGGTTGAGTGAACTTGGCCCTTTCTCCTTGGAGAGACAGAGGATGAGAGGTGACCTGACAGAGGTGTATAAGATAATGAGGGGCATTAATCTTGTGGATAGCCAGAGGCTTTTTCCCAGGGCTGAAATGGCCTAGTTTTACGATGCTTGGAAATAGGAACTGAGGGGATGTCAGGGGTAAGTTTTTCACACAGAGAGTGGTGGGTACGTGGAATGGGCTGCTGGTGGATATAATAGGATCTTTTAAGAGCCTCTTGGATAGGTACATAGAGCTTAGAAAAATAGAGGGCCATGCACTAGGGAAATTCTAGGCAGTCTCTAGAGTAGGTTACATGGTCGGTACAACATTGTGGGCTGAATGGCCTGTAAGGTGCTGTAGATCTATGTTTCTATGCAGCAGGTTATTAAGAAAAATGCAAAGCAATCAGGCAAGGTTGACACAATTTGAGAATTATGTAGAGATTAAGCACTGAAGGCCCTTCTGCTCACCAAGTCCACCCCGAGATCAGACATCCATTTTTAAACTAGTTCCTTCCCAGATTCTTCCACAATTTAGCATGGCCTCTATACCTATCAAATCCCAAATGGTTTTGGAAGGTGGGAAGAAACCAGAGCTCAATCAAAGGAATCACACGCCAGCTTCACGCAGACAACACCCGTGTCAGGATTGCTGGAGTTCTGAGACAGAAGCTCTACCAGCTGTGCCTCGGTACCACCCCGAGTTTCTTTGAAGAAGTAACGTCCTTTGGATAAAGGAGAACCAGTGAACATACTGTACTTCAGTTTCCAAAAGGCGCTCGGAAGATGCGATATCAAAGGTTGTTGTGATTAAAAATGAATGTGGGAGGTAAAGCATTGGTGAGAGTGCAGGACCGGCTGGCAAACAGAAAGTAGAGAATAAGCATGAAGAAATCTCCCTCTGGTTGGCAAGCTGTAATGAGCTCCACAGGGATTGGTGTTCAGGCCTCTTTTTCATATCAATGACTTGGACGATGGCACTGACAGTACGCTTGCTAAACTCGTTGGCGGCACAAAGATAGAATGAAAAATGAGTGTGAAGGGAACTTAAGGAGGCTCCAAAGAGTTGAGGAAAGATCAAGTGATTGCGCAAAGGTCTGGCAAATAGAGAATAGTGTGGGAAAAGAGAGATTGACTATTTTGGCAGAAATCTCAACACTCATCTTCTCAACATTGGTGCTCCACAAGATTGGGTCCTCAGTTCCCTACTCTACTCCTTGTACACTGTGTGGCCAGTTTCTGCTCTAACTCAATGGTGGTATCAAGTTTGCCATTGTTACCACTGTAGTGGCTCTTAGCTCAAATAACAATGAGTTGGAGTACAGGAAAGTGATAGAGACATGGTGTCATGACAACAACCTTTCCCTCAATGTCATCAAAACAAAAGAATTGGTCATTGACGTCAGAAGGGGGGTGGTACACATGCTCCTGTCTACATCAACAGTGCTAAAGTTCAGAGCTTCAAGTCTCTAGGAACATATCAATAGCTTGCTTTGGTTCAATCATAGAGATGCTGCGGCCAAGGATGCCCAGACATCTTAATTCCTCAGGAAGCCAAAGAGTTTTGGCATGCTCCCATCGACCCTTCCAGTTTGTTTTTGATGCACCGCGGAAAACGTCCTATCTGGAAGCATCACGACTCTGCCCGTGACCACAAGCAGCTGTAGAGTTGTGGACGTGGCTCAGCACATCACAAAAACCAGCCTCCCCTCTACCGACTCTGCCTGAGCTTCTTGCAGCCTCGCAGGCAACATAATCAAAAACCCCACCCACCTCAGACATTCTCTTCTCCCCTCTCCCACCAGGCAGAGGATACAAAGGTTTGAAAGCACAGATCACCAGGCTGAGTAGCCCCTATCCTGCTGTTATAAGACTATAGGATGGTTCACTAGTACAATAAGATGGACAGTTAACTTCAAAACATTGCTATGCACTTGTACCATGTTATCTCTCTGCACTGCACTCTCGCTATAGCTGTTACAGTTCATTCTGGATTTTGTTACTATTTTAGCTTGTACTATCTCAATGCACAGTGTAATGACTTGATCTGTTTGAACCACATGTAAGGCAAGCTATTCACAGTACCTCGGTATACTAAACCAATTCCAATTCCAGGAATACAAGTGTTTCCCCCCGCCTCCCGCCTTTGCAAAGGTAGAGCGTTCCTATGAAACCTTTCTTAAGCCAAAATGGCGTAAAGCGAAGAACCATTAATTTACATGGGAAACATTTTCGTAAAAGCGAAAATCCTCTTTGTAATGCGAAAACAGGTTACTCATGTAAGTCTTTTGTAAAAGCGAAGTGGCGTAAAGCGAACATTCGTAAAGCGGGAGACACCTGTATTTAAAATGAAGTATGTTATCTAAAGTGTGAGAGATTGGGGAGTTCCGAGGTACAGAAGGATCTGATTTTCAGAAGGCAAATATGTAGTACGGTAAGTAATTAGGAAAACTACAAGTATCTTATCATTTATTGAAAGGGAAATTGAATAAAACAAGTCATGTTTATTGTCGTTTAAGTTTATACACGTATACTGTCAAACAAGACAACGTTTCTCCAGACCAGGGTGTAAAGCACAGTAACACAAAATTACATAGGAAAGTAAGATTTAAATCTACAAATGATTTCCGCATAAATAAAGAGTATAAATTAAATATTGTGGGATATAGAACAAATTAACTGGTGAGGCTTTGTAAGAAGGTTTTGCCTCAGCTCATTGCCTTACCTTTTTTAAATTGCTTAACTGGGTTTGTAGATATATTAAATATTGTAAAAGTGAATCACTTCAATTCTCATTGACTTAATTATTTTGGAATACCTCTGACTGTAGGGACACGAACAATTATTCAGTGTCCTTGACAGATTTGACATTCAGTCGAGCAGAGGGCAGGGCTTAGCCAGTTGTTAAATTTGCCCCAGCTTCTTACCATGGGTCGCCGTGGTAACACTGCGGTTAGCGTGCCGCTGTTGCAGCCCGGTGCGTTGGACTTCGGAACTCAATCGCAGCGTCTTCTGTGAGGAGACTCTGCACCTCCTCCCCATGGAATGTGTGGGATTCCCCCCCCCGGGTGCTGCCGTTTGCTCCCACAGTCCAAAGACATACCGGGTAGGCTAAATGGTTGTTGTAAATTGTTCCGTGATTAGGTTAGGGTTGAATCGGGATTGTCGGCACAGCTCAAAGGCCCAGAAGAGCCTACTCCGCTGTGTTGCGCTAAAAACACTAAACACTTTGCAGGCAGGTATGCTCACACAAGGCCCTGGCACCACAAGGTCCCTTGCCATTTAGGATCAAGACATTATGAGCTACTCCCAATACGTCTGGAGACACGCCCTGGCAAAGTCAGACATCAGTGATGAAAATCGCCCTTGGTTTCAGTGTGACAGCATGTTCTTTGAGGAAAAGCATGTGTGAAGGCCAAAACCTCAGGCATAAAACATAAAGCACGTTCTATGTACTAAGGCACAGTGAAAAATTTTGTTTTGCATGCCATCATTACTTAATTTTTAAAAAAAATCAGTACATTGAGGGAGTGCAAGGGAAATGCAATAACAGAAGTGCAGGATAAAGCATTGGAGCTACAGAGAAGGTGCATTGCAGGCAGACAATAAGGGGCAAGACCATGATGAGCTAGATTGTGAGATCGAGTTCATCTTATCATTTCATTTCATTGTTTTATAACAGCAAATTGGAGCCTGGTGGTATGTACTTTCTCATGTCTGTGTCTTCTACCCAATGAGAAGGAGGAGAAGAGAGAATGTCTGGGGTTGATAGAATTACACTGGACGCTTGGCCAAGGCATCAAGAAGTGTGGACGAAGTCCTTGGAGGGAGGGTTGTTTCTTTGTGACGTGCTGAACTGTGTCCTCAACTCTGTGCAGTTCCTTGCAGTCTCAGCTAAGCAACTGCCGTACCGACTGTGATGCACCTGAATAAGATGCGGTCTGTGGTGCAATATTAAAACGCAGTGAGAGCCAAAGGGGACACCCCAAATTTCTTAGCCTGCCGAGGATGTAGAGGAGCTGGTGTGCTTTCGTGGCCATGATATTTACCTGCTGACAAAGCGAGTTAATGTGGGAAAAGGTGATTTTTTGTCAGAGAACAGCAGGGAACCCAGGAGACTGAACAGTCCCAGAACTACTGCATCTAAATCTTCAAACCTTTATCATCCCCAAGTATTTGCTTTCATCTTAATAAGAGGAATAAAAAAGATAAATAAAAACAATGTTGCTCTGGAGTTTTTCAAAACCCATTTCTCCTGAACATCTGTCCACGAAGTGTGACATATTTGACTTTGCTTGCCTTTTTTTGCTTATGGTGCAGTTAGCACTTTTAAGCTAATGGACGTGCACTGACTCGGACCAGTGACTGATGCACACATTATGTCAACCGTGCGGAACCGGTGACCACTCACTTCATTACTGGCACCGTGTTAGTTTTATGTTGAACAATGTTTGCAGAGAAGAGTGTAAACCATTATTAATTCCAGGCCGCAGATGGGCCTGTTCACGCCTGCTTTGACTGAGTCGCTGTCTCTGACAGGTACAAAGGATAAAAGAAAATGAACGTTTATTTAATGCTGAATGTCATGATTATACACTAAACATTTTCTGCATGATTTAAATTTCATACATTATAAACAGATATATTTAAGTATTTCAGATAGAGGTGAGCAAATTATACACTGCTTTTAGAGAAGATATACAACTGGCACATAATTTTGGCTACTAAAGCAACATTGGTCCAACATCATCACTCTTTAGGACCTTCCTGAAGCAAAAAGAGTCTGATTGTTCTTGAGAGAGCTTCAAGTCAATCCTCTATAAGAGTGACAAACAAGGGAGAATCTGCAGATGCTGGAAATCTGAGCAAGACACACAAAATGCTGGAGGAACTCAGCAGGCCAGGCAGCATCTATGGAAAAGAGCACAGCTGACAATTCAGGCCAGGGCCCTTCGGCTCAAAACATCGACTGTGCTTTTTATCCGTAGATACTGCCTGGCCTGCTGAGTTCCTCCAGCATTTTGTGAGTGTTACCTCTTTGCAGGTACGTTTTAATTAATGTTACACAGAAGTTCACACCTGCTAGGAAGTATAGCAACACTTCTCACATTTATTTTCTTTAAACCTTCTACATCCTTGCCTAAAATGATCCAGCTGCTTTGTTTTTGATGCTTTGTGCCTGGGATGTTGCTCTAAGTAGAGTTTTCATTGCATCTGTCCATACATATGACAGTGAACTTGAATTTCTATATGCACATGGAGTAGGAATCGCCTGTAGCAAAACTTGGTTTTTAAGTGGGGTTTCAGACATGTCAAAGGTAAATTTCTTATCGGGCAGTTAGACCATACGATAAAGGAGCAGAATTAAGCCATTCAGTGCATCGAGTCTACTCCACCATTCCATCATGGCCGATACATTTCCCTTTCAACCCCATTCTCCTGCCTTCTCCCTGGAACTTTTCACACCCTCACTTATCAAAAACCTATCAATGTCCCCCTTAAATATTCCCATTGACTTGGCCTCCACAGCCACCTGTGGCAATGAATTCCACAGATTCACCACCCTCTGGCTAAAGAAATTCCTCCTCATCTCTGTTCTAAATGGACGTCCCTCTATTCTGAGGTTGTGCCCTTTGCTGCTAGGCTCCCCCATCATGGGAAACATCCTCTTCACTTCCACTCTATCCGGACCTTTCAATATTAAATAAGTTTTAATGATACCTAATAGTTCTTTTTTTTAAACTATTTAAGAACAGGACTCTCGAGTCACATTAACCTGTGACCATCAATACTCCCATTATGTATACAAATGGTCATATCTCTGGCAGCTACAAGCATGTTTTCAACTTGAGCATCTCCAGTAGCACCGTACCAGACAATAATGTGTGTGGGTGGCAGATGAACACAAAATCTATACTGAGAGGCCTTGATTCCACTCTCATCAAGAGCTTCATAATGACTGCACATGCAATAAACACATTAAAGGATCAGTTTATGCCTGAAAAACCACTAACGCTTTGTTGAAGGGTCATTAAACTACACATCCTCATGAAGCTCCTGGAAGTTGGAAGCCCAATAGATTATAGACAAGCAGCACAGTAGCTTAGCTCTGAAAAAATGTACATTTGATTCTAGAGTTGACAGTTTTACAATCTATCCTGTAGTAATCAGCAGCAAGCAAACACATTATGTAGGTTTCTGATATTTCAGTATAACTAATTAATTAATCTGCACTGTCACATTAATCTACACATTGGATACATTCCAGAAACTCCAAGGCAGGTTGCTGTTTAAACTTCCTGCACAGAAACATAAATCAAAACAAGCACCTTTGGGGCTGATTTTGACAGGTTGTCCAATGTTGTTTCAAGCTGTTATACTGCGGATTGCTCAGAGGTGGCGGAGAGGTGCAAAACATTGTAATTACAGTCAGAAACAATCTTCTCCATTTTTATGGGCTAAAGGCAGTAAAACCATCCACTTCGCTCTCTTGGACCAGCGAAGCCGAGAGCAGCCTCCTGATCTGCGCACTTGCACTTCCCACTACGCACCGCTCGGAGTGGAGCGAGGGGAGAACTTGGGCTCGCTGCCACAGGCTCAAAGGGGACTCTGCAGCTGGAACAATGCCGGACAAAGTCGACTGCAACAGAAGGGAATGGCTGTAAGATCCAAAGAAGAGTTTAGACAACTTTGCTCCCAAAAATGTTCTCGGGGCGGCAAGGTAGCTCAATCGCTTTACTTTGGTCAAGCTGTATGATCCTCTTACTCTGGAAGACCCAGCCATGGTTCCCTGATAGACTGCACCAACACGACTGCCGTAACCAACCGGCCCTTCTTGCCTCTTCACTGCGTTGCCTGTGGCATTGTAATTTAAAGGGTGGCAGAGTGGCAAGCACACTGTGTTCGATTCCCGCCACTGCCTGTAAGGAGTTTGTACGTTCTGCTCGTGACCGCATGGGTTTCCTCCAGGTGCGCCAGTTTCCTCCCATGGTCCAAAGATGTACAGCACAGTTGGGGTTGGTGAGTTGTGAGCGTGCTTTGTTGGCACCAGAAGTGCAGTGACACTTGTGGGCTGCCCAGCATAATCTTCGCTGATTTGATTTGACTCAAAATGACCGATTTCACTGCCTGTTTCGATGTAAATGTGAAAAGTAAAGCTAATCCTTATTTCAAGAAACTCTTGGGTTTGTTTTCCAGGTTTTTAACATTTGAAAATACCGTCGTCTGATTGTTTCACAAACTGTGGCACACATTGTGCTTTGATTGAAAGTAATAGCCTGTGTGGTATTTATTTGTCTTTCTAGAACTGCCGAGGTCGGACCTCCTGAGTGTGGCTGATGAGATGTGGCTGGCGTTGAATGTTGTGTCTGGTGGTGGAAGTTTCTCCAGCTCTCAGCCCATTGGAGTCACCAAGATTGCCAAGTCAGTTATTGCACCACTTGCAGACCACAATATCTCCGTGTTCATGCTCTCCACCTACCAAACAGACTTCATCCTGGTAAGATCCTTCTGCGCCTTTTCCTTGGATGTGCACTGCGTCAGTTTTAGCATAGAAAATTACAGCACACTACCGGCCCTTCGGCCCACATTGTTGGCCGGTCTTCTAACCTACTATAAGTTCACTCTAACCCTTCCCTCCCACACAGCCCTCAATTTTTCTATCATCCATGTGTCAATTTAAATGTCCCTAATGTATCTGCATTTACCACCATCCCTGGCAGTGCGGTCCATGCACCCACCACTCTCTATGTAAATAACTTACTTCTAACATTCACCCCCCCCCCCCAATACTTCCCTCCAGTCATCTTAAAATTACGCCTCCTCGTATTACCTATTTCTGCCCTGGGAAAAAAAGGCTCTGGCTCTCCACTCGATCTATGCCCTTTATCATCTTGTCCACCTCTATCAAACCACCTCATGCCATGCCTGAATAGAGAGCAAAAAGTTCTAAGACGCTTGAGACTTTGTTAGTGCTGGACTAGTAGAACTTTTACACTTTAAATTACATTTTTTATGTTCTTACCCTAAATTAAAAGTCTAAAACTTGGACCTTGGGGAGTGGAAAGTGATCAAGTCATATATCATTTAGTCAGACAGTTTTCTAAATTATTGATAATGGATTATAAACTCATGAGACCATAAAACACAGGAGCAGAATTAGGCCATTCGATCCACCACATATGGTCTACCATTCCATCATGGCTGATTCATTATCCTTCTTAATCCCAGTCTCCTTCCTTCTCTCAAATCCTTTGACGCCCTTCCTAATCAAGAACTTAGCTTCAATACACCCAATGACTTGGCCTCTACAGTCATCTGTGGCAGTGAGTT
This sequence comes from Hemitrygon akajei, assembly GCF_048418815.1. Taxonomy (NCBI): domain Eukaryota; kingdom Metazoa; phylum Chordata; class Chondrichthyes; order Myliobatiformes; family Dasyatidae; genus Hemitrygon; species Hemitrygon akajei. The sequence goes on along the minus strand of NC_133131.1, from coordinate 30,043,181 downwards.
CCACAGATTCACCACCACTTGGTTAAAGAAATTCCTCCTCATCTCTGTTCTAATGGGATGCCCTTTCTTTTCGGAAGCATTGCCCACTAGAGGAAATATCCTTTCCGTGTCCACTTATCAGAGCTCACTGTAAATGAATGCTGTTTTAAACGCTGCCTCTTGTAAAAATATATGCTCAACCAGGTAGCTTGGGGAAAGATTTTGTGGTAACGTCACAAAATTACACGAACAGACGTTGTCCAATTCTTTTCTGTGTTTGTAAGTGTTGTATTGGGAGCGTGCGTATAACTGTGTACCCAGGTGCACAGAACTCTCCAGCATGGGATGGATTATTTTGAGAGACCAGGGAGTGGGCTGTACAGAGGTAGGTTATGTAAATAAAGATTACAGATCTGTGGAAGGAGGCTGCACCTTGATCTGTATTTTCAGGACCACAATCCGAACAGCCATTTCAATGTCAAATTTCTACGTGGACCTGCATCATGCGCCACGGTTGTCACCACCTTCATTAAGACCTGTGTGGATGAGCGTGTGCCTTTCGAGACCATACTATACATACCCAAACCAAAAGCCATGGCTGAATCAGGAGGTTTGTAGTCTGCTGAGGGCTAGATCTGTGGCGTTCGAGACCAGTGATGCAGAACTGCAGAAGCACAACCTGCAGAAGGATAGTTTAAGGGTAAAAAGCAACTCAGATTGAGGTTAGAGATGGAATTGGATGCATGCCTGCTCTGGCAGGGCGTGCAGGCCATTAATTCCTACAAAGCAAACCATAGCATTATGAATAGCTGGGATGCTTCACTCCCAGATGAATTCAATGCCTTTTATGCGCACTTTGAAAAGGAGAATAAAACAGTGCCTGGATAGATCCCTGCAGCGTCCGGTGATCCTGTGATCTCTGCCTCAGAGGCCGATGACAGAACTTCTTTCAAGAGGTTGAACACTCGCACGGAGTCAGGCCCTAATGATGTACATGGTAGGGCTCTGAAAATCTATGCCAACCAACTGGCGGGTGTGTTCAATGGCATCTTCAATCTCTCACTGCTGCATTTGGAGTTTCCCCACCTGCTTCGAAAGGGTGACAGTCATGAAGAGCAGGGTGAGATGCCTCAACAACTATCACCCAGTGGCACTCACATCTACTGTGATGAAGGGCTTTGAGAGGTTGGTCATGGCTAGAATCAACTCCTGCCTAAGCAAGGACCTGGACCCGCTGCAATTGGCCTATCTCCACAACAGATCTGCAGCGTCATTGGCTCTCCACACAGCCTTGGATCATAGTAATACCTACGTCAGGCTGCTCTTTATTGACTACGGCTCAATGTCCAACACAATCATACCCTCAGTTCAAATCAACAAGCTCCAAAACCTGGGCTTATGTACCTTGCCTCTGCAACTGGATCCTTGACTTCCTCACTGGGAGATCACAGTCTGTGCAGATCTGAGATAGTATCTTCTCCTCGCTGACAGTCAGGTCAACACTGGCACACCTCAGTGATGCATGGTTAGCCCACTGCTCTACTCTCTCTACACCTACGACTGCGTGGCTAGGAACAGCTCAGATCCCATCTAAAACTTTGCCAACAACACAACTGTTGTTGGTAGATCTTCAGATTGTGATGAGCAGGCGTACAGGAGCGAAACAGATCAGCTGGTTGAGTGGTGTTGCAGCAACAACCTTGACTCAACATCCAGTAAGACCAAGGAATTGATTGTGGACTTCAGGAAGGAGAACGAGAGGGAGCACACACCAGTCATCATCGAGGGATCGGAAGTGGAAAGGGTGAGCAGTTTCAAGTTACTTGGTGTCAACATCTCTGAAGATCTATCCCGGGCCCAGCATATTGCAGCAATTACAGAGAAGGCACGACAGCGTATATATTTCATTAGGAGTTTGAGGAAAATTGGTATGTCACCAAAAACACTCGCAAGTTTCTACAGATACACCGTGGAGAGCATTCTAACTGGTTGCATCACCGTCTGGTATGAAGGGGCCACTGCATAAGAAGCTGCAGAAAGTTGTAAAAGCAGCCAGCTCTATCATGGGCATTAGCCTCCCCAGCATCCAGGACATCTTCAAAAGATGGTGCCTCAAAAAGGTGGCATCCATTATCACGGAACCCCATCACCCAGGACACGCTGCCTTGTCATTGCTACCAACAAGGAGGAGGTACAGGAGCCTGAAGACACACACTCAAAGTTTCAAGATCAGCTCCTTCCTCACCACTATCAGATATCTGAATGGACAATGATCACCACCTCAGTATTTTTTCTTCTCTGTTTCCAATACTTATTTAATTTGTGTGTGTGTGTACTGCTGCCACAAAACACCAGATTTCAGAGCACATGACAAGTGTATTAAAGCTAATTCTGATTCACTAAAAATATCCACCTTTACTTGACTTCAGAATCAGAATCAGGTTTATTATCTCCGGCATATGTTGTGAAATGTGTTAACTTAGCAGCAGCAGTTCATTGCAATACATAATATAGAAGAGGAATAATAATAAAACAATCAGTCAATAAATCTATTACATTATACGTATGTTGAATAGATTAAAAATAGTGCAAAAACAAATAATATATGTTAAAAAGTGAGGTGGTGTTCAAGAGTTCAATGTCCATTTAGGAATCGGATGGCAGAGGGGAAGAAGCTGTTCCTGAATCGCTGAGTGTGTGACTTCAGGCTTCTGTATCTCATACCTGATGGTAACAGTGAGAAAAGGACATGCCCTGGGTGCTGGAGGTCTTTAATAACGGACGTGGCCTTTCTGAGACACCGCTCCCTGAAGGTGTCCTGACTACTCTGTAGGCTAGCATCCAAGATAGAGCCGACTAAATTTACGACCCTCTACAGCTTCTTCCAGTCCTGTGCGGTGGTCCCCCCCATGCCAGACAGTGATGCAGCCTGTCAGAATGCCCCCCACAGTACATCTATAGAAGTTTTTGAGTGATATACCAAATATTTGTTGATATACCAAACCTCTTCAAACTCCTAATGAAGTATAGCCACTGTCTTGCCTTCTTTTAAGCTGTACCAATATGTTGGGAACGGGTTAAGTCCTCGGAGATCTTGATAAAACTGCACTTAAAACTGCTCACTCTCTCCACTTCTGATCCCTCTGTGAGGATTGGTATGTGTTTGTTGAAACATTTAGAGTGTCCTAATACAATGCGTTTTGCAGTTCTTACACATTATCAAAGTAGCACAAGCCCAACAAGACAAATGAATTGGAAGATCAGTGGTAACTCGGGACAGTTTTAATGGTTACAACAACATCGTTTACTTCAATACTTTGGGTCGACAGTGCTTCATTTAAGTCGCACATCATTTTCAAACATCTAATTCTTTGCACCCGCACCCTAGATTGAATGTTAATCAGCATTGTCTCTCTTTAGCTGCCTTCATACCTATGCAGATATCTCAGGTGTATGAGTTTCCTGGTTTGCAATCAACCCCAGTCTGCAGCTCCAGGAAGACCATTGTTCAGAGCTACGTTTTAAATTCAATCTACAATCCTTGTTCAGGTCTGAAGACTGGCTGCTGTTGGAATTAGTATTTGCTATGTACCGTAACTCCAGAATACGCTCTAACCTTGTGGCCTTTCAATATCTCCAGTGTCACTGAGAATTCCTAGAGCTGTGTCTGTGTTTGACCCCATTCCCATTCAAGGCATTAGAAGAGGTTTGATATTTTTTATTTCTTTCACTCTTAGGTACGGGAAAGAGATCTGCCCCTAGTTATGCACACTCTCTCAGCAGAATTTACCATCCTCAGGGTCGTAAATGGGGAGACAGTTGCTGCTGACCACCTAGGAATCACCAATGGATTTGTGAAGCCAAAACTAGGTGAGTTAACGCACACTGTACTATTGGGACTTGCACATACTGGCCACAATTACCCTGACCAAGGACTGTGAAGGAATCAATTACTGTGTCAGTGATGAAACAGGGAGAAAAAATGTCCTCGGTGGAAAGAAAAAAATGCAAATCAAGAGTGGAGATGTTTTATTAGTTCAACACTGAACTGTAGTTGTGAGGTTGCAGTTTTGTGAGTGAAGTTCTCTTTGTGGTCAACCTGCCACTGGTGGGCTCGAGCTCAGCTCCAGGTGTATACGACCTCTCATTCTATCGCCAGATTTGTCACGGGGTCCAGCAAAAGAGGACTGATATCTTAGGTTGGGAGGCATTCTGCCGCAGAGGAGAACAGTGGAGTCTAGACGTACAGTTTGAAGCTCCCACGGAGGTGCAGGAATAAGTGTCTCTGTAGGCAAAGTGTGTGCTGGATCAGATGGAGCTCTGCAAGACATTGGCTTGATCACAGTCAGATTCAGATTAATTTATTTATTATATTAAAACATGTAGTGAAATGTGTCCTAACACACAAAATGCTGGTCGGTAGGTCAGGCAGCATCCATAGAGTCGATGTTTTGAGCCGAGACCCTTCACCAGGACTGGAAGGTGGGGGGAGGGGAAGAAGTGCAAGTGATAGGTGACAGGTGATGTCAGGTGATGAGTAAGGTAGGTGGGTGGGGGGAGGGGAAATGAAAGGAGAAGCTGGCACAAAATACAAGGCGTTGCTCCTCCAACCTAGGAGTGGCCTCATTGCGACATGGACCGACGTGTTGGAATGGGAATGGGGGCGTGGAATTAAAATGGTTGGCCACCAGAAAATCCTCCCCAATCAGACGGAGAGAATATGCTCGACAAAGCGGTCCCCCAATCTTTGTCAGGTCTCACCGATATGGAGGAGGCATCAGAGAGCCTTTCCCAGTGATCATATCTCATCTAGGTAGCCTTCAACCTGACAGAATGAACTACTAGTAATTTCTCTTTCTACTTTTCCATTCCCTATTCTGGTTTTCCTCTTACCTCTTTTCTTCTCCTCACCTGCCTATCACCTCCCTCTGGTGTCCCTCCTCCTTCCATCTCTCCTGTGGTCTACTCTTCTATCAGATTCCATTCTCTTCAGCCCTTTAGCCTATCACCTCCCAGCTTCTCACTTCATCCCCTCCCCCCTCCACCTATCATCGTCTTCATCTGGCTTCACCTATCACCTTCCCTTTCTTCCAACTTCTTGTCTGGCTTCTTCCACCTTCCTTACCGATCCTGATGAAGGGTCTCTACCGGAAGCATTGACTCTTTCTGTCTCTCCATAGATGCTGCCTGACCTGCTGAGTTCCTCCAGCATTTTGCATGTTTTACTCTGCAAAATCTCTTGTGTTAGTGAAACGTGTCGTTTGCAATAACAATAACAAACTGGCAGTGAGATGGGGTCAGCTGACGAGTGATGCCACTCATGACATCGTGTACCACTGTGGTGTGCTCACCCGAAAAAGTCAAGCTTTACAACAGGCTTGTCCCAAATGTGTGAAAGAATGAGGAATTCTCCCTAATGTACATAAGCCTTTGAATGTGGTGAGACACTTTGATAATGTGTGCAGTAATGCCAATGCATTGGGGCATCATAAACAATGGAGACAAAAGCAAGGACATTAATGTTGAATCTGAATAAGTTACTGGTAAGATCGCGCATGGTCGTCTCATCTCAGGGAGGATGTCCAGAAATGATTTGCTAGAATGGCTGCGGAGATGAGGGATTGCGGGGCAAGGTTAGACTGGAGAAGCTGGGGTTGTTTCCCTTGGAGCAAACAACTGGGAAAATAGATTTAACAGGGGGCTGCAAAATCAAGACATGTTTAATAGGACGACTGAATGGAGCTTTTTTTCCCCATTTGCAGAATAATCAGAAGTACTCAGATTCAAAACAATGGGCAAAGAGATGGGGTGAATGCAGGAAGAAATTTCCTTAAGCAACTGCGATGATTTGGAAGTGGTTAATGGTAAGGGTAGTAAAAAATTTAAGTCAGGGCTTTCTTAAGGAAACTAGACAGACGTGATTGCAGAGAGTAATTTGCAAGGTAATAGCAAAAGCACAGGGCAATGGAAGTTAGAGGCTAGCAAGAATTCATTGGGCTGAACGTTCGTTCTCCTGCTGTGCCTTAACAGTCCTGTGATTATGTTTGCAACCATCAGCACAGCGTGTGATGATCCCAGCCATAATTCATTTCAGGTTCTGCAAATTCTATCTCATTAATAAAATCTTCCCGGAAGGAAGACTTGTCAATTAAGACATCTTGCTCACTGCCACTCCCCAGATCTTCCCACCGCTGACTAGTGGCTGGTTAAATTTCTGCACAGTGATAGTGGACGTACGGTGTGGTTAGGGAGAGAGAACCTCCTCTGAACCTCTCCGGCAGTCACTAAATGTGAAAGTGACTGTGACATTCTTTGAGTGTTGCTTGTTAAATATGGGGATCGCGAAATCAAATGTCATTAAGAGTGGCTGTAATATGTTCCCGTGTACCAGCAGGACCACGCTGAGCAGGCAGTAATCACCATTACTGAAGGGCTTTCAGACACACTGTTTTTGTAATCTGTCACACAGTTCAGAGGCCAGTTATTCATCCACTGTCCAGTCCCAGTAACAAGTTCTGTGTCACCAGCTTGGACCCCGATACGTTACCAACTGTAGCCACGCTTCTCATGGATGTCATGTTTTATTCTACTGGGTAAGTTAAAAAGATCACAACAATTTATCTTCGTCACAGAGTCTATTTTTTTTTTAAAAAGAGCCAATGGAATTAGTTTAAAGGACAACCAAATCACGATTCCTTTTTGACCGTGAAATACTGAGATTGGAAAGGTCACGGTGAGGGGCCCGAGGCAACGGACGGGCCGATTCAGATTAGTGCTCCGCGACATGGCTCTGCACTGAACTACACTAAACTTTGGGACTCTCTTTGCGAACTTCAGCTCCGAATGCTATTTGCTTGCGGTTTTTGCTTTGCACGATTTGCTTTTTTTTCTCTCTTTCTCTCTGCACAATGGGCGTTCGATGGTTTTTATGGGTTCATTTGGTTTTCTTTGTTTCCTGGCTGCCTGTAAGGAGATGAATCTCAAGGTTGCATAATCTATACATACTTTGATAATAAATGGACTTTGAACTTGGAACTTAAAATCAGTTTTGATTCATAACTGTTGAACCTATTTCCTGGAAAAATAATCACTACAAATGAAATATTCTCTGCTACGTCCATGTAAATTGTGATTCAGTGAAAACATTTGTGGATGAATATGTGTGTTAGAATACAGTAACAAGACCAGATCCATTACATCTCAATCTGTGTTCCCTGTGGTCATAGTGTAAAAGATTCTGCGATAGGCAGTGAGGAGAGTGGTCACATTCGGTTCTTCTCCTTTTCCCTCATCGAACGCTATATCTCGCTAGTGATGGACGTACAGACACAACAGAGGTAAGAGAACTCCAAAAAAACTTCCTGTGCCGCATACGATCAGTGTGCAACCAGGGCAGTTTTCGGAAGCATTTCTGTAAGGAATTAAAAATGATACCATCTTTTCTCATTGGGGAACGGCCTTAGGTATTAAATATTGCCCTGGAAGTTCCCGAGAACCATTCCCCTCCAGTGTAGTTGCAAGAGAAGACAACTTCCTCTAAAGTTGGCCTACCACTGAGCAGCTGTTCCAAGAACTAGGGAGGGAAGAACTATCAGCAGCTAGGAGAATAATCAGTCGCTGTCTGCTTAGCCCACTTACCTGAGCACTTGATCCTTCCTGGTATTGATTGCCTCATTTAATAAGTGAAGGTTTAAGATTCAGCTGACTGCAGGGTGTTGGCTAGCATGAGTTTCTCTGGGCTGCAGAGTGAGGAATATTTTATGGAGTCCAAAATGTATCTTTTTAACGTGGGATGGGTGGAGGAAAGATCTACTCCAAGCTCCCAGGGGCTGAATCAAATGGTCACTCTCTGACCAAACTGAGATCCCACTCATAGTTCCAATTTCCCCACCACTATGCAGTTGATACCGATATACTCAGACACACAAGCCCAGCCAACCAGAAGACACTCCCTGTATTGCTGACGTCCACATGAACGTGAATCATGCTGTTGTCTCTCTGCTCCTGACGCCAGGAACATTCACCTTCCAAGTGGCGAAGCACTAGTCACATCCTACACCTCCAGCAGAATGAAACACACACCCAGCACATCAGGGAACGAGGGCAACCACTAAAGCATCCTGTTATATTAATTATTTCCAAAGATTTTATATATAATCTCTAAGCCTTTTTAATATTGGTATTGCTATTGGTTTATTTTTGTTGTATGTACCAAGATAAAAAAACTATACTATTATTAAAGATACTATTACATAGAAACCTGAAAATATTTTTATTTAGAATTCACTATTGAAAATTAACTTACAATAATTTCAACTAAAGCTGATTTATTTCCTGATCTCACCAACGTTTAAGGTTTCCAAACAATCTACTGTTCACAAGTGCGTCTGGTGAACTTTGGAAGATGGTTCGAATAGGTGGGCAGCCTCTAGGATTCGGTACGTAACTGATCTAAAAGTTCCTTCAGAGATTTCTTCTTGCTCATCTGAATTTATTGCAGGCACGGTGATTGGTAAAACAGAGCAGGTTTTTAAAATCTTGAACAACTTGTGATACACCTCGCTCCCATCGTCTTAACATGAGATGGAAACTCTGCCTGTCAAGCGATGATGACAGAAAGTTCTGCAAGGTACTCGGCAGGTCAGCCAGCATCTGCAAGGAGAAAAAGAAAAAGAGATTTAGCATTTCACAGAGGGCCTTTCACCAGGTTCTGCATCATACCCAATAAGAAGCGAATGACCCAGTCCAATTCCAGGGAAGCCTGTCCTCATACAAGGGATACCTCTTTCTGAAAACTGGTGACTGTTTACCATGACTTAAATTCCTCCATACAATCCATGAGTGACACAATTAATCCTCTAAATTTATTTACCCAGTGCCACTTTGCAAGTGGTGCTAATCCAGGTGTTATCATCTTTGTAATTCTACTTTAAGATTGGACCCTGCTTCATCGCCTAGCCATTGTCAAAGTTTCCTAAAGGGACTAATCCAATGGAGCTTTCTCCTCCCAATCCAGACTCTTGAAGAGATTTCCTCAACTTTGGGACCAAGCTTGCAACACACCTTTGGGAAATCACATACACTGCTGCAAATAACACTGTTTATCCCCCTAATTATACTGGTAGTTTATATTTGATTAATTAAATAGAATTACTAATTGATGAGGAGTCTTCCTTCATCTGCATGAGGAGGTGGTGAGGAACCCACCTCTTGGACACTGAATGCCATGAATTATGTCCCATGCCCTCTTAGAGCGACGTGTTAACTGGCATCCTGTGGTTGGCTGCAGAAAGATTTGGAAAGTAGTGGTCTGTAGAACTATCTCACCCTGTCACCTAAATTCTTGAGCGGGAGAAAGAAGAATGCATAAAAGGGAGAACCCAGAGAGTTGGAAAGGGTGAACTCAAACACATTCAAACTTACCGTTTTAATAAACAGCTGACTCTGAGCTACAAATACCCATCCCAAGTTACTTGGTCAGCTTGTGACCAAGATGTTCTGTTCACTAGACAGGTATATGGAAGAATTTAAGGTGGGGGGTTATATGGGAGGCAGGGTTTGAGGGTCGGCACAACATTGTGGGCCGAAGGGCCTGTAATGTGCTGTACTATTCTATGTTCTATGTTCACTTCAGATATCTTCTGGAAAATTAAACAGAAGTCCTTAATATGGGATATTTTCATTCTGTGATAAGGACGAGCATTTTGCTGCCCTAAAAAACAGGACAATGGCCAGTGTTCTTTTTCCAGGATTGATAGGATCTCTCACAGATTTTGTTTTTAGAAAAGGTCATATACCAAGATCCTTAAATTACTTGTTATTTGAGGATATGAGGCTATTTTACTAGAAACAATTTTAAACTTGGGTCCAAGGTTCTTTGCTTAATCAATCTTTGTTATTTTGTGAGTCATATGTCTTCTGGTTTAGATCAGAACCTGCCTTCTGTTCCATCTCTGTACTGAACTATTTACATAATTGTTTTAAAGTCTTTCAGCACTGTTCAATCCAAATATTTTTAATTGATAAAAAGAAGATATAAACTCATGACACAGATCTGCAGAATTATTTGAAAGTACGATTCATCCTGAAGAATGTGACAAGTTTGTCATGATTCCTTTAATGCAGAGTTGGAAGGGTCATGGTACAAATCTTGTTATGTGTGGGTTTTTTTATAGTTTATTTTTCTCATATCACTTTTTGATTTCAGTCTTCTGCCATGCTGAACAAAGTTTTCCAAGGAGTTGATTTTAGTTTTCTGGAATCTTGGGGCAATGACAAAAATGTTTCTCTGTAAATCTTAAATGTTGTTGCTCCCAGGGGGTCAAGTTGAGCAAGTTTGTATTATGAATGGAAAAGCTACATGAATCAGTCAATTTTGGCTTTTTTAACATCTTGTAAACATACCATAAACCAAGGAAAGAGGTTACTAAATATAAAATTTAAGGAAGATATATCTTTCTGAAGAGACTGCAACCTGGCTCTGAATCAGAATATGATATTCACAATTTTAGATGAAAATCATGAATATTTCAGATGCTGGAAATCTGAAGTTGGGTACTCACTGAGTTAGAAGCAACGGTGGAAAGAGAAACTACCAATGTTTTGGGGGATACCCTTCGTCGGATTTTAGTTTTTTTCCTAATCTCAGCTCAAGAACAAAGTTGTTTAGAGAAGGCTCCCCCGTTCTTAATTCTAAATTCTAGCTTGAGATAGAAAGGTATGATTATGAAAGAGGGACAAGTTATTAAATGAGACAGTGCCATTCTGAAATAAATGGTGAAAGAACAGAAGTTTGCAGGTCTAACGAAATTGAATTAAGTTCATTGTAATAAAGTCAATTCCATAACACTTATATGTCTCATTTGCTTCTTGCTATTCTATGTTATCTGGGCTAAGACATGCCTACGTGCCTTGTTTGGTATGTTAGAAACGGGGTAGCTTGGTGAACTTCATTTGCAGCTGTTGACATGAGGTGCATGGGAGGAAGTGTGGAAAAGAGAGTGTTACCTGGTTGGGGTGGAGATCAGAATGACAGCACATCAGAGGACCATAGGAGTAGGAGAGGTAGAGGTAGTGGATTGGGATGGGGATTGGATGAGGGATAGATGAGGTATTGATGGGGATGGTGCCCTTGAAGGGCCTGGAATGAGCAAAGGTGGGCAGTTTATTTACCTAGCAGCTGACCTGGTCAGGCACTGCCCTGGTAAGTCCGTGTTATCCCACACGGGCCCAGAGTGAGTGCTGCTTGGCTAGTATACTCCAAGTTGCCTTGAAGTCTTTCAAAAGGGAATTACTTCATCCTGTGGTCTTCATAAGGACTCACGCCCCAAATGTCGATTTGGTAGCTGCCGCCTGACCTGCCACAATCCTCCAGCATTTTGCGTTTGTTACTCTGGATCTGAAGTGTCTGCAGAATCTCTGTGCTTATCACTACTTTATCCAGTGCACTCTGACATGGAGATTGGGCCTGTGGGTGACTGCGATTGTGAGAGAATTGAAGAGAGAAGAGAAAAAAAATCAGAAATGGCTATCACTGCATTTCATTCAGAGAAGTTGATGCAGAAAATTTCTCAGAATACACGTCTTGTATCTTAGACATTGTGCAGATAGGAGCAATCCTGTCATATATAAACATTCGGGCACAGTTTAAACGTGAGTAGCTCTCCCATTTCTGCCTTCTTGGCTGGCATATTCCATCAAATGTTCTGAGACAAGGAGTTCCATCTGTCTCTGTGTTCCTGTTTTTCTCTCATAAATCGAAGCACTTATCTTTAAATAAGACCTGTGTTCCGTTGTACTCTAGATCTTAAGCTTCTCAGGGATCATATCTTCAAGATTTTACTTCGTTTATTGTCAAACTTCAGGGCACGAGAGTAAAGGAGAAATGAAATGTTACGCCGGATCTGATGCAGAATAAAAAATAGAAACAGCAAAAAGAACATGAGAAAAACAAAAAAAAAAAAAACAGTGATATAAAAGCAATCCTATAAAACACGATGTACAAGTAACTTTTGAGTGTGGCTGTAAAATTGGCTTATATACAAAGATTGATTGTAATTTCATATAGTGATTAGTCCATGAAAAGCAGTCTCCTGCCGTCTTCTATTCCTTCTTGAATTGAAGTATCCTGTTCAATTTCTGGTTATTTATTTAGCACATATGTGTGCATGTGTTTTACAGTTTAAAGCATTGTTCTCTGTTTTTCTCATCTATGCTGTTTCAATTTTCTTCATGAGCTACCTGGGTTCATACGTCCTCTACAGATGAACCTGCTGACTGTAGCGATCCAGGTTTACACATGGGGAGTGGAGAATAGAGAGGGTAATGCTATACCCATAAAGCTGACTCAGTACATGCAAATCCTAAAACTGCAGATGACGGAAATCTGAGACAAAAACAGGAAATGCTGGAAGCACTCACAGGTCGGGCAGCATCTGTGGAAAGAGAAACTATCTTAACATTAACTTAAAGAAGGTAGAGTTGGGGGATCTCATTGTAACCTATTGAATGTTGAAAAGCCTTGATAGAGAAGGTGTGAGGAGGATGTTTCCTGTGGTGGGGGAGTCTAAGACCAGAAGACACAGCCTCGGAATAGAGGGATGTCCATTTAGAATGGAGGTGAGGAGGAATTTCTTTAGCCAGAGAGTGGTGAATCTGTGGAATTCGCTGCCATAGGCGGCTGTGGAGGCCATGTCATTGGATATGTTTAAGGCAGAGGTTGACAGATTCATGATTATTCAGGGCATGAAAGGAAACATGAAGAAAGTGGGAGATTGAGGCTGAGAGGGAAGTGGATCAGCCATGATGAAATGGCAGAGCAGTCTTGTTGGACCAAATGGCCTAACTCTGCGCCTATATCTGAAGGCCTAATGGAGTCTTTGGCCTGAAACGTTAACTATGTTTCTCTTTCCACAGACCTGCTGAGTGTCCACAGCATTCTCTGTTTTTGCTTCACCGGAAAAGGAAAGCTGATCAGGTGGGAGGTGTGGGGACGGTGAGCAACAGTGAGAATGGGCAAGACATGAAAGCTCGAGCCAATCCCAGAGCTTTTATAATGTCCAGTCCACCCAAAGCAAATCTCCTTTAATGACGCTGTCACTGCGTACTAATCGAAAAGGGCCAGTTGTTATTTGAAGGGATGACAGTGAAGGGTTATGTTTACAGCAGGATGTTAAACAGATTTAAACTTCTCCCATCAGATGAATGTGGAATCGTGGCTCAGATTGCAGAGCCCCTGGCTGCAGCTGATATCCCTGCATACTACATCAGTACCTTTAAGTTCGATCATGCCCTGGTAAGTTTTGAAGCAGGCTGGCTATAAAAGCACAGATCGCAGTGTTATTTTCTGAAAGAGAAATAAGCCTGTCACCTTGCATTACTGTTGCTTATTAAAACTATTTATTCCTCTGTGTCATAGCGTGGGCCCAGTGAGACTCTCACGAACTTGCTTGTTAAAATGTGATCCGTGTGAAGCTGAAGTTACTGATCGAGGTCAATCTTCTAAAACCATGGCCATTTCATTAGCGTAAAATGTTGTTTTTCTTTCTGTTTGCACGCACACTGTCTGCTTCACTGCCCTGGGTGCTGAGAATGATTTATCAGCAGATTGATTATTGCTAATTGTTTTAGCCTGAGAAAGTGTAACGATGAAGGAACAGACCTCGCACATTTTTTGTTATCATTCTTGCTGTGTTCGCTTTTTTTGCCCTTCCCCCCTTTTTTGAGTGCAGACCTGTTGAACTGTGACCCCCTGCAAACAGTGCAAGAAATCGTCCGCCGTCCACATCCTGCTCTGTTCCACTCTGCAGCCCTGCGTGTGGTGTCCCTGTAGAGTTTCTCCATTAAAAGCCCATTTGCTCTGCTGACTCTAGTTACCAAAGTTTTCCAGTTGTGTAAGCTCGATTCTTTTTTTAAAGAGAGCTGAGTCGTCATTCCTGGCCACGGGTCTTGGTCTTATTTTTGGCTTTATTTGTCCAGCAACCTTTTCCCAACGTAAGTAATCAGTGTTAAAAGAAAACTGAATAATTAAATATAGAAAAACACTCCCTCAATAAAGCTTCAGTACCTTCAATCTTAACAGGCTTATTATTTTTGAGTGGAATATGTAAATAATCTAATGCATCATCTCCATAAGGAAGAATTGATAGTTTCTGTATAACCAATATATATTGTCATTATTATTTTTCTCCTTTGGAAGGCACTGAGTCACACAGAGACCAAACTCATGGAGCTGGCTGGATACCCCACCAAGCTCCACTGCCTCAAGAGGACTTTTGGATAATGTGTGGGGGTACCACAGTTAGGTCACTGTCAGCACTCACACCTGCAGGCAGTGATTAAACTGAATAAACATGCATCTTCTGGTGTAGTCTGTTTTGTCGTGTGCTTTTGTGATATCATTCTGGCGGAACGTTGTTTCATTTTTTAACTGCATTGCAGTTGTGGTTTCTAAAATAACAATAAACTGAAGTTGAATTCAATTCGGTTGTTCCCACCTTAACCCGAGGCAGTGAGGTCATATATAGACAGTGTTGTCACAGCTCTTGCTGGAAGCAGTGCCCCAAGTGAATGGTCTCACTGATCACTTCGCCTCACAAAATAAGGACTACTGCCTTGAAATTTGAGTTACACAGAACTGTTTCTTTCAGCACTTTAAACCGGATTCTTTTTTGTTGTTCCATTTAAATGGGTGTATTCCTAAGTGAGAACCCTGGAGAGCCTGATGTGCTTTCGGGGTCAGGAAGCACGGGATGATGTCATTCCCTGTACAGTGCCCACTCATTGTAGGAGGACTTGTATCATTTTAACTGGCCCAGTCTCAACCCTGATCCCAGCATCTGAAACGAGCACCAGGGTTCCTGACGCTGAAAATACGCAAGGTCCACTCGCCTCGGTTAAGGTTGAAATTTCTGGCAGCAAGCCAATGGCAGAAACAGTGGATGGTGACTTTCTCTTAAGCCCTTCTCACTCATCCTTGGGCTCCACCAAAACTTCTGGACAAATGCTGATGGTGAATTTCTGCTTAGATAAATTAGTAAACCTAAAGGTATTTGATATCAGAGTGGATTGTCCTCAGGTCAAATTTGGGTAGTAGCTGATTCCCTCATTGGCATAATGCTAAAGCTAAGGCCTGAACTATCCAGAAAAGCCTCAGTTTGGTTCCCAGTCGATGGCAAATTCACTCAACCAGTTGGCGCAACAATTAATTGGCTGCACAGTCAAAAAGAAGAGAGGTTGATCAGAATTAGTGCAGCTGTTTACCATTCACTGAGCCAAAATGGAGAACCAGGTGGAGTTCGGATCGTGTTTCTCTTATTCACGTGCGAGGGATGGGGGGCTTCCAGTTGATGGTCACGTGGCTTCTTGCTCAAGATTGGTGGTTGCTTGTCTGGAGCCTCAGGATGAGCTTGGTGTTCCAGTGGTCTGTGGAAACCTCTCCCACTTCAACCCGCTCTGAGCTCATGCGGCGGTGACATCAGCAAGACCCAGTTCGCGGCTGACCCACTCAATCTTGAGCAAAGCGTCCATTCCTGCACAGTATCTGCACAGAGGAATTGTTGGATGCCAATGCTTACGCAATCCAAAGTTCTTTGGAAGTCAAGGATGAGTCGTGCCACCTCTTGCGTACGATCGATTTATTGAGTGATTGAAGAGCAAAGAAGAAGAAACATCAGGAGAACAAAGGAGAAAAAAAGCAGATTGAAAAGTAATCGTGGTCTTCTCATATTCAAACTAGAGATAACAGAATTCCATCGATAACAATTAACCTATTCATGTGGGGTGACACCTGCTACTGAACACTAAAAAGTTCCTCAAAAGATAGAGAAGCAACTGTATCATAATCACTGGAAAATTCTCTGAACTATTACATGCATATAGCTGATTATATGAAAATACAAACAAGCACATGAAAGTTAAACCACAAGAAAAGTAATAATTCTACACCCAAGTCCTACAGAATAAACAATTCAGCCTTATGAATCTGCTCCCCTCTTTAGAAATTGGCTGACCTATGACTGGCATCCAAATACCTCAAACTGTAATATTTTGGTTAACAATTTTAAATTAGTTAACCTTATATCAATTGCCTCTCTCAGCAAGGAATTGCAAAATTCTAGATACAGAAGTATTTCCCAGACATGATCCCTGAAATGTCCAAATCTTAGATTATGCCCTCGCAACCAGCAAAGGTAATCCTCTTCTATTCACCTTTCTAGTTCTCTTCAGTATGTTGCGAATTATGATCAAATTTCTCTGAATCTATTACAGTCCAGTGAACATCAACCTATTTTGTTATTTGTTTTTTTTTTTGCTTTCTGTAATCTAGTGTTACTGGTGCACTTCAAATAACTTGGGTGCTGCTTCCAATACTTAGTGCATTCTTGATCTAGTGGAGCCTGAGTTAACAAGGTAGTTCTCATAAATTAAACTACTGTTAATAGGTTAGATTTTAAAACGAACACTTGATTGGGTAAATTTTCATTCTGTTGATTTTTTTTTTTGTTAATTATGTCATCTGCTTGTTTCCAGGTACCTGAAGAAAATATCAACAGTGTGATCAATGCTCTTCAAGTAAGCCAGAACAAGAAGCATTAGCTGGGGAACAAAGATTCTGCCGTTTCTTCCTCGCACGGTATTTGAAGCTGAGCCTAGATTTGAAGACGAAGAGCGAAATAGAGAGAGAGAGAGAGAGAGAGCTTGTTTTCTTGGCGAGCTGTTGGTTTACTGAAGTTGTGCCCAAAGTGAATGTTTCCATTGTGTTCTTTGTGTGAACCTTGTCACAGTTTACTGGTAAAGTTGAAACCACTTTCTACCATATTTGCCACCTGTCCCAACCCCATCCGACTGCCACTGCGAAACAGCTGTGGTGATTAGCTGATGTTGCGTGAGTTGGTTGGGTTAGGTTGAAGACACATAATGTAGTAAGGTTGATTTCTGAGCGTGGTAAGGTGGCTAATTAAGTTCAGGAGAGTTTTGATCTGTAGATACCAGGTGTTGCTACGAGGCAGTAACCCAGTCCTGGAGCAAGTTCACATGGTGCCATTAACTGCAAGGGTGACATTGGAATCCTTTTCAGATCTCAGGTCACTGTCTGACAGCTGTTAATTCTTTGGTAGTATCTTTTCGTCATTTCATCTGGAAGTTCCATTCAGTAGGCTCTCAACACCATCCACATGATCCCACCAGCCATTGCAACGTAGGTTAATGGTCATGCTGCTCTAGCTGTTGTGGCATCGTCATTACTGATTCCTCAAGTACCAATCAGACTGGGGGAAGTGCTAGCCGCGCATCACAGAAGCGTTAACTTAAGCCTGCGTTTTAATCCTTTTGTTCTCCCATTATCAGGGTAACCACTGAAAATGCTTGCTGTTAAGGATTGACATTGGTATAATTGAGGCAAATATCTGAGCAGCACGCTGTTAGAGGAGGGCTGGCTTTCCACAGACATTCTGACGAGTGACAAATCAAAAGCGATGAGGGGCGGTCAGTTCCCTTTCAAATAATATCCACTACCTGAACAAGTTATGTCCATTATAGAATCCTTCTGAATTTCACTAAAATGGAGGATCAAGCCTGGCACCTCTAAATCTGGAGATAGGCTGCTGGGATGTAAAGAGGGAAATTTATCCTGGCTTTTAAAGTGCAGGGCGAGAGATTCCAACCCAGTCATTTAGATTTCCAAAGAGGAACTCCCGACTGGTGGTCTACCTTGCGATTTTAAATGTAACTGCACTCCATTAGGATTGGCCCACCTCTGGATTAACATAGTTCAAGCCAATAATGATATAGCATTAAGATAAACCTTTAATCTTTCTTGACTGGAGTTATGCTTCAAAAGAGGCAACGAAGTAAACAATGTGCCATCCATTGGAGAGTTCTGAAAAAGGGGAATAGGCAAACCTCGGAAGGAAAATTAAAAGAAGCGGCATTCCAATACTGTTGCAGATCACATCTTCAGAAATGGCAAGAAGTAAGATTGTAATTGAAGTTACGTTGGCTTGGGGCTTTATTAACTTACAGTTCACCGTACGTACGGTTTTAGTATCTCAGCCCTTCATTTATCTATTTAAGGCTGATCTCAATTTCCTTTACCATATATGAAGTGTTGAAAGCAGTGAACATTGTGATTGCTATCTTCACCCTTTTGATTCTGTAATTGGGGGTTTATTGTTTCTCTTTTAGTAGGTAGCAGCAAATTTGGCACTTCTATCTCAGTGACAATGGTTACATTTCCTGATTTTTAACAGGTGCCACCTGCCCATGCAGAGCAAAGAATGTAGTGCTATTTATATTTTATACAGTAATTTGCACACCGTTGCCTGAGTGCCCTTGAATGATAACTTGACTCTCCTTTCCTGGTGCAGGTGACCTCCTTATCTATCATTTCCTTATCCTCTATGTACACAGTTTGTGAATCAAATAGGACTGAAGTATTTTGTACCCCTACATCCACTGGAATATCCACTCCTTTAGAGGTGGGTAGAGGAAGGGTTTTGCTGTTGTAGACTCCACAGTATTATCTGGTGAACTCAGTCACTAGAGGCAGAGTGGCCTCTCAGAGTGCTAAAGTGCCTCCTTTGCCATCTGTCCGCTTTTTTTGGGGGGGGGAAATACTAACAAAGGAAAGATCGTAGTAAAAGATAAATTCCAAGTTATGTTGTGAAACTAAGAACTCATCAGCCCTAGCCTGCTTTGAATTGATTTTATTTTGTTAAACTAAATTTTTTAATTGATTCAAGCCCGATTTACAGATGGGACATTTTATCCTTATAGATACTGTATTTTATTATTGAAGAAAACGTGCTGAAACACAGAAACTTTTAAAAGTGTTTTTGACGCCAGCTGCTTGTTGAAATCAATGGTAGCGACAAAGTTTACAAGCTAGTGACTTTTGAACAGTAATAATCTTGCTTGGCATTAACATATCTGCTGTGCCACATTGGTGAACCGATTGCAATCTCAACTTTGCAATCAAATATTTAGTTAGTTCCTTTTCTTACTCTGTCTAGTGGTTATTGTACTTGTTGTTGGTGAAGCACTGTGTGGTATATGGTGAGTGTAGTGCGTTCATTTAGAAATGCGTAAGTTGCCAACCAGATCTGAATGGCTGTAAGGATCTCTTTGTTCTGATCAACCTCTCTTCACTGGTACCAATTCCTAAATGTATTCCAAAACATTAATACCAACAATGTTGTCCATCTGGCATCTGGATCTAATCAATATTCTCTTTCTAAGCCCCTTGAAATGGACCCTTGCTTCCTCATGTTTTGAGTTGAGATCCACCCACCCTTCCTCCTGCTCATTCCAATGAAAACCTTACCAATGGTGTAGTCTCCCTCTTGGAATTTAGATGATGGACACTTGAATAAGCAAGGCAGGGAAGGATGGCCAATTGGAATAAGAGTAGATGAGCAAAAAGATCAGTATGAAAGTGATGACTGATTATTAATGATGCTGCAGGACCACAGAAAGCAGAGGTTATTCGTCCCAATGTTGCTCAACTGATTTCTGCGCCCAAGACAACATAAAAAAAAATTCTCCATTGCAAATCGCATTAGTGACAGATTTACTCAGTTCAGCACCAGCAAAAACACTCTACTCTCCTGATGTGACGTGCAACATTATATTTTCCATTGGCTTCTGTATCTTTAACATGAAAAGTGCTCCATCACAAATAATTGCCTACTCATTTACTGATGTCAAAATGACTCCATTGGACTTTTGAGGTGCCAACTGGCAGTTTAAAATAGCCACCAGTCCAATGGTGCTGGTACACGAACCTGGTTGGTTGAAGTCGTGGCAGATATAACAATTTACAACTTCCGTGTCAAATCTCCAAATAACTTATTTTGTTGGCCTTGTTACCTAAACATGGACTTGACTGCATGAACTTTGCCACAATCTGGACGATTAAAACAGAAACAACAGATTGGTGTGGGATTGCGAATTCCCAGTTTGCTCTTCAAGCAAAGCCACGCCTTTGGTTTTTCAATAGTCTTAACTGTATCCCAGAAGTCTGACTCACAATATCTCATCAAACCTGCATCAGTTTCCTTCTTGGTTTTCATCTCTGTTCATTTCTGTAAAATTACTGTAGCTGTTTGGGACTTCCAATACTCACCAATTTCTACTAACCAAGAGAATAGGCCAAATAATGGTGTTTGACTGTACCCCAATAGGAAATGTATTCTAACCAGCCTCCTGCAGAAATGAAAGTGGTGGTGCTTTACCACATGGACCACTGATAGAACTCATCCAGCTGAGGCAAATAAATTTAAGCAACCAAGGGAAACTGTGATGCTCTTAGTTGGAATCAAATTCGCAATCATTCTCGCAATCTCTTATTGGTCCATGAGACAAAACAATATAGTTTTCAGTGCTGCAGCAGGCACCAGATCTCATTGCATGTTTCCTGTAGTTTAAATCTGAAGGAATTCGGAATGACTTTCTGCATAACATAGCAAAAACGTCTGAACAGTTCGTCTTAAAACTATCATTTTGGAGAAAAGTGAGTCAGCAATAGAGATAGATAAACAGAAAGTGTTGGAAACACACTACAGGTCAGGCAGCATCTGTGGAAGAAGAAGCAGTTAATGTTTCAGTTCAAATACCCGTTATCAGAACTGGGAAAGAGAAAGTAAGTTGATTTTAAGTTAAAGATGGGTCGGGAGGGAGGTGGTGTAAGGTTAGGATAGAAACTACCTTTAAATATCTGAGGCCAGCTTTGTCATGGGGACATGCCATAATCAAAATCATTCAGTTGATGGGATAATGGGGCCAACAGAGAGGGAGAACATGAACAAAGGGACAGAAAAGCTGTGAGCAGGGTTTTCCTTTCTTTGCAGTGTTTTGAATGAAGTGTTCCCTTCATAACTCCCTGGTCTGCTCTTCCACTGTCCACCAACCAATCCCATTCTGTTGTATAGCAACCACAGAAATGCAATACCTGTAATCGCTTCCCCTCCCACCAAAAGATCAGGTGATTCACGTGCACTTCCTCCACTCCAGTGAACTGCCTTCGGCATTCCCCATGTGGTCTCCTCTACACTGGATAAACCAAACGTAAGTGGGTGATTCTTTGTGAATGATCCTGAGCCATATTAATTCGCCACTCCAGAGATGACCTATCTGCCGTTGGCCTTCTGTGCTGTTACAACAAAGCCCAACATAATCAGCCATGATGGAACGGCGGAGCAGACGCGATGGGCCAAATGGCCTAATTCTGCTCATGTGTCCTGTAACCTGAGAATCAGTGCTTTGCCTTCCCGCTGTGCTTGTTGTAGCCTTCCAGATTCAATATCGAATTCAATGGTACATTTAATGTAAAAAAATGTATACAATATACATCCTGAAGTTCTTTTTCTTCGTAAAATCCACAAAAACAGAGGAGTGCCCTAAAGAATGAATGACAGTTAAATGTTAGAACCCCAAAGACCCCCAAACTCCTCCCTCCCCGTGCATAAGCAGCAGCAAAGCAACGTCCCCCCCCCCCCCAGCAAAAAAGCATCAGTGCCCCAGACTACTCATTCACCCGGTAATTTGACACACCACAGGTTCTCTCTCTCTCTTCCTAATAAAGGAAAAAGAGGTGTCCTGGTTTTACAGCGAGAGAGGACAAATAAGAAACAACTCGCTGATTTGCGATGTTATAAGTCTGTTGTGTTGCTACTTCCGAGCTCTGTGCCCAAAGATCTCGGGTCGCTGGGCACACAGCCGGCAGCCAGCTCGCTGCTTTCGATCTTCCATCTCCCACGATGCACCAGGCGGTGGCACCAGCCTTGAATCAGCCAGCCTCCAGAGCCATGAAAATCTGGCATCTTGAAGGTGCACTAGTCTTCCAGGCCGCATTCCACAACATCAGTTAACTTGCTTTCTCTGTATCAAAACTGGCTGGCCTATCACTGACAAAAGATTGTTCTTCTCTTACAGTGCGACCTGCTGCATGCATCCCACAGAACCACACTTCTCAAATTTTATGTTCCTTGGTTCACGTTT
The DNA here is from genome assembly GCF_048418815.1 of Hemitrygon akajei. Taxonomy (NCBI): domain Eukaryota; kingdom Metazoa; phylum Chordata; class Chondrichthyes; order Myliobatiformes; family Dasyatidae; genus Hemitrygon; species Hemitrygon akajei. Next base: position 30,021,206 of record NC_133131.1, on the reverse strand, counting down.
TGTCTCTCTGTAACAGCCCCCATCAACCACCTTTATAGCTTATCCCCATGGCAACCTCAGCATCATTTCATCAGGGAAATTGCCTGTGAATTATCTATCCTTCCTCCACTTTGTCAGTAACTTAAACCAACTTGTTTTTTTCTCTTGCCCAGATCTGATGAAGGGACTTCCAAGTTGAAGCATTAACACGGTTTCTCTTTTCACAGTTGCTGTCTGACCTGAAGACGGTTTCCGTCATTTTCTGGTTTTATTGCAGATACCTAATGTCTGCAGCTGTTGAACTTGGTCTTAGTAAGCACTGAATTACTCAAGCCTTTGGTTCTGTGGAATTAAACCAACAAAAACAATTGTAGTTTTAGGTTGCTTGAATTTGTTGAAGGTGCTACAGATAGAGCTGTACTGCATGGAAAATTACCTTGCAGCCTAATTTGTACTGGTGACCAAGTTGCCTAACTGAGTTTGTCCCCATTTGCCTGTATTTGACCCAATCCCTTTAAACCTTAACCTTGTTTAAACCTTTAAGCAGTCCTGATGAAGGGTCTCGGCCCGAAACGTCAACAGTGCTTCTTCCTATAGATGCTGCCTGGACTGCTGCGTTCCACCAGCATTTTGTGTGTGTTGCTTGAATTTCCAGCACCTGCAGATTTCCTCGTGTTTGCCCTTTAAACCTTTCTTATCCGCATGACAGTCCAAATGCCTTTTAAAATGTCATAATTGTACCACTCTACCACTTCTTCGGGCAACTGGTTCCATGTAAACACCCCCCCCCCATGTGAAAAAAAAAATGCCCCGGGGTCTCTTTTAAATCCTCCACTCTCATTTTCCACTTATGCCCTCAAGGTCTGGATTCCCCTACCCTGGGGGAAAGACTTCACGTATTCACCTCATCTCTGCCCCTCATGATTTGATAAAGCTTCTTAAGGTCACCCCTCAGCCTCCGACACTCCAGGGAGGAGCCCTCACCTATCCAGCCTCTCCTTATAACCCCAAGCCCTCTTGCTCCAATTCAGTGGCATTCCTGTGTTGCACAAGGCATGCTATTGGGAGAAAACATGATCAGAAAATAATTTCAACAAGTGCTGCTCCAAAGCTTCCGTGTGTGTCACAGCCTGAACAGCCTAATTATTAGTTCTGTGTCCACTGTACAGTGTATGACAGATTCGGTCTGACCTAAAGCAGGCCTTGTAAAACCTCTCCAGAGGACAGAGGAAATGGCCCATATTATCTCACTGGCTATATTACCAGGATGAGAACACCAACTACGCAGGTAGCTGCAGCCCTGTTGTGAGGCTGTAATAAGCTTTGATCTCCTCGTCCTAAGATTAGCAGGGCGTATTGCTGGGTAAGCTTGATAGCTCCAGGATGATGTCCTGGTTTAGCACTTGTTCCAGCTGATGCGGGAGGTGTTTACTGCATGAAGTCAAACTCAAATCTGTGCCTGGAATGATTCCAGCATGATTGGGCACATTACTAATTATTATGCCAGAAAATAGCATTTAAGAATGATAAGAATCATAATTTCTATCCACAGTTTTCATTTTTCCCGCATCACATTACCTTTTAACTGCAACTTCCAGTCAGGAAAGGCGTATCGGACATTACACACGGCAAGAGGGCCCAGGCTGAACCCACAGACCTGCCTTTTGATCTGACCCCTCTTGATCGATTGCATTCTTTCTACCTCACCTGCTGTCTCATTTCCCCTTAAAACACACGCATTTTCTTCAGATGCTTTGCGCAGTCGCATCATTCTGCAGAGGACCCGTCTCACAGTTTCTTAGGTGTGGTTCTGTGCCCTGATACATCGTAGGTGTTAACTCTTCTCCACAGTGATGAACAGTTGTTGACTCACGCTCAGCCGCAAGTGGCGTTGCCTCCGCCATTTTATCACTCTTGCGACTTGTTTATTTAAACCTACGTAATTATATTTCCTTGGTCAGCAGCTTTGCGGTTGTATTTTAATGAGCTATCTTTGACTACAGGTAAACAGAGGTCTGATTCAATGATAGGTATCACCCAAGACTAAGAGTACCCAATGTGAAATATTATCTAATGCACTTTACTTGTGAATTTATGCTCACTCCAGGGTTAACCCTTCATCTTCTATGATGGGGGTTGAGGCCTGGGACTGATCAGCCATGATCAGATTGAATGGTGGGGTAGTCTTGACAGCCTGAGTGGCCTACTCCTGCTCCTGTATTGTTCACTTTTCCTTTGATTGTGTCTCAGTAATGTTACATAACGGTTGGGTCAGTTGTCATTCACAAGCTTGTAATTTTTCCATTTATTGCGTTCGCATAGTTGTGGTTAGTAAATCACTGAAATGATTATCCTTTTAACGAAGTTATTTCTAAAGGTTGATAATTCACCCCAGAGTCCAACAGTTCTCTATTGTCTAATTCAACTGCTGTTTACACTGTAGCCAGTCTTCTGACCCAATTCATCATGCAGCTGTATTTCGAATATTGGAGTCCGCTGCACAATGGGCTTCACATTGCAAATATTATTGAACTTGTCTGTACCTTCCTGTTGACAGTGTTGATTTGTCAGCATTTCCTGTAAAGTGCCAGGAGCTGTATTTGCACACCGTCTCTTGATAAATTCACATTTAGAGAAGCATAGAAATCATTCAGAAACAGAGCAAAAAAAAATTGAAATAAAGCACTTTTCATTTGAAAGTTAGATTAGTTTCTACCTCAGAATTCAAGAGTCCTTCATTGATTGAGTAAGCCTTTAATTCCTCCAATCTGCTTTCCCACTATGCTATGAGCATAGCTGGGAATGAGTCCTCAGATATTAGCATCTAAAGTTCTCAGCACTTCACGTGAGGAGTCACTATTTGATTGTGGAACACAATAAGATGACCCAGTACACTTTCCCGTTTCATTGCGAGCCCTTTCACTGTGGGGAAGGCATTGATCACCAAAGCTGCTTACATCGCTGATCAGTTTCCTATTCCAGTGTTGCAATGGATTCCCTTCAGGGGCTTATTTCCTGGGCTTATGTAAAGGCAACATTGACTTAACCAATCAAGTGTTTGGCAAAGAAAAAGCACACAATCTTAAATAGATCACTCGATTCCAGTTAAGGCGTGGCAGATGCTGAGGGAGAGAGCCGAATTCTTGGGAGACTTCAGGGCAGCAGATTTTGTGATTTTCTATCCTAGAGAACTCCCGGGAACACTCACGCTCCTCTTATGTGACAAAGGAAGTGGTTTCTTTTGTCTGGAGGTCTCTTCTTTACTAAGGGGCTTCACCTTAGCATGAGAGCTATTGCTCTGCCCACATCCCATAGAAAAGTCGTTTAGTTCCTCTTGGCATAACTAAATTCCAGTTTGTGTTCGTTGACAGGACTTTCACCTTCTCTAGACTAATATCAAAGATGAAGGAAAAGGGTATTCAGAGTTTGCTTTTAACAGCCTTTTCACCTGCAAAGCACGGAATTGTGATGTGAGGTGAACTAGGATTCCAAATCATCCTTGAGAAAAATGTCATCTGCGACTGCAGACCTCAATCAAAAGTGTAGAAAACAGATTTAACCCCAATTCGGTCACAAGGTATATAGACCTGTCTAACTTTCATCCATCTGTTGCTGGGAATTATTTGTAGTCATCCATTGATCTGTGAAAGAGTCTTGGAGAATCAAACAATGTTAATCCTTTAATCCTTCCATAGGATTTGAACTCAGTGCTTCAAACACTTGTGTTGCCTCCCATAATCCTATGGTTGGCATTGCTTTGATATTTTTGTGGAAGACCAGCTTTTTATTTGTACTGATTTCTTACAAAAAGAATCAAAGTGCCAGGTATTTAACTGGTAAAGTCTTGATGCTTCATGACCTCAGAATAGGTTGATCATTGCTTATTGCCAAATTTTTGTCCCAACGCAGTTTGGAACATCATCTTGATTAAATACCGAAGACTGGGTCCAATAGCATTGTTTAAATCTTTTTTAAATCCTCTCGGCTTGTTTCAGTTTCAAAGGCAGCAAAACCTTTTCATTTGTAAACTCTGCCAAAAGCCATGCTGGTTGAATGTAACTGTTTCAAAGGAAACGGCACTTCAATAATGTAATCTCCTATGATATTCCCGGAGTTTTGTCACATTAAATAATGTTACTGGTGCTCTCTACATTTGCATTTTAGTCTTATATAAACTTCAGAAAAAGCCCATATTTGTGAAAGGAGAAACTTCTGTTCCTTATTTATTTTGTGGGATTTTTAACTCCTGTGGCGTATTTGCTATCAGTTCATTTTTGCCCTTGCAGTAATGTTAGTAACCAGAATTGTTGAACGGATCCCATACAGTATGAATTTCTCTCTGTTTGGCTAGCCTCCCGATAATGTGAAGTTAGCATTGTTTTATTGAATGATTGATAATAATAAGCAGCAAGGTCAAAGAGATCTGTCTTCTTGTTGAATTAGTTATGCTAATTTATGACCAGTCACACTACAACTAACTTATTAGCCTGGGAAGGGAATATTTACAAAATGTATAATTATGTTACCCATCTGGAAAGTAGATCCTGCCCTAAGTTCCAGGCAGGCTGACAATCAGGGTTCAGCTGCATCTTGAGACGATGGAACCACATTCCAATAAACCTTCTACAACTGGATTGAACCCGATTACGTTGGTCACTGTACGTTATAGTCAAGGATTACTGGTCGGAATAAAATTGAGCTTCTCAACGTAAATTTTTTCTTGGTGTATCATCAACTATGATCTTTCTAGTTATTCATTGCAATAGTAATTTTCATTGAAAAATTACTTCAAACTGTCTCTGGTTTAAATGAGCAATACCTTATAATAGAGACTGGTGAGACTTTTAAGTGGAGCTTCAACCATGCTCGATACTGAACATCTAATCAGTTTGTATTGTTCAGGCAGGGTGACATTAGTGACATCTCATTAATTTTCCCCCTTTGCACCAACTAGATCAGAATAATGTGGTGCTTTTAATTTATGATGCTAACAATGTGATCTCATTTAGTTTTGATTATACATCTGATTGCTTTGCTGTAAGTCGAAGAACATTACATGTTTTTAACAAGCTCATTCTTGCATGAAATTGTTTGTATGTAACCCTCTTGAAGGAGAATTACATAGCGGGGTTAATACTGGAAATAGTGAATAATTACTCCTAGGGAAATAGCAGGTGTTTACCATTATTGCAATAATTTAGAAATAGGCAATCACCTCATGTACACTACATATAGTCTCAATCCACATATTGTACAAACTGTGGTAGAAAGGCTAGGAGACCATGGGTGCAGTTTCTACTTCAGCTGGGATGCAGTGTGTTGAATAACCCATGCAAAAAGCAGCTGATCTACACCACCACCAAAATTATCAATTCTGTGAAATGAGTCTGGTGAAGATGTAGACACAAGACCATAAGACATAGGAGCAGAATTAGGCCATTTGGTCCATCGAGCCTGCTCCGCTGTTTCATCAAGGCTGATCCATTTTGCTGTCAACCCCATTCTGCTGCCTTCTTCCCATAACCTTTCATGCCCTGGCAAATGGAGAACCTATCAACCTCCATCTTATATACGCCCAGTGGCCTGGCCTCCACAGCCGCCTGTGGCAACGAATTCCACAGATTCACCACTCTCTGGCTAAAGAGATTCTTTCTCAGCTCCGTTCTGAATGGGCGTCCCTCTATTCTGAGACTGTATCCTCTGGTCCTAGACTCGCCCACCATAGGAAACATCCTCTCTACATCCACTCTATCCGGGCCTTTCAACATTTGATAGGTTTCAATGCGATTTCCCCCCCCCCCCCCCCTTTCATTCTTCTGAATTCGAGCGAGTACAGGCCCAGAGCCATCGATCACGCCTCATACGAAAGCCCCTCCATTCCTGGAATCATTCTCATGAATCTCCTCTGCTTCCTCTCCAGCTGTGAAAGTTTGTGCTTCTTTGAGAAGACTCAAACTTTTCCCCCAGCATGTATGCAAAACAAAGAAGGTTCTGTTGAGTAACCCCTTTTCTTCTAAATAGTTAAGATTTGCTTAGATTGGAGGTAATACCGCTTACACAATAGGCTCTTCTAAAGATGGTATTTGTTCTGTGGGCGCCATTGGGGGAGAACAATGAAACATTGGCTTTTCCTTATAAAATATAGGTCTGAGATGAAATCCTCAAGCTTCATAAACATTATGTTGGTGGCTCTCTATGCCAACAGCCGCACCCGTGTTGGGGCCGATCGCAGTAATTTTCGTTAGCTATGGAAATTGTAGTTAGGTTCGCTCCAAACCTGATCAGACTATTAACTTCGGTATGCTAGTGAAACAGGGGAGGCCGTCCTAAACTGTCAACGGCAGCAAACAATCAACGTTGTTGACTCCAAAGGAGCTGTTTTGTGTCCTGAAAACACTTGGGAATGGAACATTGTTCTCATACTCCCTGCACAAACCCCAGAACAGTCAGAAACTTTGAGGATTATCCCACATAATGTTAGAACAGGGTTCATTAAAGCACTTCTGAATCAATATTGAGAAGATGCCGGACATTAAATAGTAATCAAATGAATTTTAATTTAATTATAACAGGGTTTTGTTTTAGCCCTAAAATGGAAAGCTTGTGAAATCTTTTATTCCCATACAGAATAATAAGTGTCGGCTGTGTCTTCACATTAAAGCTTGTGATGTATAGAACTATTTAATTGCTAGTTTCTATTTATGCTTTTTACTTCATCAAGCAAACAAGGTGAATACAAATGAAGAATGCTGTAGGTGTGAAATTACACTCTAGGACACAGGTATCAAAATGGTTGATGTGTGTGACTCACCAGCCTCTCACATCCCAATCAGGTTTAATGTCACCAGCATATGTCCTGAAATTTGTTAACTTTACGGCAGCAGCACAACAAAATACATGATAGATAAATATAGAGAAAAGATACTGAATTACAGCAAGTGCATATACGTTTACTAAATATATGGGCTCCGTTGGTCAGAGTTGACCATGGACGTTGCATCCTAGCTGTCTAGATACACAAGCCGGGGCAGTACAATGTGGAGAGCAAGCTGTTGCCCCTGTAGCAAGCTCCCTCTCTCCACACATCTGATGAACTCAGAGGCCGATACAGTTTGGTATCAGCAGCGTTGCAGGAGTTGCCAGGCATCATTGAACTCAATGCAGGACTGCCTTAGGGACTCCAGCTGCAGATTTTTCCCTCGGGGTTTACTCCCAAAGCCTTCCCCATGAGTGGGTATAGCTGCAAGGCAGCGGAGGTTTGAGATCAGAGTTTTCCTTCCAGATGAGCTGCCAACCACGGCTGATGAGTCCCGTCTGCCCGAAGCGACTGGTTTTAAGGCGCCAGTAACCAGCCTTTGCCTCTTCTCCTGTCAGTAGAAACGGGTCTGCCAGGCTTACCAGCTAAGACACACGTGACGGCCAGAGCTGGACTTGGTTGGCAGAGTCTATTTGAGGCGCAAGCCATTGGGAGCGTTTAATAGGTAGTGGGGGCTTGTCCCCATTACCACCCCCGGCTATAACAACCTTAAATAGTTAAATTAAAATCAGTAGTGCCAAAAAAAACAAAATAAAAAGATAGTGAGGTGGTGTTCATGGGTTCAATGTCTGTTTAGAAATTGGATGGCAGAGTGGAAGAAGCTGCTCCTGAATTGTTTGGTGTGTGCCTTCAGGCTTCTGTACCTCCTTCCCAACAGTAACAATGAGAAGAGGGCATAACTTGGGTGGTGGGGGTCCTTAATGATGAAAGCCACCTATCCTTGAAGATGTCTTTGATACTACAGAGGCTAGTACCCATGATGGAGCTGACTAATCTTACAAGTAAACTTACAGGCATTTTGGCAGAGAACTTGTTCATTTTAATGAATAAGAAATTATGGGCAGAAGTTCCAAAGTTTCTCAGGCCAAGAGATAAACCTAGATCCTTTACATTAATAGCTAAATCATCCCTGATAAATTTGAAGGGTCTCACTCTGTTCTTCAGCCTGTTTATTGAATAGTATAAAAAACATGATGAGAATTTTCACACTAACACACAGCCTTCAAAGGATAGTACACAGCCCAGGGCTTGTCCTAATCACGATGGGCTTTGTGAAATCCTTCACAGTTGGTGTTCACTGATAACACAGTGCAGATCTCAAATAGGTTACACTGCTTTTGAAGGAACCAAGTCAAAAAGAAGATAAATGTTTGGAAATTACTACACAAGGATGTAACTTGAATACCAACTTTGCAGTGTATAGGAATGTTACGCATGCAATCTAACCCAGAAGCAAGGAACTGTGTGGTATTAGCATTACAAATAGAAAATCTTATGTAATTTAAGAATCCTAACATGAAAATTAACTTTCAAAATATGTCTGATTTCTGGATGTGGTGCTTTTACTCTGCAGTTCTTCCTAAGTCCTGATTTCTAGCTTGTTAATAGCCCCACTTGCAGACCAACCGTGGCATATGTTTTGAATTAAAAACCGGTTCAGATCACTTCTGATTTGATTATTTCTCCCCAGCCAATCTCCAGAATTGAAACGATTTCCAGTTGATTCCATTGACTGTTGCATCAGGGAAAATGTGATATGGTTGTTTCCACAAATGAGAAGTTTGAAAGTAAAGTTTGAACCATCTGATATTTTGAAACCTTCTTCCCATTTTATCAAGGCGGACACAGTCAGAACTTTGCTGTTATTCTCAATTTCAGTTATAACAAAAACACATGGAAACGTTCTAATCTTAACCCTCTGAGTCACACAAAGTAAATAAGTATTGGAAGAAAGTCAATGTGGCTTAGGGAAGGCTAGTTATTTTGTGGAGAAGTTCTGTGGAATACTAAATGTTGCTTATTTAGAAAGCATTTGGTGCTTGCTGATGTAACCACGACCGTGATGTTATTTTCAAGTTGTATGGGTGTGCTACCATTTTCACAAAATATGAGTGAATGTGTTGGAGGAGGGAACTGAGGCTCTAGGAAAGTGCTGAGTGAAATTCAAAGTGAGCCCACTAAATGCAAAGGAACATTTAGTGCCAGGGCTGTCCAGTTGTTACTGACGAGTTGTTTTTAGTACTGCTTGATTTGGAAGAGTATCACTAGTTGGCAATGGAAAGGTGTGAACGATTGATATTGGGATGGTGTTGTGACTTGGTCATATCTATGCTTGTCTGTTTTTTAGCTACTTCATTGAATTTTTATGTCTAAATTTCTAACTTGGGCTGAGTGATACTGTGGTATATGAATCATCTGACATTCTGCCTGAGAATGGGGAGAATTTGCAGCAGAGTAACTGTATATTCCATCTGGGTAGCCTCCAACCTGATGGCATGAAAATCTATTTCTCCTTCCAGTATTTTTCCCTCCCCCTCCCATTTCCCACTCTGGCACCTTACTTCTTCACACCTGCCTATCTTTCCCCCCCCCCCCCTTTCTCCTACGGTCCACTCACCTCTCCTATCAGATTCCTTCCTCTCCAGCCTTTCCCACCCACCTGGCTTCACCTATCCCCTAGCTAGCCTCCGTCCCCCACTCCCACCTTTTTGTACTGCTATCTTCCCCCCCCTTCCTTTCCAGTCCTGACGAAGGGTCTCAGCCCAAAACGTCGACTGCTTATTCATTTCGATAGGTATGGCCTGAGCTGCTGAACTCCCCCAGTATTGTTGTTTGGATTTCCAGCATCTGCAGACTTACTTGTGTTTATTGTTATTATAGTCGGACTCTCTGTAGTGTCCTTAGTCCTTGATGTTTCCTCAGTCAATATTAAACATACTCGGCCCTTTTTAAAAGATTTCATTCCTCAGTCCAACCTTATAATTATTTTCTTCCTCTTAAAGTGTAAGAGTGAACTTGGAACTTCCCCATTAATTGGGAATGGGTAGTAGATCATCAGCCAACAGTTTTAAACTGGGCCGGAGTATTCCTCTTGACTTTAAAAGCAATAGGAAATTGGACGTAGTGTAAAGCTAGCTATTGATATGTCCAGTTTCACACGGGCAGCTTCACTCTGGTGTTTGTGCCTGACCGGTTATCTGTGATCTAATAACCCACCAGATTGCAGCTGGATTTACTGCTGATGATAGGCTGCTGGTGCCATGATGCATTCGCATCTTGGAAGGAGTTGGCCTCCGTCGATTTGTTACCCACACACACACACACAACCTGTGCAGAAAATACTGAATAAAGCAGGGAACCCCAGCCTAGAAGGGAAGAAGGTTAATTGCAGGTTACTCACCTCCCTTCACAACAGTTGCAGCATTTTCTGTTCCCCTTTCAGGTTTACAGTCCTTCCATATTTTGCTCTTGTATATTAGGTTACATGATCTTGACTATAAATCGCCGTACTAAAACTAGCTTTATCGTTTGATGCTGGGTCCTTGGTAGGAAGCTTCAGCTGGTAGAAGTACCTCTCAGTAGAGGCTAATTGGAATGAATGTTCGCCCACTTGTTCAAATGACCCGAAGCTGGCTTGCACACCTACCCCGATGTTTCAGTGCGTTCTTCCAACACCAGGGCTCACTGATAGGTGCATGCCATTCAAAAAATCGGTTCGTGTAGAAAATATGCTCCTACACTACAGCTAGTTTTTCATTTTCACTCAGTATTGAAAAAAGGATTTCCAGCTTGCTGGAATCCTAACTGAAGCTATCAATCGAATCCCATCCATTAATCCATTCCCATTGTCCTGCACATCGTCATAACTAGTTACAGTAGCAAGTATTTTTCAAAAGGGCGATGCAGCATTTCAGCGACACTAAAGGGCAAGTGAGGAAGGAGAGTAATCTTTAAATACGGATTTCTCAGTAGATTTTGGAATACCGCATTTTGATTCGAGCGCCACCCACAGTGCTCGAGTGCTTCTTGCTGAACAAACCTGTGGGGTGGGGGGGGGAGAGTGGTTGTGGGCAATTTCCGTGACAGGGTCACATCACTGTCGCCCTCTGGCTCACAAATTCCCATTTGCCGATCGTGTTCGAATTGCCTTCTGCTGCAATTGTGTTTTTAATGAACTTAGTGATTTTTAATTTTTTTTTCCTGAAAGAATTTGGAATTAATAGTTGTGAATTATTTGAAAGGAGCAAAGCACACCAGCATAAACTGGAATTAGGTAGTGTTCAGATTGTATCCAATTTAGATTTTTTAAACTTGCAAGTTAACGTAGTTAATTTCTGTTCATTTTAGTGAGGTTGTTCTGTGATTATTCAAAACTTATATGATGCGTTAGAAGCCACAAGTGTGCAGAACAACTCTTTGCAGTTATATGTTAACTTGCAGCAATATATAGGTAAAAAAGTAGTCTCTTGGAATAAAATTTAATAAGATTTTGAATGTTTTGACAGTAAAATGCTTTAATCTTACTGTGGTGCTGTAATGTAAGCAGTGGAGAATCCACTTGATCAGTATTCATAAAACATCTTAATGACAGATGTTCTTGCGTGCGTGTGTTTACAGAGATTGTTCTGTGTCATGATTAGGTTGTATGTTGTTTGCACAGTATTGCACAAATAGTGACTGCTTTGACCACAGATGGAGGAGCGGACAGGAAGGTTGGTAACCCTGCTAAAATTTGACAGCCAGTCACTGTTTTGCTCACCACTCAGTTCTATTGATTGGACATCCTCTGGCTAACAGCTACCAACTCTCAGCTAATTGACTAAAACCTAAGCCAACTGACGGTTGTTGACAAGGAATGGGCAAAGAGCTCCTTCATCACCATGATGCTCGTCCGCTTCAGCAAAGTGGAACTGCAGATATTTGCACTTGACCAATATAAATAACCATAGAGTGGACGTGAAGCAGAAATCCAGTTAAAATGCATTTAGAAACTAGCTGACTGGAGATTTTACTTGTTCTGTTGATGATGTCAAGACTCAGGAGCTTGGTATAGTTTGCAGTTCTGTTCATTCATGGAGGATGTCTCATATTTATAACATCTTGCAAACTAACTCAAATAATCTGTTCTCCCAGGGGAAATAATGTCCGAATAATGCCTTTCAATAGTTAACACCTTGCAGGTGGTCAGCACCCATTCTATCAAGACTGAGATAAGGATGCCTATCTGGCAGTTGTTATTAAACATAAGCTGAGTTGAATCTCAGTTGGTTCCCAATTAACAACCAAAGAAATGCAAGCCTATGGTGTCGCTATTAATATTCCATCCGTCTTCAGTCCCCAGTTTAATTTGGTGCGGTTCAAATCAAGAAAAGGTGCTCTGTACAAATCTCATCCAGACGTACATGTTGGTGAGGGATAAACTGATTGTAACAAAGAGAGACCACATGGGAAACTACTTGCAAAGGAATTAGCAAGTTTTGGTATGGAAAATGGAGTATTCCTGTTAACTCTAAATTATACACATTGTTATTTCTATCAAGATTTCACTCTTTCAGAAATAACCGATCAATTGGTACACAGATTATTTGTGTTACATCTTGAAAAGTTTCCAATTGAATGGAACTGGGGTGAATTTGTATTTCTTACTTGCTAATTCTTTTGCAAATGGCCTCCCTGTGGGCTCTTTTAATTGTGATCTGCTTATCCTTAGCCAAAATGAACAGGATGTCAGCCCTACGGTGCTGGAGTGAACTAGAGCCATCTTTAAGACCACAAATGTAAATGATGCCAAGTTAAATTGATAACCAAATCAGTATAAAACTGGACAGTTGATTGGATGCAATTCAACTGGGCCACTTGGCTCAACTGCACTATACAGTTGTTAATAGTCCACAGAAGTGGAATATTTTAAATACAAATTATAGGTGTTGCATTGTAAGGTGAAGATTTATAATATGTTACTTTTCCGAAAACTATTCCATTCAGAGGAAGAGCTGCTAACTTTGAATAGTGTTATATAATAGTTTTCTGAACACTATTCCAGTCATAAGGAGAGCAGCTAACGTTTGTTATTACAGACTGATGGTGGTGAGAAACACAGCATTGAAGAAAAGCAAAATTATTTTTATTCTGTGATTGAACTATTAAAATGCAGGTGTTATTACATTCCTGGTGTTATCTATAGTATTGTGACACAGCAAGCTATCATACAGAATCCTTTACATCAAAATATTCCATTCTTTTGCTGGAGAAGCTTATAATTGGTGTCAATTAAAGAAAGCAGTCACTACTTGTGATGATACAATATACTCTTGGGCTAGAAATGAAGAAGGAAATCAGAATACTGGTGACCTTTGACCTAAAACTAAGCAGGTACATGACATCTTTGAGCAAGAAAGTTGTGCATTGGTGTTGTTCATTGAATGTTTGACTATCAAAGGCTGCAAGAATTATAATGGATGATTATCCAGAAGAAACACTTGTATCTGAATGAATATAATTATAATTGCAATGGGATTTTAATTGGTGCTTTTCTTTACCTGTACTCCATGACTAGATTTTCACTGATACCGAGGCTTTAACAATTATTTCTAAAAGAAATTGTTATGATGCCAAAAACATTTCTAAGGAAATGTTTTAAAACATGCCCCTCAGAATGGAAATGTGATAGCTTAATAGTGTAAAACACTGATTTTTAATTTAGTGCTTTTTGTTTACTGCTTATAATTCATTTTAAGTGCCTTTGTATCACTTATCATTGACACATCTGTTTAACAAGATCAAAGGTGTTTACCTTTTGAACTGTGGGGAGTTCTGTGAACTGGCAGTCCAGCTGGGGAGGGCCTGGTGAAGGCAGACAGCCTTAAAGCTGCTGTGGCATCGGCAGCGTCCCAGGGGGCATTTGTGGTAGCACAAAGCCCACTCTTTCAGAGGGCAAGTGACAGGAGACAAAGCTTCAGATTTCACTATGTGCGCTTTTTGGAATGGGGAGGTCATTTCCAAGTGCACACTTTGCGCCGAAAATCGTATGAGGAACCACACTGTGAAAAATATGTATGCTTCTAATGAGATCTAACACTTCTTGTCAGCATCTTCTTAAATAGCACTCTGTTTTAAGTGGTGTGTGGTTAGAGCAGTGCTTGATTGCTGATAAAAGAGCAGGTACTTTATAGTTAGAATAGTCCTCCATCTGGAGAACTTTAATATTGGATTACTTGTGATCTACGTAAGCACTGGACACCCGAGATTATATCTGCTTAATATAAAAAGAATTGCAGCGATTTATTCTTCAATGACCTTTTAATATAATTCCTAAATTTCCGGATGATCACCTACACAATAAACACGGCAGCATATCAGGCATCCCAAAATATTAGTTCAAATAGTCCTGCTGATTCCTGCAGATTCTCACTATGTTCTAAGAACTACCATTGAGTGTTTAGCTTTGTGAATGGGGAGGGTGTGGAAAAAGTAACACACAAGAGTTTAATATTGTGTTACTAATTTGATACCGGCACTTAATGCCTGGACAGGAGGCTCAGATTCTGCCTGACAATGGTAAGGTACTCACTAAATTTTAAACTTGTCATCCGCTGCTGGGAGACATGAATGCCGCACGTTGATAAAGGTTTGGAACTACAAGGTTAGAGTGAACGTTTTCTTCCCAAAAAATCTTAAACAGAACAGTGGCAAGTCATTGTGAAATGGAAGCCTGTACCAGAAGTTGAATATTGCTCACAAGTAAATGACTACAATATTTTTTTGCCTCAAAACAAATGTGGCAATTAGTTATTTCTTTAATGAGGGTTTGCTTTGATTCAGTCACTGGTCTAGTCCAAGAGTATACTTTAAAGCTAGACTTCTGTTTCCTTAATTATAATGAACATTAAAAATGACAAGCAAAAGCTTTCTAAGGAACAGAAGAGCTCGGTTGAAACCAGTGCTGTCTGTCTGTGAATGTCAGAAAGTGCACATGCTTTTGTTCGCTAGTCTTAAGCTGAAACTGAAGATTTATGTACTGTAAGTAAAATTAATTCATGTTTCAAACAAAAGACAGTATATTTTGTACTTTGTAACGTGTTAATTAAAAATAGAAAAAAAATTTCAAAAGGCCAATAAGTGTGCTTTTGTACTTGGAACAGTGTGTTATTTTGCTGCTTTTGTGACTATAGGCTAAAATAAATAATTTGCTAAGGTCCTTCAAGCAATGTTCTATGTATTAATTGTTTCTTTTATTTTATTCTTTTATCAACAAAATCACACCAGACAATGAAATGCTTTACTATCTCTCCTCCTCCAACATCACATATCATTCTCAAATTTAACCCTAACCAGCCAAAGTGGTGATGGGAGGAGTTAAGAGTAGGCCAAGTCCTCTGCATGACCTGAGGTAGTTTGCATACTCCAAGATGCAAAAAGGCCCTACCATAGGCAGCTGAGTTATGGGGTAATGGCAAATAGGTAGAGCTGAGTCCATGGCCTAATCAGCCATGATTCTTATTGAAGAATCTCGGGTGACAGGACAGATGACCTTATCTTCTTCTGGGGGCTTGGTTTAAATTTTCAGCCCAAAGACAACATAAACTTGCCAACAAGAAGGTGTGCACCATCTGAAGTCTGTAATCGAACCTTCGCAAAAGATAATGAGAAGTTGAAAGTGATCCCAATAAGAACACCCCTTGCTGGCTAAGAGCAGTAAGAATCCTTCACCATACCCTCTGCCCCATACTTCCTCTGCAAGCCTTAAACCAAAGCCTTTTTGCCTCCTATGATCCACATTCTTCCACCTTGTCAATCCCTAAGGATTGTTTTACCTCCATCCTCTAGACGCCTACTCCAGTGAACTGAGCTGGTAAAACTGACTTCCAGGGATGCCGTCCTGCTGAAGGGTCACAGCCTGAAACATCAACTGTACTCTTTTCCTTAGATGCTGCCAGGCCTGCTGGGTTCCTCCAGCATTTTGTTTATGGGAGCTCGTAGATCAGCTGTTCACAGCTTCTTCCATAGACTAGTTAGATTTAGCTGAGAGTCTGTTCCAACCCACTTCAATGAGCCTCTGAGATTGAGAAGGTCTACAGCCTAGAAGAGGGCCCTTACTCGGGGACTTGCACCATCTTCCAAGTTCGGATGAACCAAGCAGACTGGTTATGAGGAGAACCACGGCCATGTTGCCTCATCATAGTAGCCCAACAGGATTGCACGGATTCCCTTTCCAAAGGATGTCAAAACTGACAAAAAAATGTTTGAATCAAAAGTAAGCAAGTGTTTATTCAAGCAAGAGTGATATAATAGGAAAATTATCTAGGAGATGCTGTGTCATGGATGCAGTGAGTTTCGATAGTGATGTAGTTTATTCTTGTGTGCACGTTGTGCATAGTGTGATGCCTATCCTTTTGTTATGATCATGAAATGTACAAGAAAGGATATATGGTGAGAGCAGTGTACAAAATGGAATGTCACACAATCTGAAGTGTACTGCAAGGTACATCTCTGTTATGTGAGATTGTTTGAAGATAGGTTTGCAAACTATGGGACTGCGCAACAGGAAAAGGCTTTTATAAATAATCTTCTGTTTTCCAGAGATATATCCTTCCTGTGTGTACTAACATCGGCCCTTGTTTTAAGTGGCGGTTGCTGTTGCTGTAAATGTTTCTGGACTGGGCCAGACCCATCCATAATCACAGGATGTCAGTCACAACTAATCTCAGAATGTATTGGCACTTGGAAATATATTCTGCCTTTTTTAAGAAGCCTAGTCAGATCAATGTACAAGTAATTTTCTTTTGGAAGAGAATATGAGGAGGTTTCAGTCAGGCAGTTTCGGCCATTTAACTCATCCTGAAGGTCTAAAGGCTGAAGAAGCCCAATTTCCTGTTGGTAGAAGTGGCTGCAGCAATTGTCATGTTCTCTGAGGTAACCCATGCTCCAAGTTTGCTGCAGTGTTAACAAAGCCCCAGCAAATCCTCACCAAGTCATGTCTAATGACTTGCTTGTTGCAATAATATTTATCCCTTCACAGCTAATATCATAACCAGCCATTTCCCAACTTTTCAGATGGAATGTTGCCAATGAAACCTCCTGCCTTGCAGGGAGCCTTTTAAAAGAAAGGCATCAGGAAAAGCTTGTGATTTTCTGACCAGCTGCTCTGAAGTGTTAATGTCTTGCACTCTACTCCACGGCATAGAGACTAAGACTTGTTAACAGCCGGGTAGAAAGCCCTGTGGCAGCAGTTGGGTGCAACGATAATCTGGAAAGGTGCAGTGAGAATGAAAAGTAAAAGACATAATGAGTAAGAAGCACAGAAAAGAAAAGGGAAGGAATTGTACTTTGAGCAGAATGTGTGAGGTCTGGTTTCTCAAATACTGGGGGTTGCACGGTTAATAGAATAGTCTCAGTTTGGTGGGCTAGGCAGAAGAGTAGTTCAGCATGGACTAGATGGGCTGAAGGGCCTGTTTCTGTGCTGTAGTACACTATGACTTCAGTAATTCATAACTTATAAATTGAAATAGCGAGTTGGCTGAAATGAATGCCAGTACTCTTCCAAGCAGTAGTTAACTGATTGTAACATAAGGGAGCTCTGGTTAGCTGACAATGGTTGTAGTCATGCCTTGTACAAAAGAAGATGGTTAAAGTAAGTCAATTATCACGAGATGCACCTTCAGCAGTATCAAAGTTAGTTCAACTACTTTCAGCCGCAGTGTAAACGAGCCCCAATATATCCTCACAGGTCATGTCTAATGCCCAGTGACTTAGTTCACCCAGACAGAGGTGTATGACACAGTAATTCAGTTTTATTTGTAACACGTTGGGAAATGAAGCAGACCATGTCTGCACTGCACTGAGGCCCAGACAACATTCGAGCACTGGCTGGCAAATGGCAAACGGCAGTCAAACCATGCATGTGCCAAGCAGTGACCATTATCAAGGCACATACCCTTGGTTCAGTGGTTCACTACCACCAACCAACCACCACCATTGGTGCTAAAGTAAACTGAACCAGTCCCATAAATGCAACCGAGTGGCCAATGGAATTGATTAACCTCATGGACAGCCAAACCCTTCTCGCCTTTCTTACAAGGCACGAGCCAGCAGCATTACTGTCTGCTCAGTGAGGAGTGGAGCCCCAATGACCCTCACCTGACCTGTTCTACACTCATCGCGCCCCAACACCAGAATGTACTGTTTATAAAACGCAATGCTGTTACTGTGTTTGACACCCACTTCCAAAGATATGACCAGGAGCACAGAGAGCAGGCATTTACAGTTGAAATTAAGGTTATTTGTCCCATCGAGTATTTGGCTCTGTAATTTCCTCATGGCTGATCCAATTTTCTTCTCAGCTTCAAGCTCCTGCCTTCCATCCGTATCCCTTCATGGCCTGACCAGTCAAGAATTTATCAACCTTGACTTAAATGTACATAAAGACTTGGCCTCCACAGCTGCCTGTGGCCAAGAATTCCACAGATTCACCACTCTCTGGCCAAAGAAATCCCTCGTTAAGGATTAAGGGTGAAAGGTCAGATGTTTAAGTAGAACATATTCTGCTCCTATATCTTGGAGTCTTAGGGGTATGTTTATGTGTCACATGTACAGTACATCGAAACATACAGTGAAATGAGTCATTTGCGTCAACGACCAACACAGTCCAATGGAAATCAGAAGAAAAAACATTCCAGGAGGTATTCCAAACAGTAGCATGGATATCGGGTGCAAGTTGAATAGGGAGTTAACATTGGCATGTGGCAAAGGTAATGTCGCAGTAGTTATGGGGGATTTCAACATGCAGGTGAACTGGGAGAATCAGGTTGGTGCTGGACCACAGGATAGGGAGTTTGTAGAGTGCCTACGGGATGCATTCTTGGAACAACTTGTACGAGAGCCGACCAGGGACAAGACTATTCTGGATTTAGTGTTATGTAATGAACAGGATTTGATAAGCGATCTCGCAGTAAAGGAGCCATTAGGAAGTAGTGATCACAATATGATAAGCTTTTATCTGCAATTTGAGAAGGATAAGGGCAGCTCGGAGGTGTCAGTGTTGCAGATGAACAGGGGAAACTATGGAGCCATGAGGGAGGAGCTGGCCAAAGTTGACTGGACGGATAGCCTAGCAGAAAAGACAGTGGAACAGCAATGGCAGGTATTCTTGGGAATAATGCACAAGGTGCAAAATCAGTTCATCCCCCAGAGAAGGAAGTATTCAAAGGTGGGAAAGGGGCCTCAGTGGTTGACAAAGGAAGTCAGAGACTGCATAGCATTAAAAAAAAGGAAATATGACAGAGCTAAGGTGAGTGGGAGGACAGATGATTGGGAAGTTTTTAAGGAACAACAGAACTTAACTAAAAGGACAATACGGGGAGAAAAAATGAGGTAGGAACGCAAGCTAGCCAGGAATATAAAGGAAGATAGCAAAAGCTTTTTTAGGTATGTGAAGAGAAAGAAGATAGTTAAGAACAATGTTGGGCCCTTGAAGAATGAATTGGGTGAAATTGTTATGGGAAACAGAGAAATGGCAGAAGAATTTAATGAGTACTTTAGATCTGTTTTCACTAAGGAAGACACAAGCAATCTCCCAGATGTATGGATGGACCAAGGACATAGGGTAACAGAGGAAATGAAACAGATTGACATTCGGAAGGAAACGGTGATGAGAAGACTGATGGGACTGAAGGCTGACAAATCCCCAGGTCCAGATGGTCTGCACCCTAGGGTACTAAAGGAGGTGGCCCTGGAAATTGCGGATGCATTAGTAATCATTTTCCAATGTTCCTTAGATTCAGGATCAGTTCCTGAGGATTGGAGAATGGCTAATGTTATCCCACTTTTTAAGAAAGGAGGGAGGGAGAAAACAGAGAACTATCGACCTGTCAGCCTGACATCGGTGGTGGGAAAGATGCTAGAGTCCATTATTAAGGATGAAATAGTGGCATATCTAGATAGCAGTGATAGGATTGGGCCGAGCCAGCATGGATTTACCAAGGGTAAATCATGCTTGACTAATTTGTTGGAGTTTTTCGAGGATGTAACCAGGAAGTTAGATGGGGGAGATCCAGTGGATGTAGTGTACCTCGATTTTCAGAAGGCATTTGATAAGGTCCCACATAGGAGATTGGTGGGTAAAATCAAAGCTCAGGGCATCGGGGGGAAGGCATTGACATGGATAGAAAACTGGTTGGCAGATAGAAAGCAAAGGGTAGCGGTGAATGGGTGTTTCTCGGAATGGCAGGTGGTGACTAGTGGGGTGCCACAGGGCTCGGTATTGGAACCACAGCTGTTTACCATTTACGTTAACGATTTGGATGAAGGCATAGAAAATAACATCAGCAAATTTGCTGATGATACTAAGCTGGGTGGCAGTGTGACATGTGATGAGGATGTTAGGAGAATTCAGGGTGACTTGGATAGGCTGGGTGAGTGGGCAGATACTTGGCAGATGGCGTTTAATGTGAATAGGTGTGAGGATATCCACTTTGGGAGTAAGAACAGGAAGGCAGATTATTATCTGAATGGTGTAGAGTTGGGTAAGGGAGTAATACAAAGAGATCTCGAAATCCTTGTTCACCAGTCACTGAAGGTGAATGAGCAAGTGCAGCAGGCAGTGAAGAAGGCTAATGGAATGTTGGTCTTTATTACAAAGGGAATTGAGTACAAGAGCAAGGAAATCCTCTTGCATTTGTACAGAGCCCTGGTGAGACCACACCTGGAGTATTGTGTACAGTTTTGGTCTCCAGGGTTAAGGAAGGACATCATGGCTGTAGAGGAAGTGCAGCGTAGATTCACGAGGTTAATTCCTGGGATGTCTGGACTGTCTTACGCAGAGAGGTTAGAGAGTCTGGGCTTGTACACGCTGGAATTAAGGAGATTGAGAGGGGATCTGATTGAAACATATAAGATTATTAAGGGATTGGACAAGATAGAGGCAGGAAATATGTTCCAGATGCTGGGAGAGTTCAGTACCAGAGGGCATGGTTTGAGAATAAGGGGTAGGTCATTTAGGACAGAGTTAAGGAAAAACTTCTTCTCCCAGAGAGTTGTGGGGGTCTGGAATGCACTGCCTCGGAAGGTAGTGAAGGCCAATTCTCTGGATGCTTTCAAGAAGGAGCTAGATAGGTATCTTATGGATAGGGGAATCAAGGGATATGGGGACAAGGCAGGAACCGGGTATTGATAGGAATTGATCAGCCATGATCTCAAAATGGCGGTGCAGGCTCGAAGGGCCAAATGGTCTACTTCTGCACCTATTGTCTATTGTATATGGTATACATTTCTCTGACATTAAATGTACCTTTGATTGCATCGGGGGCAGGCCGCAAGCATTGCCAGGCTTCCAGCGGTAACTTAGCATGCACAACTCACCAACCCCAACCTTGACCCATGCATCTTTGCAACGTGGGAGGAAACCCTCGCGATCACGGGGAGAATGCTCGTAGACAGCAGTAGGCAATAAATGGTGATCGGTAATCAGCAGCAGTGGACAGAGCTGCACTGACCGCCACGGTATCGTGCCACCCAACTCCTGCAGCTTCCTCTCTCTCACACACTGCTCTGACTTTGGAAGCATATTGCCACTCCTTTATTGTCCCATCGCTTCAGTTTACTGTTCGGAAGGAAATCCTGGTACATGCTCAGTACCACACTTCAAAGGTGATCAGGTATTCATCGCAGTAGCACAAGTAGTCAAAGTTACAAGATAAGGGGACAGTTTTTTAGAATAGAGGTGAATGCAGAGGGTGGAGAATCTCTGGAATTCTCAATCCTGGAGGTCTTTGAAGGCTAGCTTACTGGAGATACTTAAAGAGGAAGTGGATAATTTTTTGAGGAAAGACCATGGGGAACTGGGTGCCAGAGTATTGTAGCAGTTGGGGTGATGCTATTGCAGATTGGGGCATCAGAGTTTGGAGTTAAGTTCCGGTGTCCTCTGTGAGGAATGTCTTTCTTTCCTGACTGTGTGGGTTTTCACCAGGTGCTCCGGTTACCTCCCACAATCCAAATATGTACCGGGTAGGTTGACTGGCCGTTGTAAATTGTCCGGTTATTGGCTATGGTTAAATCGCGGTTGCTGGGACGGTGTGGTGCAGCTCGAAGAGCCCACTCCGCACTGTATTTCTAAATAACTAAATACTCATACAGTTTGGGAACAGGACATTCAGTCCAATTTGCCTTGTCTGGCAGTGGACACCTTCTGTATTAACCCCACCTCCTGGTAGTGGGTCGCTGACACTAGTCAATAAGTGTCCAGTTGAATATTTAAGTGTTCTTGAATGCTGTCAGTGACCCAGCTTCAACCATCCCATCAGGCAATGCACTTCAGGTAGTTGCTTCTCACTGGGTATAGAACGAACTCCATGTAACCCCTCTGTATTTCTTCCCTCTTACCAAACACCTCAGTCCTCTAGTTCTGCTGGCCTCTGGATCTCTACCGTTGAAGCCTGGAACAGATCATGGCCGGTCAGTCTCAAGGGTCAGGTGGCCGACTCCTGTTCCTGCTTTCTTGCTTCCTTCACTGCGGAGGGAAAGAAACCATTCCAGAAAGTGACTCAGATTGAAATTTGGAGTCAAGGAAAGAAGCAATCTGAAGATTTTTCCCATTATCACACGCCAGGCTGGTTGGCAAGAATAAGATTACTCATCTCAATAGGTAGCTTGGCAGATGGTGTAGGAGGGGAGGCTTTATGTCTCTGGGGAGTCAGATAAATTTTCAGGCAGCTTTTGACTGACGCTGAAACTTTACCTGCCAGACAGCAAACAAGAAGAGTGGGTCAGGATTTGGTCCAGTAAGGTGGAGGAGAGAAAATCTCAGGATCCAGGAAGGAATGGCTTACAACATCTGCAGAAGGATTTTTTTTTGGTGGCACGGTAACATAGTGGTCAGCACAACGATTTACAGTTTCAGGCAACACTGCCTCAATTCCTGATGCTACCTGTAAGGGGATTCTACATTCCCCCTGTGACTGGGGGGTTTCCTCCAGGTGCTCCAGTTTCCTCCCACAGTCCAAAGATTTACCAGTTGGTAGGTTAATTGGTCATTGTAAGTTGCCCCGTGATTAGGCTGGGGTTAAATTGGGTGATTGCTGGGCGGTGTGGGTCAAAGGGCTGGAAGGACCCGTTCTACACTGTATCTCAATTAGTAAACAAATAAACAAACATAATTAAATCTTTCATGACTTGATTTCTGTTTGTTTACTACCCTAGCCAGGAAGCACATTTCATCTGATGATTTCATTTCAGAAGAAATGGGAAAAACCATTAGGTAAATTTTTTTAAATTGTAGATGCCGGAAATCTAGAATGTAAATTGGTTTGTAGCTGTGGGTAGAGAAGTGAGCTTGTGCTTCAAGGTGAAGCCTGTCAGAACTGGGAAGGAGACGAAAAGAAGCCGGTAGAGGAAGAAACTATTGCCACCAATTAGCAAATGGATGCACCCTTGGGGCCACATCCTGCAGTGCTGTGGTCCAAGTGAGAAGTTTCCAACCTTTTTTATGCAATAGACTCGTACCATTAACCAAGGGGTCCATGGACTACAGGTTGGGAACCCCTGATCTAAATATTCATTTCTTGCTCAGCCTGGACACAAATGGGTTATTTGGCCTCCTTCTGTGCCATCAATTACTGTATTATTAGTTGGTCACAAGATTTATGGTAAGTGGATCATTCTCATCGTTTACAATGGTGACACCTTGTAAACTTTTCTACCGGAATCCATAGGTAGATTGTGAACCTATTATGCACTATTGTTGGGGAATTCATCCCTACAAGCACATTTTCTCCTACTTGTCCTCCTCTGTTTCATTTCTATTCATTCATTCTTCATACTCTCATACAAAAGGAGGGAGTAATAGTTTGATCTAAAACTATTCTCCTTTGTCTATCCTCTGTTATTTCTTCGAAGTATTCCAACAGATTTGTCATTCACCATTTTCCCTTAAGGAAACCATGCTGACTTTGGCCTATTTTTATCATATGCCTCCAAGTACCACAAAACCACAAACTTAACTATCAACTCCAACATCTTCCCAACCACTCTGATGAGCTGGCCTATAATTTATTTTTTTCTGCCTCTGTCCCTTCTCGAAGAGTGGAGTGAGTGACAATTGCAATTTTCTAGTTTTCCAGAACTATGCCAGAATCTGTTGATTCTTGAAAGATCATTATTAATGTCTCTACAATCTCTTCAGCCATGACTTTCAGAAAGCTGGGGTGTAGAACATCTGGTCCAGGTGACCTAAATACCTTTAAACCTTTCAGTTTGACAAGCACCTTCTCCCTAGTAATGGCAATTTCACGCACTTCATGACCCCTGACACTCTCAAACTTCCAATGTACTGCTAGTCTCTTCCACAGTGAAGATTGATGCAAGATACTCATTCAGTTCATCTGCAATTTCCTTGTCCCCCATTACTACTTCTCCAGCATCATTTTCCAGCAGTCTGATATCTACTCTCACCTCTCTTTTACTCTTAATATATCTGAAGAAACTTTTGGTATCTTTAATGATAATGGCTAGCTTTCCTTCGTATTCCACCTTTTCCTTCTTAATGACTTTTTTGAATGTCTTCTGTTAGTTTTTATAAGATTCCCAATCCTCTAACTTCCCACTAACTTTTGCTCTATTATATACCCTCTCTTTGGCTTTTATGTGGCTTTGACTTCTCTTGTCAGCTACAGCTGTATCATCCTTCTTTTAGGATACTTCTTCTTTGGGATGTATAATCCTGTGCAATCTGAATTACTCTCAGGAACTCCAACCATTGCTGTTCTGCCGTCATCCCTGATTGTATCCCCTTTCAAACAACATTGGCCAGCTCCTTCATGCCTCTTATCAGCCACCTCTTTCAGAAACTTGAGGTGTAGAACAGGTGACCTAACTACTTTGGACCTTTCAATTTACCTAGCACCTTCTCCCTAACTTTTACTCCACTGTAATACCGATAGCTTCTCCCTCTCAAATTGATCATATTATGATCACCGTCTCCTAAGGGTTCCTTTACCTTAAGCTCCCTAATCAAAACTGATTCATTACACAACCTCAAGGTGCTCTAAAAAGCCATCTCATAGGCATTCTACAAATTCTCCCTCTTGGGATCCAGCACCAACCTGATTTCCCCAATCTACCTGCATATTGAAATCCCCCATGACTACTGTAACATTACAATTTTGTCAGGCCTTTTCTATCTCAAGTTGCAATTTATAGCCTACATCCTGGATACTTTTTGGAGGCTGTATATAACTCCCACGAGGGTCTCTTTACCCTTGCAGTTTCTTAACTCTACCCACAAGGATTCTGCACCTTCTGATCAAATGTCACCTCTTTCTAAGGATTTGATTTCATTTTTTTTACGAACAGAGCTACCCCACCCCTTCTGCCTACCTGCCTGTCCTTTCAATACAATGTGTATCCTTGAACATGAAGCTCCCAACTATAATCTTCTTTCAGCCATGATTCAGAGATGCCCATGACATCACACATGCCAATCTGTAACTGTGCTAAAGTTGATCGAACTTATTCTGTATACTGTGTGCATTCAAATATAACACCCTCAGTCATGTGTTCATCACGCTTTTCAATTTTGTCCCCCTTTTACTTTGCAACTCATCCCGTTGACTGCAATTTTGCTCAGTCATCAGCCTCTCCTTGCTAGCAGTCTCACTACACATTGCCTCTGTTTGTAAGCCAACTACCACATCCTCATGCCGGCTGGTGGTGTAGTGGCATCAGCGTCGGACTTCGGAGCGAAGGCTCCCGAGTTCGAATCCAGCCGCGCTGGGTTGAGCGTCGAGCTAGCAACTCGGCCTTGTAAAAATAGGAAAGCCTGCTTTAAAAGTGCCATCACGACGGTGTCCCAATGAGTCCACTTGGAGTTAAGGGCTTTCTTCTTCTTCACCCCATCCTCAGCACCATCACTCCAATTCCCATCCCCTTGTCAAATTAGTTCAACCCCTCCCAAACATATTCCAGTTAAAAGCAAAGGGCAGTGAGGATGGGGAGGGCCAACCTTGGATAACTATTGAAAAAAAGGAACTAAAAGCTAATGCAATGAAGAGTAATGGGAAGATTGGGGGAAACTTTAAGAGCAACAATGAACCATTAAGAAAGTGATTAGGGAAGATGGATAATGAAAGTAAACTAGCACAGGCAGACATGGCATGGATTCAGGAAGGGCAGATCCTGTTTGACAAATTTACTGGAGTTCTTTAAGGATATAATGAGCACAATGGATAGAGTTTGATGTTGTATTCTTGGATTTCCAGAAAATGTTTAAAAAGGTACTGGATAAAAGACATTTCCATTAGCTAAGGATGCATGGAGTTGAGCCCTTCTCTAAGCTAGAAGATTCGTCCACCAATAGAAGACAGAGGATTGAGATAAAAGGATGTTTTTCTGGTTGGCAGAGAGTGCTGAACAGAGTGCCATAGTGGTCACTGCTGGGCCTGCATCTGTTCACAATATACATTAACAGTTTGCAAGAGGAAACCAAGTGGAGCATATCTAAGTTTGCTGATGACACTAAATTGGGTGGAAAGACAAATTGGAGAGATGCGATGATCTACAGAGAGTTATAGATAGGTTAAGTGAGCGCAAGGGACTGCCAGATGGAGTACGATGTTGGTAAATGCAAGGTCATCCACTTTGGAAGCAACAACAGAAGATCAGATTATTATTTAAATGGTGAAAGGTTGCATCATGCTGTTGTCCAGAGGAATTTGGGAGTGCTTCTGCATGACCCACATAAAGTTGGTCTCCAACACGTTACTAATAAAGCAAATTGAACATTGGCCTTCATTGCTTGAAGGATTGAATTTAACAGCAGGGAGATTATGCTGCAATTGTACAGAATTAGCAACAGGTTTATTATCACTGACGTCATGGCTGTTTTGTAGCAGTGCAAAACACAGACATTACTATGAGATGCAAAAATAAAGGAATGATACAAAAAACATGAAACAAGGTGGTGTTTATGAGTTCATGGACCATTCAAGAATCTGATGGCGGAGAAGAAGCTGTTATTCAAAGATTGAGTGTGGGTCTTCGGGTTCTTATACCTCCTCCCTGATGGTAGTAACGCAAAGAGGACATGCCCTGGATAGCGAGGTTCCTTACTGATGGATATCGCATTCCTGAGGCACCACCACCTGAAGATATCCTTAATGGTAGGGAGAGTTGTGCCAGTGATTGAAATGGCTAAGTCAACAAACTTCTGCAGCTCTTGCGATCTTGTGCATTTAAGGCTCCATGCCAGGCTGGATGCAACCAGTCAGAATACTCTCTACAGTACATCTGTAGAAATTTGCAAGAGTGTTTGGTTTAGCAGAGAATACAGGTGAGGCCACACCTGGAGTACTGCATATACATCTGGTCTTCTTACTTGAGGACAGTTATACTGAGCTTGGGGACAGTGCAAAAGGAGGTACACATGGTTGATTCTGGTGATGAAGGTGTTGGCCAATGAGGAGAGGTCAAGTTGTCTTGACTATACTCGCTAGAATTCAGAAGAATAAGAGAGGATCTTATGGAAAAATATAAAATTATGAAAGGAATGCATAAATAGAGGCAGGAAAGTTGTTTCCATTCTAGATGAATGATGAGATATGGCCTCAAAGTTCAGGGAAGTAGATGTAGGTCTGAAATGAGGAGGAACCCTTATTTTCCTCAGACAGCAGTGAATCTGTGGAATTCTTTGCCTAGGGAAGTAGTAGAGCCTATCTCATTAAATATATTTAAGCAATTAGATTCTTGTAAAGTAGGGGAATAAGGGGTTTCAGGGAAAAGGAAGGTGGGTGGAGCTAAATTCATGGTCAGATCAGCCAAGATTTTACTGAATGGTGGAGCAGGTTTGGCGGGCCAAAAGGCCGAATCCTGCACCTATTTCTTATGTTATTATGCTCTTTCTGGTCACAAGTGGAGATCGCAGAACTGCAATATCCATTAGCATTTTACAGTTATGCAACTGGAAACTCAGATTCTAGATAATGAATGGGAAAGTCCCAGAAATACTGCAAGGAACTACTTGCAAATGCATCATTAGCTGAGGTATCATTTAAATTAACATAGAAAGAGCAGCCTCTTGACTTTGAAACATGGGCAGCAACTGCGAGTGGAATCTGTCAGGCCAAAGAGGGCAAAAATTGTATCAGGATCTAAATGACACTGGTCTCTCATTCATCTGTCAGAACCTTGGTGATCCAATGGACCAGCTTCCTCTATGGCAATCCATCAACAACCACAAGCCACCTTGGAGAATGCTAGTGGCTCTTTGATCCCATCCACACATTCTACCTGTTGTCTTACTCTTTTAATTTCTACTTTATGAAGCACAGCGGTCTTCCTCATTCCATGATTTGCAAATGTCATTAGAATTGGTACAGCACAGAAGGAAGCCATTTGAGAGACTGGGTCCAGGTTAGTCCCATTTAGGGCAATCCCATTACTCCCATTCTCCCTGCTCTGTAGATGATTCTCTCTCGAGGGTCTTTTAGAACCGATGAGAAAGAATTTCTTTAGTCAAGGCTGGTGAATCTGTGAAATCCCTTACCACTGTTGAGGCCAAGTCATGGATGTATTTAATCATGGATTGATTAGTGAGGGTGTCAAAGGTTATCTGGAGAAGGCAGGAGAATGGAGTTGAGAGGGATAATAAATCAGCCATGATGGAATGCAGAGCAGACTCAATGGGATAAATGGCCCAATTATGATCCTATCTCTCATGATCTTATGGGCTCCCCACTTTCCTTTTGGAGGTTCTGACTGACTATGTTTCCAACATCCTGCAGAAAGTGGGTTCCAAATCAAAGATATTTTGTTTCTCCCATTCTTGCATCTTATGCCCAAATTTAAAAATCAGCGTTGCTTAGTCTTTGAAGAATTGACTATTGGCAAAAGCTTCCCTCACTTATTCTACTTCAACCAGTCATGATTATGCCTATATGTTTATATCAGTAGTTTAAAGGTACTATACATCATGGCCTTAAGGAAATGCACAGGCTTTGTGTGACCCAGGATTAAATGACTTCTCTCGTGATTGTCCACGGAATCTTGATCAACCTTCATCAGAATACTTTTCAAGTGAAATAAAAACAAAAGGTGCTGGAAATACTCAGTAGGTCAGGCTGCATCTGTGGAGCGAGAAACGGGGTTAAGGTTGAGAGTTTTCTTTTTCAAATGAGTTCATTGTCTTCCTCCCACTGTCCAGTTATCACATCTTAATGGGAAAATCAATGTCATTTTGTTTTTTTTATGTTAATTATGATGGTAGCACCTTAATCTTTAATTTTTCAAATGAGTCTAGTATAAATATTCCTGAGAATTCTTACCAACCTCATCCCCCAGGAAGCTAAATCTTCCCACTCGCCTGGTCATTACTTAAACAAACTCTTATAACTTTCTGAATGTATGCTCTTTGCTTCCTTGAGTCACTAATCCTTCTTTACCCCTATTCTTTATGTTCCTCCCTCTTGTCTCATGGCCACCTGGATCCAAGCCCACCTGGAAATGAGCACAAGGTGAAGCAGTAGTGAGTGATTGGGAGTCGTTGGTACTTGGTGTGGTCCATTCACTGTTCAGCTTTTGAACCTCAGTGGGGAGGACAAAGAAATGCATGCTGCCTCCTGGTAGTTTGCATGCAATACTAATATTTAATTGGCGCAGAAAGTGATCATCTACCAAAAGTAAAATGAATGATTTTTTTTAAAATCATGGACTTTTAAAAAACATAAGACCTGTACTTCTGAACTTACCATCTTACTGAACACCCCTGCATGAATGAGATCCACTAAAGATCACACAGTCAGCACAAGGTTCTTGGAGAAATCAGAATGTCACTATTTTAGAGTGGAGTCTGCCTGGAGATTAAGCAATTCAGTGGGATTTAAATTTGACAACATTTCGAGGATGATGCTAAACACTGGCAATGAGCATTAAGATTTATAGTGATTACTATAGGGAGACCTATCTCCATTCTAGCTACCTTTTCCCCAACACTTGCTCCAATCAAATATTCCAAACTCATCAGCGGCAATAAAACAAGACCACTGTTTGCAAATGGGAACCATTTGAAAATCCTTCCGCTAGGTTCCTATAGATTAGATGCAATATCAAGATGGTTGTGGTTGTTTGTCTGCTTGTTTCAGCATTGACTGCCTTTATCTTGCAAGTTAAATAATCTAATTTTCTATCAGATATCTTTGCTTTAGTCTTTTTGTCACGGTAATCCACACTACGGAATGTATTAGGTGTCATGTGATGGTGGAGCCTGTTTCCAGCTGACCTCCACACACGGCGTGTACATAACCCTTTGGATTTGGTGCTGGGCTTCAGTGCTTGTTGTGCTTCACTCCCCAGTCTGTACCCCACCGCTGATAATTCTGGTTCGTTTCAGTCCGTGAAAATTTACTCCCAAAGAGAATTCTGAAAACTCGCACCATTTAACCCCAGCACCAGAAGTGAATCCATGCTCCTTGGTTAACGACCAGAGGAGGATCGATGGATGATTTCTCCCTACCCATTGCGCACATTAACACGGAGCGCGATCACAAGAAAGCAGCGTCCATCATCAAGAACCCACACCATCCAGCCGCACTACTACCATCAGGCAGGAGGTACAGGAGCCTAAGGCCCCACACCACCAGGTACTGGAACAGTTCTTACATTATAACTACCAGACTCCTGAACTGATGTGGATAACTTCAGTCACCGCAACCTACAGACTCACTTTCAAGGACTTGATGACTCATGTTCTCAGTATTATTCTTTTTATTTGCACAATTAATGATTTCTAAGCATTGGTTGTTTGTCATCTTTGTTTATGTATAGTTCTTATTGCATTTCTTTAGTTTCCCGTGAATGCCTGAAAGAAAATGAATTTCAAGTCGTACACGATGACATGTACTTACACTGATAATTAATTGGCATTGACTGTGACCCCTAAGCTGGGCTACCAGTTATGAAGGCCATGCTGAGATTAGTTTTCTCACCACATCAGGGATCAAGCAAACCTACCACTTCGCCTTGTAAGTTAACACCCATCAATAATCTAACATGGTGGTTAGAGGGGCGCTATTACAGCGCAGGGCGTCGGAGTCCAGGGTTCAATTCCGATGCTGTCTGTAAGGAGTTTGTACCTCCTCCCTATGAATGAATGTGTGGATTTTCTCCGAGTGCTCCAGTTTCCTCCCGAATTCCAAAGACGTACCGGTTGGTAGGTCATTGAAAACTGTCCTGTGATTCGACTAGGGTTGCTGGATGGGGCAGCTCACTTGGGCCAACCAGCTCACTTGTTCCACGCTCTGTTTCTAAATTTCACAAAAGCATAACACTCAATCAGGAGATTAAGGTTTCTTATTGTGTACAGTTCTGGTCACCGAATTATAGGAAAGATGTCAACAACAATAGAGAGAGTACAGAGAAGATTTACTAGAATGTTACCTGGGTTTCAGCACCTAAGTTACAGGTAAAGGCTGAACAAGTTAGGTCTTTATTCTTTGGAGAAGGTTGAGGGGGGACTTGATAGAGGTATTTAAAATAATGAGGGGGATAGATCGAGTTGACGTGGATAGGCTTTTTCCATTGAGAGTAGGGGAGATTCAAACAAGAGGACATGAGTTGAGAGTTAGGGGGCAAAAGTTTAAGGGTAACATGAGGGGGAATTTCTTCACTCAGAGAGTGGTAGCTGTGTGGAACGAGCTTCCAGTAGAAGTGGTAGAGGCAGGTTTGGTATTGTCATTTAAAGTAAAATTGGATAGGTATATGGACAGGAAAGGAATGGAGGGTTATGGGCTGAGTGTGGATCAGTGGGACTAGGTGAGAGTAAGCGTCGGCATGGACTAGAAGGGCTGAGATGGCCTGTTTCCGTGCTGTAATTGTTATATGGTTATATAGCTGCTGTTGCTGCTTGCGTGTTGGGGGGAGAGGGAGGTCAGAGCCTCTGCTGCTGCGTGTGGTGAGGAGGGGGTTCAATGCTTTTGCTGCTACTTGTGCGAAGGGAGGGGGAGAGAGGGTTTTGGGGCTTCCATGCTTCTGTCATTCATTCTGCAGAGTTTCATGTTTCGTGGATGCCTGTGAAGATTACGAATTTCAGGTTGTATGCTATATACATTCTCTGATATTAAGTGAACCTTTAAACAAACTTTTGAATTTTCTGTTTTTGCCTGCACTCTGGCTAGCTTCCATTTTGCAGCCAGCTTCCATCCATGAACACTTATGAGTCCCAAGATTTATACCCATCATATAACCCACAATATCTGCGTTAAAATAGCCCAGCAAACCCAAAAATTGGAAATAATTGAAGAAGTCTGTTCAAATAGGTATGGTAAATTCCAGTAATAATGCCTCTTGACTGCCAGATGTACTGCATTTAATCCTGCTTAGTCTTGTAACCTTCTTTAAAACATTTAGCAAGTATAAGAGGTTTTGTGGAACAGATTCTTCAGTAAGTTAACTATTTTTTATGATGTACCACTCAAGAATAACTGCAAATCTAATCAATTAAAGTACTTGTCAGCACATATTTGTACTAGAACAAAGTGTGCTTGGAAACCTTGATAATAATGGAACTACGTACCCATTAAACTGTTGCACCATACAACTTGCGCAGTTTTCCAGTAACACACTGCAACAAAGTATCCTGCAAGCTTGGACATCTTCCTGCCACGCACTGTGATAGTACTGGTGAGTCTTGTCAGAACTCCCCCACTACCTTGGGTGGCTCGCCAGTCTCTTAGATGTGACCAATTTTGCAGGAGATTGCAGTGGAATCCCTTGCATCAGAATCGAAAGAAAATGCATTTCACTGTTGTGTCACAGGGTGCTGAAGCACCACCGTGCTGGTGCAAGGACTTGGCAGCAGTGGCCGCTCGGTTCACACCCTGTCCCGCCACTCTGAAAGGTCCTTGCTGGGTGAAGTGTTCTTCCACTGCAAAATCAACTGAATTAAGAACGATGTTCAGATGTGGGCTTTCAGAGGAAGTCCAGGATTCTGAAATCAGCCTCCTTGCTTCTGAACAATGACATGTGACTTGCGAAGTTCAGTAATAAATGATTACTGGGCAACATTTATGGAGCAAAGCAAGCGTTTCTTTTGCTTTGAGCCAGTTTCAGGCTGAAGGACAGTGCTTGACCTGCCTGCTTCTTAAAGAGGAAGTGATTCAGTTGTGAGTCAGTTCTGACAATACTTCACACCAAGTGTTCTGATTACTGTGAAGACTAATATTCTGGGGCAGAGGTGCCTAAGGATCCCACTCTGATTGAGTCAAAAGTCATTTAAGGTAAACATATTTGTGTACAGATTTATATTAAGATCATAAGACATAGGAGCCCAATGAGTCTGCTCCACCATTCCATCATGGACTCCCCATAACCTTTGAGGCTCTGACTAATCAAGAGCGTATCAACCTTCACTTTAACTATACTCAATGACTTGGCCTCCACAGCCATCTGTGTCAATGAATTCCACAGATTCACAACCCTTGACTAAAGAAATTCCTCCCCATCTCTGTTCTAAAGGGACATCCTTCTATTCTGGGGCTGTGCCCTCTGGTCCTAGACTCCCCCATTATAGATAGATAGATAGATAGATAGATAGATAGATAGATACTTTATTCATCCCCATGGGGAAATTCAACTTTTTTTCCAATGTCCCATACACTTGTTGTAGCAAAACTAATTACATACAATACTTAACTCAGTAAAAAATATGATATGCATCTAAATCACTATCTCAAAAAGCATTAATAATAGCTTTTAAAAAGTTCTTAAGTCCTGGCGGTAGAATTGTAAAGCCTAATGGCATTGGGGAGTATTGACCTCTTCATCCTGTCTGAGGAGCATTGTATCGATAGGAAACACCATTTTCACGTCCGTTCTATCTAGGCCTTTCAATATTCAATAGGTTTCAATGAATCGAAAGAGAACAAAGCCAAAAGAAAATAGAAGCATGTTCTAGTTTGTTCATGATAGAAATTAGTTATAAAATCAAGAGTTTCTCAACTTCAGCACCATCAGATATCAACCTATGAATCCGAAAAAGGAAGAGGCAACTTCGCCCTCAAGACTGTTCCACTATTTAATAAAATTGTGCTTATCGGATTGCAATGTCGACTCTGTAATCTCGACAACCCAAAATAACTTCTCATCTCCCTTCATTGCTTTCCTCGCTCTTACGGTGTTTAGTCAGTAAAATAAAATTGCAGAAGAATAAGGTTCCCCATGTGAGACTCATCCAGAAAGTAATGAGGCATGGGATCCAAGGAGACCGTGCTTTGTGGTGGTGGGTGGTTCGTATTCTACATAGAGGATGGTGACCGGTGGTGTTCCGCAGGAAACTGTTCTGGGACTCCTCCTCTTTGTGATTTTTATAAATGACCTGGATGAGGAAGTAGAAGGGTGGGTTAGTAAGTTTGCTGATGATACAAGAATTGGGAGGATTGATAAGTTGATAGTCTAGAGGGTTGTCAGAGGTTACAGTGGGACATCAATAGGATGCAGAACTGGGCTGAGAAATGGCAAATGGAGTTCAACCCAGATAAAAATGAAGTGCTTCATTTTGTTGGGTCAAATTTAAAGATATTAATAGTAAAACTCTTGGAAGTGTGGAGGATCAGCGAGGTCTTAGGGTCCATGTCCATAGGACATTCAAAGCTCCTGCACAGGTTGACAATGTTGTTAAGAAGGCACATGTTGTGTTGGCCTTCATCACTATGGGATTGAGTTCAAGAGCCGTGAGGTAATGTTAGTTAGGCCCCCACTTGGAGTACTATGTTCATTTCTGGTCACCTCGCTACAAGAAGGATGTGGATTCCATAGAGGGAGTGCAGAGGAGATTTACAAGGATGTTATCTGGATTGAAGAGAATGCCTTATGAGAATAGGTCGAGTGAACTTGGCCTTTGCTCCTTGGAGAGACAGAGGATGAGAGGTGACCTGATAGAGGTGTATAAGATGATGAGAGCCATTGACTGTGTGGATAGCCAGAGGCTTTTTCCCCAGGGCAGAAATGGCTAACATGGGGGGGGGGGGGATAGTCTTAAGGTGCTTGGAAGTAGGTACAAGGGGGATTTCAGAGGTAAGTTTTTCACACAGAGTGGTGGGTGCGTGGAATCCACAGCCAACTAAGTTGGTAGGGGTGGATACAATAGGATCTTTTAAAAGACTCTTAGATAGGTATGTGGAGCTTAGAAAAATAGAGGGCTATACAGTAGGGAAACTCTAGGCAGCTTCTAGAGTAAGTTACATAGTTGGCACAACATTGTGGGCCAAAGGGCTTGTAATGTGCTGTAGATTTTCTATGTTCTTTGTTCTATGTCATATGTTCTAACAAAGAAATATAGTGAAATGTTTAATCAACAAGAACAAGCTGAACTTGCATCAAGTGGAATATTTCACCATAGCCAAAAAACACCAAATCTGTCCTATTTCCCCGTACCTACTTCCCACCTGACAGTATGCTGAATTGTTATTGTTTTTAAAAAATATATAGTTACTGTTCTATCTTTAAAGCCTGAGTAACTAACGTTTCTCGTATACAAACATCCTATCATGAAGTCAATATACAGAGGCTGGGCTATTAAAGGCAACTTCAGAAGAAAATCAGGGGAGTATTTTTCGTGAAGCCATCCATCATAGCAAAAAGGTTTTCAAACTGTCATGTCTGTGCCAGCTCTTTGAAGGTGATATCCAGTTGGCTGCATTCTCCGTCACCATCAGCAAAGCTGCCATGTTCTCCTCTTCAAGTATTTGCTGCAATCCCCTTTTGAAAGTTATCATTGTTAAATAAGCAACATGAATCATGTCTGATAGCATTAGGAAATCGGTAAATAATCCTAATTGAATAAAAGAACACTTCTCTAAGAACATATCACCTATTTTTAATGGTTAACCTTCTCAACACAAAGACCACATCAGATCTGTTATCTGCAGAATGGAACAGACAGAACTGTGTACACTTTTTTTCCCAATCTAATTTATTTTTCTATTGATTGTCCACATTATTGTACATGATTTGTACAATATTGTACAAATTGTACCTTTGGTGAGTATTGCACAGGTTATTTAAATATTTACTATTTAAGGCAGCTAAATGGAAGGCTATGTACTACAAGGGCCTGTAACTAGTTCCTCGGGCACAGCATTCGCACCTGTCACCCACAGCCCATTAGAAATGAATGCAGAAGCTCAACCTTCAGTAGTTTTCCGCTCCAGCTGACACCAGTGCCTCAATTCTGATTGCCAGCAGAGATGTCTGAAATAACTAGCAGTTCAGGAGCACTGAGACTCCAGAGTACATATCTAAGTAAACAGCCAGGAATGCTCTGCCAGTTCTCTAAGTATGATGATTGTGCATTGGATTACATCAAAATTTGCCTACAGTTACTATCATTACCGTTACTACCGCAGCAGACATTACAAAAGACTTCACAAAATGGCTGATCAAACACCTATTATATGGAGCTGGCTTTCTAAAAATACACTAAAAAACTGGAGTGGTCTCAGATTTTTAATTAATGTGGAAAAATTATTTCTTCTCCATATATTAACAGTAAGCAGAGTTTCCTGGTAGTGGGGTAATTTCACCTCATCTCCTTGAAAGAAGCTTATCGCAGTTGGGCGTAGATCTCTGATGTATAGCTTTACAAGATAATTTTGGAGTTTCGTAGTATATTTCTAAAGCTGTTATTATATCATAACTTGGGTCTGCTACCTAAAAGATGAATAAAAATCATTAAAATAAAAGTCTGTTTTTTCTCTCTCCAATCTTCCAAGCAGCCTAATTCTTTAAGGATGTGCATTGATTTATGAGAGTTAAATAATTTTGTTTTACAGAGAACATGGGCTTTTACTTAATGGTGTAAAAATAGAAAGGCTTGATTTGAATCCAAACTTCTTTAAGGGTGACATTTCAGAATCTTTGCTCATCAATTCTTTGGTCATAGTTGAAGGTTGTTAGGGTTGAGGATTATATGTCCAACTTTATAGAGATCCTGTGTGAAATGTATCCCAGTTTGCCAGGGATATAAACAAGTTAAGTTTATGGGGTCAGAGAGGTGGCAAATGGAACATAATGTGGAGAAAATGTGACTTTAGTACCAAGAATAGGAAAGCAAAAAACTTTTTAAACAGGGAGATTGTGGTGAACTACATATACCTGTCTGGACACCCCCCCCCCCCCGCCCCCCAGCTGACTGCTCCTGTGGCTCCTCCCACAGACCCCGGTATAAAGGCGATTGGAGGCACAGCTCCACCCTCAGTCTCCAGGATGTTGTGTGATGGTCGCTTGCTGCTTGTGCTTTCTTCCAGCCAATAAAAACCTACCTTAACCCACGTCTCAGAGTTATTGATGGTGCATCAGAGATAAGGAGATCCTGATCTGTTGCCAGCAGATAAACACGTAGTTGCAGAATAAAGTTAGAATAATAATAGTGTGTTGGCCTTCTTTGAAAGCTGATTGGAAAACATAAGTAAATCTGTCATCTGGGGATTGTACAGAACCTCCCTTGTATTGCATGCAGCTTTGTCCTTCGCATTCAATAGAGGATATACTTACCTGCAAATCAGATAGGAAGATATGCAAAATTGACCTTCTGAGACAAGGGAATTGTCCTTTGAAAGAAAATTGTCAAAGACTGACCTGTACTTGCTCAAGTTTATGGGAATGGATTATAGTATCGTTGGAGCATACATAATTCAGAAGAAGTGCTAGTCTCCTCAAACTGGGTGGGGAACTAGGGAACATTGTCTTAGAAAAGAAGTCAACACTTAACAGTGTTTGAAGATGAATTTCTTTATGTGTTATTGTAAGCCTTTGGAATATTCTGTACAACTAGCCAATGGGCATATAAGATATAGGAGCAGAATTAGGCTATTCAGCTCATCGAGTCTGCTCCATCATTTCATTATGGCTGATTTATTATCTCCCTCAACCTCATTCTCTTCTTCCCCCAACCTTTGACAATTTATTAACCAAAGACCTATCGACTTCCACTTTAAATATAGCCAAGCCATCTGCAGCAGGGAATTCCACAGATTCACAACTAAAGAAATTTCTCATCTCTGTACTAAAGGGGAGTGCTTCTATTCTGAGGCTGTGCCTTTTGGACCTAGACTATAGGAATCATCCTCTCCATGTCCACTCTGTCTAAGCCTTTCAATATTCAACTCGTTTCAATGAGATCTCTCCCTTCCTTCTTCTAAACTCTAGTGAATATAGACCCAGAGCTTTCAAACGCTCCTCATACATTAACCCTTACATCTCAGGTTGAGATTATTATTTGGACAAGAGATTGAGAAGTCATGAGGATCAGCCAGAAAATAGGATTGGCACAGGATCAGCCATGACCTTATGGAATGGTGGAGAGGGTCTGATAGACTATTCTTTTATTTTTTTGCAATATGTCAACTGAAATCAATGGAATTGTATGTTGGAAGATTAAAAATAGTTAGTAGCTGATAGTCATTCAAGCTAAATGTTAGCAATCGATTATAAATACTCTCCCTCTCCTGCATCCTTAAAAGAAGCCAAAGTATTTTTACAATAGCATTTCTTTTCTTTCCAATCTGTTGCATTGCATTACCAACCAAGGTAAACACTTTGAACCGATATTAAATATTAAAGGAATTGAATTTGATGGAAGTGTTACTCTGACGTAATTTTAACAAAATATTCCAATATAATGTTGAAATTATTTTATAAAGAAGGTCATTTATGCAATAATTGCATTGAGTGGCACTTTAGATGACTATTTAAACCAAGCCAAGTCACACCTTGACAGTGTGAATCAGCGTTAATTATGCTAATGAGTTTATTATTGCTGGTAACACTCATGACTATATTTGAGATAAAATTCTTCTTGAACATTTCATTATAGTTTTTTTTTAGCTTCTTTGAGAAAATGAGTACTCTAATTGCCTGTTGCTTTCAATGAAAATTATAGAGAAAAGCTAGTATGCACAAAACATGTGTTAAGGAAGACCACGTTTCTACAAAACTATTCATATGCAATTTTCTGTTCCTACTGCTCTGAGACATAGCTCACATGCCCCGAGCTGAAGGTGACATGGCAAAGAAAGGGTTCATCTGTGATTGCAAACCCAGTCAATGCAGTGACATCATATTGCCCACAGTACTGAGTGAATAAAAATAAAAACTGACAACATTTGTTATTGCTTGAGCTGTAGAAAAATGCAGCATGAGAAGCTTATCGCAAGAGGAGATGGCTCTGGGTCTTTACTCACTGGAATTTAGAAGAATAAGGAGGGATCTCATTGAAAGGTATCAGGAGGGAAACCAAGGACTCGGCCTCAATAGAGTGGGTGTAGAGAGATGTTTCCTTCGGTGGGGGAGACTAGGGCAAGAGGACGCAGCCTCAGAATAGAGGGGTGTCGCTTTAGGACAGAGATTAGGAGAAATTTCTTCAGCCAGAGGGTGGTGAATCTGTGGAATTCGTTGCCAC
Organism: Hemitrygon akajei; assembly: GCF_048418815.1. Taxonomy (NCBI): domain Eukaryota; kingdom Metazoa; phylum Chordata; class Chondrichthyes; order Myliobatiformes; family Dasyatidae; genus Hemitrygon; species Hemitrygon akajei. Next base: position 29,981,976 of record NC_133131.1, on the reverse strand, counting down.
AAGCAGCTGTGAAGGCCGAGTCATTGGGGGTAATTAAGGCAGGGGTTGATAGGTTCTTGATCAATCAGGGCATGAAAAGTTGTGGGGAGAAGACAGGAGAATGGGGATGAGAGGGAAATGGATCAGCCATGATGAAATGGTGGAGCAGACCCAATGGGCTGATTGGCCTAATTCTGCTCCTATGGTCTATGGCTTATATTTTTTCTAACTTAAGTTTCATAAGAGTGAATTTTATCCCAAATGTCAATTTTTGGGCAATGATTTGTGAGTTCTTTCAGAGTGGATTTCCACAACCTGAACAGCAGTTTTGTCTATATAGAGATGTGAAACAATACTAGTTAGATGAAGACAGAGAGATATAATAGCCAGTTTATAATTGTGTACCTGACTAGGTACAGTTGATAAGAAGGCCTAGCCCTTTTATGTTGTAAGTAGAATAGTACAGCACAGGAATAGGCCCTTTGGCCCATTATGTTTGTGCCCACCACAACGCCAAATTAAACTAAGACTGTCTGCCTGAAGAGGATCCATCTCCCTCCATTCCCTGCTTGTTCATGTGTCTGTCTAAATCTCCTTAAACATCACTGTCATCTCTGCTTCCATCACCCTAGCAGGCACCTGCCACTCTCTGTATATCAAAAACAAACTTGCCCTGTCCTTTGAACTTTCTCCCTCTCACCTATTTGGCGTTTCCGCCATGGGAGGAAGACTCCCTCTATCTATATGTTCATATATTAAATCAGCCTCAGGCCCTTAAGACTTAGTAATGATTGAGTCTGTATCTGTTCCACAAGACCAATGGGAAATTATTTTGTAAATGGTGAGGTAATAACATCAAGGCCAATGAAATTTCCTGCACCCAAGATGGTTAACAATGGTTTTCAAAGTTCAAAGTAAATTTATTATCAAAGTACTACCCTGAGATTCATTTTCATGCAAGTATTTGCAGGGGGTAAAAAGAAATACAATAGAATTTTATGAAAAATCTATTCATAGACAAAGAATGACAAACAACCAATGATTTATGTCAGCCTGACCTTCTTGGCAGCTGTCACTTTTGAGCCTCAGTTGACTGTCACTGGGTAACTAAATACCAAATAGATTGCAGGCTCCCTTACCCACCTCCCTCCTGGCTGCACCTCAATGGGAGTGGGAGCGTGAATGCAGGAAGTGAAGCCTGCTGGCTGCACGACTGACCTGGATGACACATCGGGAAGGATTGCCTCGTTGGCGCCAGCCATTGTCTGGCACTTCTGCAGCAAAATTGTTCCTCTCCACTTATCAGTTCATGCCCAAATGTGCCGAGGTGGTGGTGGGGGGGTGGGGGGGGGGGTGCTTGATGCATGCAACATAGAAACGTACAGCACAGGAACAGGCCCTGCTATGTTTTGTAACTTCCAAACTTTAAACTGATTCAAAGAAAGACATAGGAGCCCAAAATGTGAGTCAAACTTTGTGTTTACTTGAAGTGAGGCGAGCATGTATGACGTGGTAGCATGTTGCCATGTGCATTTCATGTACTTAGACATATAACCCCTAATGAATTATTGAAATGAACAAGAATGCTTACATCAAACAACATATTTACAAGATTACTCAAATATTATTGGAATATGAAGTATGCACCACAGACCATGATGCCCATTCCAGGCTCCCACCACTTCCTGTGTAAAACAACAACTTGCCCCTCCCACATCTCCTCCTATAAGCTTTATCTCTCTCGCCTTAAATGCATTTCCGCTATTATTTGACATTACCACCCTGGACAGAGGAATCTGACTGCCTACCCAATCTATGCTTCTCATAGTTGCATTTCCTTCTGCTAGGCCTTCCCTCAGCCAACCATGCTCCAGGAAAAATAACCCGAGTTGCATGCGTGTGTAGATTGCTTCATTTTCTGTGCAGTTGCAAATAGAGTTTTATCTTCTGCAATAATCAGCAAATATACCCATTTCTGGACTTGTGATGGGAAGATCTAATGTTGCTTAGGATAATAAAATGTTCCTAAATTCTGGAAGATCTCTATGGCATTGAATCTGGACCTTGTACGTTATAACAAAAGCCATCCACATAATTGGTGTTTTATATCTGCACTCTCTTTTGATATCCATCTATTGTTTCTGCCTGCTATTCCCCCCCCCAGTATACTGTCCCTAATTCCCATTTAATAGGCCTCCAGTAGTCACATCCCTTTTACTTGGTTTGAAAGAACTCATCTGATGTTTCAGGGTTTCTATGCACTGGGCCATCATTTCCAGGATATCCCCCAGCCCAACAGCTGGGCTCGACGAAACCAAACGAAACATCAGCAAGTAACTTGCGGAAGGTTGCAGCAGGTTATTGCGTCACTTGCATCAGTGATTGGCAAAAGATATTTGAGTTAATGAAGATAAACAGATTTGGCAAAAAAATTTCCAATAGCCATCCTCTATCTTAAAACAGTGCTGTGGGAGGGAGGGAAGAATTAGTGTTCGATGCCACATTTTTAATATCCCTTTCAGGGTATTCCAAAATGCTTCACAGCAAAGAAAATGTAGTCACTATTATAATTTAGATAAAGGCACCGCCAAAGTGAGTGACGCAGGTTGAGGAATATGCCTTGGAGGGCCGGTACTGTAGGAATCACCCCCCTGCTGTTCCTTGAAGTAGTTACTTGGGATCTTTTACATCCATGTGAGATAACAGATGGAGCCTCGGTTGGATGCCTCATCTGAAAAACAGCACCTCTGACAGTGCTACACAACCTCGGCACTTCGCTGGAAGATCAGCCGAGTTTTCTGTACTCGAGACCCCGGGATGGGAGTCAGACGTGCAACATCTGACGCGAGGCGGCAGCGCTACCAACTGAGCCGCAGCTGACACTCCGCGAACGCGCTGCCCGGGCCCGGCAGAGGCTGCGGACCAGGCTGGGTTTACACTCAACACTTGCCAGCTTTGTTGTCATCTTGAGCTCGGAGGAGATGAAGGTCAGCCTGGACTTTCTGTCCGAGTGAGTGCATACGTCTGAAAGCCTGGTGAGAGTTCAGCTGCCCTGTCTGATGATGAAGTGAAATAACGGACTGGGTAATTTACATGAGGAACGGCGAAGTAATGGAAAACTGAAGGAATTATGCACCATTTTGCTCCAATGACATAAGGTTTTATTTCCTGACAGCATGCACTGTCTTCCCAACTGTGGGTGGAAGGTTGGTCCCCCGTGAGAACGCAGGCAAGCCTGGAACAGAAAGAACTGGAATCACTCAGGAACACGTGCAACAAATAAGAGTTTTGTGATGGCTTGTTCTCATATCTGGAGAAAATACTTGCGATATTTGAGACTAATCCTGTATCACATATGAACTTAAGCGCTGCTGAAATTGTATTTCATTTAATATTAGTGGGTGAATTTCAGAAGTGGACTTTTTTTGCTACTGCATTGTGCATATGGTGAATACAATGGAGAACGGCTTTCAACAAGCAAGGGCGGAAGCCCCGAATGTGGGAGGAACAAAGCAGTTAATTAGAGAGGATGCAAAAGGGATTAAGTATTGCAAATATTTTTTCTAACTAGCAGAGTTTCAGCTTAGCATAGTGTTATAAAATAAATTCTGACTGTGCACGACCTGAATGTTTGTCGGAGGCGGCATATTGCATGTTCCAGCTACTGAGGTGTAAAGCCTTTTGTCTGCTGGTGACACCTTAATAGTCCCTTCAAGCTGCTCTGAAGGGCACACTCCACATTTTATGGCCTGGATCTGAGTCTTTATTTTAGTAAAGCGTAATATAATCTGTGAAGTAATGGAATAGTGAGACGGCCGCTGCAATTGTTTTGAACTCAGCCGACATCAGTAAACACCGATGTCAGTAAACACAGTCTAACCATTTAGTTTTTAATCCTTCATATAAAAACCCTCAATGTTTGCATTTTCAAGCAGATGAACATTAAAAGTAATTCTATCCTTTTTGCCCTCTACCTATTTAACAAACTCATGAACTGCAATAGGATAATACCAGTTCATTGCTTGCAGGCTTACATTAACTAACAAAGATAATCACTGTCAGGATAAAATTATATCACAGCTGACCTTAGCCTCGCACATTTTCCAGAGTTCAGCCAAGTACCAATTTAAAATAACTATGCTGTTTTAAAAAAAGCAGCCATTGAGAACTCTGCTAATGAAATGAGATTTAAACTCCTGAAGTCAAGGAAATATTGTACACACAGCAAATTACACACAGTAGGTTATTATCATCATACAGAGCCATTCCATCAGAAGCTTTATTCATTTCCATTACTTCATAATCCAGTGGTTGAGGACAAACAGATATCATGCAGTGTCTAATAGATTCTTTGAGGTGGAATTCGAGGGCACAATAATATAGACATTGTTTATTATATATAACTTCTCATTCAACTCTTTGCCTTTGGGCACACTCTGCTTGAACCTGATTGTGACTGTAATTGTTTTAACTACTAAGCTTAATTTTATTGGGTATGAGGTAATTAAAGTTTTCCTTTCATTCAGTGCTCCCGATGTGGTCTCTACATCAATGAGACCAGAGGACAATGGGACTGCTTTGTGGAGTACTAGTGCTCTGTCCGCTCTGGCCAATGGGAGGGTCCAATGGTCAGCCATTTTAATTCCCCTCCTCATTCCCACACTGACCGATCAGTCAAACACGAGGAAATCTGCAGATGCTGGAAGTTCAAGCAACACACACTAAATGCTGGTGGAACACAGTAGGCCAGGCAGCATCTATAGGAATTTTGGCAATTAGCAATAAAGAGATCCAGAGCAGGCAGAAGACCAGAGCGGGGCGTCCATGAAGAGGAGGAGGGTTGAAGAGGGGAGAAGGGGTCATCGGTGGGGGTAGGAGAGTCCTTGCCAATTTTGGCAATTAGCAATAAAGTCCTGACTAAGGGTCTCAGCCCGAAATGTCGACATTGCTTCTCCCTATAGTGCTCGGTTTCCTCCACTGTCAGGATGAGGCTAAATGCAAACTAGAGGCACCTTGCATTCCACCTAGGTAGTGTTGAGAAAAGAAAAAGCAGCTGGTGTGCATGGTCCTGGGGTTAATATTGTTGTGTGAAGAGAAACAGGTTCTGGATTTGAATGGGCAATTAGGTTTTGCTCAGTAGGTCACATCATTAGGATGACCCCAACCTTATTGGGTTTGGATAGGCTCTGCAGTGAAGCCCACAGTGAGAAAAAGAACCACTATGCTAAATTCACTTCTCAGGATCCATTTGCCTGAATTTATTGCCCATCCCTAAATGCCTTCAAATGGACATCTTGCCAGGATGTTTAGGAGTTGACCACATTGGTGGGTCTGGCGTCAGATGTAGATTAAGGATAGCAAGCTCCAGGAAGGATAGCAGTGAACCAGAGAGATCTTTATGAGAATCCATTGGCATTTATTTTTAAATTCCATGACTGTATCCATCCAGCATCTTGTACTACAAGCACTTGCTAGCTATTTGTGTGCACTCAGCCTTATCATGTATCATCAGACTTGGTCTTGACGTGTTTCTTTATTAAGATCCAACACCAGGACCTATACAGTTGGGTCTGGGAGTCAGGTTGTCAGGTTCTGCCTCGAATACCAACATCTAGTCCAGCCAGCGAATTTAGCCTAATTTTGGATGAAGACTTAAGCTTCGGAGAACTTGACTGGACAAACCTTTTGGCTTCATATGACAGTTTCCCTCAAGTTAATGGAGAGAAGATACGTGGCTCAGGATGAAGACAGTAAAGAAATGGTGCCTGCTTTGGAGATCAGCACACAGGAGAAATATAGACTTAAACCAGGGCATTTCCTGAACGATTTCATCCTTGTCAAACTCTGGTAACTACTTACGCCTTCAGCTGCGGGCACAGATTGCATGTGAGTGTACTGGTTGCACTCAGCTTCTGAACTTGTTCGGGTGACTTCAGTGGAGACAAATCGCAAGTTTGTATATAGTACGCTGAAGGAACTCTGCAGGCCAGGAAAAGAGCAAACAGTCGATACTTCGTGCCAAGACCCTTCATCAGGACCCAGGTTAGTATGTTAATTAGCCACGTGGATGCAGTTGGGCGCCGCGGGCTCGTTGGGCCAGAAGGGCGTGTTACAGCGTCGTATCTCTAAGTTTAATTTACAATATACTTCTGCTCTCATTTTCCCAGCTCTGAGGAAAGCACGTCGAACTGAGATGTTTACTCCCGTTTCTCTCTCCACTGATGCTGCTTGACTTGCTGAGCATCTCCAGTGTTTCTTTGCTTTACTTTTTGAAGTCACCATGAGGTACATAGTGTGCAGGGTCCCCCTTGTGGTTAGAGAGAAGGCCTGACTGCTGGGAAAGTGTCTGGGTATGTTGATGCGACTGCTGGATTGCACATATTGAACTTATGTTGGGTGGCATTTTGTAACACCTCGTACTCACGTAAAACAAAACCCACTTCTGTCCCTCATGTATTATGACATCTCGTCATGCTTGTCAGAAATTGTTGGCTCTGGTCCCACTCCAGGGACTTGTGAAGAAATCTAATGTGACACTCTGATTCATTGCTAAGGGTGTGCAGAGTAAGTTATATCAATGGCCTTGGTATATAGTGCTCTGCTTTGCTCATGTAAGACACTAAAGTCTATAATTAACTGGTTGGTACAGAATTCGGCAGACTAAAGGGTTGGTTTCTGTGCTGTAGTGCTCTATTATTCTACAATTCTAATTAAAATAGAAGGTCTTTGTGCAAAGATCTATTTTTTTTTACTAAAATTGTTTATTTTCTTGAACCTAATCCCAGGTCAGTGTCATGCTATGCACTCAACTAAACTTAATTTACAGACTTTATATTTTGCACAATCCTTGGAACTTGTTAAAACAAAACCAAATGGTCTAGATTAGCCTAAAGGCACATACCAGGCTCAAGGACAGCTGTGTAATGGTTTCCTAGTACAATAAAATGGACTCTTGACCTCACAATCTACCTCATTTTGATCTTGTGACATATTGTTTACCTGCCTTGCACTCTCTGTAGCTGTTATACTTTATTCTGTGTTCCGTTATTTTTTTTTTACCTTGTTCTACCTCGATGTACTGTGATTTGTGCTAACAGTACACAAAACAAGTGTAACACTGTACCTCGGTACGTGTGACAGTAACAAACCAATTCCAAGCTGTTTTGTGAGATAAATGTAACATTGATCTGTCTTTTTGAAGCATCATTTGCATTTTGTTAAGGAAATCATTAACGTACCACAAGCAAAAAGCAGAGAATATGAAATAAAAGCAAAAAGAAATCCTTGTTTTTGTGGGGGAACAGGGCAGATATTGTTCAAAGAATCAATCGTAAATGAAAAGGATATATGTGAATAGACTTCACACATTACTGCACTCATAAATATTTACTTGTTTCTGTTTTATTCTAACTATAACAGTACCATACAACCATCACAGAATGATTATCATAAATCAATAAAGCAAGTGGGAAGGAGATGAAGTGATCTGTGACACCATTATTGGACATGGAATCAGATTACTAACTCTCTTGAGGGCAGACTTCTAATAATAAAGCCAAGATTGTCTTCTTGAGCACAGATAGTGTTTTTCTGGATACTTTTTTTCATAAGTCAGTCACTACAAAAACTGAAGGCTTTCATCAACCAGTGCCTGAGAAGGATCCTAAACATCAGGTGGACTGACACAGTAACCAACCCAGACGCTGTGGGAAAACACCAACCAGGAATCCGCAGAGACACAAATACACAAGTGGAAATAGAGGTGGACTGGCCACACCTTGAGGAAGCCAGCCAACAACATCACCAGGCAGGCATTAAAATGGAATCCCCAAGGAAAGAGGAAAAAGAACACGTGGAGGAGAGACGTGGAGGAGAGATGTCGAGGCCGACATTAGATGATGGGTCCACCCTCAAGAAACTGGCAGAGGATGATGGAGACGGGAAGTCATCGGTGGCCAATGCTCCACTGGGAGGTAAGGGCCCAAGAAGAAGTGGTCTTTATCCCGGGATAGAAATGGCAAATACTAGAGGGCATAGCTTTAACGTGAGAGGGCGTGAGTTTTCAAAATGTGTGAGGCAGGCTTTTGATACAGAGATAGTATGTGCCTGGAATGTATATCTGGGGGGAGTGGTAAAGGGAGATACAATAGCAATATGGACCATGTGCTAACATCATGATCAATGTGGGTATGTTGGGCCAAAGGGCCTGCTGATTATTGTCAATTATTGTGAGATGCCTCAACAACTATTGGCCAGTAGCACTCACATCTACTGTGCTGAAGTGCTTTGAGAGGTTGGTCATGGTTAGATTTAGTTCCTGCTTGAGCAAGGACCTGGACCCGCTGCAAATTGCCTACGGCCACAACGTCTACAGCAGATGCAATCTCACTTGACCTTGAACCACCTTGATATCAACAATATCTACGTCATGCTATTGTTTATTGATTACAGCTCAGTGTTCAACGCCATCATCCCCTCATCACTAAGCAACAAGCTTCAAAACCTGGGCCTCTGTACCTCCCTCTGCCACCTGACTTACTCATTGGGAAAATATAGTCAGTGGGGATTGGAAGTAACATCTCCTTCTTGCTGACAATCAACATAGACGCACCTCAAGGCTGTGTGCTTAGCCAATTCCTCTACTCTCTTTACACTCATGTCTGTGTGACTAGGCACAGGCCAAATGCCATCTATAAATCTGTCAATGGCACAACTATCATTGGCAGAATTTCAGATGGTGACAAAGAGGCATACAGGAGTTAGATAAATTAGCTAACTGAGAGGTGTTGCAACAGCAACCTTGCACTTAATGTCATAAGACCAAAGAATTGAGTGTGGACTTCAGGAAAGCTAAGTTGGGAGAACACAAATTAGTCCTCACTGAGGGGTCAGCTGCGGAAAGGGTGAGCAGCTTCAAGTACCTGGGCATCAACATCTCAGAGGATCTATACTGGGCCAAACATACTGATACATTATTGAGGAAGGCATACTGGTGGCTGTATTTCATCAGGCGGCTGGGGATATTTTGTATGTCACCAAAGACTCCAGCAAATTTCTACAGATGGAGAACATTCTGACTGGTTGCACAGCTGCTCAATTTCACAGGATCAAGAAAACTGCAGAAAGTTGTAGACTTTCTGGTTCATCGGGGGCACTAGCCTCCCCACCATTGAGGACATCTTGAAAAGGTGGTGTCTCAAGAAGGCGGCATCCATTATTAAAGACTCTCACCATCCAGGACGTGCCCTCTTCTCATGACTACCATCAGGGAGGAGATAAGGAGTCTGAAGACTCCCACACATCGTTTAAGGAATACCTTCTTCTCCTCCGCTATTAGATTTCTAAACACCACCTCACAATTTTGTACTCTCTTTGACGTATTTACTTGTTTTAAACATTTTCTTATACTGCAGTTTGTTAATGTATTACACTCTACTGGTGCCACTACACAACAAATTTCATGACATGTACTCAATAGCCACTTTATTAATTCACCTGTTCATTAATGCAGGTCAAATCAAATCAAGTCTGATTGTCATTCAAATCATACAAGGATACGGCTGAATGAGACAGCATTCCTCTGGCGCCAAGGTGCAAAAATATACATGTGCATTCAAGAAAGAAAAAAAAGAACATAGTCACGTAAAAAAACAAATTTTTAGTCCAAGACCCTGAATGTCCTGCTAATTGATGGTTCGCAGCAGTCCAGCATGTAAATGTGCCAATCCAACACTGGAGGGCAGCGCCAAACAGGAGCAGCTACCCACAACCGAGCATGCTACATCACAAGCCCAAGGACTGAGGCCTAGTCCTAGCTACAACTGAGGCGACACTGCTGCCTCAACGCCCGTCTTACCACCAAACAAGGGAAGCAGCCCTGCAGCAATCAATGTCCAACAGGGTCTTGTGATTGCAAAATAAACATCCAAGACAGTCACTCACAGTTTCAGTGCACGCAGCCTTTGTGCCAACTTGAGGGCACCAACTCTGGTGCCTCCAAGTATCATGCAGCAGTGTAGTCTGCATGCAGATCTACTCTTCTGAGTCCAGTCTGGCTTCTGCTGCAGCCCAGCGGCCTAGGCTGAATCCCCAGGCCTAACAGCTGATGATATCTAATCAGCTAATCACGTGGCAGCAACTCAATGCATAAAAGCATGCAGACATGGTCGAGAGATTCAGTTGTTGTTCAGACCAACCATCGGATCGGGGGAGAAATGTCATCTAAGTGATAATGACTCTGGAATGATTATTGATTATGGACAGGGTGGTTTGAGTGTCTCAAAGACCGCTGATCTTCTGGATTTGCCCACCAAAGTCTCAAGAGTTTTACAGAGAATGGTGCAAAAATCAAAAAGCATTCAGAGAGTGGAATTTAGAACCAAAAGATGGATGGACTACAGCAGCTGAAGACCATGAGCATACAGTAATACACACAGCTGCCACTTTATTAGGTACCTCCTATACTTAATAAAGTGGCCACTGAGTCTATGTCAGTAATAATAAACCTGACTCTAATGCAACAGCAGCTTCATTCCAAAATTACCTCATCGATTGCAAATTGCTTTGGGCATCCTAGCAATCTGAAACGTGTTTCTATTGGATCCTTTTTTGAGTGGATACAGTCATTGCACAATGTTTTCAGTTCAAGTCTACAAAAGGTGGAAACACGAGTAAAATGTTCAGTTTTCGATACAAATGTCTTTTCATCGGACAAAAGAACCGATTCACCAATACCCTTGAGGAAAGCAGCATTCTGTTCTTCACCAGGCTAATCTATATCTGATTCCAGTCCAGAATAACAATGGAAGACTTGTAATGATTTGCGATTTGAACTGTTTTGTCACACAGTCTGCAACAGTTCAAGACATGAACCAAACACCACCACCACAGAGTTATAGGCAATAAACAGTCCATTTCTTTTATATTGCCTCATCCCTACTAGGCTGTGGAAATACTTTTTAATCTAATAATCAGACCACATTACTGCTTTTTGTTGAAAGCCAGTGCTTCCTTTGATAACTATATTTTCATTATCCTTTTTAAATTAACACATACTAAAAATGAAATGTACGTTCCAAACATCCTTTATTTCTTCCAAACTACACTACACAGAACAATTACTTTGGTGCCATGAGATCAATTTAAAATTCTGCTTGGTGTTACATTCCTCACTTGTGCGATGGTTTTAAGGATAGAGTGAACTTGCACTCTAGAGATTTACTGAGACTGCCTCCACATTTAATAAAGACATAATGTGCTTAGTTGGCCCGAATAATCATTCGGAGGAGCTCTGGCGCATGATCTAAGGTCAGAATTGCATTCTCTGCAGGTTGCCGGGAACGTTGCTGCAGATTGAGGGGTTGAGCTTCGTCCAAGTATGAAATAGATCTTGGTGTCTCTAATCAAGATGAAAATCTGCCACCGTTGAAGTGTTGATTGATCGTCTTGCATTATATCGCAGGTTGCACTACTGGGCATCTGTCGTGCACAGACCGATGGAAACTATCGCACTTTATTATCACCTCGTTTGAACAGGCACGCTCACTGATGGGTGAGCACACCAGGGTTTGAAGCGAGATGGAAAATTGTCAAATATTTTTATGACTTATTTAGGTGGGGGTGGGGTGGAGTGGTAGCAGTGGTGGTGGGAACATCCAATATAACAAGAACCTTCCATTGATCTGCATTTAGAGTATCTCCCTCTCATAATCACTTGTGAACTCATGTTAGTTGAAAATCCTGCCTTGGTAGTACTGAAAGCTTTTCAGTTCCTCTAGAGGGAGCTGCTGTATGATAATCCTAGATATAAATTTAAGATTAGAGTTATCTCTGAATAATGAGTACAGATTACAGATAAAATGCAATCATCACCATTTTATGAAAAGACTATTCTTCACCTTAAATTGTAGAAATTCAAATAAAATTATTACAGGAAGAAATAAGATCCTGGGCTGCCTTCATTGGCTTTAAAAGGTTTTGGGTCATCAAGAGACTCAGAAAGTCACCTTATTGACACAAGCCTTTGATTCCTTGTGTGATTTTAATCAGAGCCTGGCAGAAGTTCTCATATTGTGAGGAACAGGAAGATGACTGGAGTGAAGGTGGGACCGATCAGGAATAAAATAGGAAACATATGTGCCTCGAATCAGAGGAGGTAGGGGAGTTCCTTAATAAATACTTGGCTTCAGTATTCACCAGAGTGAGGGGCCTGGATGAATGTGAGGACAGCTTAGAATAGGCTAATATACCAGAAAATGTCAATGTTAAGAAAGAGGATGTCCTGGAACTTTTGAAAAACATTTAAACAGGTAAGTCCCCGGGGCCCATCAGGATAAGACCATAAGATAAAGGAGCAAATTTAGGCCATTTGACCCATCGAGTCCAGTCCAGCATTTTATCATGGCTGATCCATTTCCCTCTCAGCCCCAAAAGCATAAGACAGAGGAGCAGAATTAGGCCATTTGGCCCATCAAGTCTGCTCAGCCATTCAATCATGGCTGATCCATTTTTTCTCCTCCACAACCCCATTTCCCGGCCTTCTCCCTGTAACCTTTGATGCCATGTCCAATCAAGAACTTTTCAATCTCTGCCTTAAGTACACCCAACGACCTGGCCTCCTGAGCTGCACGTGGCAACAAATTCCACAAATTCACCACCCTTCTCTGTTTTAAATGATGCCCCTCTATCCTGAGTGCTGGGTGTTGTGTAATGAATCAGTTTTGATTAGGGAGCTTAAGGTAAAGGTTGATCATAATATGATAGAATTCACTCTTCAGTTTGAGAGGGAGAAGCTTAAGTCAGATGTATCAGTAATACAGTGGAGTAAAGGGAATTACAGAGGCATGAGCGAAGAGCTGGCCAATGTCTGAAAGGGGACACTATCATGGATGACGGCAGAGTAGAGATGGCTGGAGTTTCTGGGAGCAATTCAAAAGGCACAGGGTAGATACATCCCAAAGGAGAATAAGCATTGTAAAGGCAGGATGACACAACCGTGACTGACAAAGGAAGTCAAAGCCAACATAAAAGTGAAAGGAAGAGCATAGAACAGAGCAAAAGTTAGTGGGATGCTAGAGGATTGGGAAACTTTTAAAAATGAACAGAAGACAACTAAACAGCTATAAAGGAGGAAAAGAAGAAATATGAAGGTTAGCTAATCAATAATATCAAAGAGGATACCAACATTTTTTTCAGATATATGAAGAATAAAAGCAAGATGAAAGTAGATTTTGGACTGCTGGAAAATGATGCTGGGGAGGTAGTAATGGGGGTCAAGGAAATGGCAGATGAACTGAGTAAGTATTTTGCATCAGTCTTCACAGTGGAAGACTGTGAAGCCGGACATTTGAGAGTGTAAGGGGGCAGAAGGGAGCGCAGTTGCTATGACTAGGAAGAAGGTGCTTAGGAAAGTGAAAGGCAAGAAGGTATTACAGGAAATATATTAACATGGGTAGAACATTGGCTGATTGGCAGGAGACAAAGAGTGAAAATAAAGGGAGCTTTTCCTGATTGGCTGACAGTGATGATCTGCAGATGTCAGTGTTGGGACTGTTTATTTTGACATTGCATGTCAATGATTTGGATGATGGAATTGATGGCTTTGTGGCCAAGTTTGCGGATGATACGAAGATAGGTGGAGTGGCACGTGGTGTTGAGGAAGCACGGAGGATTCAGAGGGACTTAGATCAGGAGAATAGGCAAGTAACTGGCAGATGGAATACAGTGTCAAGAAATGTTTGGTCATGCATTTTGGTAGAAGGAATAAAAAGCATAGCGTATTTTCTAAGCAGGGAGAAAATTCAAAAATCAGAGATGCAAAGGGACTTGGGAGTCTTCATGCAGGATTCTCTAAAGGTTAATTTGCAGATTGAGTTGGTAGTGAGGAAAGCAAATGCAATATTAGAATATAAAAACAAGGATGTAATGCTGAGGTTTTATAAGGCTCTTGTGAGGCCTCACTTGGAGTATTTTGAACAGTTTTGGGCCCCTTGTTTAAGAAAGGCTGTGCTGACATTGGAGAGGGTTCAGAGGAGGTTCGCGAGAACGATTCTGAGAATGTAAGGCTTATCATATAAGGAGCAATTGATAGCTCTGGGCTTTACTCACTGGAATTCAGAAGAATGGGGGGGTATCTCATTGAAATTTATCAAATATAGAAAGGCCTAGATAGAGTGGATGTGGAGAAGTTGTCTCCTATAATGAAGGAGTCTAGGACCAGAGGTGGCAGCCTTAGAATAGAGGGACATCCATTTAGAACAGAGATGAGGAGGAATTTCTTTAGCCCGAGGGTGGTGAATATGTGGAATTCATTGCCACAGGCAGGCGTGGAGGCTGGGTCATTGGGTGTATTTAAGGCGGAGGCTGACAAGTTCTTGACTAATCAGGGAGTGAAGGGTCACAAGGAGAAGGCAGGAGAATGGGGTTGAGAGGGAAATGGACTGGCCATCATGAAATGATGGAGCAGACTCAATTGATCAAGTGGCCTAATTCTAATCCTATGTATAATTGAAACCTGTGCAACCGCAAATGATTTCTAGTGCACATAGTCCATTAAGCCCGACAAATACCCTAAGCACTGTAACCTAGACAACTGTTACAAAAAATAACAAGCCGCTAGAGCCAAATAATTAATTTGAAAGCTGAGATTTGTATTTTCTTTGATGAAACAAAGTCCCTGAACACATTCCGGGCTTTTTCAGAACAGGCTGGACTTGGAAGGTGCTGGTGCTGGATCGCTTGACTCATAGAGCGGAGTAAAGATTAGTTTAAATACCAGGTGGGGACAAAAGCTGGGTAATCACAGGGAAGGTGTGGGTGTGGCTGCCCAACTGCTGGGGCTGTAAGCCACTCCTGTGTATGAAAGGTGTGTTGCACTTCGTAAAGGAAACTTCCTTAACTGATCATGTTTCAGTTCACAAAACTCAAGGCACTCAATTCGATAGCTGAGTCTCAGACAAAATGAGAGAAATAAGGAAAATCAGTTGTGTGCCTAAATGGGACAAGTAAGCCCCATAATATTGTAGGCTTGAACCTGTGCTAAAATGCTGGTGTAATTTGGTGAAGTTTATCATAACTTAATATTAAATGAAATAAATATTGTAATACGATCGCTAATGATTTACTGAATCTATTCATTGATGGGATTAATTGAATCAAATTAATTAATCAGGCATTTTTTTGTTTTTAAGGATAAATAATAAACAATAGGTAAAATGTGTATAAAAACACAAACATTGTCATAGGCCCAATAAGTTTTTTAGTTCCTCCCCAGTCACCCTTAATGTAACTCTGCCAGGACAGGTGTGAATTGTTTTATTGAAGTCCAATATTCTCACTTGAATTTTTATAATAGTTTGCTAAATCATAAGGCAAAAATGGAATCTGATACCTGTGCTTCAAAGAGCAGTTGCCTAAGCCCTGGTCCCTGCAGTGGAGCTCCTCAGCTACCCAAATTGTCATTACCCACCTCTGCACTATCAAATGTCTTCACAGCATAAACAAATGGACAACTGTGAAATGTCCAAGGCATTGCAGGTACTTCTCCTAGGCAAGAAATGCAAAAGCATAGCCATGTTCCATCAAAAAGCACTTGAGGAAGTGTAGTTAGTAACAACCAATGTTCACAGACTTCCTCTTCTTACAGATGCTCTGACATCCTGCATGTTTCCACATTTTTTTTTGTTTTTAATTCACAAACACTAAACTGGAAAGAAGTTCTTCGTTAGAAAGACGCCTTAGTTGGCTCACGAGACATTTTTATAGGTATTGAAGGAAATTAATAACTTGTATCTAAGCAATTTATTTAGGTTATTCTGAATTCAGAAACACAATGCAAAACATCATCTCTGACTGCAAGCTCAACAAATTACTTTTCACTGAGTAACGGATATATACAATAGTCTCCCCTCAAAAATTAATTTATTTTGATTAATTTCTTTAAAAGGAACCTAAGTAAATACTGAAGGCAGGACTGCTTGACTTCACAGTAGATGATTAAATTACTTCACATGCAAAGTGGCAATTCTGGACCAAACTTGAATCGCTGAAAGATGCTTGATATCTGTGGCAAGGCCAGAATGCTATCAGCCCTGACAAAGTGAAACCAAAAGACATAGGAGATGACAAGGTTTCGCTCTCAGTTAAAAGTGAGACTTTTATGCTCACTTTGACCATCAAAACTAGGAGGCACCTCCACGAACCGCCACAGCCCCAAACGATCCCCCGATTTCAGTCTCTGAGGACGAAGTGAGAGCATCCTTCAGGTTCAGATGGAGTACTAAAGACGTGCTGATCAACTGGCTCTTCACTCAACTATGAAACATCTGGACAGCAAAGATGCATACATCGGGATACTTGTCATTGACTACAGCTCAGCATTCAATACTGTCATCGCTTCAAAACTCATCAATAAGCTCCAAGGCCTAGGCCTCAATACCTCCTTGTGCAACTGGATCTTTGGTTTCCTCGCTTGCAGACCCCAGTTGGTTCTGATTACCATCAGCACAGGTGCACCACATGGCTGTGGGCTTAGTCCCCATTCCACTTGTATTATACGTAGGACTGTGAGGCCAAGCACAGCTCCAATGGCATATCGAAGCTTGCTTACAACACAATTGACATTGGCCAAATCAAAGGTGGTGATGAATCAGCACAGAGGAGGGGGTTTGAAAATCTGGCTGAGTGGTGCCACAATGTCAATCTCTCACTCAATGTCAGCAAGACCAAGGAGCTGATCATTGACTTCAGGAGAGGGAAACCGGAGGTCTGTGAGTCAGTGCTCATCAGAGGATCAGAGGTGGAGAGGGTCAGCACTTTAAATTCCTTGGTTTTATCATTTCAGAGGATCTGGCCTGGGTCCAGAACATAAGTGCCATTACAAAGAAAGTACAGCAGTGCCTTCACTTTCTTAGAAGTTTGTCTAGATTCAGCATGTCAACTTTGACAAATCTCTATAGTTGTGTGGTGGACAGTATATTGACTGGTTGCATCACAGCCTGGTATAGAAACACCAATAACCTTGAATGAAAAAGCCTTCAAACAGTAGTGGATACAGCCCAGTCCATCACAGGTAAAACCCTTCCCGCCACTGAGCACATATACATAGTGTTGTCATAGGAAGTTAGCATCCATCATCAAGGACCCAGTCCACACAGATCATGCTCTCTTTTCGGTGCTGACGTGAGGAAGAAGGTACAGGAGCCTCAGGACACACACCATCAGGTTTAGAAAAATAGATATTACCCCTCACTCATCAGGCTCTGGAACCAGCAGGGATAACTTCACTCAACTTCACACTTTAATACTGGACTGTTCCACCCACCATGGACTCACTTTCAAAGACTCTGTATCTCATGTTCTCGATATTTATTGATTATTTTTATTATTATTATTATTTTCTTTCTGTATTTGCGCAGTTTGTTGTCTTTTGCACACTGATCGTTTGTCCGTCTTGTGTGTGGTCTTTCATTGATTCCATTGTGTTTCTTTGTACGTATTTACTGGGAATGTTCGCAAGAAAATTAATCTTCTGTTGTATATGGTGACATACATGAACTTTGATAAGAAATTTACTTTGAACTTTGAATCCTGTGCTTCCAGTAATGCTGAGTTTCTGAAATGTATCCACTTGAATATGGGAGGCTGATGTGTGGGAGTTTGGCCAAGGGTAGTTCCTGTGTCCTGACAAATTTTCTGGCAGAAATACAAACTTACTTCAGACTCACGATTAAACCGTTC
This sequence comes from Hemitrygon akajei, assembly GCF_048418815.1. NCBI lineage: Eukaryota > Metazoa > Chordata > Chondrichthyes > Myliobatiformes > Dasyatidae > Hemitrygon > Hemitrygon akajei. Next base: position 29,964,261 of record NC_133131.1, on the reverse strand, counting down.
TTCTGCTTAGTTCCATACATTCCTGCGGTATTGTTTTCGGGGGAGATGCTAAACTGAAGTGCTTTTCTGAAAAAGAAACAGCCCAGTGGCTGACTCATTCCTGGGTTAATGGCATGTGCCACACGGAGGAGGCTGATTAGATGACAGACATTAGTTGAGAGTATGTCATTTGTTCAGCTACTTCACACCAAATTTTGCATTGCATTGAAGGAATAGAGGAGGAGGGGATAAATGTTGCAATAATACTTTAGTTCTGCTTTTTCAGTAATTTAGTGAACAGGCAGTCCCCAAGTTCCGACAGGTTTTTGTTTCAGAGAATTGTTTGCAAGTTGGAAATAAACTAAAACTGTGTGTGGGAGAGGACTACAGAAAAAGGTATGATGGGAGATTGAACCAACACGGAAAGGGCAGCAGCCAGGTGCCTCACTGACTCAGTGAGTGAACGAGTGAATCTTATCAATGCCTTGTTCCACAACCCCACACCTATCCCCAGTGGCTTTGACTTGGTCGGCTGTGTGGGGGTGGGGGAGAGAAGACACAGGGAAATGTCCTACCAGACAAGAGGATGCCTGCATCATTATAGCAGTTGGCAGATTCATGCCACCAGATGGAAAATAGACCTGCTGTGAGACGTTCATCTTCAGTGGCCTGTTCTTAGTTAGCCACAGCTTTTATGAACAATGAAGCCAATCTACTTAATGGACTAACCCTCAAACTGTATTTTTTGTCCTCACCCATAACTTGAAATATAACCTACCTGGATTCCTCTCAGTTTCCTAGTCTTGATGTTTTTTTTCCCTCATTCTGATTTCTGTAGTATTTCAGTTTGCTGCTCAATTTTGCACGGGGGAGATCACCCAAACCCTTTCGTCAAAGATGAGAAGACATAAACTTTTTTATCTTCAGCCCTTAGGAGCAAATAGTGCAGTCTTGGGCATTTGATTTCACTGCATGCATCCTCTAAAGTGTGCACATTTGAGGACTGATCTTGTCCTAACAGAGACTGACCTGGCCATCTTCTGCCAGAAGTACAGAATGTTGTGTATACTCAGCCGATCAAACAGTATCTATAGAGAGAAAAACAAAGTTAATGTTTTGGGCCAATGACCATCAGATCTGATGAAAGATTGTTTTTTTCTCAAATCTGCTGCCTAGTTTGTTAAATATTTAAATCAATCTGTTTTATTTTGGATTTGCTGTTTGTGGCCCTTGGATTTCTATCAGGGGTGCGTTTCTGGGACCTCTAGTACCCACTCCATTTCACATAATGACTATGCTTCCAGCGGGCATTATTTTTCACCAGCTGGTCCAGAGCCCACTGAACCCCCTTGAAGTACCATAGCATCCTTTCTTCCATCAAGTGAAAGACCCGTTACTGGTGGTTGACTAAAAGAAATGTAAATTGTTATCAAACTTAAACACACACAAAATTATGATTGGATCTCAGCAGGTCAGGCAGCATCTATGGAGAGGAATAAATGGTTGATTTTTCGGGCCTAGTTCTGTACTGAAAATGAAGGGTGGGGGAAGCCTAGAATAAGAAGGTAGGGGAGGGGAAGGAGTAGAAGCTGGAAGGTGATAGGTGAAGAAAGGCGCAGGGGAAAGTAGATGGGTGGGGATGATGTGAGAAGCTGAGAGGTGATACGTGGAAAGTTTAAGGGCTGTAGAAGAAGGAATCTGACAGGAGAGTGGACCGTGGGAGAAATGGAAGAAGGAAGTGCACTGGGGGGGGGGGGGGTGGTGATAGGCAGATGAGGAGAACAGAAGGGGTAGAGGAGAGCCATACAGGGGAACAAAGAAAGGGAGAAGGAGGAGAGAGCAAAAATTACCAGAAGTTAGAGAAATCAATGTTCATGCCGTCAGGTTGGAGACTACCCAGGTGGAATCTGAGGTGTTGCTCCTCCACCCTGAGAGTGGCCTCATTGCGGCAGTAGAGGAGACTAAGGACTGACACATCAGACTGGGAAACTTAAGAAAAGGCATAAAATTGTGTAGACATGTGACAGGTCAGAAGATTGAACAGAAAATAAAAGTCATCAAAAAAAGTATCTAGAAAATGCTAACATGAGGGGTCTAAGTTTTAAGGTGCTTGAAAGTAGATACAGAAGGGATATCAGGACTAAGTTTTTCACAGAGTGGTGGATGTGTGGAATGCACTGCTGGTGACGGTGGTGGAGGCAGATACAATAGGGTCTTTTAAGAGACTCTTAGATAGGTACGTGGAGCTTAGAAAAATAGAGGGCCATGTGGTAGGGTAATTCTAGGCAGTTTCTAGGTTACATGGTCGGTACAACATTGTGGGCCAAAGGGCCTGTAAAGTGCTGTAGATTTCTATGTTCTAAGTCAGTTTTAAACATTTAGAAAGTGAACTGGTAGAAATAATATGGAAAATAAGAAACAGTAAATAAATTTAACTGATGTTTTAAATGAGTCTTCACTGTACAGGATACAAGTAACCTCTCTGTTGTGTATTTAATATTTCAGTATTATTTGAGAATTATTGTAAATATGCTGTTTGATTCAGTATTCTTTGTTCACATAATTCATTATGGGTTAAGAAGTACAGGAATGGCATACGTCATTTTGCTACCACGTCAAAGTGCGCGCCGCACCAAAGTAAAACTAAATGTACATGACTTATCCCCAGCACCATGTTTTTCCTTCAAACAGGTTTATGTTTTGGGGAGTTACAAAACACAGCAGTGGCAATGAGGTAGCTTTAAAATGAACCCAAGACAACTACCTACCTGTTGAGGTGCAGCAAGTTTTCTTCAAAAGGGAAGAGAGACATTCAAGTTTTTAAAAAGTGCAGCAAGTTTTCAAGCTAAAAAAAAAGGTGCAGCATGTGTTCTTCAGAAGTGGAGAGGTGGTTGAGTTAAAAAAGTAGAAAACTGACAAAATTCATGGATTCATAAACGGTGAGTACCGGGAGATAATAATAATTTTTACAAAGGGGAAATGGCTGGCTGCATCAGAAAGAAAGATGATTTTGATTGCACCACGGATGACTGGATATTGTATACATTACAAATTGAGCAGAATATTGAAGCAAATAATATAGCCAATGCAAAGCAAGTACCAGTGTTACTGAGTCTGATGGGTGGCCAGGCGTACTGTTTGCTTAGAAGTTTAACTGTTCTAACCAAACCAACTGAAAAGAGCTTTGCTGATATTGTGAAACTAATGCAGGAACATTTAAAACCAAAAACATTGTTGTTTGCAGAATGCTTTAGGTTCCATAAGCAGAATTAAAAGGAAGGGCAGTCCATTTCAGCATACATGACTCAGCTGGAGAAATTGTCTGAACGTTGTCAGTTCAGTGATGCACCAAGAGATCATTTAGTTTGTGGAAGCTTACAAGCAAGCATTCAAAAAAAACAGCTCCTACCTGAAGTACAACTCACATTTAAAAAGCAGTTGAAGTAGCTGTATCAATAGAAACAGCAGCCAGAGATGCAATTGTGTTGCAGTCAGGAATAAAAGAGAGCATGAACAAAATTACAATGTCTAAACAAAATCCTGCCAGGCCAAACTAATTGTGTTAACTTAATGGCAGAGGCTCACATAAACCAGACTAATGCAGTTTTAAAGGTGAAACTTGCAGAAAATGCACCAAAGTAGGACATTTACAAAGAGCATGTTGGGCAGAGAAAAATAAATGGAATCCACAAAGAAGTAAAGATTAAAAAAAACTCAAGTTGCAGTTTCAAAAAGACACTAGTCTTCATGATGATGAAAAATCAGATAATGATGAGAGCTGTTGGCCATGGCAGATTTAAAATATGGGAAAAAACATCAAACTTGAATGAGTCAAGGACAGTGGAAGCAACTGTCTTTGTTCCTGCCATGTGCTTGGAGATGAAGGCTGCTATTTTGTGGAACTGGTTTATGTCCTCCATTTTGTGAGATAAAGTTGCTTTGCATTCAGTTTTTTTTTAAAAGAAGACACAATGATGCTTCAGGTAATCTGCTGGACTGGAGATCATTTCCAGATAAGAAGTTATTTGTGAAGTGTTCTTTGTTTGGATATAACGTGCAGGTTTTTGACTGTTGGAGTCAGTATCCATTTTGCATGAATCAACCGTGTTGCTGATTGAGAACAAAGAGCCATGAATTACCGATTGTCTCTTGCTGGGAAGGGGGCATTGATGGATGCTGGCCTGGAGCAGAACCAATAAAAAGGCGTTAAAGGTCAGATGCATGACCTACAGCCCATGACAGTTCAATTGATAAGAAATGAATATAAAAGTGGTCACTTCAATTGCATTATCAGTGATAACACTGGAGAATCAGCATCACGAAGAAGAACCCCCATGCCAGGGGCTGGCAGAAGGAAGGATCAGTTGTCTGGCCAACGGAGATCCCCTATTTCAGTGTTATAAATTAGACAAGTTGTCTGAGTGAGTACTGGTACAGAGGGAACAGTAAAATTTGTGTTTAAATTGTTGGCCCAGGGTCAACATAAGTTGCATTGTTGTTTGTGCAGAGACAATAAAGTGTTAGCATCGATTAATTACGAGTTGCGTAGTGAATTTCCTAACCTAGTTCTGTTGATGAAGGATCAACCGAGTGACACAGGACTAAGCAGCCTTTTGATTTATATTGTGAAAACTAACAAGAGACAAGCAATATGACTTACACCAGAAGAGAATGGCAAATGGAATCGGACACTGGCTCAACTGTTTCAGTCATTCCACAAGATGAGCTTGAGTGGGATTTCAAAGATACTGAGCTGAAGCCTGCAGATTACCAACTAAGAAATTATGCTGGTGAAAAGGTAACTCCCATGGGAATGACATTCATAACAGTGAAATACAACCACCTACAGGCCACATTTTGCTTGTATTTATTAGAAACAGGAAGGGGAGCATTGTCTGGTGAGACAACTACAACTTGATTGGAGATCCATCCACCATTTGCATACCACCTCTCCCGTAACAGAGTCAATTGAAAGTGAATTACCATAAGACCATAAGACATATGAGTAGAAGTAGGCCATTTGGCCCATCGGGTCTGCCCCACCATTCAATCATAGGCTGATCCAATGCTTCCAGTCATTCCCACTCCTCTGCCTTCACCCCATACCCTTTGATGCCCTGGCTAATCAAGAACCTGTCTATCTCTGCCTTAAATTCACCCAATGACTTGGCCTCCACAGCCACTCATGGCAACAGGTACCACAAATTTATCACCCTCTGACTAAAGTAATTTCTCCACATCTCAGTTCTAAAAGGACGTCTTTCAATCCCGTTGTGTCCTCTTGTCCTTGAATCCCCTACCATGGGAAATAACTCTGCCATATCTAATCTGTTCAGGCCTTTTAACATTCAAAATGTTTCTACGAGATCCCCCCTCATTCTCCTGAACTGCAGGGAATACAGCCCAAGAGCTACCTGACGTTCCTCATATGGTAACCCTTTCATTCCTGAAATCATTCTCGTGAATCTTCTCTGAACCCTCTCCAATTATGTTGGAGGTAGCATTTTCATCGATTCGCAGAAGCATGCTTGGAAACAGACCCTTAGACCCAGCGTGTCCATGTCAAAAATACCGCCTCTCTTCACCAATCCCATTTGCATGGGTTTGGCTCATATCCCTCTATAAAGCTTTCTTATCCAAGTACCTGGCCAAATGTCTTAGAACTATTGTTAATTGTACCACCTCCTCTGGTAGTTAGTCTCTGTGTGGAAAAGCTTCCCCCTCAGATTCCATTTAAATCTTTTCCCTCTCACCTTAAACTATGTCATCTCATGTTACTCTCCGCCACCCTGGGAAAAAGACTGTGCTTGTCTATCTAGTTATGTCTCATTCCAGTTTAAAATCTCTATAAAGTCATTCTTGGCTCCAGGGATAACAGTCTGAACCTATCCAATCTCCCTTTACAGCTCAAGCCCTCCAATCCGGGGAACAATTCTGTGTATATTTTCACAGCTTAGCCACATCCTGCCTATAAGTTTGCCAGCCAGAACTGCACACACCACTCCACTTGCAACCTAACCAACGACTTGTACCACTGCAATAGGATATCTCAAGCTGAATATTCAATGCTTCCGCTAATGAAGACAAGTATACAAAATGCCTTCTTCACCACTCAGTCCCGTGTTGCCACTTTCAAGGAACTGCAAACTCATCCCTTAAGATCTCACTGGACAGTAACACTCCCCAGGATGCCGTCATTTTCTGTTTTTTTTCCCCTACCCTGGTTTAATTTCCAAAATGATAAGTTCCATGAGCCATTCCCTTGCCCATTTTGCCAGTTGATCTAGCTCATGTTGTAACCTTAGACAATTTTTTTTCACTTTCTGCTCTAGATTCAAACTACATTTGTTTTCAAAGTATAGCTGCAATATACAACTCTGAGATTCCTCTTCCCTCAATTTTGATGTCATCTGAAAACTTAATAATCATGCCATTTATATTCTCTTCCTAACCTATGATGAACAATAGTGAGCATGTGGCATTTCATTGATTAAAGATCTCCGGTCTGAGAAGCAACCCTCCACTACCACCTTCTGCTTCCTATTGCTCAACCAATCTGGTATCCAATAGCTAACTCACCTTGGAACTCATATATTCTAACCTTCTGGACCAACCTACCAGACAGAATCTTGTCAGTTTTGCTGAAGTCCACGTTCCACTGCCCTGCTCTTGGTAATCCTCTTGGTATCGGCGTGGTTAGAAAATTAGCTGGTTAGTGGGACACAGAGAGCTGAACATCTCATTGGCTGGCAAGATATATTGAGTGGTTTGTCCAGGAGTCTGTGCCGGATCTTAAATTTTGCATGAATTATTTAGATAAACGCATTGATAGCTCTGTTAAATGACGCAAAGCTATTATGGAAATTAAGTTGCCGTGGTGTCACGTTAGCAAATTTTCTGGACTATTGGATAATAGTACTGTAATTTCCCGCTTTCTGTTTCTCTACCTTTGTAAATAAAGGAGTTACATTTGCCATTTTTCAATCTAACCCTCTCCAAATCTAAAAAAAATTCAGAAAATTGAAAGCAGCCATCATCCATCCCTCCTCAGAGTTAGAAACAGGTTTATTATCACTGATATGTGTTGTGAAACTTGCTGTTTTGCAGCATACTGTAAATACAATTAGAAAGATAAAGTGAAAAATTAAAGTAAGTAGTGAAAAAGCGCAAAAATAGTGAGGTAGTGTTGATGGGTTCACGGGCCATTCAGAAATCTGATGGTGGTGAGGAAGAAGCTGTTCCTAAAATGCCGAGCATTTGCTTTCAAGCTCCTAAACCTGCTCTCTGACGGCGGTAATGAAGAGAGAGCACGTCTTGAGAGGTGAGAGTCCTAAATGATGGATTGAAACATTGCCTTTTGAAGATGCAAGCAGCACACAGAAAATGCTGGAGCAACTTAGCATCTCAGCCCGAAATGTCAACTGTACTTTTTTCCATAGATGCTGCCTGGCCTGCTGAGTTCCTCCAGCATTTTGTATGTGTTGCTTGGATTTCCAGCATCTGCAGATTTTCTTGTTTACTTTTTGAAGATGTCCGGAATTCTGGGGAGACTAGTGGCCATGATGGAATTGGCTGAGTTTACAACCCTCTCCAGCTTTTTCCAATCCAGCGCAGTGGTCCCTCCTCCTATTAATACCTCAACACATTTTTTCATTCACTTCGTAAAAAAAAAAATGCTATGTCATTGAATAATAATCTTTCCAGTGGGCAGAGTGAATTTTAAGGGGGCATGCCCAGTAGAGCCCCAATGAGTTTAAAGTGGGTGTAGGAAAAAAATAACTTGGATTTGTTTAAAGGGAGCTTGGGAAACAGAGATCTTATGATATTACAGGAACTATAAACCTAGTGAGTTTAAAGAGAATATGAGGAATGTGGCCCTGTGCACTTAAAGAGAACTCTGGAAACATAATCCCAGAGAGTTCCAAGGAAGCAATGGAAACTAAGCCCAGTAAAAAAAGACACCAAACAAAGAGAATATCTGTTCAGTGGGATACTACATTATCACAGTTTTATTGAGATTATGTGGTACAGTGTTAGATTGTGTTATGTGTTATGTGGTACAGTGTTAGATTGTTCTTCTTAAGCAAGAACAACAAAAGGGAAGCATGTTACCTAACTGGTGAGAGACTGTAAAGCTCTCAGATGTAGAGGGATTTGCATATTATAGATCATGATATTCAAAGATGCAGCAAATAGGGAGGGTAACTGAAGTGAATTTTTAATCCCAATTGATTGAGTTCACATGCAGCAGATTCCGAAGTTACAGATTGGTCCGGCAATACCATAAAGATATTTCTTTTGTTAAGGGATCTTCCGAGACAATTCAGATCCTCCAAGTATAAATAAGTCAATGTGGGACTGTAATTGAAGACTGAAAAAGATGGACTATCACCCAGTAGCAGTCACATCTACTGTGACAAAGTGCTTTGAGAGGTTGGGCATGGCTAGAATTAACTCTTGCTTGAGCAAGACCAGGACTCACTGAAATCTGCTTACCACCAATGGGCACCCATTATTAAGGACGGTCACCTTCCAGAACATGCCCTCTTCTCATTACTACAATCAAAGAGGAAGGACAGGAGCCTGAAGACACACACTCAATATTTTAGGAACAGCTTCTTCCACACCGCCATCAGATTTCTGAATGGACAATGAACCCACAAACACTACCTCACCTTTTGCTCTCTTTTTGCACTACTCATTTATTTTTAAATATTTCTTATTATAAATTATAGTATTTTTGTGTATTGCACTGCACCTCTGCATGCAAAAACAACAAATTTCACAACATATGTCAGTGATAATAAATCTGAATCGAATTCTGAAATGCTGGAAATACTCAGCAGACTCATTTTCTGTCAGGACAGGCTCCAGTCTTTAGAACATGATATCAAATTCAACAATTTCAGGTAATTTACTTCTTGTGTGTGTGTGTTTCACACTGGACAATTCTGTAGAGTATTCACCTGTATTATTAACTGTTTATTTTCTCTCCACCATCACTGTCTAAGCAGCTAAGCATTTCCATCAGCTGTGACCTACATTTCACAGCTCTTTGTGTTCCTTTATTTTGCACTCACTCTGATTGCTCTCATTAATCTGTCAACCAGATGGTTTCATCCACAGTTTATCAAAACAGGAACCCGGATCTCACCCATTCAAATGTATTCCTTTTGTCCTATTCCATCCATCTCCCTTTCTCTCTGCAACCTAAAATTCACTAGTCTGTCCTTTTTCCATGAAACATCAATTCGGTTTCTTTTTTTTAAAAGATGCTGTCTGGCCTGCTGAGTGTTTCCAACATTTTTAGATTTTGATTCATCAGAAAGAGAATTAGAATCAAGTTTAATATCATTGGCATATGTCATGAATTCTGTTGTCTTAGTGGCAGCAGTACAATGCAATATGTAATAATAGAGAAAAATGTGAATTACATTAAGTATATCTATTATATATAAATAGTTAAATTAAATGTAGAGTAAAAATTAAAAAAAAGTAGTGAGGTAGTGTTCATGGGTTCAATGTACATTCAGAAATCGGATGGCAGACGGGAAGAGGCTGTTCTTGATTTGCTGAGTGTATGCCTTCAGGCTCCTGTACCTTCTTCCTGATGGTAGCAATGAGAAGAGGGTATGTCCTGAGTGATGGAGGTCCTTAATGATGGATGCCACCTTTTTGAGACATCACTCCTTGAAGTTGTCCTGGATACTATGGAGGCTAGTGCCCATGATGGAGCTGACTTAAGTTTGCAAGGACAGGAACGGTTACTTCAAGTGCCAGGTTTTAGATGTTTCAGAAAGGACAGGGAGGGAAGCAAAAGAGGAGGGGGCGTGGCACTGTCGATCAGAGATAGTGTCACGGCTGCAGAAAAGGTGGGTGTCATGGAGGGATTGTCTACGGAGTTTCTGTGGGTGGAGATTAGGAACAGGAAGGGGTCAATAACTCTACTGGGTGTTTTTTTATAGGCCACTCAATAGTAACAGGGATATCGAGGAGCAGATAGGGAAACGGATCCTGGAAAAGTGTAATAATAACAGAATTGTTGTGATGGGAGATTTTAATTTCTCAAATATCGATTGGCATCTCCCTAGATGGGAGTTTAGATGGGGTGGAGTTTGTTAGGTGTGCTCAGGAAGGTTTCTTGACACAATATGTAGATAAGCCTACAAGAGGAGAGACTGTACTTGATTTGGTATTGGGAAATGAACCTGGTCAGGCATCAGATCTCTCAGTGGGCGAGCATTTTGGAGATAGTGATCACAATTCTATCTCCTTTACAATGTTGTTGGAGAGAGATAGGAACAGACAAGTTAGAAAAGCATTTAATTGGAGTAAGGGGAATTATGAGGCTATCAGGCAGGAACTTGGAAGCTTAAATTAGGAACAGATGTCCTCAGGGAAACGTATGGAAGAAACGTGGCAAATGTTCAGGGGGTATTTGTGTGGAGTTCTGAATAGGTACGTTCCAATGAAACAGGGAAGTTATGGTAGGGTACAGGAACCGTGGTGTACAAAGGCTATTGCAAATCTAGTCAAGAAGAAAAGAAAAGCTTATGAAAGGTTCAGAGAGCTAGGTAATGTTAGAGATCTAGAAGATTATAAGGTTAACAGGAAGGAGCTTAAGAAGGAAATTAGGAGAGCCAGAAGGGGCCATGAGGAGGCTTTGGTGGGCAGGATTAAGGAAACCCCCAGGGCATTCTACAAGTATGTGAAGAGCAAGAGGATAAGATGTGAAAGAATAGGACTTATTAAGTGTGACAGTGGGAAAGTGTGTATGGAACCGGAGGAAATAGCAGGGGTACTTAATGAATACTTTATTTCAGTATTCACTATGGAAAAGGATCTTGGTGATTGTAGTGATGACTTGCAGCAGACTGAAAAACTTGAGCATATATTGTAGATATTAAGGAAGAGGATGTGCTGGAGCTTTTGGAAAGCATCAAGTTGGATAAGTCACCGGGACTGGATGAGATGTACCCCAGGCTACTGTGGGAGGCGAGGGAGCAGATTGCTGAGTCTCGGGCAATGATCTTTGCATCATCAATGGGGATGGGAGAGGTTCCGGAGGATTGGAAGGTTGCGGATGTTGTTCCCTTATTCAAGAAAGGGAGATAGCCCAGGAAATTATAGACCAGTGAGACTTACTTCAGTGGTTGGTAAGTTGATAGAGAAGATCCTGAGAGGCAGGATTTATGAACATTTGGAGAGGTATAATATGATTCGGAATAGTCAGCATGGCTGTGTCAAGGGCAGGTTGTGCCTTACGAACCTGATTGAATCTTTTGAGGATGTGACTAAACACATTGATGAAGGGAGGGCAGTAGATGTGGTGTATATGGATTTCAGCAAGGCATTTGATAAGGTTTGATAAGGTCCCCATTGCAAGGCGTATTGAGAAAGTAAGGAGGCATGGGATGCAAGGGGACATTGCTTTGTGGATCCAGAACTGGTTTGGCCACAGAAGGCAAAGAGCGGTTGTAGGCGGGTTATATTCTGCATGGAGGTCAGTGACCAGTGGTGTGCCTCAGGGATCTGTTGCGGGACCCTTACTCTTCGTGATTTTTATAAATGACCTGGAAGAGGAAGTGGAGGGGTGGGTTAGTAAGTTTGCTGATGACACAAAGGTTAGAGGTGTTGTGGAGTGTAGAGGGCTGTCAGAGGGTGCAAAACTGGGCTGAGAAGTGGCAGATGGAGTTCAACCCAGATATAGAAGGAAAAAATAATGGATAGTCAGAGGCTTTTTCCCAGGGCTGAAATGGCTGCCACAAGAGGGCACAGGTTTAAGGTGCTGGGGAGTAGGTACAGAGGAGATGTCAGGGGGTAAATTTTTTTATGCAGAGAGTGGTGAATGTGTGGAATGGGCTGCCGGCAACGGTGGTGGAGGTGGATACGATAGGGTCTTTTAAGAGACTTTTGGATAGGTACATGGAGCTTAAAAAAATCGAGGGCTATGGGTAACCCTAGTAATTTCTAAGGTAGGGACATGTTTGGCACAACTTTGTGAGCTGAAGGGCCTGTATTGTGCTGTAGGTTTTCTATGTTGCTAAGCCTCTGCAGATTATTTTGATCCTGTGAGATAGCCTTCCCACACCCCCATATCAGATGGTGATGCAGCCAGTTAGAATGTTCTCCACAGTACACCTATAAAATTTTGTAAGTGACTTTGGTGACATGCCAAATCTCCTCTAACTGCTAAAGAAATTTTGCCACTGTCGTGCCTTCTTTGTAGATGCATCAATATGCTGGGCCCAGGATAGATCCTCAGAGGTATTAACACCCAGGAACTAGAAATTGCTCACTCTCTTCACTTCTGATTCTTCTATGAGGCCCAGTGTGTGCTCTCTCATCTTTCCCTTTTTGAAGTCCACAATTGGTTCTTTTGTCTTACTGATGTTGAGTGTAAAGGTTGTTGTTGTGACACTACACAACTGATATATCTCGCTCCTGTACGCCCTCTTGTCACCATTTGAAATTCTGTCCACAATAGTTCTGTCACCAGCAAATTTATAGATGGCATTTGAGCTAAGCCTAGCCACACAGTCATGGGTATAGAGAGAGGAGAACAGTGGACCAAGCACACACCCCAGAGGTGCCCCGGCGTTGATCGTCATTGAGCTGGAAATGTTATTTTGTTTGTTTGTTTTCTTCTGGTTAGGAAGTTGGGGATCCATCTACCTTTAACTTTGTATGTTTATTTACACTTAGTGGCTACTATATTAGAGATCCTGCAGAGGGTTGTAAATTTAGTCAGCTCCATCTTGGGTACTAGCCCAAAAAGTATCCAGGACACCTTTAGGGAGCGGTGTCTCAGAAAGGCAGCATCCATTATTAAGGACCTACAGCACCCAGGGCATGCCCTTTTCTCACAGTTACCATCATGTAGGAGGTACAGAAACCTGAAGGCACACACTCAGTGATTCAGGAACAGCTTCTTCCCCTCTGCCATCTGATTCCTAAATGGACATTGAACGCTTGAATACTATCTCACTTTTTAAATATATGTTATTTGTTTTTGCAGAATTTTTAATCTATTCAACATACATATATTGGAATTGATTTACTTATTTATTATTATTTTTTCCTTCTATATCATGTATTGCATTGAACTGCTGCTGCTAAGTTAACAAATTCCATGACACATACCGGTGATAATAAACCTGATTCTGATGTTTGTGGTCTTCTGCTATTGTAGCCCATCCACTTCGAGGTTTGATGTATTGTGCATTCAGAAGTGCTCGTCTGCACACCTCTGTTAGATTGTATGCTTATATGAGTTACTGTTGCCTTCCTGCCACTTGAACCAGTCCAGCCATTCTTTGGCATTCCTCATTAACACAGCATTTTCACCACAGAACTGCCCTTGGCTGCATTTTTTTTTTCATTTTATGCACCATTCTCTGTAAACTCTAGAGACTATTCTGTGTGAAATATCCCAGGAGATCAGTAGTTTCTGAGATATTGAAAGCATTCTGCCTGGCACCAACAATCATTCCATGGTCAAAGTCAATTAGATCATATTTCTGAACAACAATGTCTGATTGTGTATGCATTGAGTGTGTATGATTGGCTGGTTAAGTATTCACAGTAACAAGCAGGTGTAAAGGTGTACCTAATAAAGTGGCCTGTATATTTGGAGGATCATTTTCTTGCATTCTTAATTGTCCTGAAAGATTGCTTTGGTGTTCTGAAGAAAAAGACATGTTTTCATGGCATTGCTAGGCCAACCTGTAACTTCAGATTGTGTGTGTATGTGAACTAAATCAATTGGGATTAAAAATCCACTTCTGTTACCTCCACACTTCTCATTTAACTGCTGTCAGTTTCTTTAAATTTAACAGTCCATCCGCCTTGCCCCACACTAACTCCATCGGTCCGTGGCCGGAAGCAAGAGAACACCTCATTCTCAACTAGCTATCCATACTATTCCCCACATCATTCCAATTGTTTTTTTCTCAAAGAAGCCTTTAAGAGTATCTTTCTTTTGATGTCTTTTCGGCTTCTCAACCACGTGCCTTCTCTCACAGATGTATGTGTCTAGCAGTGAACTTTTCTAACGGTCTATAGAGCAGGTGTAAGTGTTAGAAAACTGAATAGCATTACATGAATATATACTTGCTACAATTTTTTCTCTCTCCCTCCATTGTGTGCTGGCTGTGTGCCAGTTAGAAGGTTGTGGTTTTCAACCCTATTCAGAGACATGAGCGCAAAATATGATGATGGTGATAACACCACAAGACATAGGAGCAGAGTTTAAAATTTCTCCCTGCTTAGAAAATAGTCAGTGTATTTATCCCTTCTATCAAAGTGCCTGACCATACAATTCCCTACACTGTGTTCCATCTGCCACTTCTTTGCCCATTCTCCCAATCTGTCTAACTTTCTGCAAACTTCCTGCTTCCTCAACACTACTTGTCCCTCCATCTATCTTCATATCATCTGTAAACTTGCCTGCAAAGCTATCAATTCCATCATACAAATCATTGACATATAACGTGAAAAGAAGCGGTCCCAATACCGACCCTCGTGGAACATTTCTAGTCACCAGCAGCAAACCAGAAAAGGCCCCCTTTATTCCCACTCTTTGCCTCCTGTCAGTCAGCCAAACTTCTATTCATGCTAGTATCTTTCTTATAATACCATGGGCTCTTATCTTTTTCAGCAGCCTCATGTGCAGCACCTTGTCAAAGGCCTTCTGGAAATCCAAGTAAAAATCATCCACTGACTCTCTTTTGTCTGTCTTGCCTGTTACTTCCTCAATAAATTCCAACAGGTCTGTCAGGCAAGATTTCCCCTTAAGGAAACCATGCTGACTTCGACCTATTTTATCATGAGCCTCCAAGTACCGCAAAACCTCATCCTTTATATCATTTTCTTTACCCTTCTGTGTTTATTCTGGCATTCCCGTTAGGTGACCTGGCTGCTCGCACACAAAGCAAGTTCTCTTTGTCATCACAGCGTCTACATGACTTCTCTTCCCCCTCTACTGGTCTATCTCCACGGTCCATGACACTATCGTGGGGTAGGTCAATTGCACTGATATCCCCAAATCTAAAACATCCTGGTGGGCTGAGCTCAGGCCTTCCTTCAGCATTTTCAGGAAGATTGGATCCTCCCTCATTGAATTGTCCAACCCTGAATACTCATCGTATGCTTGATATTTTCACTCTGCACAGTCCATGGCAGGTTCATTGGCCTTCAAACAACAGACATTATCATTCCCCCGTTACTCACTTATCTTCCAATTCCACCTCACATCTTCCTTAAAGTTCTGAGATCTTTCCTCATTGCTGGCATTCCCACGAGTTGCCCATGTTCCATCCTGCTCCCCTGGGGTCATACTGTCGCAGGTATTTCTTGGACATTTAGCTCTAGCCAATATATGTACATCTTTGAGGTGCATCGAGTGGATTTCGGTCATTTCATCTAACTTACACCAAATTTTTGCATTGCCACACGCAACTCTAAGTGAGGGCAGTTGGGATAAAATGCTCTGCTTTTCACCTGGGGTGAAGGGCATGTGGATGATGGTAATGAATGTGAGAGGCTGGCTGGAATCATCAGGGTTCTGAACCTGTTGTTGTCTGGTCTCCAACACGCCATTCCAACAGGCAGTGCTGGGTAGAACCACTTCTGTTTGTGGGGACTGTCCAGCTTGTTAATTTCCCGGTCCCAATTTACCTCATCACCTTCCTCAGCAGTTATTCCCGTGGCTGCTGCCCAGTGAGCACCCGCTGGGTCTTATCCCACTTACCTCTCGGTCTGGTCACACCCCTGAACAATTCATTCTGGCATTGTTCAAATTGTTCTGCCTGTTTTTCATCCACATCTCCCTCTGTAAGTGAAAGTGCAGTGCTGAGAACTGCGCTGTTGGTACAGACATCCTTCAGCTGAGGCACAAAAAATAAATCCCGCTTGGTCTTTGAGACAAACAGAGGATCATGTGACATTATTTTGGGAGTTATTCCCACTGTTTTGGATGATGTTTACCTCCCCATCCACAAATAAATAGATATTATGATATTACTATTTTGGAAATTTCCTGAGTGCCTTATTTCCTGACATCAATAACTATAGCTCAGAACTTTATCTGTAAAACAATATGGATGTCCTGAAGTTGCGTAAATCTTAGTTTAAAATTGAGAGAGAACCTTCTCCCCTGTTCCACTGTAGCCACAGAATTTGACTTGTAGATATAAGCAAATGCTTAATAGTTACATTGACTGAGCTTTCATTACTAATTAAGATGGTTGCACCACTAATCAATAATCCAATTCAGAAAAGTGTTTTTTTAAGACCATAAATAACCTCCAAATTAACAAAAACAAAAAATTTCTATGTAGGCAATAATACCACTTTTTATCGAATATGGACTCCAGTACCTACACAGTTTGCCAATTTTAAAAGACTCCACGTTTCAACAGACACCAATACTTCACCACTGTAAATTCTTTTAACCAGACAGGAAACATATAATAAGTTGCCCTCAAAATTCAATGTTTTAAAACCACACTGCAATAAATATAATTTTTTCCAAATATTTAAACTTAGTCCATTACTTTTGCTCAAAATTATTGTAAGAACAGCCAAAGCACCAAGTGTGAGAATCTAATGTTTTCTGCTGATGAATGGTATTGATGAATCCTGGAAAATCCAGCAAATCCACAACCCAAATTTGGTTTGTTAGGAACAGTTCAACTCCTTGCCCAGGGCTTTCAAGGGAAATTATTTCTATAAAGGTTTTCGAAGGACATACATATCACAGAGCAGCCTTCTGGATAGTAAACCCCCCTCCCCCCCCCCCCCCAGTACGCAGCTGGCCCAGATGGAATCCACGGCCATGTCCTCAGATCCTGCACAAATCAGCTGGGAGGGGTATTTGCAGATGTTTTCAATATCTCCCTGCTTCAGTGTGAGGCTCTTTCCTGCTTTAAAAAGACCATGTACCAAAGAAAGATAAGATCATTTGCTTTAAAGACTATTGCCTAAAGGCTCTGACAGCCATCTTCATGCAGTGCTTCAAGAGGCTGTAAATCTAAAAAAAATAATCGTTTTGTCAGTCCTGAATATATGAAGAGAACATGAACAGATATGGAGCATTTTTAAGACGTGTACAACAGGTAGTTATTGAACTACAAACTAATTCATCTTTTTGATAAAAGTAATTCAAATTTTCATGTCATTCACAGATTGACCTATTCATGAGTTTTCTGAGCTTAATTTGACATACTTAGAAAACTTGTGGAGTTGATGTTGATTCACTCCATAACCTGGAAGATCCTGACTCTGTTCTACTGTATGTCATATCCATTCTTCTAGATCAATTCTTGATCTTTCTAGATCAATTTATGCAATCACACATAATTAGATAGATAGATAGATAGATAGATACTTTATTCATCCCCATGGGGAAATTCAACTTTTTTCCAATGTCCCATACACTTGTTGTAGCAAAACTAATTACATACAATACTTAACTCAGTAAAAAATATGATATGCATCTAAATCACTATCTCAAAAAGCATTAATAATAGCTTTTAAAAAGTTCTTAAGTCCCGGCGGTAGAATTGTAAAGCCTAATGGCATTGGGGAGTATTGACCTCTTCATCCTGTCTGAGGAGCATTGCATCGATAGTAACCTGTCGCTGAAACTGCTTCTCTGTCTCTGGATGGTGCTATGTAGAGGATGTTCAGAGTTTTCCATAATTGACCGTAGCCTACTCAGCGCCCTTCGCTCAGCTACCGATGTTAAACTCTCCAGTACTTTGCCCACGACAGAGCCCGCCTTCCTTACCAGCTTATTAAGACGTGAGGCGTCCCTCTTCTTAATGCTTCCTCCCCAACATGCCACCACAAAGAAGAGGGCGCTCTCCACAACTGACCTATAGAACATCTTCAGCATCTCACTACAGACATTGAATGACGCCAACCATCTAAGGAAGTACAGTCGACTCTGTGCCTTCCTGCACAAGGCATCTGTGTTGGCAGTCCAGTCTAGCTTCTCGTCTAACTGTACTCCCAGATACTTGTAGGTCTTAACCTGCTCAACCTTTCTACGTCAACCTTTCATAGTCTCTTGTATATTTTTCAGAAATTACATGCTTTTTAATTATCAGTTTTTCACAGTATCTCTTACTCAACCATATTCTTTAACTATTATTCAAATATTTCATTTCCAAATGTCAAACTTATTGTGAGATGTTAGCACATAAATCTATCAGGGTACTCAAAATGTTTCTCTCTGTAATTTGATTCCTATTTCAACTGTTTCTCTGACATTCTCCCAAACTAAGTTCAATTGCGGAGCCACATTTGCTGGAATCTGGAGTAACAGGCAATCTGCTGGAGGAACTCAGCAAGTCGTACAGCAGCTGTGAGGGGGTGATCTGGGGTTTGGAGAAAAATGTTAACAATTCCTTTTTTTTCCCCCACAGATGCTGCTTGACCCACTGAGTTTGTTCAGAGAATTGTATGCTGCTTTAGTTTAATTATGCTATGAATCTTCTACCTATTGAGCAAAAATATAGTGTAATGCAGTGTTGTTGCACTGATTAACAAAATCCATATATCACTGACAAACTTAAGAAACAAATATTTACAGAAGTTCTTAAGTTTTTCTTTGATAATTCTTCTTGATCTTACAGAGCTAACATTTGTCTTTGGGTCACTTGGTGAAACATGTGCATGTTTAATATGATTTTATTTCATAAAATGCTCCCAAAGAAATTCATGACGTTGAGATTTGTTATCTGAAACTTGCTCTTTTAATAAGTTGTGAAGTGAGGAAAGAGTGTGCATTTCTTTGAGCATATATTGTTTGTTGTACCGGATCAAACATGTCTTACCTCAATCCACATTGCATAACTTTTTTATATGTACTAAGAAATTAACAATGCCTTTATCACATTCGGCAACCCTAACTCTTTGGAAAGGTCTTGGTTTGACTTCCAGTTCCAAAATGTTCCAGACTTCCAGTTCCAGTTCTACAAGCTTGATAATATCGTAGATATCTACTAGCTTTCAAGAACCTGATCTCATCCCACAAACAAGACATCAGGTTCCTGCCTTGACAGAATCAAATATTTAGCAAGAAGCTTTACTAACAATTGTTTTCTCAATATACTTGTTATGACACAACCTTGTTCTATCAGTAAATCAAATGATCTTATGCCTTCATTTGGTTATTTGTCTTGTTCAGTCCCAGCTGTTAGGCCTTTCGTTGTATAGATATTTTAGGAAGATAGATTTTTATCACTGCTTGGCTATCTCAATTGCTGTAACCAGAAAACAGCTTCTCGTTTGTGAAACTATTCAGACTCTCATTTGGTAACCTTGATAATTCACCTGCAATTGCAGTTTGTTTTGAACTTAATTGTGTAATTATAATTGAGATAAGAAAATAACTTGCCTCTGCATTTCCATATTTTGTACACCAGTATTCAAAAATATTTTTGAATTGCGTAGAGGGAGAAAGAGTTTAAAAGATGTGAGTGCGGTCAGCACATTTTGCATGCCACAGTCCTGAGTCATCGGGACTGTGCAGAGGGAGAGAAAGTTTAAAAGAAGGAAGTGGGGGCAGTCAGCACACTTTGTGCACCACAGTTTCTGAGCAGACGTTGGATCGTGCATAATTAGGCAACTGGCAAGGCCAATAGAAAGAAATGGCAGAGCAGCCATTGTACGAGTATCGTAGTGGGGAGTTGTGGGATTGTCTTATCGGGGCTTCATTGATGAGGCGTAAGGCATAGGTAGATTTTTTTTTCATTACTTATTCTTTATTTCTTGCTTATTACACATTCAGAGCAGTGGGGATGCCAGACAATATACTGGCATGCTCCTCTTGTGGGATGTGGGAAGGCAGAGAGACCTACACTGTCCTTGATCACTACACTTGCAAGAAGTGCATCCAGCTGCAGCTTCTCATAGATCCTGATAAGGAGCTGGAGCTGGTAATGGATGAATTCTGGATCATTTGTGAGGTTGAGGTTGATAGACAGGACATACAGGGAGGTAGTTACACGTAAAGTGCTGGGCACTGGTAACTGTGAGAGTTTCAGGAGGGGGAGAGGGGATAGGCCAACAGTGCAGAGTAGCCCTGAGGTCTTGTACCCCTCAACAACAGGTATACTGCTTTGGATACTGTTGGGAGGGATGACCAAGCAGAGGAAAGACAGGTCTCTGGCACTGTGTGGCATTGTGGCTCAGAAGAAGTGAGCTGTAGTGATAGGGGATTCATTGGTTAGGGGAACAGAAAGGAGGTTCTGTGGATGAGAACAAATTCCCAGATGGTTTGTTACCTCTCAGGTGCCAGGGTCAGTGGAATCTCTGTCTGAGTCCACAGCATTCTTAAGTGGGAGGGTGAGCAGCCAAAGGCTGTGGTCCACGTCGGTATCAATAGCATGGGTAGGATGGGTGATGAGACCCTGCAAAGTGAGCTTAGGGAGTTAGGTGCTAAATTAAAACATAGGACATCCTAGCTGGTGATCTCAGATGCCTGTGCCACTTACTAGGGAGGCCAGAAATAGGAAGATCGGACAGTTTAACACATGGCTAAGGAGATGGTACAGGAGGAAGGGCCACACTTTGGATAAGTGGGCTGTCTTCCAGGGAAGGTGGGACCCGTACAGAAGGGATGGTTTGCACCTGAGTTGGCAGAGGACCAATATCCCAGTGGGTAAGTTTGCTAGTGCTGCACATGGGGGGTTTAAATTAGACTTGCAAGGGGATGGGAACCAGAGTGGAGTGGCTGTGGAGAAAGATGTTGTTAAGCCTACGTACAAGGTCAGGAATCAAAAGGTTGAGCACGGTGAGACTAACGTTCAGAGCCGCAAAGAGTATTGTAGGAAAGGTGGATGAGCTTAAGAAACAGATTAACACATGGAATTACGATGTTGTAGCCATTAGTGAGACTTGGCTGCAGGAGGGGCAGGACTGGCAGCTCAGTGTTCCAGGTTTCTGTTGTTTTAGGTGTGACAGAGCAGGAGGGATTATAGGGCATTAATAGTCAGGGATAATGTCATGGCAGTGCTCAGTCAGGATAGACTGGGAAGCTCATCTAGTGGGGCTTTATGGGGAGAACTGAGGAAAAAGAAAGGCATGGCCACATTAATAAAGCTATTTTATAGACCACCCCACAGTCCACGGGATTTAGAGAAACAAATTTGTAGAGAGATCGCACATTGTTACAAGAAACATAAGATTGTGGTAGTAGGTGATTTTGACTTATTGACTGGGCCTCCGTACAGTAAAAAAAAAATGGGAAAGAGTTTGTCAAATGTGTTCAGGACATAGAAGTCCCAGCTAAAGAGAGTACAATACTGGATCACCAGTTAGGGAATGAGACAGGGTAGGTGACAGAAGCTTGTGTAGGGGTACACATTGCACCTAGTGATCATTAAAACCATTAGTTTCAAGGCAATTATGAAAAAGGATAGGTCTAGTCCTCAGTACAAACAAAAAATCTGCAGATGCTGGAAATCCAAGCAACACACACATAATGCTGGAGGAACTCAGTAGCCAGGCAGCATCTATGGAAAAGTCAACATTTCAGGCCGAGACCCATCATCAGGACCTGAGATATTTAAAGTGTCCTTGGTCATGGGTGAGGAGTTGCACGATTGGAGGATAGCATTGCTCAAAAAAGGCTCCAAGAATAAGCCAAGAAATTATAGGCCTATGAGCCTGACATCAGTAGTGGGAAAGTTATTGGAAGGCATTCTAAGGGACCGGATATATAAGTATTGGGATAGACAAGCAGATTAATGGTTCAGCAGAGACGGGATGGGTCAAAATGCCTGCTTCGGTTCTATAGTCTTTTATTAATCTATGGCATTGCCAACTCAAGAATAGCTAATGACTAATGATGAGTGACTGAAATGAAAGGTCTGCTCAACAAGAGTCCTTAAAACATTTTCACCCCAAGTACATTTTGTAATGTTTTTTGTTGCCAGTTTGAGTATAATTTCTCTATTAGTCAATATATGTATTGCAAGGCTTTCTTGTACCCAAACAATAATTCAGAGAAGCGTACAAATTGCAATATACTGTTGGAAAATAATGAATTAACAAACTCTTTTTGTATGTCATATTTTTACTGTTCTATGTCTATTTTTCATCATTCCAAGGTTGATAAATTTAAATTTCTTGCTCATATGATTCCATTGCTACCATTTTGTGAGTCACTTTCTTACCAATATGCCGAGTAGCCTGCATCAACATGCTTTCACTTCTGTAACTAATGTAGGCTGTCAGACCTGCTGCTTTGATGTTGTCCCTGTCTGAAGAACAGCCTAAAATTGGCAGAGATTTCAGGTTTTCAATCCTTTACAATCCCCTCCATCTTTGACTGATTGCAATCCATTGCATTAACGTGTAACCCTAGATAAGTGACTACTTCAGATAGCATTGTGAATTTGCCTGAACTTTATACCTTGCTTGTGCATGAGTGTATGTGTTTTCTAACATTCAGAATGATTTTCTTCAGCATTTGATTGCATAAAGGGGAAGGGCAGCAGACAGATGCAAACATATACCACACACACATCTGTAGGTTCCCAACCAACTCACACACTGTTCTGACTAGGAAATGTAGTACTCCATTGCTGTTTGATTTAAATCCTGGAACTTGTCACTCAACAAAACTGCAAGTACTTTCCCCAGAAGGGCTACAACTGTTCAAGAGAAAAAATGGCTTATCGCAGCTTTTGAACAGCATTTAGGGATAAGCAATAAATGCTGACCTTACCAGCCTTGTCCAATTTCCAAAACATGAAAAAATGGTCATGGATGAAGGAGATTAGGTATGTCACCAAAACATTTGCACAGCTCTACAGATGTACTGTGGAGAGCATTCGAACTGGTTGCATCACTTTTTGATATAGGGGGCGGCGGCTACATCACAGGATCGAAGCAAGCTGCAAAGAGTTGTAAAATTAGCCAACTCCATCATGGGCACCAGCCTCCATAGTATCCAAATCCTCTTCAGAGAGTTTCTTCCCCTCTCCCATTGATTTCTGAATGGACATTGAACCCACAAACACTACCTCACCACTTTTTAAAAAAAAAGTCCTCTTATTTTTGCACTACTTATCTAATTTAACAATTTACTGTAAATTCACGTTTCCTTTTTCTCTCTATTATCATGCATTGTATTAGACCATTGCTGCAAAGTTACCAAATTTCACAACATATGCCGGTGATATTAAACTTGATTCTGATTTACACCTTGCAGTACCATGTCCAATGTAGCTTAAACAATCTTCAACTACAATGACCACAATACAATGTTCCACTAGCATTTTGTGTATGCGTGTGTGTTGCTTGAATTTCCAGCATCTGCAGATTTCCTCGTGTTATCACAATATGAGGTAGTTATTTGCATTGAAGAAAAAAAACCTCTAGAACATGTGCAACCGATTCTAGACATGTGTATATCAAACACTGTTACATTTCCATTTTAACTGTTAAATATATATATAAAATATAGCATATAATTAGTTATGAGGGTTAATTAAAATTTATCTATAGCAATCACGGACCAACCTACTCCCAATTGCAATCAGTTATCTGTTTTTCAACGGAGCATCATTAAGTCAAACCCATCCAATGGTCAATGGTTTGCAGACTGTATTAAGCCAGCGGTAGGTGGTACCAAACTAGCCCAGAGCCATCATCCACTCTCCTCCCACCTAACGGGCGCCGCTCTGATGACGACGACGCTGGGATGGGGCAGGGATGACGCATTTGGACGACGTCGGCAGTGCCCCGGCTGGCCAATCGGAACGCGCTACGTCTCGGTCTCGGCCTCGGCGGCGGACTGAGGGGGGGAAAGATGTCGGCGCCCATCCTGAAAGTGGCGACCCCGAAATGGGAGAAGGTGGCGAGGGGCAGCGTCTGTCTGCTCGGGGTGCTGCTGTCCGTCTACGCCTACCATGTGGAGAGCGCCCGGGGCAGTGACCCCGGCTACGTGGCCATGTGCGACTTCAGCGAGCAGATGAGCTGCACCAAGGTGTTTGGCTCGAGGTGAGTTGGCACTGACTGCGCGGCGGCAGCGGGAGAGGGGCGGCCGGCCGGCCTCCCGGGCGCTGTCTCCCAGACAGCTGTGGAATGCAGCCGCAGCACTCCATTCATTGCTGAGGCAGATGCTGCCACTTGTGCAGGGAGGAGGGGGTGCGGTGGGTTGTCGCCAGCTCTTCAGGTTGAGGGTTCTGACAGGTGGGGGACGGGGTTGCTGGTATGGACAGAAAGTGCCTCATTCCTGGAGAAGATGGGATTGTTCTGTCTGTGCTGTTGTCACTGAAACCCGATG
This sequence comes from Hemitrygon akajei, assembly GCF_048418815.1. Taxonomy (NCBI): domain Eukaryota; kingdom Metazoa; phylum Chordata; class Chondrichthyes; order Myliobatiformes; family Dasyatidae; genus Hemitrygon; species Hemitrygon akajei. Next base: position 29,939,978 of record NC_133131.1, on the reverse strand, counting down.
AGTGAACATCTGTTTTCTACTTAACTGAAAAGTATAGGTTATTATCTTTTCTCATTTGTGTCTTATCTAGTGAGCGCATCGAGTCTTAATGCGAACAAAGATGTAGCTAATGATTTGTCATTGATGATCATCTATTTTAGCTGTTGATTGAAGGCAGATTGTGGTTTCACCAACATTATGCCCGTAGTTTTCTATAGTTGTGTATGGGTTGCTGATTAGTAAATAGAGATAGTCGTTGAAGCATGCCATTATGCTGGAATAGTATAATAAGTGTTACTCTTTCTTTAATTGCAATAAACCCAAGTGAATAAAGTTTCATGTTTTGGGAAGGTCTGGACTAGTGCAGAAGGATCCATTTGTGACTGATGTGTGTTTTATAAGTACTAGTTTGTACATTAAACCATGTTAAACAACATGAATTGACAGATCCGCTACATGTAACGTTAGGCTATCCTGAGCAAATATTTGGAGCTTGTTTACTAGGGGATTTGTAAATTTGTCAGTCATGTAGTTCATAAGCAAAGAGTAAATGTGCACAACTATGACAAAATGACCTTGAACTGAATGTGAATCTTCAATGAAGATATTTCTGAAACAAGCTGAACTTGCATTCACTGGGTACAGGTTAAATTCTTTGTGATTATTGTGTGCTGTTCTAGTATTTATTAATATCATTAAAGGAGTAGTTGATATAGTTGAACTGGGATCGGTAGTACCTCATTATTTGACCAACACATGGACAAGTTTGCAAGGAGTTTGGGTTTTTTAAAAAAAAGGATTTCTTATAATTCACCGCCAAGATGAAGCAAGAAATGAAGGCCCCACTCAAATATTGGCAAACTAAAAGTTTGCTTGATTGAACCATGTGGCATATTCTTTTGACATACCATAATGACAGGTATAAGATGCCATAAATTGATGGAATTCTTGAAAAATCTGTTACAAATACAGCAATAAAGCAGGGATTTAAACCCATGTGGACAAATCAGTTGCTTGTTAGGTGGGCTGGTTAGAGGCGGGGGAAGATTTATTGATTTCAGCTTGACTGAATTTCCCCCCTTTTTGCCAACTTGATTTTTTTGGGCAATAACTTGATAAAAAGAATACCTTTTTCAAAAAAAAATTGAAATACCACAAGTCTTCAAAATCTCCTTTAAAACAATGATTCCTACTATAAGAGTGCTTTTGCAACCCAAATAGATACAAGTCAGTCTAGATATTAGATTCTGTTTTAAACCTTTTTGAAACCATCAGCGTTGCTATGAAAAAGCAAGGATGAAATTGCATTGGCAAAATATGGTCCAGTAAGTTTAAAACTTGAAAGAATGGAAACTTATTTAGTTTGTAAGGATATTGCATTAACTCACAGATCACATACCAAAGGTTAGGGATTAGGAATATTTTAGATGGCTTTCTTTTTGCTCAGCCTAGATGGCATTTTGTACAGCAAAGTTCTGTGACGTTTTTCTTTATTATTTTGCTATACAGTTAGTCAAAATATGAGCCAATTTGTTTTCCCTCGATGATCAGCCCATTTAAATGACAAATATTTTCCAAAGAGTTTGCACAGCTTGGTTTATACTTTATAATGAAACTTTCTAAATTCATTTCTTCTTCATTGCTGGAAGTGCCCTTGTAACTCAGTGCTATCTTTTGTGGTATGTGCCACAAATCACACTACTCCCATTGATAGACGGCAATAATTTTAGAAGTTTTATGTGAGAAAAAAGCAAGCTGTAAATTTTGTTGTGGTCAGCATATTGAAGTCCAGATCATTAATGCCATCGGTACTCATACCAGGATTGTTACCCTACTATGTAGTATTATTCATTTTTATCACTATCATTTAGCTTCTTGTCACTTGTTTGTGTAAATAAGTTTCAGAGGCATAATAAAGCTGTTTTAATTTGAAGAGTGCATGTCTGCTTTAAGATTTTCACTAGCTTCATTTACTTTGGGTTTGGAATTATAGTGGAATTATACAATAATCAAAGGTGGAAAAGTCCAGTAAGTAGTGATCAAAACCAGTGCCTTTAGTTCATCTATAACTTATTGCACTTCACAAAGTAATGCAGTATGAGCAAGCAACACTGTAGCTGTCTTTTGTACATTTAATCTGTTATCTTAATGTTAAATATTTATTTCTTCCTTTAAATAGAGGAGGGCAATAGAATTAAGGTGGTAAGGCAGTCCGGCAAGGTTTCTCCATGTTTAGTTTACATACTGATGATTGCTTGCTTTGTGCAAGATTGTTTATATATGATGTACTTGATAGTGTTGGAACAACACATTTCACATCATTTAGGACAGTGATAATAAGCCTGGTTTGGAGTTGCATGGAATTTTTAGTTGTCATTCTTTTCATCCGTCAGAATGTAGTAGAAACACATGTTTAAAGATCTCTGGATTTTGTTTTGAGGGGCTGGGAGTAATTTGATCAGAAATGTGTTAAATACTGTTTACATTTTATTTTAAAATGAGAGTAGATGAATGTCATTTGAACACGGTAGAACTGTTACAAGAGCTGTTCCTCCAAACTATGGATGTGAATTATTTCTCTGATTCAAAATGTACTTTTGAAGAGGTTAATTCTGTGTGATCAGTCCAACTATTGCCCAAGGTGTTTCTTTGTACAAGTATTTATACTCTTTCCTTAATGTACTGTTGACACCAATGACTTTGATTCCAATTCAGCCTTTTATAATCTCTCAGAATTGTAGCCTTGATCTTGGTAAGGTAACCACACCCTTGCTGTCTGTTAAACAGGTTGGTTAAATAGTTTTGAGTTTCTGGCCTGTCTTGTGTCCTTCCACAGATTTTTTTTAATGTAAAGAGTTATCTTTGTTGGAGATAAGGTTGGAACTTTGTATCCTTTGCTTTCTCGATTTATAGTTTCTTTTGTCCTAAGTCTCCTGTTGATATGTGATTACTTCATTTAGTTTCAATGGGAAGGAACTCCAAAGTCTAAAAGAATTTGAAAGTTTCTTTTTTTTACCTAGGGAGGTTTGAAGTAAATGGCATTATTACCTTCACGGAGAACCTATTTATAACAGGAGAGAGGCAAAAAAATAAGCTGAGGGTTTTACATGAAATTGAGTGGGAGGAGACTTGGAGCATTAATATATCTGCATTAATATTTTGATTTGCATTTTTTTGTCATGGAATAGAGTGCAAAATTTGTGCCATGAATGTTTTTAATATGAAATAACGTATTTGAAATGATAGCTCTCTTTCTTATAAACTCTGAGGAAAATTACTTCCTGTCTTCAGGATTATTCCAATCCCAAGAACACATAGATCGAATTGTTTCCAAAGACAGCATATTAAGGCGATGATTTTAATCAAAATAAAATCCATCTTAGTCTAAATAAAAATTACACTTTGCTCCCTTGATGGTTTAACTAGTGGAGCCCACAGGTCAGGTCTGTCCCAGTCAATTCACCCTGCTCTTTGATGAGTTAGGATGACTTTGCTAAGGCTGAAGAAAAGTTGCTATAGCCAGTCTTTATGCTTAGCCAAAAAAAAAGCAACTTTCCAGTGTCAACGTAGCTATATAGGACAGCTTGTATGTCAGGCAGTAAGAGTTTTATTGATGCTTTCTGATTGTTGACTCCCCTAGTGCTTGCGTACTGAATAACGATGATCATACAGGACAGCCACTGGAGTTGTTTCCACTAAATTAGCACCAATATCATCTCCACAAAACTGCCTTCACTGGAAGCATTAGTGAACGGTGTTGAGGACCGAGTTGCACTCTGTTCTGCTGGGCAGTCATGTTATTCTGAAGCAGACAGTCTGTTTAGAACTGGTCAGTAGGGAGGGAATACTCAGTGGACAAGGGAAGAAAAATCAAAAGTGCTCAAAGCATTCTCAAAACAGAAGGTTATTGAGGCTTCATCTGTGCTTTAAGAATAGGCATAAACTTTGTGGAAGATGCATGCTACCTCACAAGCTATATGTGCGTTAGTCCTGTCAGGCAACTCTTTTCACCATCTCTGGTGGAGCCTGACGATTCCACATGGATGCTATCAGTTAGTAAAGAACCCATAAAATGGATTGGCAGCAACTTGTCCTCAGTCCTAAGGGGCTGCGCGAGAGGATTCGATCTGAATATTTTGGGTAATTTCAGTAAAACAGAATTGGAGATGAAGAGGCTATTGAGCTGTAAGTTAATGATGAGATTGGGTTAGTGAAAATAGTCACATTACACTAGATGAGACTATACGACATAGAAGAATGAGGCTTCTCCACCATTCCATCATGGCTGATTTATTATCCCTCTCAATGCCATTCTCCTGCTTTCTCCCCGTAGCTTTTGATGCCCTGACTAATCAAGAGCCTATTAACAGGCAACACGAGTGAATCTGCAGATGCTGGAGATAAATAAAAACACAAAATGCTGGCAGAACTCAGCAGGCCAGACAGCATCTATGGGAGGAGGTCACTACTGTTATGAGTGATGAACAGACCTGATTGTCAATGGGGTGCAGAGTTAACCATTCCCAACCCCCCTCCTGAGAACTACGAACTATTGCTGTTGCTATGCTGCTCATGAGAGAGAGAGAGGGAAAGAGATGAAACACAGGCAAGAACATCTGCTACAGATAAGAGGTGGAAAGAGACTGTTGATTTACTGTATTTTTACTCTTCCTGGATTATTTACCTTCCACTTCAAGAACCTTACTTTGCTCATTAACATTCCTCAGGGGATAGCAGGAGTGGCCTGATTTGATGGACACGGTCATTCAGAGTTGATGGATAGCTGAGACCCCGTGAGTGGGGATAAAAGACAGATCTGGAGAGACACCCTTCAGACACACCAGTGGACACTGACTCAGTGTTGGGAACCCACAGAAAGGTGGGCGCTTCGGAGACCGAATCAGGAGATCGGTCAGTAAAGCTCAGTGTTACAGCAGGGCTGGTGGGAGCTTGTGTGTGTGTCCACTCATGCCAGAGTGACGAGTCCACCACAGAAGAACAGTCTAGCTGAAGAACAGAGGGGTCATAACTGAATGACCACAATGATACGACGGATTAAGAAAGCAACGGAAGGTTTGCCTGCTGTAGCTGTTACCTCTCGCTCGCTCTCTCTCTTCAACCATTTCAATACACCAACCATAACCACCTCAGCATTTATGAACTGAACTCTATACTTTCCTATGACAATTCATTTACCCCTAGACATCGACAGAGCTTGTTTATTATTGCTTATTATTATTCCTACACTTTTAGGTTTATTACTGCTAACTTGTTTTATATGTATATTTGCATTTTTGATACTGTATTGTGTAGTTTACTAATAAACACCTTTAGTTTGGTACCACCAGAATCCAACAGATTCTTCTTTCTCTGCTGGTCAGACACCCAGTTACGGGGTACGTAACACTACCTCCTCCCATAGATGCTGTCTGGCCTGCTGAGTTCTGCCAGCATTTTGTGTTTTTAAGAGCCTATTAACCTCTGCTTTAAATATACCCAATGGCTTGGCCTCTACAGCCGTCCAAGGCTGTGAATTCCACAGATTTGCTACCCTCTGGCTAAAGAAATTCTTCCTCATTTCCGTTCTAAATGGAACTTACTCTATTCTGAGGCTATGCCCTCTGGTCAAAGGCATCCCCACTATAGGAAACGTTCTCTACACATCCATTCTATCTAGGCCTTTCAGTATCTGATCAGATTCAATGAGATTCGTCCCTCCCCACCCCCCCTTACTTTTAAACTCCAGCGGATATAGGCCCAGAGCCATCAAACACTTCTCATTCATTAACTCTTCCATTTCCAGAACCATTCATGTGAACCTCCAATGCCAGCATACTTGTTTTAGATAAGGAGCCCAAAATTGCTCACAATACTCCAAATGTGGTCTGAATAATGCCTTATAAAGCTTCAGCATTACGTCGTTGCTTTTATGTTTTAGTCCTCTTGAAATGAATGCTAACATTGCATTTTCCTTCCTTACCACCCACTCTATCTGCAAGTTAACCTTTACGGAATCATGCACAAGAGCTCCTAAGTCCCTTTGCACTTCTGATTTTTGAATTTTCTTCCTGTTTATAAAATACTCCATGCATTTATTCTTTCTATCAGAGTACATGACCATATACTTCCTTATACGATTTTCCAATTGTCAGTCCTCTATCCATTCTCCCAATCTAAGTCCTCCTGCAAACTCCCTGCTTCCTCAACACTACCTGCCCCCACCTATTTTTGTATTGTCTGCAAACTTGGCCACAAAGTTATCAATTCTGTGATCCAAATCATTGACACAATGTGAAAAGAAGACATCCTAACACCAACTCTGGTGGAGCACCACTAGTCACTTGCAGCAAACCAAAAAGACTCCCTTTACCTCCTGCCAATCTTTTATCCATGCTGGTATCTTTCCTGTAATGCCCTGTGATCTTATCTCGGTAAGCAGCCTCGTGTGTGGCACCTTGTCAAAATCCAAGTAATGACATCCACTGACTCTCCCTTGTCTATCCTGCTTGTTATTTCCTAAAAGAATCCCAACGTATCTGTTGGGCAAGATTTTCCCTCAAGGAAACCATACTGATTTTGGCTTATTTTATCATGTGCCTCTAAGTGCCCCAAAATGTCATCCCTAATAATGGATTCCATCATTTTCCCAACTACTGAAGCCAGGCTAACTGGCCTATAATTTCCTTTGTTCTGCCTTCCTCCCTTAAAGAGAGGAGTGACATTTGCAATTTTCCAGTCTTTCAGAACCATTCCAGAATTTAGTGATTCTTGAAAGATCACTACTAATGCCTCCACAATCTCTTCAGCTACCTTTTTCAGAACCCTGCAGTGTAGTCCATCTGGTCCAGATGACTTAATCTACCTTCAAACCTTTCAGCTTCCCAAGCATCTTCACTCTAGTAGCAACTACACTCACTTCTGCCCACTGATACACTAGAATTTCTAACTTACTATTAGAAATACTTACTAAATTCTTCCACCATTTCTTTGTCCCCCATTATTGCCTCTCCAGCATCATCATTTTCCAGTGATCCAATATCCACTCTTGCCTCTCATTTACTCTTTATATATTTGGAAAAAACTTTTGGTATCCTCTTTTAGATTATTGGCTAGCTTACCTTCATATTTCATCTTTCCTTACAGCTTTTTAGTTGCTGTCTGTTGGTTTTAAAGCCTCCATGTCCTCTAATTTTTGCTGTATTATATGCCCTCTCTTTTTCTTTATGCTGTCTTTGATATCCCTTAGCAACATAGGTTGTGTCAGCCTCTCTTTAGAATACTTTATCTTTAGGATGAATCTATCATGCTCCTTAAGAATTGCTTCCAGAAACTCCAGCCATTGCTGTTCAGCCAGCATCCTTGCTGGTGCCCCCAGCTCCTCTCTCATGCCTGTGTAGTTTGCTTTACTCCACGGTAATGCTGATTATTTTGACTTTAGGTTCTCCCTCTTAAACTCCAGGGTAAGTTTGATCATATTATTTTCACTCTGATTCCCATCACCTTGTCAAATCAGTTTAAACCTTCCCTAATCTCTAACAAACCTGCCCACAAGAATAAAAACACAAAATGCTGGCAGAACTCAGCAGGCCAGACAGCATCTATGGTAGGAGGTAGTGATGGCATTTCGGGCCGAAACCCTTCATCAGGAGACTCCCGAAACGTCGTCACTACCTCCTCCCATAGATGCTGTCTGGCCTGCTGAGTTCTGCCAGCATTTTGTGTTTTTATTTATTTCCAGCATCTGCGGATTCACTCGTCTGCCCACAAGAATATTCGTCCCCTCGGGTTCAAGTGTAAGTCATCCTTTTTGTACACGTTATACCTTCTCCAGACGAGATCCCAATGATTCAGAAATCTGAAACCCTGCCCTCTGCACCAATTCCTCAGCAATGCATTCAGCTGCCAAATCATCCTATTCTTATCCTCACTGTCTCATGGCTCAGGCAGCAATCCAGTCGTTACTACTCTAGACGTCCTGCTTTTCGGCTTTCTTCCTACTCCCTATGTTCCCTCTTCAGGACCTCCTCTTTTTGACATTGGTACATATATAGACCGGGACTTATGGCTGCTCGCCTTCCCCCTTTAGAATACAGTGGACTTGATCTGAGACATCCCAACCCTAGCATCTGAAAGGCAACGTACCATGCAGCTGACTCTTTTATGTCCATTGAATATCCCATCTGCACCTCTAACTATAGAGTTCCGTATCACTACTGCAGTCCTCATCTCCTGTTCCTTCCTTTCTGAGCCACAGAGCCAGACTCATTGCCAGAGATCTGATTGATGTGGCTTCCCCTTGGTAAGCCGTCCCTCCCAAAGGTATCCAAAGCAGTATACTTATTATTGAAGGGAATGGTCACAGGGATACCCTGCACTGGTTGTCTATTCCCTTTCCTTCTCTTGACACTCACCCAGTGAATGATCCGATTCTGTTTCCATCATCCCAGTAAGCAAGCTGAAATTAAAAAGAATATTTTCCCAACCCTTAATTTATGCCCAAAATTAAAAGCTTGGGATCCTTGGCTAAATTGCTGATAGGAACAGTTTATATTTATAATTATGTAATCCAGTCATGATCTAGTACACCTTTATAAGACTCTTCTTGACCTTCTTTGCTCCTGGGAAAATAACCACAGCCTCTATATTTTAACCTTTTAGCTGCAGTTTCTGAGCTACAGTCCAATACCATAGTCATAAATCATTTGCTGTAACCTTATTAAGGTATTCTCAAAGTTCAAATAAATTTATTATCAGAGTATGTGTATGTCACCATATGCAGCCCTGAGATTTGTTTTCTTGGGGTCAATTTTACATCCTCCCCAAACAATATACCACACTGGTATATATTGTACTCCCAGGAAGCTGCAGCGTTAAATGATGCTCTCCAAGTGTCTCACCACTTCCCCCTCTCCATTTTCTAGGATGTATGCACATGTACATCCAGCTGCCTCTGTCCCTATGCACCAGTTAGAAATGTATCATTTGGTTTATAGTCTTTCAGCCATTGTGCCTTGCTCCACTATCCAGGTCATGCTCTCCTCTCGCTGCTGCCATCAGGAAGAAGATAAAAGGGGGCTCAGGACACACACCATCAGGTTCAGGAACAGTTATACCCCTCGACCACCAGGCTCTCAAACCAGAGGAGATAACTTCACTCACCCCATCATTGAACTGGTCCCACAATCTATGGACTCACTTTCAAGGATTCTTCACCTCATGTGATACTTAATGTGCTTTATTTATTTATTTAGTATTTGCATACTTCGGTGTCTCTTACACAGTGGTTGTTTATTTGTTGGGTGTTGTGGTTCATTATTGTGTTTCTGTGTATGCCTGCAAGAAAAACAATCTCGGGGTTGTATATACAGGCGTATGTAATTTGATAAAAGCTCCTCTACAACTAAAGCTGACTGGCCTGTAGATGAGTGGCATTTCTGTGCACCACTCCTTAACATAAGGACGTTAGGAAGGCTAATAGAATTTTCGACTACATAATGCACTCAAAGGAGTTCAAGTCTAGAGATGTTCTCCTGAAGCTATATAATGTGCTTGTGAGGCCACACCTTGAGTACTGTGTACAATTTTGTGAGAGATGTGAAGACACTGGAGAGAGTTCAGAGAAGGGTGATGAGACTCATTCCAGCTCTGCAGGGTATGAGCTATAAAGAAAGATTGAAAGAGTTAAATCTTTTTAGCCTAAGTAGATGTAGAATGAGAGGAGGTATCATAGAAGTATTCAAAATCTTTAAGGGTATAAGGTGGATGCCAGCTGCTATTTCAAAATTGATCCATCATCAAGGGCACGATGCTATAGGTGGAATCTGTTAAAAGGAGATTTCAGACTAACATCAGGAAGCATTTCTTTACCGTGAGTTGTGGACACATGGCACAAACTACCTAGTTGTGTAGTTGGGTGTAGTACCTTAGAGACTTTCAAATCTAAACTCAAAAGTTATTTCAACACACTATGTGAATAGGAATTTGGCAAGCTTTGTTTGGCCGAATGGCCTGTTCTTGTCAAAAACTTTCTAATGTTACAATTTTTCTAATCCTCTAGTGTCTCCCCAGCATCTAGAGAGTGTTAGAAGATTATGACAAGTGCTTTTTGTTCCCCTTCTCAGAACCATAGGAAGCATCCCATATAGAACTGATGTATTGTCTGCCTTTCTAGCAGCTTTGTATCAATTCTCATCCCATCCATTACTTCTATTGCCTAGCCTTGTACTGAAAGCTTGGCACCTTTCTCTGCCTGAGAAAGATTGATGCAAAGTATTTAATATTCCCTCTTTACTCATCTTTTAACCCTTTTGTCATTTAAATAAATACTTCTGGATCCAAAACAAAAGTTAGGAAGAAAATTTAACTGTTGTTAAATTTGTTTCATGTATGGTATGTTAGACATTTACTGTGAAGCTCCTGTGTCAGAGGGAGAACGTGTACTATCATCTGTACATCAAGGATATTTTGTTTTCCTGTTTGTTTCATTAATCTTCAAAATTAGAGTTGTTTCTATTTTGAGGTGATTCATTTTACTGAACTATTTGTATTTGGAAATGATAATGGTTTGCAGACAGAACAAGCAATTGTAGCCTAGTGTTTTAATCTAATCTGATCCATTTCAAATAGTTGTCCGGTTCACATTTTGTCATAAGATATCCTTATGCAGTCTACATGTAACAAGCCACTGGTAAGGTGGGTAAAATGCGGTAGTGAATACTTTTGAAATGGGTGTGAGGTAATGCATTTGGCAAAGCAAGGGATTACATAATAAATACTGTATAGTGGAGCAGGAGTTAGACTTGTATGCTTGCAGTTCACTGATGAGATATCAGATACTTTATTAGTTATGGATAAAATGTAAATAGGGGAGGGGAGATGCTGGAGCTGCATAACATACTCTGCTGTCGGAGAGGGGAGACTGCCTTTTGATTGTTCTGCTGTCATTGAGGAGAGCCTTTTGATCGCTGGGGTTCGTTCTGCTATTGGAGAGGGGAGAGGCTGTGGTGCTGTGCCCAGAGCACGTTACCCAGCTTTTCTATGTTTTGGATATGGACTTGGAACTACAGACTTTTTTTCAGTCTTTGGTTTTTTTATTCTGTATTTTTCACCCAATCTTTCATGGTTCTTTGTGTGCAGGGGAAGGGGGATTTGGCAGTTGATATGCCTATTCCGTTTTTTCCTTTGTGCGGGAAGGAGTAATTTCAGGGGTTGATGAGCATACTGCCGTTCTTAGTTTTGTGGCTAACTGGGGAAGAATTATTTCAAAGTTGTATACTTTGATAATAAATGAACCTTTGAACCTACTGGTTAGTCCACACCTGGAGAGCCAAATATAATTCTGATAACTACAGTGTAAGGCAGCTATCTGCAAAATGAGATATCAGAGTAGTTCAGTATTTCCATTGGTTGGCAATTTCCATAATAACAGCAAGGAAAATTTGGGTCTAATTACAAAAGAAATTTAGCAAAAGGTGACTGCTACTTTCTACAAGATTTTAACTTTAGATGGAGACTCTTTGTTATGGAAAAGGAAAAATGTTGACATGACCTTACAACTATCATTTTGTTCATACCAGGTTCCAGATAATTGTGGGCAATGTTTTACTGTGTATTAATATCTTTGAGATGTAAACTCAACTGCTCACAAGAGCCCACTTCTTATAAGTGGAGTTTTATAGAAATATTAAAAATAAATAGGTTAGGCCATTTGGACCTATGTCAGGGAGTTCCCTCAGTTGGAGTTAAGGACAACTATCCACAAAATGAAACATCAAAGTAGTGAACAGAATCATACTGATCATCTGCTTGATCTATTTATTGTTAAGAAACGTCCCTGAGTATATTTAATGTCCTGACCTACGCTTTTGTGGTGGAAAAATCTGCAGGCTCCCTCCCACCCCTTCCCCTCCCCCAACAATAGACACATTCACTTTATCTTGTTTCAAAATCTGCATCCTAAGGCTATGATGTCTGGTTCTAGACTCTTCAACCATCAGAAACATCCCTCTGCCTCTAGTCTGTTTAATTCTGTTAGAACTTTATAGGTTTATCTGAGATCTTTTTAGCTACTATGAGTGTTGGACTAATCAGTCAAATCTCTCATCATACATCCGTCCTGCCATCCCAAATATCATTGGAGGAAATGTTTGTTTACTCACATTGCAAGGACACCTTTTCTTGGATAAGACCAAATGTGTGTACGCAGCTCCAGATGGAATTTTACCAGGGCCCTGTACAACTGCAGCATAATCCCCTGCTCATTTTGCATTGAAGGTCAATATGTTATTTTGTGCTTCTAACTACTTGCCGCACTTGAATACTTCCTTTCATGGCCTGGTGTAGCACCCAACCTTACTTGCAAGTTTCCTTTTCCTAATCTGCTACACCTCAGATAATTTTTTTTCTCTATACAACCAAAGTAGATAGCCTCACACATATCTATAATTAAACTGCACAAACCATCTCCCCAACCCTCTACCAAGCTTGCCAAAATTGCGTTACAGCCTTGCCTCTATTCTCACTTTTCCTGCCCCTCTTTGGAATGTCGGACAAAACCTGAGTGCCTGGAGGAAACCCACATGGTCATATAGATAGATAGATAGATACTTTATTCATCCCCATGGGGAAATTCAACATTTTTTTTTCCAATGTCCCATACACTTGTTGTAGCAAAAACTCATTACATACAATACTTAACTCAGTAATAATATGATATGCATCTAAATCACTAACTCAAAAAGCATTAATAATAGCTTTAAAAAAGTTCTTAAGTCCTGGCAGTTGAATTGTAAAGCCTAATGGCATTGGGGAGTATTGACCTCTTCATCCTGTCTGAGGAGCATTGCATCGACAGTAACCTGTCGCTGAAACTGCTTCTCTGTCTCTGGATGGTGCTATTTAGAGGATGTTCAGGGTTTTCCATAATTGACCGTAGCCTACTCAGCGCCCTTCGCTCAGCTACCGATGTTAAACTCTCCAGTACTTTGCCCACGACAGAGCCCGCCTTCCTTACCAGCTTATTAAGACGTGAGGCGTCCTTCTTCTTAATGCTTCCTCCCCAACACGCCACCACAAAGAAGAGGGCGCTCTCAACAACTGACCTATAGAACATCTTCAGCATCTCACTGCAGACATTGAATGACGCCAACCTTCTAAGGAAGTACAGTCGACTCTGTGCCTTCCTGCACAAGGCATCTGTGTTGGCAGTCCAGTCTAGCTTCTCGTCTAACTGTACTCCCAGATACTTGTAGGTCTTAACCTGCTCCACACATTCTCCATTAATGATCACTGGCTCCATATGAGGCCTAGATCTCCTAAAGTCCACCACCATCTCCTTGGTCTTGGTGACATTGAGACGCAGGTAGTTTGAGTTGCACCATATCACAAAGTCCTGTATCAGTTTCCTATACTCCTCCTCCTGTCCATTCCTGACACACCCCACTATGGCCGTGTCATCAGCGAACTTCTGCACATGGCAGGACTCCGAGTTATATTGGAAGTCTGATGTGTACAGGGTGAACAGGACCGGAGAGAGTACGGTTCCCTGTAGCGCTCCTGTGCTGCTGACCACCGTGTCAGACCTACAGTCTCCCAACCGCACATACTGAGGTCTATCTGTCAAGTAGTCCACTATCCAATCCACCATGTGAGAGTCTACTCCCATCTCCGTTAGTTTGTGCTTTAAGATCTTGGGCTGGATGGTGTTAAAGGCACTAGAGAAGTCAAGGAATGTAATCCTCACAGCACAACTGACCCCATCTAGGTGAGAGAGTGATTTGTGCAGCAAATACGTGATAGCATCCTCCACTCCCACCTTCTCCTTATACGCAAACTGAAGCGGATCCCGGGCGTGCCTGGTTTGTGGCCTCAGATTCTGTATTATATGTATCATATGGAGAACATATAAGCTCCTTGCAAAGAGCAGTGGAATTGAACTTGGGTCACTGGTGCTGAAGTGGAGTCATGCTAGCCACTACGCTACTGTGCCACCCTATGTGGAATCTCTCCAAAGCCTTTTAAAAGTCCAATCACACCGTATCTGCTAGTTTGCATTTATTATTTCCAGGACCTTTATCTTTGGTCCTATAGGATGTAAATTAATAAGCCCTGAGGATTTGTCAGCATTTTGACCCATTGGTATCGCAAGCACTATCTCTATTAATTTCTTAACTTTCTGCATGCTTTTGGTTCTCAAATGTATCTGAGTGGTTATTTGTGTTTTCCTTTGTGGAGACAGAGCTAGGTAGGTGTTTAATTGTTACGTCCAATTTTTAATCCAATGTTTGTGATTGTAAAGAACAGAGATTTGAGTTCGCTTCAGTAAATTGGTGGCGTGTTTGATTGCAGCGGCTTCTGTGGGGCCAACCAGAAGTGTTATTGTCCTTTTTAAATGTATTTTTTACAATCACAAGACTCTGCTGGACATTAAGAACTTAAAGGGCTGCAGGTCTGTCCCATCAGGGAGTTGCTCATTGGCAGGGAAACTGAGGAACTGGACTTGGTGCCAGTTGTGCTGCTGCCTACGTCAGAGGAGTCGGTGGGCAAAGACGGTGTGCAGTTTAACATCACGTGATGATCTTAGTCACTTTTCTTGTGATTGCATCATCCTGTCGGACATTGTTAATGCGGAATGCTGCAAGTCCAATTCACTGATTTATTGGTAGATGGCAGGGGATCTGTGTGGCCTCTGATGTAGTGAAGATGAGCCCTCAAGCCGTGGCATTGCTTGTTAACAGCCTTCCAGGAGAGAGGCATCGGAGTCGGTGTGCTCCACCGGAGGTGTTGTGGCGCAATGTCCAAGCTGGAGTTGGTCCTGCCCTCCCCAGTGTTCACTCGGCAGAGGATGAGCTGTATTGTGTTCAACTGCAGACTGCTGCAACATTTATGACACTCAGTGTCTTGAACTATATTTTTGTGTAACTGTATTTTACTGATATCTTGTATGTGCTTGCTGTCTTATATGTGCCTTGTGCTGAGTGTGATTGTTAGTACTGTGTTTTGCACCCTGACCTTGGAGTAATGCTGTTTTGTTTGCCTGTGTTCAGGGGTAATCATGTATGGTTGAATAACAACTGAACTTTAACCTGAACTTTACTTTTTACATATTTATAACAACTTTAATAGTCAGTTCTTGCATGAACTACAGGTATACTTTTGTACTACATCTTCTCTAATATTTTTGTCTTTTACTGAATTTTAAACTGCTCCCAAATCCTTTTTCTGGTAGTTTTAAGTGCTGCCTCCTTTTGATAATCAGTAACCCTGATTTTCTTTGTGTGGTTGAGCCCTTTTGCCTGACTTATTTTTTGAGCTACATAGGAATGAATAATTGCTGTTAATTTAAGTACACATCATTAAACATCATTCATTGTTGGTCCATTTAGATTGAGGATCTTTGCCATCAGCCAAGTGGCACCTTGCACTTCTGCAGTTTCCCATGTTCAGATCCAGGACCCTGGTTTCTGACTGTTGCTTTAATCTTTATCTTAATGAAGAATTTTGTCATGTTATGGTTAATGCTCATTATAAAGGGCACTCGTTACAAGATTGTTAATTATTCCTTTCTCATTTGTGTATAATTGGTCTAAAAGTCCTTGTTTAGAATAAGTCCTTCAATCTTATTGCTAATTTGGTTCAAACAATTTATATATGAAGTCATCCATGATTACAACTGCACCTGTATTGCATGGGTCTCTAATTTTTCCTCCCCTTGTCATTCTATTTTAAACCCTTCTAGACAGCGTTAGCAGAGTGGCCACCAACACTCCTCCCTGAGGACATTGGTACTGCCTCTGACCAGGTGCAACCATCCCAGTCGGTACTGGTCCAAATGTCCCAGGAGTATCTGAATTCTTATCTTCAGCAAAGGATTAAGGACGCTCGTCACCCAGGACATCCATCCTCATTGTTACTATCAAGGAGGAGGTACATGAGCCTGAAGACACACATACAACATTTCAGGAACAGCTTCTTCCCCTCCATCATCAGATTTCTGAATGCACAATGAACCCATGACCACGACCTCATTTTTTTTTTGCTCTCTCTTTGCACTACTTGTTAAATTTTCTTTTTTATATATACTTTAATTTATAGTTTTTTATTATTAAGAATTGCAGTGTACTGCTGCCACAAACAAATTCCATGACGTGTGCAAGAGATATTAAACCTGACTCTGATTCTCATCTGATACCTCTTCCTCTTTCTGTTCTTGTTAGCATGAGGTACATGGCATATTCCTAACATTGCAGCCTTTTAGGTCCTATTTTTAAAATGTGCTTCCTAACACAACTTTCGGGACTTCATGCCTTTTTCTCCCTTTGTTATTGGTACTGATGTGTATCACAACTGACTGTTCATTCTCTCCCTCCAGAATGTCCTGCAGCCATTCTGAGATGCCATTGATTAGCACCCTGGAGGCAAGTCACTATCCTGCAGCTGCAGAAATATCTCTCTGTTCCTCCTACATTTGAATCCCCTATTTTGTAGTCTTGTTGGTTGATGTGATGGTACAGTAGCCTGTTCTTTTGCTGCTTCCGTTATGATAAATTGCTTACAATATTATATGTGACAGTAGCCTCCAGCATCTCCAGCCCTGTGGGGACAGTCTAGCCTCTAGACTTATTAAAAATGTAATGGCAGAGTAACAAATATCCTGAGAGCTTTGTTCAATCTATACGAAGCTTCATTTACCAAAAAGTTAAAATTGTTAAAGTGGATCATTTATCTCGTTACAGTTTGGATAAGTGTATTGAAGCAAGCTAGAACTTTTATAGCAAGTTATTGGAGTGCACTCTTCCTCTGAGTGTGAGCTGTTTCATTAACAATATGAGCAAGCTTTTAGGCCCTTTGTGTTGTTTCATTACTCAGTCAGATGATTCCTAGCTCATTCCCTGCCTTTGACACCATATCAAAGTTAATCTTATCCAAGTTATAAACTGAGGGACTAATAAAGGTCCTTGTGGAATGCAACAAGTTGCTTCTTTCTAATTCATAACCATTATCCCTACTATATTAATACTTAAACCTGCTAACTAGTCAATAGCTAATTTACTGTAATTTTAGATAGCACTTGGTTTTATTTACATACTGATTGAGATACAGGGTGAAATAAGCCTGTCCGGTCCTTCAAGCCACACTGCTTGGCAATCCCCCGATTTAATTCTAGCCTAATCATGGGACAATTTACAATTACCAACTAACCTATCAACCGGTATGTCATTGGACTGTAGGAAGAAACTGGAGTACCCAGAGGAAACCCACGTGTCATTGGGAGAACGTATAAACTCTTTACAGGCAACGATGAGAATTGAACCCAGGTTGCGCTGACCATTACGCTACCATGCCGCCTGTTTAGATGGCCTTCAATAATGTTTTCTGGAACATTATTGAAGGCCATCTAAACTGTACCCAAAAAAAAATTCCTTGATCTATTACTTTAGTTAATTCAACAAGATTCAGTTAGGTTTTCAAATCTTCCCTACCCTTTTAAAAATGACACTCATCAGAGGATTTGGATAAATACACTATGGTTGTTACAGACTTTATAACGACAGTCATAGATGAGTGTGTCCCCAAAAAAATCATTCAGATTCTACTCCAACCAGAAGCCCTGGATGAACAAAGATCTGCTGAGGGCCAGATAAGTGGCATTCATGTCTGGCGAATAATTAAATACAAGAGGTCCAGGTACAACCTCCAGAAAGCCATCTTACATGTGAAATGGCAATTCTGGCTCAAACTGTAATCACAGAAGGATGCTCAACAGCTGTAGCATGGCTTGAATTTTATCACTTACTATGCAGTAAAACCAAGTGACATTATGTGACCACAATATTTTGTTTCTGGATGAAGTCTCTGCCTTTTATGCTAGTTTTGATTGACAAAATAACTTCACGAACTCCCACAGCCTTTGACAATCCTGTGATTTCAGCCTCTGAGGCTGACCCAAGAGCATCCTTCAGGAGGATGAACCGACAGAAAGCATTTGGCCCAGACAGGGTACCTGGCCGAGTACTGAAGATATGTGTTATTCTATTGGCTGGAGTGTTCACTGATCTCTTTGACCTTTTGCTTTGGCTGTCTGGAGGTATACACCTGCTTCAAGCAGGCTTCAATTATACCAGTGCTCAAGAGGAACATGGTAACCTGTCTCAAGGATAATCGTCAAGGAGCATTTGTATTCACTGTGATGAATATCAACTCTGCTTGAGGAGCAGCTTGGATTGGCTTCAATTTTCCGACAGTCGCAACAGGTCAAAAACAGATGCCATTTCATTGGCTCTTCACTCAGCCCTGGAACATCTTGACAGTGAATGTGCATTTATCAGGATGCTCTTCATTGACTACAGCTTGGCGCTCAATACTATTATCCCCTCAAAACTAATCAATAAACTCCAAGACCTAGGCCTCAATACCTCATTGTGCAACTAGATTCTTTATTTCCTCACTTGCAGACCCCAGACAATTCGGATTAGCAACATCTCCACAATCTCCATCAGCATGGGTGCACCACTAGGCTGTATGCTTGGCTGCCTCTACTCACTTTATATTTCTGACCGTCAGGCTAAGCACAGCTCCAATGCCATATTTAAATTTGCTGATGACACCACTGTCCTTGGCCAAATCAAAAGGTGGTGAAGAATCAGTGTATCGGAGAGAGATTGAAAATCTGGCTGAGTGGTGCCATAACAACAGCCTCCTGCTCAATGTCAGCAAGACCAAGGAGCTGATTATTGACCAGAAGGAGAAAATCAGGGGTCAATGAGCCAGTCCTCATCAGGGGATCAGAGGTGGAGAGGGTCAGCAACTTTAAATTCCTCAGTGTTATCATTTCAGAGGATCTGTGGGTCCAGCACATAAGTGCCATTACAAAGAAAGTACAGCAGTGCCTTTACTTTCTTAGAAGTCTGCAAACATTTGGCATGTCATCTAAAACCTTGAACTTCTATAGATGTGTGTTATTGAGTATATTGTCTTGTTCCATCATGGTTTGATATGGAAACACCAATGCCCTTGAATGGAAAAGCCTACAAAAAGTAGTGGTTACAGCCTAATCCATCACAGGTAAAGTTCTCCCCACTACTGAGCACATTTATAAGAAGCACTGTCATAGGAAAGCAGCATCCATCATCAAGGATCCCTACCATCCAGGCCATGCTCCCTCTCACAGCTGTCATCAAGGAGGAGGAACAGGAGCCTCAGGACCCACAACACCAGGTTCAGGAACTAGTTATTGCCTCTCAACCATCAGGCTCTTGAACCAGAGTGGTTAACTATACTAATTCCAAAACCTATGGACTCACTTTTAAGGACTCTCCAGCCAATGTTCTCAATATTTATTGCTTTTTTTTAGTGTTATTACTCTTTGTTACCCTTTCTTTGTATTTTCACTGTTTGTGTTATCTTTGCTCATTGGTTGTCCATACTTGTTTGTGATTTCAGTGATTCTATTGTGTTTCTTTGTATTTATTGTGAATGCCTACAAGTAAATGAATCTCAGGATAGCATTATGTGGTATAAATGTACTTTGGTAATAAATTTACTTTGAACTTTGAACATTGGCTTTCTAACCAGCTCATATTTCTTCAAGTTCTCAATTATTCTGTTCATAGTTATCTTCTTGAAAAAATATACAAAAAAAGATGAAGGCTAACAACTTAATGCTTTCCTGGCTTTTTGTCATAAATGGAGTCACATTTGCATTTTTCTGAGTGGTATTTCCTCAGTCAAGAGAGGTAATGATTTGAGCCCATTTCTTTACTTACCTCTGTCAAATGCAGGGATAGAATCTTTAGGATTTTTGGTCTTTTAATTTATTTTCTTTCCTGCATAACCTATGTGAAGTAATTCCTGATTCATTATCTTTTCCTCTGAATGTTAGAATAGTTTCATTTGAGTATGGCTGGAACAATGATGTAGATGAGAGATTTTAGATTCCTGGGGTAGTGGGGCTTGCAGTGGGAGAGGTGGGACCTGTTCAGGTCAAATGGGTTGCACCTTAATAGGTCTGAGACCAATATAGTAAATAATTTTACACATGGTTGAGAACCAAGCCATAATGGTCTGAACATCAATTTCTCTAACTTCTGGCAATTTAACCCCCCCCCCCCACCCACTCTCCTTATCCTATTCTGGCTCCCTTCTACCCCTTTTTTTCTCCTCAACTGACCATTACCTCCCTCTTGTGCCCCTGCTCCTCCCCTTTCTCCCATGGTCCACTCCACTCCGATCTAGTTTCTCTTCAGCTGTTTACCTTTTCCATCTATTTCCTATAAGCTTCACTTGCCAACTTGTAGTCCTTCCCCACCCCCACCTTCTTGTTCTGGCTTCTTCCCCTTTCCTTTCCAGTCACAGTGCAGGGTCTCAGCCTGACAGGTCGACTGTTTATTCCACTCCATGGCTGCTGCCTGACCTGAATTCATCCAGAAGTTTGTATGTGATGCACGAAAGTACAATGCTACAGGCCTATTGGCAAGACCTTCAGTAGGGAAAATGCTAGAAGGGTGCTAACTGGACAAATAAGTAATTTGATTTGACAGAGTTGGTAAAATTTACAGAATTCCAAAAGATTTTCTTCTTATTTCAAGGTGGATAAAGAAACCAGTGAATAGTAGTGTATTAATATTTCCAAAAGAGCACTAGTTAAAATGCCTTGCAGATTATTACACAAATTTAAGAGCCATGAGTTTTACAGCAGCATTGACTAAGAGTTGGTTAATATAGTAACTGGATGGGTGCTTTTTGGTCTCCTACATTAAGGTGCTCCCCCTTAAGACTGATCACAAAAAACAAATGGGTTTAAAACATATTTTATTTAAAATTCTTCAAAAAGTCTGTTTTTAAATTGAATTCAGAATTACTTTATTTCAGCAAAGGTGGACAAAACCTTTCAGTCTGGGCTTCCACCTGCAAAATTATACAAATTCTATAGAGATAGATTAAATGACATGCTTTTGGAATATGAGTGAACTAGGTGAGATAAAGAGCAATTGGCACTAGGATTATTTTTAAGGGATTGTCAATGTTCAGAAAGGTATTGCTTAAAAGAAATAAACATGTAACAGTTAAGAAGTTTTTAAAAAGCCGGTGAAAACAATAAAGAAGATTATGACTCAACTTTTCCAGTCCAAATAATGCTGAGTCCAGAGCACCTACTGCTCTAATGCACAAATGCTTCAGCAATTACAGGCATGATACAAGTTTAAAATCTAAAATAGTGTCACTGTCAGTATTGTTCCCTTGGCTATTAGCTTTGCAACAACAATATCTCATCTAGCTCACCATTGAAGTCACTAAATTGATTTAAGTCTGGAGCAAAAATAAACAAAATTCGTCACAAATTTAATTTTCCATTTCATGATGTGAGAAATGCTAATTATTGTTAATCAGTTATTTGTGTGTTAATTACAACAGAAGTAGTATCCTATTCATTCAAATTTTTATTTGTGGTTCAAAATTTTAAAATTAAACCTAAAATGTTCTAAAAATGTTTCGTTTCCAGATCTGAATGATATTGAATTTTTTTTCCCCTTTATGGCACGTATAAGAGTTTTGCTCTTAATTTCACAAACTTTCCTTCATTCTATTTGATAAAGGAAATGTGTTGTTGCCTGTCCTCTGTTCTGTGTTCTATGTACTATGTGAAAAAGAGTTAACTTCAGGAAGGATTCCACTGCCATGCTAAGCAGAAGAACTATGTAGAACCAGGATAGGAATGTTGGATCCCCAAATGAAGGGAACTTGTACGGTAACGTGCAGAATGCAGAAAGTACAGCCTTGGTTACAGAGAAATGCCGTGGATAGCAATGCGAGTCTCTGAATAAGAAGTGCACAGTATATGGGAAAGAGTGTGTGCAGTGTGGACTGGATAATCATTTCTACCAAATAGTGCATAGTAAAGAGGACATTGAAAGTTCACAGTGTGGACAAGATGGAGTTATGCAGGGACAGAGCAAGCTGAATTCAGAGCACCAATCAAAAATAATGAACCCAGACTGGATATCCGAGCAATCAGACTCACAATAGACAATAGACAGTAGGTGCAGGAGTAGGCCATTCGACCCTTCTAGCCAGCACCACCATTCACTGTGATCATGGCTGATCATACACAATCAGTACCCTGTTCCTGCCCTCTCCCCATATCCCTTGACCCCGCTATCTATAAGAGCTCTATCTAACTCTCTCTTGAATGCATCCAGAGACTTGGCCTCCACTGCCTTCTGGGGCAGAGCATTCCACATATCCACCACTCTCTGGGTGAAAAAGTTTTTCCGCATCTCTGTTCTAAATGGCCTACCCCTTATTCTTAAACTGTGGCCTCTAGTTCTGGAGTCACCCATCAGCGGGAACATGCTTCCTGCCTCCAGTGTGTCCAATCCCTTAATAATCTTATATGTTTCAATCAGATCCCCTCTCATCCTTCTAAATTCCAGTGTATACAAGCCCAGTCACTCCAATCTTTCAACATATGACAGTCCCGCCATTCCGGGAATTAATCTTGTGAACCTACGCTGCACTCCCTCAATAGCAAGAATGTCCTTCCTCAAATTTGGAGACCAAAACTGCACACAATACTCCAGGTGTGGTCTCACCAGGGCCCTGTACAGCTGCAGAAGGACCTCTTTACTCCTATACTCAATTCCTCTTGTTATAAAGGCCAGCATGCCATTAGCTTTCTTCACTGCCTGCTGTACCTGCATGCTTGCTTTCATTGACTGATGTACAAGAACACCTAGATCTCGTTGTACTTCCCCTTTTCCTAACTTGACTCCATTTAGATAGTAATCTGCCTTCCTGTTCTTGCCACCAAAGTGGGTAACCTCACATTTATCCACATTAAACTGCATCTGCCATACATTTGCCCACTCACCCAACCTGTCCAAGTCACCCTGCATTCTCATAACATCCTCCTGACATTTCACACTGCCACCCAGCTTTGTGTCATCAGCAAATTTGCTGATGTTACTTTTAATCCCTTCATCTAAATCATTAATGTATATTGTAAACAGCTGCGGTCCTAGCACCGAACCTTGTGGTACCCCACTGGTCACAGCCTGCCATTCTGAAAGGGACCTGTTAATCACTACTCTTTGTTTCCTGTCAGCCAGCCAATTTTCAATCCATGTCAGTACTCTGCCCCCAATACCATGTGCCCTAATTTTGCCCACTAATCTCCTATGTGGGACTTTATCAAAAGCTTTCTGGAAGTCCAGGTACACTACATCCACTGGCTCTCCCTTGTCCATTTTCATAGTTACATCCTCAAAAAACTCCAGAAGATTAGTCAAGCATGATTTTCCCTTCATAAATCCATGCTGACTCGGACTGATCCTTCTACTGCTATCCAAATGTGTTGTAATTTCCTCTTTTATAATTGACTCCAGTATCTTTCCCACCACTGACGTCAGGCTAACCAGTCTATAATTCCCTGTTTTCTCTCTCCCTCCTTTCTTGAAAAGTGGGACAACATTAGCCACCCTCCAATCAGCAGGAACTGTTCCTGAATCTATAGAACATTGGAAAATGATTACCAATGCGTCCACGATTTCTAAAGCCACCTCTTTAAGTACCCTGGGATGCAGACCATCAGGGCCCGGGGACTTATCACCCTTCAGACTCAACAGTCTATCCAACACCGTTTCTTGCCTAATATAAATTTCCTTCAGTTCATCCTTTACCCTAGTTCCTTTGGCCACTATTACATCTGGGAGATTGTTTGTGTCTTCCCTAGTGAAGACAGATCCAAAGTACCTGTTCAACTCATCTGCCATTTCCTTGAACCCTATAATAAATTCACCCGTTTCTGTCTTCAGTGGCCCAATTTTGGTCTTAACTATTTTTTTGCTATTCACATACCTAAAGAAGCTTTTACTATCCTTTATATTCTTGGCTAGTTTACCTTCGTACCTCATTTTTTTCTTGGCGTATTGCTTTTTTTGTTATCTTCTGTTGCTCTTTAAAAGCTTCCCAGTCCTCCAGTTTCCCGCTCATCTTTGCTATGTTATACTTCTCTTTTATTTTTATACTGCCCTTTACTTCCCTCGTCAGCCACGGCCGCCCCTTACTCCGCTTAGGATCTTTCTTCCTCTTTGGAATGAACCGATCCTGCACCTTCTGCATTATCCCCAGAAATACCTGCCATTTTTGTTCCACTGTCTTCCCTGCTTGGGTATTGTTCCATTGAACTTTGGTCAGCTCCTCCCTCATAGCTCCATAGTTCCCTTTGTCAACTGTAATACTGACACATCCGATTTTCCCTTCTTCTCAAATTGTAGGTTAAAACATATCATATTATGGTCACTACCTCCTAATGGTTCCTTTACCTCGAGGTCCCTGATCAAATCCGGTTCATTGCACAACACTAAATCTAGAATTGCCTTCTCTCTGGTAGGCTCCAGTACAAGCTGTTCTAAGAATCCATCTCGGAGGCACTCCACAAACTCCCTTTCGTGGGGTCCAGTACCATTCTGATTCTCTCAGTCTACCTGCATGTTGAAATCCCCCATGACAACTGTATCATTACCTTTGCGACATGCCAATTTTAACTCTTCATTCAACTTACACCCTACATTCAGACTGCTGTTTGGGGGCCTGTAGATAACTCCCATTAGGGTCTTTCTACCCTTAGAATTACTCAGTTCTATCCATACTGACTCTACATCCCCAGATTCTATGTCCCCCCTCGCAAGGGACTGATGAGACATGATGCACACAAACTGATCTTTCTTGAAGAGTAGGCTCTGTCAGTAACCTAACTTTGTGTGAATTTTTATAGGGTAGGGCACCTCTATAACCCACAGCTCCAATCTCACCTCATTGATTCAAACTCCTGACTCCAAATAGCTTTTGTAGAAGGCATTACACCAGAGGTTCACTTTTTTTTTTGAACCTTAACTGTGATTGTTTAAATAGTGTACTCGGTATTGATGAGAGAAGTGCAATTGTGTGTGTTACTAGTTTAGGCAGATTGTGTTTGTCTATCATGACTTGGATGAAGGTCAGACCACATTTTATGAGTAATTAATGCAGAAAACCAAGTAGTTGTAAAGGATTCACAAACTTTTTCTTGCAACTATATATGTCCATGTAATTTTCTAATGTTCATAGGATGAAAGAATTCAAGAATTGAAAAATATCTGTCATGTTGTGGTCATTATTATTAGAAGGTCCTTAAAACTTGCGCTAGAATGTGACTGAAAAACAGTCATATTAATATTAATCTTTGCAAGCAGTACTAGGCTAATGTACTGATGTGAAAAATGTTTTGAAATAAAAACCTGGAAAGAACAATGAGAAAAGAGATTAGTAAACTAAAGTCAAACAAGCATTTGAGGTGATGCCACTAACAAAATTCTGATAGACATTATTAATAGTCCCTCAGAAAAGCTTAGGACTGTCAAGGATGCCCTGCATTGGTTTGTAAACATATAAAACTTGTCTTACTTGATTTGAATATTTTGCATGGTGAATTACAATAGCATGGTTGATACAGTTTACATGGTTTTAACAGACAGACAGATGGCCTTTATTGATCCCGAGGGAAATTGGGTTTCATTACAGTCGCACCAACCAAGAATAGTGTAGAAATATAGCAATATAAAACCATAAATAATTAAATAATAATAAGTAAATAATGCCAAGTGGAAATTAGTCCAGGACCAGCCTATTGGCTCAGGGTGTCTGACACTCCGAGGGAGGAGTTGTAAAGTTTGATGGCCACAGGCGGGAATGACTTCCTATGACGCTCAGTGTTGCATCTCGGTGGAATGAGTCTCTGGCTGAATGTACTCCTGTGCCTAACCAGTATATTATGGAGTGGATGGGAGACATTGTCCAAGATGGCATGCAACTTGGACAGCATCCTCTTTTCAGACACCACCGGCAGAGAGTCCAGTTCCATCCCCACCAACATCACTGGCCTTACGAATGAGTTTGCTGATTCTGTTGGTGTCTGCTACCCTCAGCCTGCTGCACAACAGCAAACATGATAGCACTGGCCACCACAGACTCGTAGAACATCCTCAGCATCGTCCGGCAGATGTTAAAGGACCTCAGTCTCCTCAGGAAATAGAGGAGTAATTTGGTCATCCCCATGGCAGATTCGTCAGGTAATTTCAAAGTAAATTTATTATCAAAGTACATTTATGTCACCATATACTACCCTGAGATTAATTTTTTTGTGGGCATTCACAGTAAATGGAGATTTCATAGTCAAAGGAAGGGTGGTGAGATTCTGTGGGTGCGATAGAGACACCCCTATGGTATGTTGCACCCCTGGTGCCAGTATCAGACCCCTAAACAGTAGTAAGGATATGTTCTACAAATTACAACGGGAGATGGAAAATGCATGACGAAAGATTACAATTACAATAGTCATGGGGGATTTCAATAAGCAGGTAGATTGGCAAAATCAGGTTGGTTCTGGAATCCAAGAGGGGAATTTCTACAATGCCTGCAAGATGGCTTTTTAGAGCAACCCGAGGATGAGCCTGCTAGGGGATCAGATACTCTGGACTGGGTATTGTACGATGAACTGGAATTGATTAGAGAGCTTGAAATAAAAGAACCTTTAGGGATAAGTGATCATAATATGATTGAATTCATCCTGAATTTTGAGAAGGAGAAGCTAAAGTGAGATGTATTGGTGTAAAGGGAATTACAGATGCATGAGAGAGGAGTTGGCCAGCATTGATTGGAAAAGTACACTGGCTGGGATGATGGCAGAACAGCAATGGCTGGAATTTCTGGAAGCAATTCAGAAGCACAGAATATATACATCCCAAAGAGGAAGAGGTATTCTAAAGGCAAGATGACCCAACCATGGCTAACAAGAGAAATAAAAGCCAAAGATAGGGCATAGAATAGAGCAAAAATTAGTGGGAACTTAGAGGATTGGAAATCTTTCAAAACCAACAGCAGGCAACTAAAAAGGTCATAAAGGAAGGTAAAGATGAAATACAAAGTAAGCTAGCCAGTAATATTAAAGAGGATACCGACAGTTTCTTCAGATACATTAAGTGTAAAAGAGAGGTGAGAATGGATATTGGACTGCAGGAGAACTATGCTGGAGAGGTAGTAATGGGGGACAAGGAAATGGTGGACAAACTGAACAAGTATTTTGCAAAAGTCTTCACTGTGGAAGACACTAGCAGTAATGTGGAAGTTCATGAACTGTATGAAGTTACCATTACCAGGGAGAAGGTTCTTGGGAAACTGAAAGGGCTGAAGGTAGATAAGTCAGCTGGACCAGATGGTGTACACCCCAGGGTTCTGAAAGAGGTTGCTGAAGAGATTGTGGATGCATTATTAATGATATTTCAAGAATCACTAGACTTTGGAATGGTTCTGGATGACTGCAAAATGGCAAATGTCACTTCACTGTTCAAGAAGGGAGAGGGGCAGAAGAAAGGAAATTATAAGTCATTTAGTCTGACCTCTGTGGTTGGGAAGATGTTGGAGTCAATTGTTAAGAATGTGGTTTCGGGGTACTTGGAGACACATGATAAAATAGGCCATATTCAGCATGGTTTTCTCAACGGAAAATGTTGCCTGACAAATCTGTTGGAATTCTTTAAAGAAATAACAAGCAGGATAAACAACGGAGAATTGGTTGATGTATATTTGGATGTTCAGAAGGCCTTTGACAAGGTGCCACACATGAGACTGCTTAACAAGCTACAAGCACATAGTATTACAGGGAAGATTCTAGCATGGATAAAACAGCAGCCGACTGGCAGGAGGAAAAGATTGGGAATAAAGGGAACCTTTTCTGGTTGGATGCCAGTGACTAGTGATGTTCCACAGGTGGTCTGTGTTGGGGCTGATACTTTTTATGTTATATGTTAATGATTTGATGATAGAATTGATGGCTTTGTTGCAAAGTCTGCAGACTATATGAAGATAGATGGAGGGGCAAGTAGTTTTGAGGAAGTGGAGAGGCTACAGAAGGACATGGACAGATTAGGAGACTGGGGAAGGAAGTGGTGGATGGAATACAGTGTTAGGAAGCATTTGGTCCTGCACTTTGGTAGAAGAAATGAAAGGGTTGACTATTTTCTAAAAGGAAGGAAAATACAAAAAACTGAGGTATAAAGGGATAGACTTGGGAGTGCTTGTGCAGGATTCCTTAAAGGTTAATGTCAGAGAATAAAATATAAAAGAGAATATAAATGTAAGAATGTAATGTTGAGTTTTATAAAGCACTGGTGAGGCCTCACTTGGAGAATTGTGAGCAGTTTTGGGCCCCTTAGGATGTGCTGAAATGGGAGAGGATTCAAAGGTTTACAAAAATGATTCCAGGTTTAAGCGGCTTGTCATATGAAGAGCATTTGATGCCTTTGGGCCTGTGTTCACTGGAATTCAGAAGAATAAGGGGTGACCTCATTGAAATCTATGGAATGGTGAAAGCCCTTGATAGAGTGGATGTGAAGAGGATATTCCCTATGGTTGGAGAGTCTTGAGACCAGAGGACACAGCCTCAAAGTAGAGAGGCACCCTTTTAGAACGCAGATGAGGAGGAATTTCTTTAGTCAGAGACTGGTGAATCTGTGGAATGTGTTGCCACAAGCAGCTGTGGAGGCCAAGTCTTTATGTATATTTAATGCAGAGGTTGATAGATTCTTGATTGGTCAGAGCATAAAGGGATATGGGGAGAAGGCAGGAGATTGGGTTGAGAGGGAAAATGGATCAGCCACGATGAAATGGCAGAGCAGACTCAAAGAGCCAAATGGCCTGATTCTGCTCCTTTGCCTTACATTGTCTAAATAGAAAGAAACACAGTAGAATCAGTGAAAATCCAAGACTTCCTGAGCCTGATGATGTGGGACTTGAAGCTCCTGTACCTCCTTCCCGATGGCAGCAGTGAGAAGAAAGCATGGTCTGGATGGTGAGGGTCCTTGATGATGCATGCTGTTTTTCTGCAACAGTGCTTCTTGTAAATAGATGGATACTTTATTGATTCCAAAGGAAATTACAGTGTCACAGTGGCATTACAAGTGCACAGATAGATGAATATTAGAAGTAAGAACAGAAAAACAGGAGGGGGCATCACTATCCCCAGCTATAGGTTGATTCATTATTGAGCCTAATGGCCAAGGGTAAGAATGACCTCATATAGCTCTCTTTAGAGCAGCGCAGTTGTCTTAGTCTATTACTAAAAGCGCTGCTCTGTTCAGCCAGGGTGGCATTCAGAAGATGAGAAATATTGTCCAGAATTGCCAGGATTTTC
This sequence comes from Hemitrygon akajei, assembly GCF_048418815.1. NCBI lineage: Eukaryota > Metazoa > Chordata > Chondrichthyes > Myliobatiformes > Dasyatidae > Hemitrygon > Hemitrygon akajei. Next base: position 29,910,775 of record NC_133131.1, on the reverse strand, counting down.
TGTAGGGTCCATTGTTCTGCCACAGCCTCTGGTGTGTCCAGTTTGACTCCTATAACAGAGCCAGCCTTTCTGATCAGTTTATTGAGCCTGTTGGCGTCACCCGTAATACACTTGTAATGCTACTGTGACACTGTGATTTCCTTTGAGATCAATAAAATATCTATTTATGTATTTACAATAAGTGCTATTGCCATTGCCCCAGTACACCACCGCATAGAAGATTGTACTGGCGACCACAGACTGGTAGAATGTGTGAAGGAGAGGCCTGCATACACCAAAGGAATTCAGTCTCCTCAGGAAGTAGAGGCGACTCTGGCCATTCTTGTACACAGCCTCTATGTTGATGCTCCACTCAAGTCTGTCATCCAGGTGCACCCCCACATACTCACCATCAGTAGTAACAGGGAACAGTGCAGGCTTAGCCTTCCTAAAGTCCATCATCATCTCCTTTATTTTACTGACGTTGAGCTGCAGATGATTCAGCTTGCACCATTTGACCAAGTCCTTCATCGGGGCCCTGTATTCATCCTCCTGTCCTCCCTTTATACATCCAACTATTGCTGAGTCATCAAGGAATTTCTGCAAATGACATGACTCAGTGTTGTATCTAAAGTCCGAAGTATACATGGTAAACAAGAACTGTTCTCGATGGTTGTGAGGGCTTTACCTGTGATGCATTGGGCTGTGTCCACTACTTTTTGCAGTTTTTTTTCCCTTTAAGGGTATGCCATGAACGCCCATGGATCCAGGAACAGTGATGTTTTGAGACAAGGAAAAATTAATGTGTTGTCACATTTTTTAAGAGACACAACTGATTCTAAGACAAACATGATGATATCTATGGTCAAAATGCTTAAGCAAAACGCCATACTGAATTTTTTGAGGCAGTAACGATAGCCAAAACAATGGGAGAATACTCTCCCTTTTCACAATGCCATTTATTATCTTCCTGAACAGACAAAAACTTGATTAAACATCCCGTCTGTCTGAAATACAGCATCAGACAAAGTAGCTTTCTTTCATTGTAATGCCAATTTAAATTGAGTTCCAACGGCTGGTGTGAAGCTTGTGTATACATGCAATACCCCAACCAGAAACAAGTTGTGTCAACTGAAGCAAACTTAATCATACACGAATTTAGCTTGGCAGGGTTTTCTAATTTCTTTGTACTTTTTTTTAGTTAATCTAGCTGCTTCTTGGTGATCAATGGCCCTTTCTTTACTGTCTCCCTGAAGACAAATAAGCAATTTTTTTCCTTCAGTATACCATTCCTAATGTGAACTTAATTGGCAACCTACCACGTAGAAAATCTATTCTGAAACCAACCCCCAGAGAATGAATATTGATTCTTTTGGCATGTGTGTTATGATTTCTTAGCAATGGTGTTAGTTGACAGTGTAATTGATTACTTGTAGTTTAGTAGTTTTTGAAAATAACAGAGGTATGTCACAGTCAAGAAACAGAAAGAGGCCCTTTCGCTGACTGTGTTCATGCTGATTCCATTTGCCCACATTCTCTCCATAATCTTGTCCTGCGCAGTTAACTAGCTTAGTTTTGAGTAAATTAATATATGTATATAGGAGTACACAAGGCAACACAAACTCTTCATCTTTTACTTGCAACTGCACCAGTCTCTGCTTCTAAATTTGGACATTACTGCACTTCTTGTAGTACTTTAAGAAAAATGGTGAGAACATCAGTAAACTATTTTGGAGTAAATAATATGACAATTTCTTGGAGTGTATAAATGTGGAAACCTGGCACTTGGTTGTTGAATTTACCCAGCTATGCTCTGGTAATGATTTGTTACAAGCTAGGCACTGAGATGACTGAAATAGGATGGTTTTTTTGGCTGTATTTGTCCACTTTATGTGGCAACTTGACAGTTTGAGCTTTGTATTCAAGTATGAGTGAAGTTTTTATTGCATTGTGGTAAATGATCATTGTTGCCAAACAATGTATTGACATTGAAGATTTAATTTTTGTTATTTTGGATCTCATTTGTTTTAAAAGTTGAAAACTTTTTAAAAAACAAAAATCTTCAGTTATTGCTGGAAATTAATCTGTGATGAGCTTTTGGTTTAGTAACACCTTGCCTAGTGAACATAAACAAGTAGTGAACAGAAAAAGGGAAAGTGGGCAAATACTTTCTCCTTGTTTACACACTTGTTTCGAGCTGAGACCCTTCTTCAGGACTGAGAAAGAAGGGGGAGATGCCAGAAAAAAAAGAGGGAGAGAGGGGAGAGACTGGCTGGAAAGTGATAGGTAAAGCCAGGTGGGTAAGAAAGATTAAGGGCTGGAGAGGGAGACACCTGATAGGAGAAGGACGGTGGACTATAGGAGAAAAGAGAGGAGGGTGGGACCCAGGGGGAAGTGGGGAAGTAATTGGCAGGTGAGAAGAGGTAAAAAGCCAAGGTAGGAAATGGAGGAGAGGGAAGAAACTTGTTTACTGTTAGAACAAATAGATATTCATGCCTTTGGGTTGGAGACCACCCAGACAGAATATAAGGTGTTGCTTCTCCACCCTGAGGGTGGCCTTATCTTGGCACAAGAGGAGGCCATGGTCCAACATGTTTTTATACATATTTCACCAAGGGCTCCTGACAGAGATGGGAATTATTTTTAGATTTATTACCCTTAGACCAATTTTACTGCATTCAGTTTTGTTCCTATCTTACGACTGCTTACCCCTGTTCATGCTGAGAAATTTTGGGTTATACCTTCAACTGATCCATCATAAAAATGGCACTTAAGTGACATGTGAGGAAACTATATGAGAACTGTTAATGTGATGAACGGTGTGTCAGAGGAAGGAAGAAGAATAGTAACATTTAAGAAAAGTAATTCTATAGGCTTTGAGCTGGGTGGTGAGGCCAAGATATAATCCACAGAATCTGCTTTTGGGAGTCATGGAGTAATTAATGCAGCTTGAAAGCAAGCCTTTCGGCCCAACTTGCCCACACTAAAGATGGTGCCCACCTAGCTAGTTCCACTTGCCTGTATTTGACCATTATTTCTCTAATCCTTTCCTATCCACATACTTATCTACATATATAGATGCTGTTATTATATCTTCAACCACTTTCTCTGGCAGCTTATTTCATGAAAGCACCAACTTCTGAAGAAGTTGCCCTTCAGGTCTTTTTTTTCCATCTTCGTCTCTTACCTTTTACCTAGGCTATCTAGTTTGTAGCCCCCCCCCCCCCCCCTTGGGGAGGAGATGTCGAATGTGTGTTCACCCTTTTTACACTAAGTGGTCACATTTTTAGATATGCCTCATTAATGCAAATATCTAATCAGCCAAACATGTGGCAGCAGCTCAATGGATACTCAGTGTATAAAAGCATACAGACATGGTTAAGATGTTCAGCTGTTGTTCAGACCAAGCATCAGGATGGGGAAAAGTGTGATCTAAGTAACTGACAATTAAATAATTGTTGGTGCCATATGGGGTGGTTTGAGTATCTCAGATACTGCTGATCTCCTGGGATTTTCATGCACAGCAGCCTCTAGAGTTTACAGAAAATGGTGCAAAAAAAACCCAAAAAATATCCAGTGAGCTGCAGTTCTGTGGGTGAAAGCACCTTGTTAGAGATGTCAGAGGAGAATGGCCAGACTGGTTCAAGTTGTCAATAACTCAAATAACCATGCACTACAACAGCAAAGTTCAATGTAAATTTATTATCAAACTATGTAGTCACATATACAACCCTGAGATTCATTTTATTGTGGGCATACTTAATAAATTGATAATAGAGTAATAACCATAATAGAATCAATGAAAGACTGCACCAACTTGGGCGTTCAACCAGTGTACAGAAGATAGGAAACTGCAAATGTGAAAAGAAAGAAATAATATATTAAGCAATAGATTTCAACTACATGAGATCAAGAGTTGAAAGTGAGACCATAGGTTCTGGGAGCATTTCAATGATAGGGCAAGTGAAGTTGAGTTAAGTTATCCCGTTTGGTTCAAGAGCCTGATGATGGTTGAGGGGTAATAGCTCTTCCTGAACCTGGAAGTATGCAGAAGAGCACCTGGACACACAACACATCAAACCTTGAAGTGGATGGATTTACAGCAGCAGAAGACCACAAACATACACCCAGTGGCCATTTTGAGTTGAGGTACCTAATAAAGTGGTCTCTGAGTGTATACCCCTATGATTTTACATAGCTCCATAATTATCTGTCAGACTCTTGTGTTCCATGTTCTAGTCTGCCCACCCTCTCCCTCTGTCTTAGGCTCTCAATCCTGTCTGGATCCTCTAAATATTCTTGCCATTCTGACCAATTTAATAATATTTCTCCTGTAACAGGGAGACCAAAACTCTACTTAATACTTCAGTGCATACTCACCAGCATCTTATGAAACTGCAACATAACATCCTAACTTTTGTATTCAGTGCCCTAGTTGATAAAGGTCAGCACGTCAAATGCTGTTTTCACCACTGTGGCCTGTAATACCATTTTCACCAAATTGTGTACCGTACTCCTAGTCACTACCACCCCCCCCCATATTCCATACCACTGCCCATACTGTGACCATTCACTGTATGAGTCCTACACTGGTCTGATTCCTTAAATGCAACACTTTGTGCTTATTAAAATTGAAAGCCTTCTGCTAATTTTTGACCCACTCACCTAGTTGATCAAGATCCCCCTGCAATTACTGATAGCTTCTTCACTGTCTATGATCCCCCTATTTTAGTTTCATCTGCAAACTTCCCAGCTATGCCTTGTATAGTTGCAAGAAAAAGTTTGCGAACCCTTTGCAATTACTTGGTTTTCTGCATTAATAATTACTCATAAAATATGGTTGATCTTCATTTAAGTTACAATAATAGACAAACACAATCTGCCTAAAACTATTATCACAAAAGCAATTGTACTTCTAGTCAATACTGAGTATATCATTTAAACAAATATAGATGGAAAACAAATCTATGGATAATAGTACATGATCATCTTTACCAATTTTTACTAATTCTGTTTTCTGAAATATGACTATTTCCAATTTTCAAATTGCTTTTTGACTTATTTTAATAAACTTGATTGTATTCTTGTATTTAAAAAAGTTTTACCATGGTGGATGTGTAAACCAATCATGTTTCTGTTATCTGTTACTAACAGATGTTCTTGCATTGTCACCTTAAATACTTGTTGTTTGTTCCAGGTGGGGAAGAGGATTTGGGCTAGTTGGAATCATATTTGGAACAGAGAGTGCTTTGAACCAGCCAAACAGTATATATGGACTTAGTTTCTATGTGCTACAAATGTTGTTGGGTGAGTACAATTTACATCTGAAGTAATATGATTCACTTCTGGCCATCTAAGCTTCAATTATTTACTATTGAAGTAATGTCCCTGGAGCAATTACAATATTCATACAAAACCTTTTTGAGTGCGGTAAGAACTAGGAGTAGGACTCAATTGCCGTGCTATTCAATGTGACCATGACTGGTGTGTCCCTGTCCTCATTTTCTCTTCTGTGTCAGATTACCCATATTCTACTGAACTCCAAATAAAGAAATAGTTTCTTGAGCATTCTTTGATAGAATAACCATCTTAACTGGGGAGTCTAGTGAATCTCTTTTCAACTGTCTTGAATGCCAATATATCCTTCCATAAATCACCCCAAATTATATTTTGATAGAACCTTGCAAAATCAATGGAGAATACTGATGTTTCATCAAGTTATTTTATTGGGAAATAAACAAATCATTCCAAAGGCTATCAATTGAAGTTTATTTCAGAGAAGGAGGGTTTAAGTAGATTGTGTTGAGTTCTGCTTTCTAGTTTTAAATTCCCACATTAATAAAGTGCTTATTTTCTTGATTCTTGAGAACAGTTTGGATTCTAACCCAAAAAAAATCATGGCAATCATTTTGAGGAGTTACTTTTCAAATTATTAAAATTAAAATTATACCAGTGTAATTTTTAAACCATGCATATGTTTAGTAGACGCTTAAATTGTTAAAAGATCTGCTCTGCATAAAATTACAATTTAACATTCGTCAATCTATTTGAGAATGTTTCTATAGTGACTGAAAGCTTATTCATTTCAGTTACATATCCATACTTTCCTACTGATTCTGATCCTTCATTCCAAATGTTAATTTCAAATTAATCGGATCTCTGGATTATTACAAATGTAGAAAAAAAACTGCTTATACTTCTGATATTAAACAAAATTAAAAAATGGTTATGTGCTTTATAAAGTTGCCATTTATTAGGTCCAGTTCTATTTTCACTTGCCAAAAGCCTCAATATTCGGCAATATGATCTATTTCTGTAAATGCAGCATTTTGCTGATTGACGAATGTATTTACCTCAAGGCTGGAGTGAAAGATCATTGTAGGTTTACTCTGCCACTTGTTAGCTATCTGTATACCAAATCTACAGATAATATGAAAAGATTCAAAAACCAAAACTAAATTCAAGGACTGGTCTTAAATTGGGGTTGATATCTCAATGCCCTTCTTTCAGTAAAATAGTCCAAATAGTAATTACCTATGAACTGGGTAAATCCTGCTTAGTGATGATAAACTACTTGATCCAAACTAAGATGGCATTTGTTTGGAATATTAAACTGAAATTACATATGCTTTAATTTAATGTGGGAAAAAAACGGCTAATTTGGAATTGTGGCCTTATATATACCAGTGATCTTATTGACCAGTTTTGTTATTACTGAGTAGAAAGGTGCATTATGAAAAGCTCAGTACATTATTACAACATGTTTCAGTTTGACAATATGGTGAATAAAAGATGTAAAATCTTAATAGGAACTTGTTTGCTTGAAGTTACTCTTGTTTGATTCCAAAAAGGAAATTATTTTCTCCAATGTGAAATTAGTATGTTTTATTTTTATGGAGTTTTAAAGTATTTTATGGCTTCTTGTGATGGTACTGCAGTACAATTTTATATTGTGTTTTAAATTAATTTAGTTCTACCTGAAACCAAGGTCTTAAATCCAAACAAAGTTATGAAGCCTGAGTTGGTAGAAAGGGAAAATACATAAAAGCAATAATGGAGAGAAGCAATGGTAAAAAGTTAATAAATGTGTTATGTATAGACAAAAACAGGAAATGAGGTCCAACCATGACTAACAAGAGTAGTTAAAGATAGTATGAGATCAGAAGAAAAGATTAAGTTGGTGAAGAGATTAAAATGGTGATTTTTGCCTAATATCATTGGGGCAAATGTTCAGTGTTTTAAAAAATTGTAACACATTGGGCAGCCATAACATAAATATATGAAAGGGAAACTCTTTCAATATATGGAACTGCATATAATGGCAGCACAGAAAAGGTAGAATAGAAAAGGGAATCAGTGGATGTAGAATATTTAGACTACCAGGCAGCCTTCAGTTAGGTGCTATATAGATAATGAAACAAAAAGTAGGGTATATAGGATTGACAGTTATACACTAACTCGGACTAATGAGGAAAAAAAAGCTCTATTAATAAGCAGGTCATTTATAGTTAGGAGAGAAATGATTTGGCTGCCACAGACCGAGCTTCATAATTCATGATAATGATTGGTTAAGGGATCAAGTATAATATGTTTGTGAGTTTTCTGATAACACCAAGCTGAATAATTGTGGATGATGAGGACATTTTGGGGGAGATATAGATTGCCCAAATGTTTATGTGAGGACACGACAAAAGGAAAATAATGTGACAAAATATGAGATCACTTAATAAAGATTTTATTTTAAATGGCAAAGAAATGAAAAGCATTAAGGTTCACAGGGACCTGGATACCTTGTGCATTAATCCAAAAGTTAACATGAAGATAGAGCAAGCAATTATATTCAATGGTACGTTGCCCTTTTATCATAGGAGAATTCTGAGTACAAGAATAAAGATGTCTTGTTCCCAAATCCTCCTGCAATAAAAGGCCAACATAATGTTGAATATTAGTATTAATGTCATATTATTGAGTCCTGGTGAAACTGCATCTTGAACTTGTATAGAAATCTGGTTTTGCTACCCAAGAACAGATAACTTATGAGTGCAATGGAAGTTCTTCGGAATAATCCCTGGAATGGTGGTTTGCCATATGAGAGATTAAGTGGCATTTGTCTATGCTCTTGAGTTTAGAAGAGGAAAACTTAATCTTAATAAAACAAAATTTTCAATGTACTTGACAGGGTTGACATGGTAGTGATCTTTTCCCCACCAAGTCTGATCAGAAACAAGATTCAGTTTCAAGATAAATCGTTGTCCATTTAGTACTGGAATGAAAATAAAATCTCATGGTAGTGAGTCTTTGAACTTCTCCAGCGAAGATTGTGGTGGCTCATTCACTGAGTGTTTTTCAGAAAAAGATTTTCAGCTTTTTGAAAACTATGAGAATCCATGGATACAGAATAAGAGATTGCTATGATCTTAATTAAAGAGCCAAACAGATGTAAAGGGTTGAATGGTCAATTTCTGTGTTCTAAATATTTGTAGATCTGGCATTAAAATGTAATTACATTTATATGAATGTCCTTGTAACTTGTACAAGCATAACATGGTTATCTTTCTTATCTTAATATTAACCAGGCACACACATTCAAATATGAGTCACTAGAAAAATATGTATGCACTCTAAAGTGTTGAAAACTGACCTTTTGATAAAGATGGCTGTGTATTAATGTCTAAGGTATGTTAAGGAAATTATGGCTGTGATGGGGGGGGCGTTGGTTGAAAAATGGAAATTTAGAAAGGAGTCTATTGTGAACATGTGCATTTTGAATTTTTTTTCTTTCACTCAACTTAGCTCATGCTTGGTTGTGAGTCCAAGCAGACTTTTTAAACTTCAGTCTAGTTTGTGAATGACTCTGAACAGCTGCATGGGCTAACATACCCCCTCCACAAAATCAACTGTATATTTCTAGACAGCGATCAGGAGTGGGAACCTTAGCTCTTTTCTCTTCTGTCATTGGAAACCTGGGTTGATTGCAGTACCTCTGTGGCTAATATTTTAAAATAGGTTGACAAAAAGATTACATATTTTTCTACATGCGTCTCTGTGTGATAAGATCACAGTAAAATTGGTCACACAGTTGAGAAAAGAGATATGCATATTGATAGATCCATGCTTCATGAGAAATGATTTGCTCGCTGTTGCACGTGCAGTTCTTTTAAAAGAGTTATTTAAGATCAATGGTACAATAGTAAAATAAACCATTCATTTATGTATCCAATTCCCTATTGAGATTTGCTGTAGCATCTGTTTCTAACATCCTCTCCGGAAGGCACTCCAGATCCTCTTGGTGTGCCCTGTGATTCTATTGTTAAAACTGTATCCTCTGGTTACTGACTCTATTGCAAAAAGGGTGGTTTCTCCTTACTTATTTGAAATATTGAACATTTCTGCTAAATCTCTCCTTATGATTGCTCTAAGGTTATGATTCTAGCAGACAAGCAACTATAGATCAACTGTTGAGCAAATGAATTGAATCAACTTGTGGAAGCAAACGTGGGGCAGACCTATGAAAAATACAAATCAGTTTGGACTTTTGAAGTGTAAGATCAAGCAACCTGCAAGAATCCCTGATCTTTATAACATAGACATTGCCCATAGCTACTTTTGTATGACCATAACAGGGTAGTTTTTGGAGGCTTAGATGATAAATTTTAAGAGAAACAGAGAACCAGATGCACAAAATTACTTGAAGGTTTAATATTCAAGATGGTGAGACAGCAGTCACAGGAAAGAAACCCAGAAAACAGATTAAAGTTTCAAAGCGGACTACTTACATAACACTTTCACTATTTCCAGACATTCCAAAATATTTTGTAACTGAGCAATAAACTTATCAAATTAGAGAATGCTGGAAGTATTCACCGGCTCAGACAGAATCAGTGGTAAGAGAATAGAATTAACATTTTTATGTCACTGTTATCACAGTTTTAACAAATTTGCCTCAAGTTTTTGGATGGGAAAAGGATTGAGGTAGACTAGCAATGTGCTCACTTAGAGACACAAGAAACCACAAATACTGGAATCTGGAGCATCAAGCAAGATGAAGCAATCCAGATGCAAGATCTTGACCTGATGTGTCAGCTGTCTGTTTCCCTCTGTAGATACTGCCTGGCCTGCTGAGTTCCTCTAGCATCATGTTTGTTACTGTGATTACATAGTCTAACTGTGATATATAAGGGATGTGATATTAGATGGGCAAAGTTAGGAATGAAGCAGGGTAGCACTGAAGAGAAGGGAATAAACATGCTGTCCCCAAATGCCTTGCCTTGCTTTTCCATTTTGAAATCCATTTGCCTTATTGTTGATTACATTGCCAGTTCCAGTGATATCCTCTTCAGCCTTCAATTTTATTGTTCTGTATTAATCACATTATTAGTTTTGGTTGTCTTCAAATGGCAGGTTTTGGACTCTATTTTTTTCAATTATTCAGGTACACCACAGGAAGGAGGACGAGTACTGAGCCCTGCAGGATGCCACTGCACACAGTTTCCCAGTCACTAAAATAGTGATATCCTACTTTTCATTTATTATTCAGAGTTAATTATGGATCCAATTCTGCCTTTTTTATGCATTATTTGTAAAATAGAGGGCAGAGAAAGTAAATTCAAGGAAATACTGATGAAACTGAATGTTTGGTGTTTTCAGTTAATAGCCTTATCAAGCTTATCAAAAATGCAAGTCGAAAGTTAGGTTCCTCTCTGGAAAGACTGGAAATTGAATCTTTAACCTTTCTGATAATACAAAGTACTCTCCAGCTTATGAACACTTGACTAGTGTTACAACCTTACGTACAAGTTAGCATTTTGCAGACCAGGACAGATTTTCCATTGCTATGGGGCTGTAGGTGACTGTTCTTAATAATAAATACAAAAGATTCTGCGCTGGAAATCCAGAGCAACAAAGACAAAATGCTGGAAGAACTCGGGAGGTCAGGCAACATCTATGGAAATGAATAAAGAATCGACATTTGGGCCAAGACCCTTCATCAGGACTGGAAAGGAAGAAGGAAAACACCAGGATAGAAAGGTGGGCTAACTAGTTGATTGGTGAAGCAATGTGGTTGGGAAAGGTGAAGTGCTAGAGGAGAAGAAGGAATCTGATAGGAGAAGAGAGTGTCCATGGGAGAAAGGCAATAAAGAGGGGCACCAGGAGGAGGTGATCAACTGGTGAGGAGAAGAAGTGAGAGGCCAGAGTGGAGAGTAGAAAAAGAGCAAAAGGAGAGAGTAAAAACAAACTTACAAGAAGTTGATGTTTGTGCAATCAGGTTGGAGGCTACCTAGACAGAATATGAGGTGTTGCTCTTCCACCCCAAGAGTGGCCTCCTCGCAGAAAAGGAGGCCATATGCCAACATGTTGAAACAGGAATTGGGATAGGAGTTACAATGGTTGGCCACCAGGAAATTCCACTTTTGGCAGATGGAGCGGAGATGCTTGACAAAGTGGTACCCCCAATTTGCATAGGGTCTCGCAAGTGTAGAGGAGGGTGCATTGGGAGCACAGGATAAAATAGATGACCCCAACAGGTTCACACGTGAAGTGTTGCCTCACTTGGGAGGACTGTTTGGGGCTCTGAGTGAAGATAAGGAAAGCGGTGAATGGACAGGTGTAGCATTTCTGTCATTTCCAGGGAAATGTGCTAGTTGGAGATTAGTAGGGAGGGACAAATGGACAAGGGAATCACGGGGGGAGCAATTCCTGTGGAGGGTGTAGGAAGATGGGGTGAATGTGGGTGTCTCAGATATGGAGGAGGTGCAGGTGAGGGCAGCATCAATGGTGCAGGAAGGAAAAGTATGTTCTTTAAAGGAGGACATCGCGTAGTGTCCTGGAAAGGAAAGCCTTATTCTGGCAACAGATGCAGTGGAGATGATGGAACTGAGAAAAGGGAAGAGCATTTTTACAGGAGGTAGTTCGGGAAGAGATATAGTCAAGATAGCCATGGGAATTGGTAGGTTTATAAAAGATGTCAGTTGACCATTTGCCACCAGAGATAGAGCGATCAATAAAGGGGGACGAGGTGTCAGAAATGCACCAAGTGAATTTAAGGGCAGGGTCCAAGTTGGAGGCAGTGATGAAATTAATGAGCTTAGCATGGGAGCATGAAGCAGCACCAATGCAATCATCAATGTAATGCAGGAAGAGTTGGGGCATTACCAGGGAAGGCTTGAAACATGGACTATTCTAGTTGCCAACAAAAAAGGCCCATAGCTGAGCTGAGCCCATGGGGGTGCCCATGGCTACCCTTTGAGTTTGGAGAAAATGTGAGGATCTTAAGGAGATATTGTTCAGGGTGGGGACCAGTTCTGCCAGATGGAGGTGGAAGCGAACTGTTTGGGTCTCTTGTTGATAAAGAAACAGAGAGCTTTAAGACTTTGATGGGGGAAGAGTTTAAAGGGATTGAACATCCATAGTGAAAATGAGGCAGTCAGGGTGAGGGAATTGCAAGTTGTTTAGGTGATGGAAAGAGTGTGAATTGTCTCAGATGTAGAAGGGAAGGGACTGAACCAAGGGAGATAGAATGGAGTTGTCTATGTGGACATGAGTTCAGTGGGGTAGAAGCAGATAGAGACCATGGGCCTACCAGATAGTCAGGTTTTTGGATCCACGAGTAGAAGGTAGAAACGAGTAGTGTGGGGTAAGGGAACTATGAGTTTGGGGTCAGTAGATCACAGTTCTCCAGAGTTGATGAGGTTAGTGATGGTGTCAGAGACAATGTTCTGGGATTCTGTTCGAGGTAAGTAAGAGGAAGTACCTGAGAGTTGCCTCCTGGCCTCAGCAAGGTAGTGGTCGTTCTGCCACACTACAACAGCAGCCATTTGATGCTAAGATTGGGATTGGTGCGGAGAGATTGGGAGGGGTTAGTGCGTTCAGAGGGGATAAGGCTTAAGGAGGAGGGAGGAGTGCTGAAGTCAAGCTGCTGGATGGTTCCCTGGCAATTGAAGATTAAAAGATCTAGAACAGGCAGAGAATCAGAATGGGATGTCGAAGAGGAGGAGGAAGGTTGGAGATAGGAGAACAGGTCATCAGTGCAGCATGGGGAATTTTTGCCAAAGAAGTGGGCTCGGAGACGGAGGTGATGGAAGAGCTCGCTGTTGTGATGGGTGCGGTCTTTGCTGAGGACAGAACTTTCTGCCTCAGGAAGGTTAGAGGAAATGGGGAAGACACAGCAGGGATTAGAGCTGGGGAGGGTTGGGGTATTCAGGGAATGTAGGTTAGGGGGGAAGATGGAGGCTCTGAGGACCCAAGAGGTGATCGGGGGGGGGGGGGCGGGAAGGAGCCTGAGTGACCTGGGGTTGGAGATTGGTGGTGGGGAAAAGGGAGCCCAAGAGGCCAGAGGCAGAGAGGAAGGTGGTGGCGGCTGACGTTTGGGGTGGGGTCGGAGCTAGGAGGCACGTAATTCACAGTCTGAAGGTATCCAGGGTCATTGGCACTGGACTTGGTGACAAGCCACGGACAGGAGGTGTCCAATTGAATCTCAGTCCAAGGAGGAGGTGTCTGGGACCATGGTCTGAAGATGTCCAGGGCCGTTGGAACTGGAGTTGGGGGCGGCAGATCCATGATCTGGCGTTGGGCGATCTTCCAACCCTTCCTGGTCTTAATGCTAGCTGGAATTTTGCCACATTGAACCCAAGAAGAATACATTCTAGATAACATATTTATATATAGTTTGTAAATCCCATCTAGAGACACACCATCTGAGCCAGCAGCAATGGCCTTTTTAAAAGTATTAATAGCATTTAAAACCTCTTCTGCAGTAAAATCTTTTAGAAGGATATTAGTATTGTGTATTGTCCCAAATTAGGCTTGGACTCCCCCCCCCCCCCCCCCCCCCATATTAGCTTTATTTAAGTAAAGGTGAAATTTTAAAATGTTTTCGGACTATGGCTCAACTTACCTCTACAGGCATCTTCGCCATTGGATAACTTTTTATTGCAATCTTGTGGACTGTTCAGATCACAAGGAGTTTTCAGCAATGGAACCCTGCCATAACCGGAGGAGGGCCTGCATATACTACATTTACTTTTAATTTTAAGACAATTTTCTCACTGTCATCTTTTGTACACTTATTGTTCCAATATTAAAGCACCCCAAGCAAAGAAACTTGTGAGTGTAAAGTACAATAAAAATTAGCACTAAGGTAACTAAACACTCGGTTGAATAAGTATTACTTCACATTTCAGTATTTTTCATAGGACAGAAGAGGCACCATTTAGAGTATTTCTGTCAGTTTCATTCCTCCATTTGTTTCTCTGTATTCATTTGGCCCTAATTTTTTCTTATTCTCCTCCCCAATTAAATCCTCCACCATGATTTTCTTGCCAGTCGCTTCACTGAGGATAACTCATAGATCTCAATTATCCTATCAGCTAGTATATGGGAGGGAACTGGAACCTCTGGGCGAGCCCTCATCGATACAGGGAGAACATGTAAATTCCACACAAACAGTACCTGAGATCAAGGTTTAATCTTAAGTTATCAGAGCCACATGACAGCAGAAGAAAATGCTAAGTCTCTTTCTGGCCCTAAAAGTAGGTTTGGGGTAGCATTTTTATGAGGTTTGGGGCTTAAAACCATGGTGAGGTGAAAGAAGTGGAGATGTATTGTAAATCAAAGTTGAAAGAACAGTGCTTTCATGGAGGGTTGTGTAGCTGGAAAAGGTTGGAAATGGAGAACAGCAACACAGAGGAGGAATTAAATATCATGAAGATTTTAAAATCAATACATTACTGGACTCTGCACAAATTGTTAGTCGATAAGCACATGGGTAAACAAGTTTTGGATGCATGACGTGCAAAAATGGAAGCATTTCAGTTTTTTGTATTGATACAAAAATCCATTCAGAACTGCCTAGATTAAAACTGATTAATTTATGTTAAATGTATATTGATATGTCACTCTGAGAGCTTTTGCAAAATAAAGCTTGAGTAATTTTCTGGGTAGAATAAAATAGACAGCTGCTTGGTGTTCATGCCCATTGTTTTGTGCAAGATTCCAGAAAACTTTTAGCTGAAGTATCTGGAGAAACTTAATATATCCTGTTTTAAGCAACATACATGTATGAAAACAGTACCGTTAGCTGCTTTTACTAAATATTATTACACATCTTTATCTGCTATAAATATCCAGTTGGCTCCATAGAACTGCCTGACTGTATCCTAATCCATGTATGTTTTCAAATGTAGTGATATGGCAACATGAGTAACTATTTTGTAAAAGAAATTACTTTTGTTCATTATATGTCTTTTCTTTCCCTACAGGTATGACCGTGAGTGCAATGGCTGCTTTAATACTAATGACAACATCCATAGTATCTGTGGTGGGTGCACTGTATCTAAGTTACATCCTGTATTTTGTGCTGAAGGACTTTTGCATAATTTGCATCACTACATATATCCTGAACTTCATTCTCTTTATTATCAACTATAAACGACTCGTTTACTTGAATGAGGCCTGGAAGCAGCAACTCCAATCCAAACAGGAATAATTCATACGATTGACAAGCCTAACACCTGGAGAGCCTGCTTTCATTATGTCTATTTGGCAGTAATTTTTTTGAGAGAGGTGTATATGATATAAAGGAAATCAGATTAATTGAGAATCAATTTTTTTTTAAATTGTATACTTGTGTGGGGCCCTGGACTTTATTTTCATTTATCTCCCTCATGCAAAGATTCAATAGACAGGCCAGCTGAGAGCAAGCTTTAACTGTAGTGCACATTCCTTAGGTGACCTGAATTTTTAAAAAAAATACACTAAGTGTCATTTGTATTGTTAAGCATTCCTCTTCTTTTTCCTCCTCCCAATAATGCAAATTGTGTTAAATCGTGATTGAAAGTGCCTTCTGTTACTGAGGATTTTGCTGTTTATTTTAATCCTATTCAAGTGTTTTATATTGCACAGAAAGTGGCTAACAGGTGTCCTGGGTCTTGGTGCTTTTATGTGGATCAGAAAAATGTACTTTGACAGTGTGACTGTTGCAAGTCCCAATTTCTTTTCAATGTAGTAGTAATTTGTCACATATTGAATGGTAGAAAAAATGCTTGGGTCCTGTAGGCATAAGCCTTATCTCTATAACATGCTTGATATTTTTTCAAAAAGGCCAACCACAGTAGACACAATGAACCAAAAAAAAACGGTATTTAAACTAACACCATTCACTGGATAGTTCAGACAACAGCTTGCTAGTGTTTTTAAAATGCTTCTGGGTATCCAGTAAAGTTACAAAAGCTACTCTCTTCAGATGTCAAAAATGCTACTGTGTATATGTTAATATTTGTGATGTGGTTTAGTAAAAGTGCAGTATAATAGTTAATTTTGTTTTTTACAAAAACAACTTGAAGTTGCACTTTAGACATTTTATGTTTCAGTATTTTTAAAATTCTTGAATAAAGCAGCATCAAGACTACGTCTATAGAAATGTCTGGTCAGCCAGACCCAAGCTTAAAAGTTGAGTCTTTAGTGACCTTATTTAATGGACCCCTTTTGGTTTGAATTTAATTGCGCTGTACATAGCTTTTTTTATAATATGGACAGGTTTTGAGGTTTTCATTAGGTTGAGGCCCCTTTGTCTTCAGTGTAACACCATTGTGCCAAGTGTTTATGCGATTAAGACAAGTTGATTTCAGCAGCATTGCTTATAACATAACTTTCAAATTGGTTGGATTTCATGGATAGAAATAAGCTGTTTATATGGCAAGTTTGATAACTGCCATTAAGAAAGTATTTAAATTCAGTTCTGACCCATAAAACATTCAAATATGCATGACAGAGGCTTAAATAAAGGATTCTCTCTCTTTCTGTACAATTAACTGCCATCCAGAATTTGAAATGCCTGATTTGCTCATTATAATTTCAGAACAGTTTGGGAGTATTCCATTGTATGCACATTGACATTTAGCATTGAAGAGGCTTTTGCCTGGTTTAAACTGTGGTGCTCAGATATTGTTGGAAATGTGTATTAAGTGAGTAATAACAGGTAGATTATCTTGTAGTCATTGCTTCACTAGATAAAGATTTCAATTAAATATATTTGTGTCCCTAAAACTACAAATTGCAGCAAATTTACTAACTTTTTCCAGTACTGTAATTATTCACATCAAAGAAAACTTTATCTATTGCACTAACTGAGATCTGAACAGTTTTGAAATTTCTTAAAGTAGCTTATGATGTCATTAGAATGAGGTTACTTTAAGCATTTTCACAATCCATGAAATTGAACGTCATTGCAACTTTGAACTGGTAAATATGGTTTATTGCAGAAAAATATTGTTCAACCAATATCTTTTCTGAATGTAACTTTTTATGCCTTGAAACAACCTTTGATAAAAATGTATCAATTCTGGTATACCTCAGACGCTGTGCACATATGAACACAATTCATCTTACATGGCTCAGTAAACCAACTTCCAGTGACTGTTTGATGTGCTTTGTCTAATGGGTGAGATAAGTTTTAAATCAGCAGGCTTACTGGCTGAAATAAAATGGGTTATGTCGATCAAGGACTGCATGTAAAGCTAATACATAGTAATTTTATTTTAATCTAAAACTTGTTCATGTGCAAGATATTGCATATGCAATCAGTAATTTATGGAACCAGTATTTTGCAACACGTGTTTTTGTGTGTCCTTAACTGTGTTTGATTATTTTTAATCCTTGCACTGTAAATGTTTAGTTGGTGATGTTTAAAGCCATTACATTCTTTATAGAATGGAGATAATCCAGAGGAAGTAGGGTACAGTTAAAGCTTGCCTCAAAAGTTTGAATCCTGAATATGGGGGAAGTACATTTATTGTATCTGTGCTTCTTAAAGCTGCTGGTATAATAAGTGACTCAAGTCTGTCTCTGAGCTCCAGATGACCACTGAATGCTATTGTAATATTATGTGACATTCCTGTGGCCCAATAAGCTGTAAGGAAAAGAAATATTCCTACACAGTTATTTTATCCTGGCTGTGGGCCACACATGCGCATTCTTGATCCTGTTTTGAAGTAAGGCTATACCATGTAGCTGCAATTCTACATGTCTGGTGCAAAACAAATTGAATATTGATTTTTGCCACTGTTTTGGGTTGGGTTCAAATTTTGTGTATTTCTTAGTATTGGATCTTTTTACCAGCAGTAGAAGGATGGACAAATTTAAGGTCTCAATGTAACTGTATTAACCCTCTTACACCACCATTGTTTGATAATATTGCACTGTCTAGCATGAAACCCATGTTTACTGCTCATGATGTACTGTAATTGAATATAAACTATAGATTCATAACTATTGGTATTGGCCTATCACTACATATCACTGGTATCAATATAGGCAAATGGGCCCCTATTAAAGACAGTGAAATAAAATGGTTTTCATTACAGTAAATTATCATTATGAACATGACAGGGTGACAGATGCTCTTTATTTTTGTAAACTATCTAGCATGGCAGAAGTACTATGTTCTTGATCTGTATAATATGTTCCATCAGAGTTATTTATTAATGCTGCTTCAAGCTCATGAGCACACATTAAAACTTTCAAGGTGGACTCTCTGGGCATTGATCCCTTTCACAGCCACAGGCGAGAACGTTTTTTTATACATAGGTTCAAGAATATGATTTTGCTAAATAGCAAAAATTGTAAATATGTATGAATGTGTATTCATTGCACAAATTTTTTGGTATGAAATAAATGTAGAATTTACATGAGAAAGTCTTGTAATTTTTGAATGTTAACTTTGTAAGATTGCTTCTACCGTGTAGGTGGACTTCAAAATGAACCATAAACTGAGCAAGTTCACTTAAGGATCAATACTTGATAATTTCTCCGACAACATTGATTTTTTTTTTCATGGCACTTCTTGGTTACTGCTAATTTCAGTGTTTTCGGAATGTGGATTGCTATGTCAGTTTTACTTGTTAGGATGTGTAAAGAAATGCAGTTTAAATACTTGCCTGCAGTAATCCTGCCAAATGAGATTAAGTTCTGCTGAAACAAATTCTTTCTAAAATATTGTAGTCAGCTCTAACCTCTTCAAGCTATGAATTTAAGTGTAACATACAGTGAATGGATGAGTAAATTACTGCGTATTTCATGTTTCCAGAAGCACCTTGTCTGTGTTTATGTGGAAATTAGTACCTAAATCTGTCAGCATATATGATGAAACAATGTCTGGCAAATTGTTTCATAGTCATTGAAATTTTTATTGGTTGTAATGTTTTTAAAAAAATACCTTTTGTGTTTGTCAATCTTTAATGTGTTATTTAAAGACAATGAACTTATTTGAGCCAGGTATCTTGTATCAATAACTGCGTGTGTGTGTGTGTGTGTATTCAATTTTCCATTATTATTTGAACCTTTTAATCCTTTAGGAAACATTTCATGCTCTTGGTTAACATACATTAAAAATTTCCTTGAATACCTTTTGTCAAACAACAGCTTTAAGTTAAATCTCATGACACTTGTAAATTAGGGAAAAATCAATCATAATAATCAAGTTTTTATTTAAAAAGTCATCCATTTCCTTACTCTTGCTGTGAATTTGTTCTAATGCTGATAAGAAAATACTATACATTTATACAAAATAAATGAGACATTGGAAAGTTAATTCCAGTTAACCTTTAATAGTCGCTGAGTGTTATTTCCACAAGGCAGGGAAAATGTTTATAAATGAGCAACAGATATTCAACAAATACAAAATTAAGAGGGCCTTGGTAAAACTCTGCTTATATCTATTTTATCTTACCTATTTTACAGGGGAATAGGGCTGATGAAATTGTGACTTGGCTGTGCAAAAGTTTTTTTCATCCCTTCGACAGATGTTATGGTCTTCATTTTGAGACTGGCAAGAGAACCTGCCAAACAATAGGGTTGGTACTGACTAAGTGGGGATCTGTTTTTGGTGTTTGTCAATCTTAAGTATTGACATTTCCTCTAAGCTAATAAAGAGAAGTTAACCCCAGCAAAACTGCCTCAAAACCCTTTTTAACATGGCAACACAAAAAAATCTGGAGGAAGTCAGTGAATCCAGACCAGGTGAAAGGTCTCAACCCAAAACATCAACTGTCCAATTCTTTCCTGAGATCCTCTACAACTTTATCCAGTATCTGTAATATGTCTTCAAATGGGGAAGCCAGTGTAAGTATACATTCTGCATCCTTCCCAGAGCTTTTGGGTATATATATTCCAGGCATGTTGAAGAAATTGTACACATTTTTTAAAATTAGATTTAATTTCCCACACCACTATACTAGTACTGTATTCACAGATGACCACTGGCATAATACCTTGGAGAAATGTATCTGGTTTCATTTGCCAGTTTCCAGTAGCGATTCCGAAGAACGAAAGCTGCTGTTTTAGGTTGCCGCTGACGAGTGAAGATGCCTTTTCTGTTCCCATTCACACGTGCCATGGCTGCAAGCAAATGAAGGAGTTATTTGCCATCCTTCAAATTTTCATGCCCCCATCCACCTTTTAGCAGCTTGTACAGTTTACTGATGTGAAGTATTTAACTTTTAGAGTCACTGTAAGACTGATGCCAGGAAAACCTCGAAAGACAAATAATGAAATTTTGATGCAATCCTATATTTTTCTATTTCATGTTTTAATATGAATCTGATATTTCAGTAGCATTAAGAATTGATCAGCTAATTCAAATAGAGTATTTACAAAATTGGTGAAAAGTCAACAATACAGGTCCCTGAAACTAGATCACATTATCAATAAGACAAGTGCATTTTAAGTAGCATGTCCTTTGTGGTTAGGTAACTCAAACTAAACAGTCCAGTCGACTTAAAAACCTTCAGAATAAATTATGATAATTAAGTTTTACTGCCACCTGCAGGTGAAACCATGTCATTGTCTTACTCTGTCTGCATACCTCAAAGTTCAAAGTACATGCACGTCACAATATACAACCCTGAGATTCATTTTATTATGGACATACTCAATAAATCCAATGATAATAGAGTCACTGAAAGACTACATCAGTAGGGCAAAAAATACAAAAGAAAGGAAAAATAAATAAATACCAATAAATAGAGAACATTAGATAGAAAGTCCTTGGTAAGTGAGATGGTTCAGTAAAAGGACATGTGAAGTTATCGTCTTTGGTTCAAGAACCTGATGGTTAAGAGGTAGTAACTATTCCTGGTGGTGTGAGTCTTGAGGCTTCTGTACTTTCTTGATGGCAGCAGTGAGAAGAGAGCATCAGCTGGGTGGGGAGGGCTTTATCTGTGATAGACTGGGCCTATCCAGTAATTTTTATAGGACTTTCCATTCAAGAGCATTGGTGTGTCCATAGCAGGCAGTGATACAGCCAGTCAATATATTCCCACCACATATCTAAAAGGAGTTTGTCAAAATGTATTAACCATGGAGTGTAAAATCTAAATTTCTCATTAACCTTTGATAAAGCCTGCTGTGCAATAAGCAGCTTATGTACAGGTTCATTGCCTTAAATAAAGCAAATTATCACGGAGCCTCATTTGCTCCCAGCACAGTCCAAGCTTAACCCAACAGTACAATTAAACAACGGTGTGCAGCATCCACTCATACTGTTAAAATTGCCTGTTCCTCCAGAAGTGAAACGATCCATTCATACATAAAGAATGTGAAGTAAACAGTGCTTCTCCCGCTATACAGCCCTGAGTTTAGAAGGGTGGGGAGGAGAGTGACTGAAGAAATGTAAGCTTCCATTTTGCAATAGATCTTCAACTTGCCAAACAGCAATGCATTATTATACATGAAGGATCATAAATCTGTAGCTGTCATATTCAAAGAGCTGTAATTTGCTGCAAGTTCCTATTCGGGCAGGAGTTCCCAACCCTTTTTATGCCATGGACTGCAGGTTGGGTGCCTGTGTCTTAAGGTAAATGCTTATTGTTCTCTTTCCTACTTTGGATATACAATATTTCCTACTTTGGGTAAAATTTCATATGGGTACACTGTAGTGCAGCAAGTAGTAATTTATTTATTAATTAAATAAGACCACTTGAAGCACAGCTAGTAGTCATTGTCCCACAGCACCAGCACCTGGGTTCAGTCCTCTGATGCGTCTGGTTACATGGTCTCCCTGTGATTAAAAAGGCACCACAAATACCATTCTAAATTTTCCCCCATTGAGAGTTGAGACTAGGTGACAGAGAAAATTAATGGGGAATGGGCTTGCACTAAGGACAGGCACGGACTTAATGGGCTGAATTATTTCCTTACAGCCGAGCCGGTTGCAAAAACACTCTGGTAAGCAACAATTCTGAAATCACTTCTCAAAGTTAATGTTGTAACCATATAACCTGGAAATTTTCAGTTTATCTCCTTAGATAATATCAAAATATTACTTACTTTGGTCAGTCATGAAGTCGGCAAAATTCCAAATTAGTTCTCCAATTAAGTAGTCCTTCCTTTTTACATCAAATATTTTAAAATATTCCCGCATTAAAGCTTGCTGATACTCTTCAGTGAACATTACAGGAGGATCCTAAAGAAAGATAATCCAGTAAAATCAACCTTGAATCTTGTTACTTAAGAATAATTTGATGTCCCTTGAGTCGTTTTGGATCAGCATTCAAGATTATGCTCTTTCAGTATCACTTAGCACCTGTTTAAGCAGAAATTAATCAAACCATTCACTAAATGCTCTTAGAAGAACTTTGCCATTTCTTCATCTATTTTTCATTGTCTTCTTCTGCAAAATCTTCGTTAATATGACATACCTGGAGACATTGACATTTTCTGGTAGATGCAGATTGTTGAAGCCAAACTAGAACAGTTGGGTTAGATGCATGCCAATTCTGGAGATCAACTCACCAGTATTCTCACTGGGTTGTTATGGTCACTAAACTTTGTATCCATTACACAACTGTTTTCTTTCTATCTTGTGAAATTAAATTAAAATGGATAGCTTCCATCATAGGTGGGGGGGGGGGGGGGTGGATAACATCAGGACAAGTCACCCATTCAAGAGATGGCAAATTCTTAATGCACTCCAAAATCTTTAAGGCAGTTTTAGCAGAGCTGGGGATGAATAGATTCCTTCATCATTAATTCCTTGGAAGTCGTATCATTCCTGACTTACTGTTTCCAGAGATACCGGCCACGTGATAGACGCACTGCCACCTGGCTGGTCGGAGGACACACCACATGCCAATCAACATTTGGTCCCTCCCAACTAATCAATGCACACCTAAATTATTGGTCACCTTAATTGGATTGTTTCACCCAGCCCCATGCTATAAAAGGTGAGACTTGTGCCTGGCTCGGTCTCTCTCTTACAGACCACCTCATTGAAGGTAAGTGCATTGATTTATGTTTGGGAAGGTCTATCGTTTGTCCTGGTAAGGGAGCCGCAGCTATCCAAGGTCAAGGGGGATAGCTGTCGTAGTGCTTTTCCCTTGTTCTTTGTTTGTGTAACCGCACCCTGTCCCCACACCGCTCCCTGTGTATTGTAGTTGCTTGTGTTGACCTGACTTCCCCTTGTAAATGAATTCCTTATTATTAAAACTGTGTATGTCCAGGCCTCTACTGTTGAGACTCAAAGAACCAGTTATTTTCCATCACAACACTTGCCTAACAATATATAATGCTATTAAATCACTACCAGCAATTGCCAAGTTACAAACAACTTGCTGGAGGAATTTTGCAAATCAAGCAGCATCCACTGCACTGGAGGAAAGGAATTGTTACATTTCAGCATGAAACTCAATCAGGTTTCCTGCAGCAGAATGTTTGTTGCTCAAGATTAGTCTCTAATGACATGTTAACTTTGGGTAGAAATGTCATGATCTTTTGCTATTGACTATGCTTTTCTCCAGATAGTATTCAATATAGAAAATTACCAACTCGTTGGCTGTGAGGATGTAACTAGCAACATGGCTCCATGACCATGGTTGTCTTGATGCTTTGAGGCAATCTAGAAAATAGCCAGACTCACCTGCTTGTTCACCAATATGCTAACACTTATGATGCAATTACCTTTGAACAGGTCATGCCCAGTGAAGGAGAACCTGTTTAAAGGTTCTGTTTATTGGTTTAAAGGTACAATTCTGAGCATGGGGATGGCAGCAGGCTGTTATTTGATGAGGCCTGAGTTCTCACAGGTTTGACACAAATCCTCACATTTTAGCAACAAAGATATTGCAGAACAATGGTAGTGAAGATGTCTTTGTTGAACCAATGACAGAAATTGAGGCCTTGAAGATGATACAGCTTTATTCTAAATTTTTATTGACATCTCTGATGTTCAGTAAGGCCATTTAAAAAAAGTATAGGGAACTAGGCAGGTTTAAAAAAAAAAAAAAAAATCACCCATCCTTTCACCACAAGCTTTTTATTCTAGATTGCTATTTATTTTTCACCTTGGAATTTAAAGTCTGGGCATTATAGACAAGGCCTTTCCCATTCCCACTTACTCTGGCTGGGAGTCAAACTGATTACATCTGGTAAGGATGGTAAATTTCCTTACCCTTAGGGATATTAAAGACCATCCAGCAGTACTTTGGCCTTCTTTACTAATGACTAGTTTTGTTTTCTCCTTAAATCCCTGATAATTGACATTACATTTTACAATTGGAATGGCCAATTTGAAATTGGATTTCTGATTATTTACTTAACCACTAACAATCATCCCCATTATTAATTAACGTCTGCCATGGTGAGATGCAAGTCATCACCAGGTACAAAATTGTGAAGTATTAACTTTCCATTCTTAACTCTGCAAAAAGTGTAAATAATATACAAGTCATGAGTCAGGTTTTCTGTACTTACACTATGCAGTTCTGGAAGTGTATCTGCTCCATATTCACTCTGAATAATTGGTTTCTGGTATTTTTTATACCAATTCTCAAACTGATCAGTAAGTTGCAATTGAATGACCTCTAGATGGCCTGAATCATGGTACCAGGAAAGATAGCTGTTCACACAAATAACATCTGTGTATTGGACCTGTGAAAGCATAACCATAAACTGTCATTTTCCAATGCACAGCTCAACAAAATCATTTGTCAGGCTTCTGAAAAAAGTTTGAACAAACTTTAAAAAAAAGTGAAGATCCTCTTGTTGTCATAAATGTGACTTGACCCAGCACCATCACCCTCTGCCTAGCACAAAGGTCAGCAGATCTGTAAGTTTTTAAAAAAGTGAACTTGGTTCCTCTCTTACTTACACTAACAGAAAATTATTACCCTCAGAAATGGCATAAACTTTGGAAAGCAAGAATTCATTTTCTTTATTTTAACTGGTGCTTGTGGCTAATCTCTCTTACAAAAATCAGGCCTAGATGGATCTAATATTTGTATATTCTATATTGAAATGGAGGATGCTTGTAAATTAATATAAAATACAAATAATACATTTTAGGCTTATTTGTATACATTATAAATTCTTTCGTGATCATCTATCACTTTAAGACACTAAAACAACCTCTCGTACGTTTAGATTATACCAATGAATTCTCTAATCAGGAGTATTCAATTATATTCCATGTTAGCCATACCAACATTGTAAAAGTCTTGTTCATCAAGAACTTAACCATCTGAAGGTTCGTTAAGGTTGTTAGAGCCAGAGATGGCAGTAGGGATAAGCCCACTACCCATTAAATGTTCCCAGTGGCAAGCATCTCAAATCGCGTCTGACAACCAAGTCCAGCCTCTGGCTTTCATGTGTGGCTTGGCTAATAAGCCTGGCGGAATAATTTCTACTGACAGGAAAGGGCAAAGACAGATTATTGATGGTGCCACCATGGTTGGTAGCTCATCTAGAAGGAAAATTCTTATCTCAAACTTCCAGAGCTAGAGTCCCGATGGCAGTCGTACGTTGAGTTCAATGTCGATAGTGCCAAACTATATTGGTCTCTGCCATTCCTTTGGATTCACTATCTACACAGAGAAAGGGAGCCTGCTACATGGTCAACAGCTCGCTCTTCACAGCGTACAGCCCTGGCTTGCATATTACAGAGAGTTGGGATGCGACATCCATGGTCAACCCCAAGCAATGGAGGGCCTCAACCATTTGAACACCCCGTGTCAAATTTAAGGATTACACAGTAATTGTAAGTGCTGTTAACTTACTTTCTGGCTGTTTAGGGTTCAGTGTCAAATGTGACAAGATAAGCAAGTTTTACTCTTGTGCTTTGGACTTTTACAAATTCATAACAGAAATTATTCATTGTTTGTTGAATGAATTTCACTTTATACAAGTACTCACAGCCTTGTCAGCGTCATAGTTAGTGTTTGTTATAAAAGTAACAGGCCTGGTTGGATCCATAGCTTTTGTTGCTGAAATTACAGTCCTTTTTTAAAAATGAAAAGCAGAACACAAAAAAACATTTAAACATTTAGCTAGATTCCACTAAAATAATTTAGTAACTAAGTGCAAAGGATCATTGCATCACTCAGATCTTACTTGAAGTAATGTTCTGCTGGTGGTAGTTCAGATGCTGGTTCATTAGCTACCGACCACATTACCACTGATGGCCTGTTTTTGTCTCTGTGCAACAGCTCTTTCATTACAGCTAAATGATGAGTGAGGGACTTATTTCCAAAGCTCACCCTGAAATAAAGCACATGAAAAATTACTGCATTTTGTACATTTTAAGTATCAACTATGGGGAAGGCTAGGGTTTTGTACTCCCTAATAGCTGTTAATTGTTGAATGAATAATGGCAATTGAAGTTGAATTATGCTTCTGTCAGGGAAGAAATCTATGGATTATTTTCACTGCTGCAATGAAAGCAAAATTTTAAAGTTTACATTATTGGCTCAAATATGCTAAAGTAGAGGAAAAATTATTCTGAAGTTATGTATATTTACTCCCCAGGCACTGAAATATTCCTCAAAACACTGCAATCATGGTTACAAGTACTATAATCGAAGGACCTATTTCTGTACCATATATCTACGTTTAAAAAAATATGCAACAGAACTGTATTTGTTCAATACAGTAACATTTACAAGTTTAAAAAAGTTCCTTTTTCAATTATGTAAAGTTAACAGTGAACCAGAATACTCTTACTATTGGCAGAACATTGACATTTGTATCAGATTGTTTGGTAAAATTTTAAGAAATGTTCTTACGGATCTCTGATGCCCACGCCTGGACACTCATCTATGACCACAATCCCATATTTGTCACACAAATCCATGATTTCTTCTGCATAGGGATAATGGCTTGTACGAAATGAATTTGCTCCCAGCCACCGAAGTAGGTTAAAGTCCTTGATAATCAATGGCCAGTCAAGTCCTTTCCCTCGAATCTAGTAGTGGGGTGGTGGTGATAATTAATGAAGGTTTCATATCAAAGTCAATCTTGCAAAATGTTTGTTTTAAGTCACTCCTCACACCCAATAATTGATGTTTACAATCAGAATCTCTCCCTTTAAATGGTAATTCTCTGTGCCTCACAACATCTCCACATTTTGGCATAATCTCTCCTCGCTATAAACAGCTGTGACAGCTCAAGGATATGGAAATGATTTAGGGATCATAAATTCTCAAGATCACAAAAACACAGAAACCACAATTCCTATTATGCATATTTATCCTATTTTTATTTTAGTGTTTAGCCATAAAAGGAAGTTTGCAATCAGTAGAAGCCAGTAATATTCACAGAATTTACAGCACAGGTAAAGACAAATGATGCTTACAAAGAGCCTGGTTACAATTGTGTGGAACTTAGGATAACTTCAAATTAAACATCTGTGTGAATTTAGTGTACTTCAATGGTCAAACTTTACAATGTAATTTTTTTAAAAATTGCTGATAGTAACATTTGTTGAAATAGAAATAGTTCACATCCAAACTAAAAATACAAACCAGTGCTTAATGACTCAAAATGTTAAAGCCAAATCAGGAAAGATACAATTTAAATAGGCAGATGACAGAAGCTTTATTGATACTCACATCAGAATCTTCATGCTTATTCACCCCATGGAAATAGAATGGCTTTCCATTAATGAGGAACTGGGTCTTGGTAACTTCGACTTTGCGAATTCCTACTGGTAATGTATAAAAATCTTCATACAAAATGCCACCACTTTCACTCTTCATATACACCTAGGTATAAAATGCCATTTTTTTAAAAAAAAAAGTTGGCAAATTCAAGTCCTATTAGAGTCACTCGTTTCCAATAGACACAGTCAAATAACATTTTGAATTTAAAGTGGTTGATAAGATTTAGTATTGCATCATGAATTACTTGCCTATATAAAAAGGTGTGAGAGAAAACTCAAACCATTGCCTTAAAAATGCAGAATTATAATGTTAACAAGAAATCTGATTTTAAATAAATCGCTAACTATGAAAGCTGAGTAGGTGTGTAATATGTCACACTCAGAAAGAAAAGATTAAATACTGCCTTATAAAACAGGTAGAACAAGAAAAGCAAGCATTTTGAAGCAGCACACAATATGGTCGCGTAACATCAGTGGGTGGAAATGAATTGCCAACGTCTCAGGTTGAAATCCCACATCAGGACTGAAAGTGGACAAGAAACATGGCTGGTACAAAGAGGAGGGGAGAGGCAAAGGGTTTTGAGGCGACTGGTCGACTGAGGAGGGGTGCAAGATGGCAGGCAGGTTGTGCCAGGTGAGGGAGGGGAGCAGCACTGGAGCTGGAAGACAGTAGCAGGTGAATGATAAAGGGGGACAAATAGAGCAAGGTGGAGGGGTGAAGAAACAGCTGCTAGAAAGAGATAAACAGTGCCAGATCCCCAAAGTAAAGGTGAACATAGCTAGAAGGTGATTGTTCACCTCTCCGCTAACAATTAGTGGATAGGTCTACAAACACCTTCTAGCTATCCTCCTTCCCCTCCCACGCCTTTTATTCGGGCATCTTCCCCCTTCCTTTCCAGTCCCGAAGAAGGGTCTTGGCCCAAAACGTCGACTGTTTATTAATTTCCACAGATGCAGCCTGACCTGCTGAGCTCCTCCAGCCTTTCACGCGTGTTTCTTTGGATTTTCAGCAGCTCATGATGATAATGGTTGGAGCCAGTTTTTATTTGTGTGTGGTGGTGGGCAGGGGAGCAGTGGTAGAACCCTGTGTTTGAATCAGGAGAGGGAAGGGGATGAAGATGGGTAAAAGCGGGGCTAGGGGCTGTGGTGTGACAAAGGGAGCAAAAATGGGAGGACTAGAGGAAGATCAGAGGGAGGGGGTCATGGGTGGAGGGAAAAAGGGAGTTACCTAAAATTGGAAATTAGAATATTCATGTCACAAGGCGTAAACTACCCATACATTAAAATTTTTTCAGTTTACTCTACAGACCTAGAAAACGTTGGTTTGAAGCTGATCTAGTTAGTTACAGAATGATGTCAATTTTATTTTCTACAACTCCAAACTCCCCCAGCCCCACTTTTACCTTGGAACAATGCTGTTTTTACATGAGACCAAATATCTTACCTCAAGGCTATACAGGTATGCAGGATTATCATGCATAAGGTATGGCCACCACAGGTTAGGATTATGCAATTTAAATTGGCCAGCTGAAGGTACATCAATGGCAGAGGCAACAACCTGTCCTTCATGACCATATAGTTTCACTGTCAATGAGAAATGTGTGCTTCCACTAACAGACACTCGGTAATTTATAATTCCTAAAGGAAGGCAAGATCAAAAAGTGAAAGCTATTTTTTGGTGTTTTAAATGTCAAAAGAAAGTCACAGCTCAGCATATTCCAGCTAAAAAAAAGCTGTGTAATTCCATTCAAAGTCAAGTCTTGTGCAGAATGTACTGTTTACAAAAAGTGGGACAAACCCAGTCTAGTTGATTTTCACCAACCAGTTAGAGCAAAGTCATATCAGGTACCTGAGGTAGGAACTCTCACAACATTTAAGCAACACCTGGAATTGCATTTGAATTGCCAGACCTAGTTTGCTACAGACCAAGTACTGGTAAATGAAATTAATATCGACAGGTATATATGGGTCAGCACGACAAAGGGCCTGTTTCTGTGCTGTAGGACTCAATGGTTAATGACCAGTTTGGATTTCTGACTCCAGACCTCGGCACAAATTGCTAGTCCAAACTTGAACCACAGAGCTGAATGTTCACAAATGAAGTGACTGGACCAGCCACGACATCAAGGCAGCGTTTGACAGGGTGTGATATCAAAGAAATGTGTCAAAACCAAAGTCAACAGACAGCAAGAGGAAAACACTCCAATGGTTGAAGTCATCCCTTGCACAAAGGAAGATGCTTGTGGTTCTCAGAGGACAATCACCCCAGCACTAGGACATGCGTGCAGAAATTCTTTAGCATCATTTCCATCTACTTAGTATACATTCTCTTATGAGAGATTTGGATCATTAAGCCTATACTGGTCCTTAGCATTTCCATCAGTCCTCCCCCCACCCCCCATCCCCCAATGTCCTGTAACCCATTCACTACAGCATGCCTATTAATCTCATCCTGAATCTCCTGTCCTTTACCCAATTTACAGTAACCAACTAACCCAGTCTTTTGGGATGTGGGAAGAAACCAGAGCACCTGGTGGAAACCCATTTAGTCGCAGGATGTGACTGAATGCATTTTCCACCAGGTGTTCCACACAGACAGTAACTAAGGTCAAGGTGGAACCCAGGTCTCCAACAGCAGCTCCACTGTGCTGCTTCAAGCATCCTTCTGTCATAATACGGTCAGTGCCTGCAATCTCTATTGATGACAACACAACATTCAACTCTATTCACATCTCCTCACCAAATGGAGTCTATATACAAAAGGACATAGACAACACTTGGGCATGGGCCAATAACATTCATGCCACGAAAAAAAATCCCAGGCAATGACTTTTTTCAAAAGAAGAGTGCCTAACTATTTACACTCAACATTCAATAACTATACCATGGGCAAAGCCCCGCCTCAAAGTTGACTAGAAACTTATTTGGATGAATCACATCACCAATGTAGCCACAAAAGAAGGTCTGAAGCTATCTTACCATTCCATATGGCTATCTTAGGGCAAGTGATTCAGTTCCTGGGACCACAAATATTTCTGCTATCTACAAGGTGCAGGTAGTCTGATATAACACACCCCACTTACCCGGATGAATTTAACTCCAACAACTCTTGGAGCTTGAAACCATCCAGAATAAAGCAACCTTCTTGTTTGGCATCCTGATCACTTCTTAAAAATTCATTCCCATCACCTTCAGAATATCACGACTACAGAGCGTACCATCTACAAAATGCACTGGAATTACACATCTTGACTACTCTGACAAAATCTCCAGGACATGCGACCTCTACCACCAAGGAGAAGGAACTGAAGGTGCTAGGGATCACCAGCACCCGCAGTTCTCCTTCAAGCTGTTCATAAACCTGCCTTTGGAAATATATTGCTTGTCCCTTATCATTGCTGGATCCAATTCGATAAACTCCCAATATTCACTGTAAGAGTAACATCAGCAAAGGACCACAGCAATTCAGAGTAGTTGCTTACAACCACCTCACGTATAATTAGGGATGAGCAACAAATGCAGACCTTGCCAGTGAAACCCAAGTCCCACAAATAATAATCTACCTTTATCACCCTGGATATCTGTTATAACTGTTATGTCATCGATGTAGACGGTAGGTGTAGTGTACAACAGAACAGGCCGATGAATCCCAGCATAATTGAAGAAATCAAATTGGATGATCTGCACAAAATAGCCAGGTGGATACCTAGGAGAAGGTAAAAGAGTATAATTGAGATACTAAATGCACAAGTTTAGATTTGCTGCTCTTATCTTCTGGCTGAATATAACAAAATAAATCCAGAGCCACATAAAAACAGAAAATGCTGGAAATACTCAACAGATCAGGCAGCATCTATGGAAAGAGAAATATTCTATGCTTCAGGTCCTGGAAACGTTAAACATTTCTCGTTCCACAGATGCTGCCTGACCTGCAGAGTGTTGGCAGTCTTTTCTGTTTTTCACTCATATTTTCACCATCTGCCTAAGTTTTCAATTTTCAACTTGAAGTTTTATGAGGAAAATGCCATTTAAAAATCAGTTATTGAAAAGAAAGTATTAAAAATGAAAAAAAAATCTGTCAGTACCACATTTTCTATCATGCTTCTTAACAAGAAAAAAGTAAATCCAAAATACATTATACCAAAATTGGAGAACTGCTTCTATGGAGCTCTGACATCAAGCTTTGCAACTCCATGAAATCACAAATGGTGTTTGTTTATTAACTTTGCCTTTAGTTTTGCAAATTTTCCAGTTTTTGTTTTCTTATAGCCTTTGTAATTCATCCTGTGTAATATTGCAAAAAGTCAAAATATCAAAACTATCAATTACATAGAAGTTCAAAAAAATTCAGCAGTGGAATTTTATATGGCCAAATATCCTCATGTCAGTTCTGTAAAAAGGCATGATATTATAATATGTAATATTTAAAATCACAAAAATGTAACAACAGGTCTACCAAGTATCTCCTCCCCCACCGCTGCTCTCCAACCCCGGGTCTCTCAGCCTCAGGCCCTCAAATCTCCCATCTTCCTCCCACTTTACCTTCCCTGAATACCCCAACCACCACCTCTCCTCCCCCCTTTGATCCCAGTTCTAATCCCTGCGGTGTCTTTATCATTCCTTCCGCCCTTCACTGCTCTCCACACCAATTCCAACCTTACCATCAAGCCCACAAAGAGGGTGCTGGTGTAGTGTGGCGGATTGACCTCTGCCTTGCTGAAGCCAGGGGGCAAATCTTATTTACCCCTTGAAAAGGACCCCACTCCAGACAATCAGAAAATTGTCTTGTCACCATCAGAGGAGCCACCCACTGCCACCAAACTCATAGTCCCCTTACCTCCTGCTCGTGTCTACCTCCTCCCAAAGATCCACAAGCCTGACTCTCTGGGTAGGTTATTGTCTCTGCCTGCTCCTGCCCCACTGAGCTCGTGTCTGCATACCTCAACTCCATTCTACCCCTCTTGGTTCAGTCTCTTCCCACCTAAATCTGCGACACTTCACATGCTCTTGATCCCCTCAACTTTCAATTCCCTTGCCCTGACCACCTCATTTTCACCATGGATGTCCAGTCCCTACATACTATCCCCCATCAAGAAGGTCCACTTCATTTCTGAACAAAAGACCCAACCAGTCCCCAACTCCCCCCCACCCCCCATCACACCCTCCTCTATCTGGCAGAACCAGTCCACACCCTCAACAATTTCTCCTTCAGCTCCTCCCACTTTCTCACTACGGGAGCTATGGGCCTCAGCTAAGCCAGCCTTTTTGTTGGCTATGTAGAACAGTCTATATTCCAAGCCTTGCCTGGCAATGCTTCCCAACTCTTCCTGCACTACAGTGACGACTGCACTGATGCTGCTTCATGCACCTATGCTGAGCTCGTCAATTTCATCAACTTTGCCTCCAAATCCCACCCTGCCCTTAATTTTACTTGGTCCACTTCCAATACCTCTCTCCCTTTTCTCAATTTCTCTGTCTCCATATCTGGAGACAAACATTCTTTATAAACCTACCAATTCCCACAGCTACCTTGACTATAACTCTTCCCACCCTGTCTCCCTGAAGTTCTATAAAAGTGCTATTCCCTTATCTCCGTTCCTTCATCTTCACTGCAACTGTTCTCAGGATGAGGGTTTCCTTACCAGGTCATCAGAGCTGTCCTCCTTAAAAAGAACAGGGTTTTCCTTCCTCCACCATTGATGCTGCAATCACCCACATCTCCTCCCTTTCCCAGACAGTCACGCTCACCCCAGCTGCCCACATTGAGGCCTCTCTCAGGGTGGAGGCGCAACACTTCATTCTGTCTAGATAGCCTCCGACCTGATGCAAGAACATTGAATAATTTTTTCCCTCTCCTTCTATTATTCCCCACTCCGGTCTCTTCCCTCTTCCCTTCACCTATCAGCTTCCCCTGGTGCCCCTCCTTCTTCCCCTTCTCCCATGGTCCACTCCTCTCCTATCACATTCCTTCCTCTCCAGACCTTTACCTTCCCTACCCACCTGGCTTCACCTATCACCTTCTAGCTAGCCTCCTTCCCCAACCCCCCCCCCCACCTTTTTATTCTGGCATTTCCCCCCCACCTTCCTGTCCAGTCCTGAAGAAGGATCTCGGCCCAAAGTTTATTCTTTTCCAGAGATGCTGCCTGCCTGACCTGCCAAGTTCCTCCAGCATTTTGTGTGTGTTGCTCTATTAATGTCTGCTCTCTGGAGAATAATCCCACTTTCTTCAGTCTCCCCTGAGCCAAACCTGTAAGCTTTTTAATAAGTATCCCATGCTCAAAGGGTCTGACATATAGCCTAATACTGTTGCTCCTTGTTCTTCCCACAAATTCATTTACGTCTACCAAGTTCATTGCATGTCTTCAGTTCAACTGTGTCACCCTTAAATCACTATCCCCCCCCCCCCCCCCCCACTTATTACATTCCCAAATTTGCTTTTGTTTGAATTGTTCTCTCCTACCCCAATCTAGGTCATTAATTAACAAAAGACATGGTCCTAATCTGTAACAAGTCTATAGATCCTGCCTATTATCCTTCACTGCTTCAAACATCCACAGATATTTTAATCCATGGGCTTCAATTTGGCAGGCAAGTTTGTTTTCTTTAACTAATTGCACTGCAAGTTTTTAAAATACAGCATTTTTAAATGTGAATTTTTTTCCTCCTAAATGTCAGTTTGCAAAAGTGGAAGACTTGTTCACAGGGTTGTAGCTCTTGATATGATACCTGCCCATTGTAACCACTGCAGCTTGAACATCAGGCAGAGACAGAACCAGGTTCAAAATGGGAACTCTGGTAGTCAGGCAACCTTCCAGCAACCCCTACATACAGAATTACCACTTCAGCATGACACAATTAGATATCCTTGGTGCATATTTAAATGCCCTTAAAAACAGTATTTCTTCCCACCTTTCATTTTTAGCAGTAAATAGTTCTTGTTATCCAAGTATTTCATTAACATTCAGTAATGAAAAAACTTAATCAGTTAATCTGGCCAATATTTCACTGGAAACATTTGTTGTTAGAACAACCCCCCCCCCCCCCAAAGATTCTTTAGCTGAATTGGGAAAATTAAAAATGAATTACTCACAGTATGTCGTGTTACCAAGTATGAACAACTCTGATGGGCAAAAGGGTACAAAATCGCCAATGCCCCCCCCTTTTGGAGAATCGCAAATCGCTACTATTTCAATGCTGTTATCAAGGAAGTGGGAGAGACACAGGACAGCTGCCAGGGCAGTTGTTATTGATAACAGCTCATGAAAATTAATGAGAGCGAGACAACTCAGAGATACACAGAGTGGAATGTCTCCTCCTAACAAAAGAGGAACGGAACCATTGATTACTGCTATTGTCTTTTGGAGAAGGATTGTGTACTTGGTACTGTTCTATTCATTGGAACCCCTCAGGGGGCAACCAGAGTGGGTGGGTTTGATGGGTTACATCATCTCAACCTGATTGACACCTGAGACCCCATGAGTGGGGATAAAAGTAAGGTCTGGGGAACACCCCTCAGACGCACCAGGAGAGACGCTACGAGACCAGTGGGGGCTTGTGTGTGTGTCCACCCTTGCCTGGGTGACGAGTCCACCACGGAAGAATGGTCTAGCTAAAGGACGGAGGGGCCATACGTGAATGGCCACAGCAACAACGCATTGACGGATCAAAATCGTAAAGGAAAGTTGGCAAGTCAATAGCTGTTACTGTTCTCTCTCTCTCTCTCACTCCAACAATTGAAACACCGCGACCAACAACTACTGCAGCCTGCATGAACTGAACTTTATATTTCCATCGGACAATTCATTATCCCCTAGACAACGATAGAGCTTATTTCTTATTATTATTATTATACCCGCACTTTTAGGTTTAGTATTGATGACGTATATTATCTGTATATTTCCATTGATATTATTTTTGTGTATTTTTACTAATAAATACTGTTGAAAATAGTATCACCAGACTCCAACGGACACTTCTATCTTTGCTGGTAAGACACCCAGTTACGGGGTTCTAAACAGTCGAAAAAGCACTTTCTGCTTTGGATTATTCTGCTAGAGGGAAGAAATGTTTATCAATATCAATCATTGAATTATTCATTTTACTTCATCTCACCTTTTTGTATCTGACATGTGTTGAATCTTCCCCGGTGGTAAAGTATAAAGGGTAAGTGTGTTGTTTACTGCTATGGTGATTCTAAATGGAGACGGACCATTCTGCATAATTTTAGTGACATCAGCTTCAAAAGGAAGGTGGCCACCTTCATGGAAGGTGACCTGAATACCGTTCACCCACTGCAAACAAACAGAAACATTGATCATGATGCTGGAAACTTAACTTGGATAGTCGTGAGTTAAATAAACTTCTCTAGTTTACCTACAGAGCTGAAGTCCCCCATTCCCTCTATAACCCTCTAGCTTATATTGCCCATTGTCATTCTTAGTACCAGAATGCAAATTTTCACACCTTCACCATTAGATTTCATCGGCAACCTATTCCACCAGGTTGACTACACTCCTTGAAGTCCATTACGTCATTGCTCCTCGAAGTTTTGTATCAATTGAGACTTGCCAGTCGAGTTCCATTTTTACAGTGCCCAGAAGACAATTTTGCCCACAAGTCAAAAAAGGCACAAAAGGAAAAGAAATACTTGATATGGAAACTGTACCTTCACAGTATTGTGAGGAATGGGATCAAAAGCATGCAAGGACGGTAAGAATGAACAACTTCTAAAAGTGCAAAGAGAGGAAACAAGTTCTGCTCTCTGTGACAAGAAAGGTAACTTATGTACTTCTGACTTCTGAAATTTAATTATTTTGTTCATACAAAGGGGTGTTTATGACCAAGCACACCCAAGTCTAAATCATTATTGCACACTGGCATTAGTAGTCGTGGTACTGAGCCCTGGGAACGACATTGTACACTTACCTACAGTCCAAGAAACAACCTCTAACTACTGCCCAGTTTTATGTTATTTAGCCAATTTTCCATTCATGCTATGCCAAGCCCTTTTATCTTCTTGACAAAATTAAGTGACACTGTATCACATTCTTTGTAAGTCCATTAGCATTTCCCTCATAAGATCATAAGGTATAGGAGCAGAATTAGGCCATTTGACCCATCAAGCCTGCTCTGCATGGCTGATTTATTATCCCTCTCAAGTCCATTCTCCATTTTCTTTCCATAACCTTTGACGCCCTTGTAATCAATAACACAAACTTCCCTTTAAATACACGCAATGACTTGGCAAAAACGGCTGTCTGTAACAATGAATTCCACAGATTTACCACCCTCTGGCTAAAGAAATTCCTTCTCATCTCTGTTCTGAAGATTAGTCCCTGCATTCTGAGGTTGTGCCCTCTGGCCCTAGATTCCCCCACTATAGGAAACATCTTCCAAGTCCACTCTATCAGGGTCTTTCAATATTTGAGAGAGAATTCAATGAGAATGGACAGACATCAACTCTCTCTAATACTTTATCAAAAACTATGAAGTCGGATGAAATTTGTCTTTAGAAAATCAACATTTGGTTTTTCAAGTCATACCAAATGTGTCCCAATGACTACTAATTCTGTTCCTGATTACTGTTTCAAAATATTTTACCATGAGTAAATCTAAATTGACTGGTTTTAGTTACAGGGTTTATCTCAATGCCATCTTTTGAATAAAGCTGTAACATTTGCAATTCTCTAGGTCAGGGGTCACCGTCCTTTTTTTGCACTGCGGGGGAGTGGGGGTGGTTAATCACGACCGGAATACAGGTGATAAGTCAACTCTAAGTCACTTATAAGTGGCTAATACACTCAATTTCATTTCTAAAAGGGTTTATCTAACAAATTTAATATTAAACACACAGCGCACATTTTCCTCGCATGAGTATAGTGATAAGTCAATTATAAGTCACTTGTAAGTCAACAGCATCATAACATTTTAAGTAACATTTGGATATTAAATACACAGCACATATTTTCCTCATATGAACATATAAAATCATTGCAACATACCAATATCGCTGAATCAGTGGGAGCCCTGGGCTTTGTTTTCCTGCAACAAGATGGTCCCATCGAGGGGTGATGGGAGACAGCGATATTCCAAGGGGGTTCCTTATGTACAGTCTATTCCTCAATTTAGTTTTTGTTGCATTCATTGCAGAAAACCCCGCTTCGCAGGGATATGATGTTGGAAATGGAAGCAACGTTTTCAGTGCTTTCACGGCTATTTCAGGATATTCAGCCTTGACTTTGATCCAGAATGCCGGCAGAGACGTTATGTCAAATATACTTTTCAGCCCACCGTCATTTGCAAGCTCGTTCAGTTGATCTTCTTCCCGCGCTGACATGGATGATTCACCGGGGACATTCATAAATGGGTCATGGACCCATTCCTTTACATGTCTTGGGTCATTTGTGGTTGGGAAGTAACACTCGAATTCTGTCGACAGCAAAGATAGGTGATTGCGCTGTGAGAAGGATGGTGCAGCCTCAGTCTCTCCCAAAATCCCAGCTAATGTTGGGAACATGTCAAATATGCCCCTGTCCACTCGTGGTCCCCACAGTTCCAGCTTGGTTTTGAAAGCAGACACTTTATCTGCCAACTTGAAGACAGTTGTCATTCTCCCCTGAAGTGACAAATTGAGTTCATTGAGCAGGTTGAAGATGTCACACAAATAAGCGAGTTTTGCTATCCACTCCTCGTCACTGAAGTGTGCTGCCAGTGGTGACTTTTTTTTCCTGAAAGAAATCTCTGTAGCGGCTCTCTTATCTCAAAAACCCTGGCCAGGGCTCTCCCCTTTGATAACCTCCTGACTTCAGTGTGTAAGAGAAGGCGTTTGTGCTCTGCATCCATTTCCTCGCAAAGCTGCTCAAACAGACGTGAGTTAAGGGCTTTTGCTTTGATGTGATTGATAACTTCAACAACATCACTCAATACGCTGTTAAGATCAGGTGACATTTTTCAGCTAGCCAACATTTCCCTGTGTATGATAGTGTGTAGACTGGCATTCAGGAGCAACCTCTGACTCGGGTAGTGAAACCAGACAGCCGTCCAGTCATAGCTGCAGCCCCGTCTGTGCATATTCCAACACAGAATGACCAGACCAGTTTGCCTGATATGTAATCAAAGACTTGAATAGTTCTGCCCCAGTTGTGTTAGTTGGCAGCGGCAGTACACACAACATATCCTCATGCACATCGTCTTGAAATATATATTGCACATAAACCAGCAGTATTGCCTTGTCGTCGTCATCGGTAGACTCGTCCACCTAGATGGCATACCATGGTGACTTGTTAAGCCGTTCCAACAACTGTGCTTCGATGTCCTCCACTGTGTCATCGATTCTCCTTGAAACTGTGGTAGCTGAAAGAGAAACCTGTGCCATCCTGTTAGCTGCAGCTTCTCCCAACAGTTCACAGCACATGTCCTTGGCAGCAGGCAGAATCAATTCTTCACCAACAGTGAAAGGCTTCTAAGCCTTAGCTATACGGCTAGCCACTAAGTACGATGCTCTCAGAGCAGCAGCATTTGTGGAGGTGGTGGCTCTCAGCACTTGCTTCTGTCCCACTTGCTTGCGTTTTTTTCCGCTCAAAAAACTCACGGGTTTGTCTTTAAGTACAGGGTGCTTGGATTCAAGGTGCCGAAGCAGTTTTAAGGGCTTCATTGCCTCATTAGACAGCTTCTCTCCACATATCACACACAAGGGGCTTGGAGCATGTGAGTCACTGGTTGCATTAAAGCCATATTTTATGTATGACTCCTCGTATTTTCTGTTGAAGGAAGCTTTCTTTTTTTTTTGCAGTCTCGGCCTCGGCTGTCTCTGCGTTATCATTGTTAGGCCTTTTATGTCCCCTACCACCTCTTCCAAAGAAACTCTCAAGCGACGTTTGTTTTTTTCTACTCATCGAGTAGTTGTAGTTGACTGACTTCGATTACTTTGCGTGGGTAATGACCTTGTGTGCATTCAAGTTCAACAGTGGGTGTGACAGGGAATGAGGAAAGGTGCAGCTGACTCATCGTTACACATCACCAAATCACATTGTTTCCTCGCGGCCCGGTAGCACATGCTTTGCAGCCCGGGTGTTTGGGGACCACTGCTCTCGGTAATTCCCAGGGATCACTTTGAATCTACATATATTTGGAAGAGTATAGATCCCTCATCAGTCATTCCTTCTGGAGAAAATGATTACCTACTTTTTAAGTCACTCTCACCATGTTATGTGATATTTCCTGTGTGTCTGGCCATTTACGTTATGTTTCAAATCCAGACCACTGAATGTAGCTGTTGCAAAGCAATTTTTTCACCAACATTGTACTGAAGATTTAACAAGTGTTGGAATTAGACTGTACTGAAAAAGATACTTAAGCAGTTTCTTCTAAGGAAATAAGACAGCATATATAGTGTGTACACACCACAGTGCAAGTTTTAATAGACTACGAAGTACCTGCAATGACACTAATCATTTATCATCAATTTAAAAGTATTATTTTATGATATTGGTTGCTTAGCTCATTAAATTTAATTCTAATTCTTAGTTACAGTAAGCAATAGAAATATTGTCAAATAACTGTGAACACTTACAACAACAGAGAAGTAATTGGCACTACCAACGTAGAGTACCACTCTCTTCCCAGCATCAGAAGTCCAACATCGAGGAACCCAAACCTCTTTTTCATACCAAACCCAGCCAATGAAGTTCCTCAACGTGGGATCCTGTGTGATGTCATTGTAACTTGCTGGAACAGGCATGTCGATCACTGGCCCTGTCTAAGAGAAAATAATTTATGATGGGGCACACCACAGGCACACAAGTACAAATATCTAGCAGCACTTCAAAAAGCTCTTCTGATGAGACAAAACTTTACAAAAAGCTTTACACGCAGAGAGAAAATGTGTCTCTCAGGCTGCAAGGCAGTAGGTTCCGACCTGCGTACAATGTATCGGAGATCCGGACCAAAGCCCAAAGGTCTATCGAAGGCCCAGTCAAGACCGATGGCTGGAGCCCGAGTTTGTGAATCTCTCCGAGTCCGCTGGGGACGTTGGGGCTCGGTGTCTGGGAATACGCAAGTCTACTGGAGGCTGAACACGGCCTGCCCTGAGGTTAGAGGACTATCAGCACAGGGGGGTGGGAGGGAAGAACACGGCTTACACCACTGGTTCTGCTTTGTTACTTGGTGTGGTCTGTGTTACTCTGCCGACCATTGTGGGCATCCTATGCCAATGCTGAAGCACATCCTTCAATGTGTTGGTTGTTAATGCAAATGACACATTTCACTGAATGTTTCGATGTACACGTGAGAAACGGATTTAAATGCATTGCTGGAGGACAAAGGGAAAATCTGGTGAATTTTGGATTGTCTGTGTGCCCATTAATCTCAGCTGGCAATGTAGGCAAGTTTCAAATGTTTATACCCACTAGTACAATGTCTAGCCTGACATCCCAACAAAGTTATGACAAATTGATAAAGTATCAGTGTCATCTTTCAGTTGATCTGTTAAACTGAAACTCTT
The DNA here is from genome assembly GCF_048418815.1 of Hemitrygon akajei. Classification (NCBI taxonomy): domain Eukaryota; kingdom Metazoa; phylum Chordata; class Chondrichthyes; order Myliobatiformes; family Dasyatidae; genus Hemitrygon; species Hemitrygon akajei. The sequence continues at coordinate 29,869,373 of NC_133131.1, read as the reverse complement.
CCTTCTTTATTGCAGTGTTTACCCTCAATATTTATCCACCAAAGTCACAACAGTAGATTATTTGATTACACTACACAAGAGCCTGCAGGTGCTGCAATCTGGAGTAACTCTGAGTAAGGCACCATCACTGGAAGGATGGAGACTGTCAAAGATTCTGAAAGCTCCATCTGGACTAAAGGATAGAGGGGAGATGGCCAAATGGAGGAGGGGAGCAGAGAAGTAGCGACAGAAGCTGGGAAGTGGTCGGTGGTTAAACTGAAGACCTACAGATGATGCAGTGTGATTATTTATGTTTATGCTGCCTGAACTGTGCTGTGGAGAAGTCTGACACTGTTTCCATACATTCCAACAACCCAATTCTAAAGCACTTTACCAGCAGCAAAAAAATTTGCAAGCTTCCTAAACGCTGGAAATTGCTAGTTAATATTTCACTGCATTGCGATATTGCACTATATCTTCACCATAAGATTTGCAGACACATCAACAGTTTTTTTGTTGCCTGGTAGCAACATTGCCGTTTACAGGAAATACGATGAGACTCCGGGCGATTTTGCTACTATGTTACTCATGTCGGCCTTGCCGAGGGACTAAAGCCTCAGAGATGATTGGGTGATGCATTAAATCCTCCACCACCCTCACACCCTCCTTCCCCAGTGATCACATTGTCTCACCTCTCTCAGAGGCCGCTGGTACCATTTCTCCTCGAATCCCTGGTTCCGGCTCGAGGACCGGTCGGCCCGGAAACTCCAGGGTCCGCTCAGTTCTTTCAGTTCTCGGGACCGCGTCTCCCGCGGACTCAGGGCAGCAGCCGAGCCGAGAAGCCAGAGCAGCAAGCTCCAACCCCGCACCATCTTGCCCGCCAGCTCCCTCCGAGTCACGTGACGCCCCCCCCCCCCCCCCCCCCGGTCAAATGATCCGTGAAGGGCGACCGGGTGGTCATTGGTGCGCATGCCGCTTACGCGGGACCCGTTTCCGATTACCTTCTACGTCCCGAGTGCTGCTACTGCACTTTGAGCGACTGCATCACTGCCTGGTTCGGAAATTGCACCACCTCGGATCGCAAGACCCTGCAGCGGATAGTGAGGTCAGCTGAGAAGATCATCGGGGTCTCTCTTCCCGCCATCACGGACATTTACACCACACGCTGCATCCGCAAAGGAAACAGCATTATGAAGGACCCCATGCACCCCTCATACAATCTCTTCTCCCTCCTGCCGTCTGGGAAAAGGATCCGAAGCATTCGGGCTCTCACGAACAGTTTCTTCCCGCAAGCTATCAGACTCCTCAATACCCGAAGTCTGGACTGACACCTTGCCCTACTGTCCTGTTTATTATTTATTGTAATGCCGGTACTGTTTTTGTGCACTTCATGCAGTCCAGTGTAGGTCTGTAGTCTAGTATAGCTTTCTCTGTTTTTTTTTATTACGTAGTTCAGTCTAGTTTTTTGTTCTGTGTCATGTAAACCATGGTCCTGAAAAACGTTCTCATTTTTACTATGCACTGTACCAGCAGTTATCGAAATGACAATAAAAGTTGACTTGATTTGCCTGCCAATCTCTTCCCATGACAAAACTCAGCATAAACGGTCTGTTTTTTGGTGTCTGGTGTTGGGCGTTTGAAGGTCATAACCAAAGCAACGCAAATGTGACTAAGAACCAAAATTGGTTTTAGAGATAATTGGTTTCGCTTCTTCTGGTGAATGTTGAGGCTGTATCAAGGCATTATTGGCAATAATTTTTCCAGTGCCTTGAGATTTGTACTGCAGACTTTTCAGAACTTTGTGCCATTATGGAGGTCTTGATCTTCAAATAGTCTGCTCCTTAGTCAATCTGGTCAATAGCACATTGAAGGTGATGTGGACTTGGTCAATGTCTGCCTTCCTTAGGGATGGTCAATATTTTCCAGCTACAAGAGCTGATGCTGCAATGCAAAAGATGACAGTAATAAAAAAGGAAAGATTAAAGGAGGTAGAAAGAGTTTCAGATAAATAAAGAGTAAAAGAGAGGCAAGAGTGGACACCATACCATTGGAAAATGATACTGGAGAGGTAGTAATGGAGAACGGAGAAACGGCAAGTGAATTTAATAAATATTTTGTATCCATCTTCACAGTGTATATGTACCAGAAATTCAGGAGGCAGAAGTAAGTGTAGTTGCCATTGCTAAGGAGAACGTGCTTGGGAAGCTGGGAGGTCAGTAGGTAGGCAAGTCACCTGGATCAGATGGACTACACCTCAGGGTTCAGAAAGAGGCAACTTCAATTAGAGGCTTAAGGTAAAGGAACCCTTAGGAGGGTGTGTTCATAATGTGATGGAATTCACCTTGTAGTTTGAAGAGGGCATTAGTAGCAATCTTTCAATAATTACCAAATTCTAGAATGCTTCTAGAAGACTGGAAGATCATAAATGTTACTGCATTCTTTAAGAAGGGAGGTAGGTAAAAGATGGGAAATTACAGGCCTCCTAGCCCAAATTCAGAGGTTGGGAAGTTGAAGTCAGGGTACTTGGAGGCACATTAAGGCCAAAGTCAGCATGGTTTCTGTCAGGGGAAATTTGATTGATAATTTTTTTTGAATTCTGTGAGGAAAATAACAGGTATGATAGACAAAGGAGAGTTGGTAGATGTTGTTGACCCATAATTTCAGAATGGTTTGACAAGGTGCCACATATGAGGCTGCTAAACAAGATTAGAGCCCATGGTATTACAGTAAAGGTATGAGCATGAACAGAGGATTGGCTAACTGGCAGAAGGCAAAGAGTGGGAACAAAATGGGCCTTTCTGGTTGGCTACCAGTATTTCGCAGGGATCATGTGTTGGACCTGCTGCTTTTCATGTTACATATCAGTGTTTTAGATGATGGAATTAATAGCTTTATGGCCAAGTTTGCAGATGACAAAGATAGATGGAGGGTCAGGGGGTGTTGACGAAGCTGGGAATCTGTAAAAGGACTTGGACAGAATAGGAGAATGGGCAAAGAACTGGCAGATGGAATACAGTGTAAGGAAATGTATGGCCGTGCACTTTGGCAGAGGAACAAAGGTGCAGAAGAGTTTCTAAATGTGGAGCAAATTTAGAAATTGGAGGTGCAAAGAGACTTGGGAGTCGTAATGCATGATTCCCTGAAGGTTAGCTTGCAGGTTGAGTCGGTAGTAAGGAAGGCAAATAGAATGTTAGTTTTCATTTCAAGAAGACTAAAATATAAAAGCAAGGATATAATGCCGAGTCTTTTGTCATACCATATTTGGTGAACTGAACAGTTTTTGGCCTCATATCTAACAAAGGATGTGCTGGCATTGGAGAGGGTCCAAAGGAACTTTACGGGAATGATCCCAAGAATGAAACAGCTAGGGCATGTAGAGAATTTGATAGTTCTAGGTTTGTACTCACTGGAGTTTAGAAGGAGTGTGGATCTTGATGAAACTCGGACAATATCGATAGAGCAGACATGGAGAGGATGTTTCCAATAGTGGGAGTGTCTTGGACCAGAGGGTAAAGCCTCAGAACAGAAGAATCTCTCTTTAGAACAGAGATGAGGGGGCATATCTTTAGCCAGAGTGTGCAGAATCTATGGAATTCATTGCCACAGATGGCTGTGGAGGCCAAGTCATTGGGTCAGAATCAGAATCAAGTTTATTATCACTGGAATGTAACGTGAAATTTAACTTAGCAGCAACAGTTCAATGCAATACATAATCTAGAAGAGAAAATAATAAATAAAATAATAATGGTAAGTAAACAAGGATATCAATTGCAGTATCTGTATATTGAATTGATCAAAAATCATGAAAAAAACAGAAATACTGTATATTTTAAAAAGTGAGGTAGTGTCCAACGATTCAATGTCCATTTAGGAATCGGATGGCAGAGGGGAAGAAGTTGTTCCTGAATCACTGAGTGTGTGACTTCAGGCTTCTGTATCTCCTACCTGATGCTAACAGTGAGAAAAGGGCATGCCCTGGGTGCTGGAGGTCCTTAATAATGGATGTTGCCTTTCTGAGACACTGCTCCCTATAGTGGGTACTTTGTAGGCTAGTACCCAAGATGGAGCTGACTGAATTTACAACCCTCTGCTTTTCATTAAACCCACTATATTTAAAGTGGAGGTTAATAGGTTCTTGAATAGACATAGTTCGTGGGCCAAATACCCTGATTCTGCTCCTATGTCTTATGGGTGTCTGTTTCTTTCTAGATCATAGATTCCTCCAGTTCTTCTCTACTAACACTCTCCTCCGGCGGTACTTCTGCTTACCTGAAAAAAGTTCTCAATCGATTCCTTCCAGAACTTCTCACCCTGAATGATGGTAATGTCGAGACTGTAAGGCTGCACTTCGTCCACTTGTTGAAAGGTAGCCCCCCAGGGGTGCCAGCTCTCTCAGAGTACTCGGCATTTTCCAGAACTGAAATTAACCTACACTGGGCAGCTACAATCAGAAAATAGAATCACAATCAAAATCAGGTTTAATATCATTGGCATTTGTCGTGGAATTTGTTTCGTGGCAGCAGAACATTGCAATATATTAAAAAACTATAAATTACAATAACTATATAGCTTAGGTCCTCTACTGGTCAGGGTCGGCCAGGGATGCTGTATCCCGTCCACACAATGCACAGGTTAGGACAGTACGATATGGAGAGCAATCCATTGCCCATACAGTAGGCTTCCCCTTTCCACACTGCTAATGAATCCAAAGGAATGACAGAGACTGATACAGTTTGACACCAGCAGTGTCAGTGGAGTTGCCAGTCAGCATTGAAATCGATGTAGGACAGCCTGAGTGATGCCAGCCCCAGCATTTTCCTTGGGGTTTACTCCCAAAGCCTTCCCCATGAGTGGGTTTGCTGCAAAAGACACCAGAGGCTTGAGTTTAGAGTTTTTCTTTTCCTATATGAGCTGCCAATAATGGCTGACAATCCCCATCTGCCCAAAGTGACTGGTTTTAAGGTGCAGGTAACCACCCTAACGATGGAGCTAGCTGAGCTTACAACTTTCCGCAGCTTTTTCTGATCCTATTTAGAGGCCTTTCCAAACCAGGTGGTGATGCAACCAGTTAGGATGCTCTCCATGGTACATCTGTAGAAATTTGCAAGTATCTTTGGTGACACAACAAACCTCCTCAAACACTTAATGAAATACAGCTGCTGTTGTGCCTCATTTGTAATTGCCTCAATATGTTGAATCTAGGATAGATCCTCAGAGATGTTGACAAAGAACTTGAAGCTTCTTACCATTTCCACTTCTGATCCATCAGTGAGGGCTGGTATGTGTACCCTCAACTTCCCTTCCTGAAGTCCACAATTAATTCCTTGGTCTTACTGACATTGGGTGCAAGGTTGCTACCTCAACATCACTCAACCAGCTGATCTACCTTGCTCCTGTATGCCTCATCACCATCTGAAATTCTGCCAACAATTGTGTCATCGGTAAATTAATAGATGCCGTTTGAGCTGTCCCTAGGCACACATGTATGGGTGTAAAGAGAGTAGAGCAGTGGACTAAGCACACCTACTGGAAGTGCCCCAGAGTTGATCATCAATGAAGAGGAAATGTCATTTCCAATCCACAAAGACTGGTCTCCCATTGAGGAAGTCAAGTTGCAGAGGGAGGTACAGAGGCCCAGGTTTTGGAGCTTGTTGATTAGAAATGAAGGTAAGTGTCAGAGCACAGGAGCAGGGATCCAATTGCAGACCCAGTATTGTGCACACACGGATATTAATTGAGTAGCAAATCCTGAGGTGCAAACAAAGTCAGCGTCAAAGTTCAGGCAGAGATCAAAACATCCAGAGAAATCCAAAATCCAGAATCAGGAAAAGTCAATATTCAGAGAGACAGAGCACAGATACAAATGCTGGAAAGGCTCAGGAAAACTCACTGGTGCAATCTGGTCACAAACAGGTGAAAACACAGGACTGAAATACACTGAGCAATAAACAGGCAGATGATAGGTGGATCACAATGAGACACAGGTAGCAGCAATACAGGTAATAATGAGAAACAGATGAGAGATGGAGTACTCAGTAATACAGGGGCCGGAGTAGAGCAGGAGCGGGGACAGGAGAACATGGCAATACAAAACCACAGACTGACAGCTAGGGGGAAACACACAATAAGACAGAGTTCAACTGGAGGTACTGACAGTACAACTGCGTTGAATGCTGAGCTGTAGTCAATAAACAGCAGCCTAATGTGGGTATTACTATTGTCCAGGCGATTCAAGGGCTAGTGGAGAGCCAATGAGATTGTACCCACTGTAGACCATTGTGCTGATAGGCAAATTGCAGCAGGTTAGGTCCTTGCTTAGGCAGACATTGATTCTAGCGATGACCAACCTCTCAAAAACACTTCACCACAGTAGACGTAAGTGCCATTGGGTGATAGTCATTGACACAGCTCACCTTGCTCTTGGGCACTTGGGACACTAGAAATCAGTGGTGGTTGTAGGCATTAGTACTGAGTGATAACTTGCAGGAGTATTTCCCTGGAACCCACTGCGAACAGACAGGAGGTTAGATAGAACATAGAACAGTACAGCACAGTACAGGTCCTTTGGCCCACAGTGTTGTGCCGACCCTTAAACCCTGCCTCCCATATAACCCCCCACCTTAAATTCCTCCGCATACCTGTCTAGTAGTCTCTTAAATTTCACTAGTGTATCTGCCTCCACCACTGACTCAGGCAGTGCATTCCACGCACCAACCAGTCGCTGAGTAAAAACCTTCTAATATTGCCCTTGAACTCCCCATCCCTTACCTTAAAACCATGTCCTCTTGTATTGAGCAGTGGTGCCCTGGGGAAGAGGTGCTGGCTGTCCACTCTATCTATTCTTAATATCTTGTACACCTCTATCATGTCTCCTCTCATCCTCCTTCTCTCCAAAGAGTAAAGCCCTAGCTCCCTTAATCTCTGATCATAATGCATACTCTCTAAATCAGGCAGCATCCTGGTAAATCTCCCCTGTACCCTTTCCAATGCTTTCACATCCTTCCTATAGTGAGGTGACCAGAACTGGACACAGTACTCCAAGTGTGACCTAACCAGAGTTTTATAGAGCTGCATCATTACCCCGTGACTCGACTTATGAATGCTAACACCCCATAAGTTTTCTTAACTACCCTATCTACCTGTGAGGCAACTTTCAGGGATCTATGGACATGTACCCCCAGATCCCTCTGATCCTCCAAACTACCAAATATCCTGCCATTTACCTTGTACTCTGCCTTGGAGTTTGTCCTTCCAAAGTGTACCACCTCACACTTCTCCAGATTGAACTCCATCTGCCATTTCTCAGCCCACTTCTGCATCCTATCAATGTCTCCCTGCAATCTTCGACAATCCCCTACACTGTCCACAACACCACCAACCTTTGTGTCATCTGCAAACTTGCCAACCCATCCTTCTACCTCCACATCCAGGTTGTTAATAAAAATCACTTAAAGTAGAGGTCCCAGAACCGATCCTTGTGGGACACAACTAGTCACAACCCTCCAATCCAAATGTACTCCCTCCACCACGACCCTCTGCTTTCTGCAGGCAAGCCAATTCTGAATCCACCTGGCCAAACTTCCCTGGATCCCATGCCTTCTGACTTTCTGAATAAGCCTACCGTGGAACCTTGTCAAATGCCTTACTAAAATCCATGTTATCACATCCACTGCACTACCCTCATCTATATGCCTGGTCACCTCCTCAAAGAACTCTATCAGGCTTGTTAGACACGATCTGCCCTTCACAAAACCATGCTGACTGACCCTGATTAGAACATGATTCTCTAAATGCCCATAGATCCTATCTCTAAGAATCTTTTCCAAAAGCTTTCCCACCACAGATGTCAGGCTCACTGGTCTATAATTACCCGGACTACCCCTACTACCTCTTTTGAACAAGGGGACAACATTCGCCTCCCTCCAATCCTCTGGTACCATTCCCGTGGACAACGAAGACATAAAGATCCTAGCCAGAGGTTCAGCAATCTCTTCCCTCACCTCGTGGAGCAGCCTGGGGAATATTCCGTCAGGCCCCGGGGACTTATCCGTCCAAAAGTATTTTAACAACTCCAACACCTCCTCTCCCTTAATATCAACATGCTCCAGAACATCAACCTGACTCATATTGTCCTCACCATCATCAAGTTCCTTCTCATTGGTGAATACCGAAGAGAAGTATTCATTGAAGACCTTGCTCACTTCCACAGCCTCCAGGCACATCTTCTTTCTGACTTTCTGAATAAGCCTACAGTGGAGCCTTGTCAAATGCCTTACTTAATGCCTTATGATTAATCTTCCCTCTAATCGGTCCTACTTTCACTCCTGTCATCCTTTTGTTCTTCACATAATTGAAGAATGCCTTGGGGTTTTCCTTTACCTTACTCGCCAAGGCCTTCTCATGCCCCCTTCTTGCTCTCCTCAGCTCCTTCTTAAGCTCCTTTCTTGCTACCCTATATTCCTCAATAGACCCCTCTGATCCTTGCTTCCTAAACCTCTTGTATGCTGCCTTCTTCCACCTGACTAGCTTTTCCACCTCACTTGTCACCCATGGTCCCTTCACCCTACCATTCTTTATCTTCCTCACCGGGACAAATGTATCCCTAACATCCTGCAAGAGATCCCTAAAAATCACCACATTTCCCCGCAAAACATCGTCCCAATTCACATCCGCAAGTTCTAGCCTTATGGCCTCATAATTTGTCCTTCCCCAATCAAAAATTTTCCTGTCCTCTCTGATTCTGTCCTTTTCCGTGATAATGCCTACTCTCAGGTCGAAACTGCTTGGTCAGAACACGAGTTAAAACCCGGATGAAAAGCGCGGATTTCGTTTTGGTGCGAGCTGTAGAAGGGCGGCAAGTGACATGCGATTCCTTTCGACTTCCTGAAGTAGCCTCAATTTCAACCGTCTGGTTTCTTGAGATTTGTACCACTTAACACGTAACAGGGTCGGTGAGAATCTTTATTATCATTTGGGTAAAAGTTTACATTGATGTAAATAATAGCAAAAATTGCTTTAAGTAGATTTAAACAAATCATCTCGTGAGAGAAACAGTATCTAATGGGTTGGTGTTGGCATTCCTTATTTGTAAATTAACTGCTAAATGGTAACAGCGGAGATATGGACCTTAGTGCCTAAATCCAATGTTGTTCACTGGAATTAAATGGTTCCGGTTTGTTCCATTTAAATAGCTGTTCATTGACTTCTGGCGATAAGACATTGTGAAGTGATCAGACATAGTGACTTCTCGTCATAATATGGGTGAGTGACGCTCACCGCGGTCTTGCTGCTGTCCTTGCAGTCAGTCCAAATTGGATAATGAGCACGGATTTCCGAGCGGGCTTTCGCGATGTTCCCCTGTCCTCTGCGGTCTTCTTATTGAGTTTCATTACTTTAGTAAACGGGGATGCACGTTTTGGTGAGTTTGTTAACTCCGAGTTGCTTTTGTTAAGCAAAGGCATGTCCTTTCAGCCAACATAAAGGCAGTAAAAATGAACGTGAATACATTTTGAACTTTTCATATTAATGCATCAATTAGCATACTCAATGTGCACTCATTTAAAGTATTTGATGTACTGGGGAAACAGGAATCTTTATGGATAATTATGGGACATATGAAATAACACTGAAGGAATGATAATCTCCTTTATCTCTGAATTTTCCTGAAGTTTGCATCACTGAGGTGGCTACCTGTGCAACAGGCAGGAAAACCAGCGATTCATATGACATTTAAATGGTTAGCTGTAATGATTGGGCTGCTGTTTAACTATGTCCCATCTCACTGGGAGATCTAGCAACGGATGTGCTGTAAATTGTTCTGTTCTTGGTTGCTGGCAATGCTGTTGAACTCTCACAAAAATGTCACTTCCAACACTGGAGTGTAAAGGTTTTGATGTACTGATTACAGTGATAACAGATTAATTGAATAATCCACAACTGAAGTAGCATCATTTCCTGCCAAAAGGAAGAATAAAATGCTACTCGTAATCATTTAGTCGAGCTGCCTCTTGTGCTGCTAATTACCACATCCAGCATTGTTTTTATTGTATGAAAATAGGCGGTGCTCAAAAAAACGGCATGTGTTGCTGGTCCTGGCTGGAGCAAGGCCTTGAAATCCAGGCTAAATGAGCACTGTACAAAATATATATTGTATCCTGTGCTTTGCACTACATCTACATTATGGAATTTTGAAAAATTATAGACCTTGAGATCTAGGAGCAGAATTAGGCCATTTGGCCCATCAAGTCTGCTCTGGCTGATCCAATTTTCCCCTCAGCCCCAATCTCCTGTCCTCACCCCCTAACCCTTCATGCCCCGACCAGTCAAGAAGCTGTGCCCTGCTCAATCAAGAATGGGTTGAGATTTGATGTGGACATTACATGTGCAGATAAGGTACCACGCTTTTAAAAACAGGTTATCTGCAGCTTCTTGGTGTGAAATCTGGGCTAGAGAAGTGAGTTGGGGAAGTAAGAGTTAAGTGACAGTGATATTAATCAAGGTTTGTCAGTTTAACTGTGTGTTCTTGATCCGGTTGGTGGAAAGAGGGTAGGAATACAGTAACAGAGGATAGGGCTAAAAAATTGGGTAGACAAATCGGGAGTCACCCTGGAGAAGGATGGTGATGTTTTAAGTTAATGTACATTTTGTAAATATGGAATTGAGTCGTGGAAATATGGTAAATGGGATAAAACACCTTTTGGGGAAAAAAATCCAATGGTAGTTCTGTCAATTTCTGTAAATGGTTTTGCAAAACTTGTGGTGAAGATTGATGTTGCAAATGTTGGAGTTTATTATGCTTGACCTCCACTTGGGAGCTCTGGACTACAACCTCACCTGGCTGCTTTGTTACTTTGGATAAAAAAATAAGAGAAAACAGAGACTGTGAATAGTGAATTGCTGAAATAAAACTGAAAATTGTTGAAATAACAGGCCAGGCAGCAAATATGACAAAGCAACCTGGGTTAATATTTCTGGTTAATGACCTCTCATCAGAACCAGCAAAGATATGAGAGAAACATAGATAGATAGATAGATACTTTATTCATCCCCATGGGGAAATTCAACTTTTTTCCAATGTCCCATACACTTGTTGTAGCAAAACTAATTACATACAATACTTAACTCAGTAAAAAATATGATTTGCATCTAAATCACTATCTCAAAAAGCATTAATAATAGCTTTTAAAAAGTTCTTAAGTCCTGGCGGTTGAATTGTAAAGCCTAATGGCATTGGGGAGTATTGACCTCTTCATCCTGTCTGAGGAGCATTGCATCGACAGTAACCTGTCGCTGAAACTGCTTCTCTGTCTCTGGATGGTGCTATGTAGAGGATGTTCAGAGTTTTCCATAATTGACCGTAGCCTACTCAGCGCCCTTCGCTCAGCTACCGATGTTAAACTCTCCAGTACTTTGCCCACGACAGAGCCCGCCTTCCTTACCAGCTTATTAAGACATGAGGCGTCCCTCTTCTTAATGCTTCCTCCCCAACACGCCACCACAAAGAAGAGGGCGCTCTCCACAACTGACCTATAGAACATCTTCAGCATCTCACTACAGACATTGAATGACGCCAACCTTCTAAGGAAGTACAGTCGACTCTGTGCCTTCCTGCACAAGGCATCTGTGTTGGCAGTCCAGTCTAGCTTCTCGTCTAACTGTACTCCCAGATACTTGTAGGTCTTAACCTGCTCCACACATTCTCCATTAATGATCACTGGCTCCATATGAGGCCTAGATCTCCTAAAGTCCACCACCATCTCCTTGGTCTTGGTGATATTGAGACGCAGGTAGTTTGAGTTGCACCATATCACAAAGTCCTGTATCAGTTTCCTATACTCCTCCTCCTGTCCATTCCTGACACACCCCACTATGGCCGTGTCATCAGCGAACTTCTGCACATGGCAGGACTCCGAGTTATATTGGAAGTCTGATGTGTACAGGGTGAACAGGACCGGAGAGAGTACGGTTCCCTGCGGCGCTCCTGTGCTGCTGACCACCGTGTCAGACCTACAGTCTCCCAACTGCACATATTGAGGTCTATCTGTCAAGTAGTCCACTATCCAATCCACCATGTGAGAGTCTACTCCCATCTCCGTTAGTTTGTGCCTTAAGATCTTGGGCTGGATGGTGTTAAAGGCACTAGAGAAGTCAAGGAATGTAATCCTCACAGCACAACTGACCCCATCTAGGTGAGAGAGTGATTTGTGCAGCAAATATGTGATAGCATCCTCCACTCCCACCTTCTCCTTATACGCAAACTGAAGAGGATCCTGGGCGTGCCTGGTTTGTGGCCTCAGCTTCTGTATTATCAGCCGCTCCATGGTCTTCATCACGTGCGACGTCAAGGCAACAGGTCTGAAGTCATTCAACTCCTTTGGTTGTGGTTTCTTCGGTACCGGGACAATACAGGATGTTTTCCACTGTCTGGGTACTCTTCTCTGCTCCAGGCTCATGTTGAAGATGCGCTGTAGTGGTTCTCCCAGCTCAGTCGCACAGGTCCTCAGTAATCGTGGGGAAACTCCATCCGGTCCAGCCGCCTTGCTGGTACAGATCTTCCTCAGTTGACCTTCCACCTGTGCAGCCGTAATCCTGGGCGTGGGCAAGGTCTCCTGTGAGTGGCTATTTTCCTGTGAGGGAAGTAAGCCTGGTGTGGATTTCTGCGGTGAGGATGAGATTGAGCTGTCGAACCTGTTGAAGAAGTTGTTCAGCTGGTTCGCTTTCTCCACATCTCCACTTATGTTCGCCCCCCGCTTTGCACCGCATCCGGTGATGATCTTCATCCCATCCCACACCTCCTTCATGCTTTTTTTCTGCAGCTTTTGTTCTAGCTTCCTCCTATACTGCTCCTTTGCCCCCCTTATCTGTACTCTGAGTTCCTTCTGAACTCTTTTAAGCTCCAACCGATCACCATCTTTAAAGGCCCTCTTCTTCTGGTTTAGGAGGCCTTTGATGTGACTAGTGATCCAGGGCTTATTATTGGGATAGCAGCGAACAGTTCTAACAGGGACAACGGCATCCACACAAAAGTTAATATAGTCCGTTGTGCATTCAGTGACTCCTCAACGCCCCCACAGAGCCCCCCTTGCAGTACATCCCAGTTAGTAGTACCGAAGCAGTCTCTCAGGGCCTGTTCAGCTTCAGGAGTCCACTTCCTAAAAGAGTGTGTGGTAGTGGGATGCCTCATCACAATTGATTTATATCTGGGCTGTAACAAAACCAGGTTGTGATCAGCTTTCCCCAATGAAGGCAGTGGGGATGCACTATATGCCTCCTCTACGTTTGCATACAGTAGGTCAATAGTCCTATTACCCCTGGTGTAGCAATCCACATACTGGGAGAAAGCAGGTAGTGTCTTGCGTGCATATTTTGCGTGCAGAGTTAAAGGAGAATTGGAGGAGGAACATAGGGAAGGCTGTTGTAAGAGATTAAAGTACAAAACATAATATTGCAAGATAAAAAAGGATGATTATGAGAGATAAAAGAACAAAAATATCATTCCACATTAGGAATAAATAAAAGTAGAATCCTTTGCAAAAGGAAAACGCCATGAGTGCCGGGAATCTAAGCTGAAAGGTAATGTTCATTATCTGAATCTCAAAGTCAGTTTTTAATCCAGAAGGCTGTAAAGTACCCAGCTGAGTTTTTTTTAAAAAAAAAGAGGTGATGGGGCAACATTGAGCTTCAATAGAAGAATAGGGATAGAGCTGGAATTGGATGGAGATTTTACATGCCAATTGATTGGGATAAGTCCATAAAATTAGGAACAGAATTAGGCCTTTTGGCCCATTCAATCAAGGCTGGTGCCATTCTCAATGCCATTCTCCTGCCTTCTCCCTGGACTTTTGATGCCCTTACTAATTGAAAACCTATCAACCTCTGCTTTAAGTATACCCTGCGGCTTGGCCTCTGCAGTCCTCTGTGGCAAGGAATTCTAAGATTCATCACCCTCTGGCTAAAGCAACGGTTTCCAACCTGGGGTCCACGGACCCCTGGCTTAATTGGACTGGACCATGGCATGAAAAAAAGTTGGGAATCCCTGAGCCCAAGGAATTCCTCCTCATCTCTGTTCTAAAGGAACATGCTTCTATTCTGAGGCTGAGCCCACTGGTCCTAAATACTCCCACTATTGGAAATACAGTAAGTCCCCGGGTTAAGAACGTCCGACTTACGGACAACTCGTACTTACGAACAGACTGCTGGTGATGCATCAAAGAAAAGGAAAACGATCACGATTGAAAATAAAGTGGAAATAATAAAGCGATTGGAAAGAGGTGAAATGCCATCGGTCATTGGAAAAGCGTTATGCTACAGCCACTCAACAATCGGAACAATTTTAAAGAATAATGTGAGGATAATGGATCATGTGAAAGGCCTTGCCCCAATGAAAGCTACAATTATTACTAAGCAATGCAGTGGTTTAATTATTGAAATGGAAAGGCTATTGATAATTTGGTTAGACGTTCAAAATCAGCGTAATATGCCTATTAGCCTTACTTTAGTGCAAGAAAAGGCTCGAAACATTTGACGAACTGACGCTAAATTAGAACCGTACGTACCTGTTCCAACTTACCTACAAATTCGACTTAAAGACAGACTTGGGGACGGATCTTGTTCGTAACCCGGGGACTGCCTGTACTTTCAAAGTCCACTCCATGTAAGCCTTTCAATAATTGATAGTTATTTAAAGGGATCTTGGGGGACAGGCTTTCAGTCAAGTGGACAGTGCTTACCTAATCTATGTTCAGTCTGCCTGACATGGAGGAACCCACTTCATGAGCAGAAAATGCAATGTACTGAAAGGAGTATAATAAATTGCTGCTTCACTAAGAAGAAGGGGTGTTTGAAGCCCTCAAGAAAAGAGGTAAAAGGGTATCTGTTGCATCTTCTGGGCATTGCATGGAACTGTGCCACAGAAAATGGCTCTGGTGGAGATGGAATCCAGCTTTACCAATTCAGGAAAGGCAGATAACGAGAGGTGGCATTATATTAGAGCTACTGGGAATGAAGGATAATCACTAGATGTGGAAATGTGACAGGATTTCCTCCAGATGCTCCGGTTTCCTCCCATATTCCAAAGGCATATCAGCTAGTAGATTAATTGGTCATTGTAAATGGCTCTGTGTTGGGGCTCAGATTAAATCAGAGGATCGCCGAGGGGCCTATTCTGTGCCGTATCTCAAATAAATAAATAAATAAATAGAATTCTGTCCTGCATGAGAAGTGGTAAGGTGCATAAGATGTCAAGGGTGCTGTGAGACACGATGAAAGGAAATCTTTGGTTGTGGGGGGAAAGGGGACGATACATCCGAAAGGCCTGTGTGGAGGAGGGCGTTCTCAGACCGATGTGGTGGAGACAGAGATACTGGGAATGAAATTTCTTGCAGGAAGCAGGATGTTCAGAATGCAAACGAGGAAATCTGCAGATGCTGGAAATTCAAGCAACACACACAAAACGCAGCAGGCCAGGCAGCATCTATAGGAAGAAGCACAGTCGACATTTCAGGCCGAGACCCTTTGTCAAGAATGGTTTCAGGATGGGAGTCACTGGCCTTTTGAATGTTTTGTGGTATACCTGTCCTCTAACATGGAGATTCCTGGAGGGATGTCCTCATTCTTATCTCTAAACATCTAGAGGCCAGATACATTTCCCTACCTTCTGTCGGCATAAACCAGACAGCAGTTTTCACACTGCTCATGCCAATCCAAGTTTAACCATTTAATGCATGCAAATATTCCTTGTCAGATAATAACAACAAAATTGTAGGATGGCAAAGTGTTGGAAGTAAATAATAATGTGTTGAACAAGAGAAAACCTGCAGACATTGGAAGTCCAAGCAACACACCCAAAATGCTGGAGGAAGTCAGCAGGCCAGGCCCAGGCAGCATCTATGGAAAAGAGTACAGTCAACATTTCGGGCTGCAATCCTTCGTCAGAACTGGAGGGAAAAAAAGACAAGGAATTAAAATGAGGGGCCACTGGGAGATCCTGTGTTTTCTGACAGAGCCTAGGTGCTCAGCGAAGTGGTCTCCCAATCTGTGTCGGCTCTCACCAATGTACAGGAGGGCACACCAAGCACAGTAGATGATCCCAACAGACTCTCATGTGAAATTTGTTAATGTGTTAAAATGTCTTTGATAATTTTGTTATTGCCCCAGGAAATTCACTCCAGGCTTGAGATAAAGGTCTCAGTACTGAGCAAAACCATCAATTTCATTAATCAATTTTCTACCCTTAACCAATGAATTGAACTATGTATTGTAAATGTAAGGCATGATGAAAAGCTGAGATAACAGGGGTAGTATGTGATTGTGCTTATAGTTCTAAGAGTAATGTAGTGGATATGGTGTAGTACTGTTTTTTTTGTAATGCCTGTGGTAGGAATAGCAGGATGCACCTGTGGAAATGGTCAGTATAGTATCTGGTGAAACATGGATTCCTTTGGGGAATTCCGTACTTTGATACTCCTAACAAGCAGAACGCCGACACCATTTGGAAAGGTTCTGTGTGCTGATCCTCTAGAAAGCCAAGGACAGCAAACTAAACTGTTTTCCTAGAACAGTCAGTGACTTTTCATAGCAAGGCAGTGAGTGCCTGAGACAGAAAATAATTAAGGAATGTTTGGATAATCTTTGACACACTTTGAGATGACAGACCACAATCAACAGAACTTGGCAAGTCAGATGAAGTTTATTGTCATGTATGCAAGTACATTGAAGATTTAAATATCACTTTTATTTGTCACCTGTAATCAAAACATGCAGTGAAATGCCATGAGCTGCATCGTTTGTGTCCGCGACCAGCACATTTCTAGGATTGTGCTGGGGGCAGCATGCTTCTGCGGCAACATAGCGTGCCGACAGCTCACTAACCTTAACCCTAACTGTGCATCTTTGAAATGAGGCAGGAGACCGGAGCACCCGGAGGAAACCCACACAATCACGGGAAGAATGTATGGACTCCTCACAGTGTTACGAAAACCCCGTAACCAGGTAACTTACCAGCAGAGATAGATGGATCAGCTGAGTCGGATGCTACTATTTTCAAACGTTTTATTTAACAAGGGCACAAACGTATGATTAATACAAAACATTCAGATAATCAAAACTCAATCTAAAACAACGGTGTAACCATAATCAATCAGAAATAAGCTCTACAGTTGTCTAGGGGGTAATACTGAGTCCAACGGAAGTCTTAAGAGTCACTCAGAAGTTTGCAGGCTTTTTCCTTTATAACTTAGAAAAGATGCACACTTGCCCGTCGTCTTGGCAGAGCAAATCCTTGGAATCAGGGGAGCAGACTTCCCCATTGTTATTTTAAAAGCAGTCTTTCGTTGGTTTTAGCCACAGATTCAAAGTCGGAATCTAGCGTACGTGGCTTCCTTCAAAATGGCGTCCCGCTCCCACGGGAATCGATCTCATGTCTCCTGGGTGCGTCTGCTGGGTGCATCTGAGGGTCCTCCCCTCAGACCCACCTTTATACTTCTTCACGGGATCGCAGGTATCAATCAAGTTGCAGGTAATGCGATCTTTCTCTCAACCAGCCCACTTTGCCCGAGGGCTTTTCACGTGGTCTCCATGAGACAATAGTCAAAGTCACCGTTATTCTGCTTCTTGGGAGAACGTGGTCTTCCGCACGTCTTTCTCTTTTGGGTCAGCTGACCCCCCCTTAACTAGAGTTCTTCACAAAGGAGGGGGCCAACGGCATAACAACAGACAGCAGTGGGCATTGACCCCAGCCCATGATTGCCGGCACCAAAGAGCATCGAGGTGCACCCGTGTTGACGGTCAGTGAGGAGGTGACTTTGTTACCAATCCTCTCTGAGGTCTTGCTGGCGAGGAAGCAGGGGGTGTGGTATAGAGACTCCGGCCTTGAAGCTTGATGATGAGTTTGGATGGGATGATTGTGTCGAATGCTGAACTATAGTTGATGATGGATATACGAGTTCCTGTTGTCCAAATGGCCCAGAGCAGAAAGAAAAACAGAAGAGTCCTCACAACAGTTTGGAACTGAGCTTGGTCCTGCGATCTTCAAAATCCTAAGTAAAATATATTATCAAAGAACATGCATGTCACCATATACTACTCTGCGATTCATTTTCTTGCAAGCATTCACATCAGAACAAAGAATCGATGGAAAAACTACACACAAAGACTGACAAACAGCTTATGAGCAAAAGAAGACAAACTGTGCCACTAGACAAAAATTAAACAAATACTCCGAACATGTGTGGTGGAGTCCTTGAAAGCGAGTCGATAGGTTGTGGAGTCGGCTCAGAGTTGAGGACAGTGAAGTTACCCATGAAGGTTCAGATGGTTGAAGGGTAGTGGCTGTTGCTGAACCTGGTGGTGTTGGATATAAGGCTCCCGTACCTCCTTCCAGCAGCAAGGATGACAAGGGTCCTGGATGGTGTTTACTGCTTTCTTGCAGCAGAGCTCCTTGGAAATGTGCTCAGTAGTGGGGAGGGCTTTTCCAGTGATGGATGGGACTGTATCCACTACTTTTTGTAGACTTTTCTGTTCTTGGGCATTGGTGTTTCCCTACCAGACCATGATGCAACCAGTCAGGATACTCCCCACCGTGCATCTATAGAACTTAGCTGGAGTTTTAAATGACAAGCTAAACCTGTGCAAACCTTTAAGAGAGTAGAGGTGCTGGCACTTACACATATGTGCTTGCAGGGGAGAATTCAGTTGACTAATTCTGAAAATCTTTAACTCAATAATTTTCAATCCGAAGTGAAGTCTCACAGATCTTAATGAGAACTCCTCGGTATAAGTCACATAACGGTCTAACACTGCAGAACACATTTAGCTATGTTCCCTTGCACTGCTACAAATGTTTTCTCAGACCACTTTTAAGTGGTGCCGTCACTGAAGTTTCATCAGCGGGGGAGGCTGTCTGTTCAGACCTTTGGTCTGATGACTGAAATGTTCTTGTTTTTCATCCTTGGGGTCTTGGGCTCTGTGGTAGTGGACCTTGACATTGGCAGCTTCAGATGAAGAGGGCAAGCACGATTAGGCAGCACGTGAGGTACTGACTGAGGACAGGCATTGAAGGGGATGCAATTAAAAAGAGTTCCCGCTCCATGTTCCAAGCCTATATGGGTATCCGTCCCCCTCTTTTCCTTCGCTACATCGACAACTGCATTGGCGCTGCCTCCTGCACGCATGCTGAGCTCGTTGACTTTGTTGACTTTGCCTCCAACTTTCACCCTGCCCTCAAATTTACCTGGTCCATTTCCAACACCTCCCTCCCCTTTCTTGATCTTTCTGTCTCCATCTCTGGAGATGGCTTATCTACTGTTATCTACTATAAGCCTACTGATTCTCACAGCTACCTGGACTATTCCTCTTCCCACCCTGTCTCTTGCAAAAATGCTATCCCCTTCTCGCAATTCCTCCATCTCCGCCACATCTGCTCTCAGGATGAGGCTTTTCATTCCAGGATGAAGGAGATGTCTTCCTTTTTTAAACAAAGGGGCTTCCCTTCTTCCACCATCAACTCTGCTCTCAAACGCATCTCTCCCATTTCCCGCACATCTGCCCTCACCCCATCCGCCCGCCACCCCACTCGGGATAGGGTTCCCCTTGTCCTCACCTACCAGCCTCCAGGTCCAACGTAAAATTCTCCGTAACTTCCGCCACCTCCAACGGGATCCCACTACCCAGCACATCTTTCCCTCTTCCCCCCCCCCTTCTGCTTTTTGCAGGGATCACTCCCTACGCGACTCCCTTGTCCACTTGTCCCCCCCATCCCTTCCCACCGATCTCCCTCCTGGCACTTATCCTTGTAAACGGAACAAGTGCTACACCTGCCCTTACACTTCCTCCCTCACCACCATTCAGGGCCCCAGACAGTCCTTCCAGGTGAGGCGACACTTCACCTGTGAGTCGGCTGGTGTGGTATACTGCGTCCGGTGCTCCCGGTGTGGCCTTTTATATATTGGTGAGACCCGACGCAGACTGGGAGACCGTTTCGCTGAACACCTGCGCTCGGTCCGCCAGAGAAAGCAGGATCTCTCGGTGGCCCCACATTTTAATTCCACATCCCATTCCCATTCCAATATGTCTATCCATGGCCTCCTCTACTGCCAAAATGAATCCAAACTCAGGTTGGAGGAACAACACCTTATATACCGGCTGGGTAGCCTCCAACCTGATGGCATGAACATTGACTTCTCTAACTTCCGTTAATGCCCCTCCTCCCCTTCTTACCCCATCCTTGACATATTTAGTTGTTTTTTCTCTCTCTGCCCATCACTCTGCCTGTTCTCCATCTCCCTCTGGTGCTTCTCCCCCCCCTTTCTTTCTCCCGAGGCCTCCCGTCCCATGATCCTTTCTCTTCTCCAGCTCTGTATCACTTTCGCCAATCACCTTTCCAGCTCTTAGCTTCATCCCACCCCCTCCGGTCTTCTATCATTTCGCATTTCCCCCTCCCCCCACTAATTTCAAATCTCTTAGTATCTCTCCTTTCAGTTAGTCCTGACGAAGGGTCTCGGCCCAAAACGTCGACAGTGCTTCTCCTTATAGATGCTGCCTGGCCTGCTGTGTTCCACCAGCAATTTGCTCCTGTGCTCCCTTTCATTGTCATATATTACATGATTATAACCGAGATGTTATTCCCTATAATCATAGATGAAGTCCTGCATGTTTTGATGTTATTACGGTGATTGATGGTGCATGCCAGTGACTACTCTTTTCGTTAAATGCATTATTACTGCAATACATAGCATGGCACTAATATTTAAGACCGTTTCCCTCGACCACTTGGTAAGCATACACAGAACAGTTAGAAGCATTGCACATTCTCTGCTGATACTTCAGAAACATTCTACTCCTCCAAAGCCCTGAGGAATATTATCTATTTTTGTCGAGATTAGAATATAGAAAACTACAGCACATTACAGGCCCTTTGGCCCACAATGTTGTGCCAACCATTTAACCTACTCTAGAAACTGCCTAGAATTACCTTAGCGCATAGCCCTCTATTTCTCTGAGCTCCATGTAAGAGGCTCTTAAAAGACCCTGTTGTATCCGTTTCCACCACCAATGCCAGCAGTGCATTCCACACACCCACCACTCACTGTGTGGAAAAACTTACCCCTGACATCCCCTCGGTACCTATTTCCAAACACCTTAAAACTGTGCCCCCTTTGTGTTAGCCATTTCAGCCCTGGGAAAAAGCCTCTGGCTATCCACATGATCAATGCCCCTCATCATCTTATACACCTCTATCAGGTCACCTCTCATCCTCTGTCACTCCAAGGAGAAAGGTTAAGTTCACTAAGTATGCCCTCCAATCCAGGCAACATCCTTGTAAATCTCCTCTGCACTCTCTCTACAGTATCCACATCCTTCCTTTAGTGAGGTGACCAGAAATGAACACAGTCAAGTTCCTTTAGTTCTCCAATGCAGATGCTCCCTAGTTGTTCCTGGTGCTAATGCCTGCTTTTAATCACTTGTGATCTGTAGGCTGTCAACAACCTTCAATGCAAGTATCAACTTCCACACTTGTGGTCTCTGCTGGACACCAGGAAGAAACAGAAAGCTAG
The DNA here is from genome assembly GCF_048418815.1 of Hemitrygon akajei. Taxonomy (NCBI): domain Eukaryota; kingdom Metazoa; phylum Chordata; class Chondrichthyes; order Myliobatiformes; family Dasyatidae; genus Hemitrygon; species Hemitrygon akajei. The sequence continues at coordinate 29,847,843 of NC_133131.1, read as the reverse complement.
AGGTGGCCCTTTACCAATCCCAGTACTTGCCATCCCTGTGAGCAGGCGGGGGTGCTGAATCACTTGGCTGTTGGAGATCTCACGGGTTAAACTTTCTAAGCTGGTCTGAATGAGTCCTGGGCACTTTCCCAGTGAGTGACTGTTACCATGCAGTCCTGCTCGTGGATAATTTGTAGGCCTGCGTGAAAATTAAAGCAAAGTAGAACTGTCAATGTAAGAATAAAATAATATTTTTCATATATTGTGATCTGAAGTCTTCCGACGTATGAGTGTCTCATGGAATTTGCTTAAACATGTGACCTTCAACAGTCAATCCCCAGCACCTCCTCCTCCTCATGGGTGAAGAGAAGTTTATAAAATTATAACAGGCATTAATAGACGAACGGTATATTTTTCCCAGGGTTGGAATGTCTAGTACAAGAGGGCATGCATTTCAGGTGAGACACGAACACACGAAGGAGATGTGCTAGGCAATTTTTAATACGTATTCAGAGAGAGATGCGTGCCTAAAACATGCTGCCAGGTGGGATAGTGAGGACAATTACGATTGAGGCATTTGAATGTGCAGATGATGGAGGAATATGGACTTTATGTCGGCAGAAGGTAATAGTTTAGTTAAGTGTTTAATTCGTCTCTGTGGATTGTCACCTTGATGTGGTGGAGAAGCTTGTGTGGTCCTGAGATCCCGAGAGTGATGCCGTCTGGAGCTATGCTCCTGGTAGGGTCACCCATGGTGGTAAGGTCTAGGGTGAGGTCCCTGACAAAGAACAATCCAACCAAGATCTCAACGATGGAACAGGTGGACGATGTTACTTCGAACTCAACAGCTGTGAAGGCGGATGAAGGCTCCAACAAATCCATCAGCTCCGGTCGTTGTGGTTTCCATGCCATTGGAATCAGTTGGTTGACTTGTGAAGTATCGTGTGCTTCTTGGAGTGCAACATCAAGTACACATTAAACAAATACACGCACAGGTGTCTTCGCTCTGTGATAGATCAACGAAACGAGGACCATCATCCTTGATCTCGTGGGATAGCCACGACGACGACAACTAGTTTAACTAGTTTGGCCCATTCTGTGCCGTAGTGTTTTATGTTCTATATTCTAAATAGCTGGAGAGATGGAGGACCCTCTCCAGTTACCTGCTTCTTTCTGGTGTTTGTACTCTCTCGGAAAGCGGGATGGCATTAATGTGGGTATTACAATTACTGAAAAGAGGACAGGAGAACAATTCAATGGCGAGGCTGCTGGGGAAGGGGTTATTACAATACTCAAAGATGAGGGAGTTGCCAGTAGCACCTATGCAAATGAAAGATCGCCCACACTGAAAGTTGCCAACAAGAACATCAACCCCAAATCCCCAACCCCCTCCCTTGCAGAAAAAGCTAACACATCACCCCGACATATTGACAGAGCGGCGTGCCCTTCCGGAGAGATCGACCTCTGAGCACAGTGGCTCTCCCCCTCGCTCGCTCTCCTCTGCACTTGCCTCGATGCTTCAGTCTTCCTCAATACTTTAATCATCGAGAAACGGCCCTGCGCTCCATCTCCAAATTTCTCCTCCAGACAGCTCGTGCGTGCCCTTGTGCCTCTGTCCTAGAATTTTCTCGGAGACAGCAGAGTGCTAGATCACTCGGTCAAACTCCAAACTGTAAGTCACAGGCTCCGACGGTTTGAAAAACACAATTAGGATAAAAAGAATAAGTAGAAGACATAGAAAAAGTGAAATAATTGACTATCTGGAAGATGTCGCCTGAGGAATCCTTGTTCACTGGTGCCAACTTGACTGGAAGCATTTTGATGTATTAAAGATTTGGGACACTAATGATAACCAAAAATCAGATACCTACTGCCGGTGGGTTAGAAATGAAAGGTAATTCTTCCACCGGCTCCTCAATCTACTTCACAATATGTGGTGTATCTTATCTATCTAGCTATCTGGTACAATGGTATGACATCGGGGACCTATGCAGGCGTGAGATCTGCTGATAAGACTGTGGACTATTAAGCTTTGCAAACTGAAACCTTTCTTTTTCCTTTCAGAGTGTGGATCAAGATCAGTCACTGAAAAGTCAAGCCAGTCACGGATCGTAGGGGGTCGTGATGCGGTGCGGGGGGCGTGGCCCTGGCAGGTTAGCCTGCAGCTGGCCTATAACAACATGCACATGTGTGCAGCAGCAGTTATTAGTCAATACTGGCTTTTATCAGCAGCCCATTGCTTTTCTCAGAAAGAAGGTTTAAAGTATGTTCACCAAACAATATCAATTTATTATTCTGTAGGATTCAATTGAACAGCTTTTGTCTATTTCTTTTTGTACGCTTTGATTAAAGCTTTGGGTTCTTGTCCTGCTTCGTAACTGCCTTAAAATTTATGGTCATCGTCATATGTCATGTATAGCCTACATGGGTTTCAATATAGGTACTTTAATGTCAGAGAAATTAATGTACATCATGTATAATGTAGGCTATCATGATCCCATGATCATGACTGCCCCTGGCAAGTTCTTCTACAGAACTGGTTTGCCGTTGCCGCCTTCTAGGCAGTGTCTTAACAAGATGGGTGAGCCCAGCCATTATCAATACTCCTCAGAGATTGGCATCAGTGCTCACGTAACCAGGACTTGTGATGTGCACCAGCTGCTCATATGCCCATCCACCACCTGCTCCCGTGGTTTCACGTGTGGGAGTGGGGGGGGGGGCTTAATTAGGTGCTACACCTTGTCTGAGGTTGACCGCAGGCTAGTGGGGGGAAGGAGCGCCTTGTACCTCCTTTGGAAGAGACGTATCTCCACCCTGCCACCCAATTATGGTCATTCTCCAAAATGCTCTCCCACTGTTGGTCCATTGGCATTCATTGCAGTTGTAATTAATGTAAAAGTGTAACTTGACATCAAAAGAATACTCTATTTTTTTGTAAGAAATCAATAAAAATATTGAAGAAAAAGTGTAACTTGAATATAGATCTTTTAACACAACCACTTATCATGAATATACTATTATTAGTTATAGATCACGTGAAGCCTCATTTGTTATGTGCTTGACTTTACTGTAATTTTGTGCAGCCAGATAGGAACTTGGTTATGGAAGTGATTCTTGGTCCCAGCACTGATGGTTGTTTCCTTTTGTGCCATCCCAGCAACAACTATGTTTGGAAAGCAGTGATGGGGCTGACGGAGCTGGAGAAGGCTGATCCATGGACAACCACGCGGAAAGTAGAACAAATAATACTACACGAGGAGTATGCTAACCTCAAAAATGATGTGGCTGTGCTTAAAGTGGACCAACCGATCAAGTTTGGGGACTACATCAGGCCTGCCTGTTTGCCACAACCAGGCATATTTCATATTGACAGATGGACCCAATGTCACATTACAGGATGGGGACTTATGGAGCAAAATGGTAGTATTTTTATGAGTACTTTTATATTAAAAGAAAATGTCTTGCAAGTCATTGTTTATACAGAGCCCTTAGCCAAATTAAATTTGATTTTTGTGCAGGCTTTAATTTGACATTAGCTTTTCTGAAGGTGTTCCTTTGCCAAATAGCCATGCTGGTCAGTATAGAATCTTCAATTCCAGTGGAGACTTAAACCATTTTGGGTACATAGTTAAAATAGTGTTCAATTATTATCTCACTTATGCCAAATGAACAATGAATAATTTTGTAGCTACGTGCATAATCAAGATTCAAGTACATTTATTATCAGAGCGTATGAATTATAAAACCTTGAGATTTATTTGCTCACAGGTAGCCACAAAGCAAGAAGCCAGAAAAAAAACCCAGTTAAAGAACAAAAATAAAAGACCAACTCATGATGTGTAAGAGAAAGGAAAAAAAACACAAGTCATGTATAAAATTGAAGCGGACAACAGCATTCTGGACCAAAAACAGATCTGAACCCTGGAGTAGCCCGGCGTAGGCCCAAAGCCTCACCTGTCAGTTAATCATATTAGCATGCACAGAGCATGCTCAATATAATCATCAAAGTAATATCTGTGTTTGCTGTACCCTGTGTTCAGCTGTGACCTGTAGTTCTTTCTGCTGTTGACAACATGGCGCTGATGCCTGTTGCATGCATGAGAACATTAAAATGTTCAAAAGCATTAGCACTTTGAGACAAAATTAAACATTGTTAAAACATTATTGAGATAAGCGGAACATGCATTTATCATGTTAATAATTGTTTGTGGTTTTGATAAATTCACAAAGTTTTATCTGTGCAATATTTGTACAGCAAATTGGTCTGCGGAGTTTGATTATGCCATTGTCACTAGATTAACAAGCATTTTTTGTTTTAAAAAGTGGAGGAAACATTTTTACAATATAAAGGGAATATTCTAAAGGGGTGTTCATGTATTGTCTGTTTAATGTGTTCTAATGAAGTCCTGATGATGTTGAATATATCAGTTATTAAAAGGTACAGACCAGTGGGACACTATGTCAGCAAGCAGTTTCATGCTGTGTGAAGCTCATCTTGAGTTTTACTGGATAGATAGAAGTGTTATTAGAGCTCCCTCAAATGGTTCTTTTGGTAAGTGCAGGGATAGTGCAAACACACACGTAGAAAGTTGTAATGTGAGTATTATTAAAAGTAAGTTAATACTACCAGGGTTGGCCGGGTCTTTACTTCCGCTCTTTTTACTCCCAGTACGCATTGTATATAGTTCCTCCACCCATGCCGCACGAGGTACCTGGAAGCCTCTGTATTGTAAATATCATTTGCCGTCCCAGATAAAGATGCTCTTTTGGCCATCGAGTTGTCGAGTGGTCTTTTTGTAAAGAAGAAGTTACCACTAAAGTCTATCCATCAATCTTGACCGGTCATGAATTAGTAAATCTCCACTATGGCGCTGGTACTGTGACACACGTCAGTAACGAACAAGATAATTGTTCTCATGCCTCCTGGTTGGTAACCTTCAACAGAGATGTCCACAAAAATTGTAAACGTTGGAAATACCCAACAGATCAGCAGCAGGCATGGAAAGAGGAACAATTAATTATTCAGGTATGGAACCCTTTATTATTATTTTCTATTTTTTATTTCACGTTCTCGACATCTAACTTTCATTTACTGGAAATTATGGGTGAGAATAGATTGGGCTTGATTCTAATGCACTCCCGTGTAATATGGATTATCAACACCCCAGGTTCAAAGACTGATTCATTCATTGAAGTGATTTGTGTCCATGTTATTACACCACGGAACTCAGGAGGGAGCCAAGGATACAAACGGTAGCATTTTATAATGTATTTATTCATTGCCTGTTGTTGCTAAATAAATGTCATTAAGGCTAACCTGGTCCCAACCTATTGATGCAGCTATAAAGAAGGCAGGACAGCAGCTATATTTCATTAGGAGTTTGAGGAGATTTGGCATGTCATCTGAAACACTGAAAGATTTGTACAGATGTACCGTGGAGAGCATTCTGACTGGCTGCATCCCTGTCTGGTATGGGGGGGGGGGGGGGCCACCGCACAGGATCAAAGAAAGCTGCAGAGAGTTGTGAAATTAGCTAGCTCCATCTTAAGTATTAACCTTCTTAGTACCCAAGGCATCGTCAAGGAGCTGCACCTCAAAGGTGGCATCCATCATTAAGAAGCCGGACCACCCAGGACATGCCCTCTTCTCATTGTTACCATCAGGAGGAAGGTACAGAAGCCCGAAGACACACACTCAGCAGTTCAGAAACAGCTTCTTCCCCTCTGCCATCCGATTTCTGAATAGACATTGAACCCGTGAGCACTCCCTCACTACTTAAAAAAATTTTTTTTGCACTACTTATTTAATTTTATATACTTGCTGTAATTCTGTTTTTTCCCTTTATTATCATGTATTGCATTGTACTGTTGCGGCAAAATTAACAAATTTCATGACATGTGCCAGTGATATTAAATCTGATTTTGAACTCTAGGGAATGCACTTAATGACAATGAGCCACTCATCACATCTTCTACATTAGACCTTAGAACTAGCTGCAGAAAAAGCCTGCAGTTTGTTGAATCAGCCCTTTCCCTTCACTTTCTTCATTCTCTTCATATTCTTAAAAGTCTCCTCAAGTCTTTGATCATCTCTTTAGGTTCCGCTCCCTTCTACGAGCTCTGCTATGCACATGGCTTGGGGAAGTTATTATTTTAAAAGTACATAAAATGGGTATGAATGTTTTTCTTGAGTTGACTGCAACTGAAGAGATAAAAGACAATAATCCTGAGGACTCTGTGTTTGCTGAATTCTGAAATTTTCAAAGGCATTGAAAGGGAAAATAGAATATTTGATCTTGCTAGTGAAAATCATGAACAACAATAAGATTTGATACATTGGCCTTCATAAATCAAAGTACTGAATACAGCAGTTGAGATGTTATGTTGAAGTTGTGCAAGATGTTGGTGAGGTCATAGATTAAGGGTGAAAGGTGAAATATTGAAGGGGAACCTGAGGGGGAACTTCTTCACACAGGAGGTAGTACAGATGGAGTTAATGCAAGCAGGCTTTTGCCATTGAGTTTGGGTGAGAGTAGTACTAGAGGTCATAGATTAAGGGAGAAAGGTGAAATATTTAAGGGGAACCTGAGGGGAGCCTTGTGTTGAACTACATATATCTGTCTGGACACGCCCCCCCCCCACTGACTGCTCCTGTGGCTCCTCCCACAGACCCCTGTATAAAGGCAGTTGGAGGCACTGCTCCTCCCTCAGTCTCCAGGATGTTGTGTGATGGTCTCTTGCTGCTGACAGTGCTTTCTTCCAGCTAATAAAAGCCTATCTTGCCTCACGTCTCTGAGAGTTATTGATGGTGTATCAAGCCTCTTCATTCAAAGGGTGGAGCTGCCAGTGGTAGTGGTGGATATGGGTTTGATTGCAACATTTAAGAGAAGTTTGGATAATTACATGGATGGGAGGAGTATGGAGGGCTATGGTCCAGATGTGAGCTAATGGGACTAGGCAGAATAACAGCTTAGCATGGACTACATGGGCCTGTTTCTGTGCTGCAGTGCTCGATGACTCTATGGGATAAGTCAACATTGATTTACAAAGAGAAATCAGATTTGATTAATCTGCTGGAATTCTCTGAATTTGTGACTTATTCAAGAACTAACATGATGTGGTGCATTTCATTGTAATAGCCCCTATAGATTTGTAAAAAAACAAAGGATTAAATTTTTTTTAACCCTTACAGACAAGAGAAATTATCTGGCAAAAATTAAGAAAATCCTAGAAAAATAAAACTAATATTCTGCGTCTTCCTTCATGGAAGGAGACACAGAAAAATAGCGTAGCAATGGCGAGACATATGTCTAGAATAATAGCCAAAGGAGAGGTGTATGTCTATAGTAAGAGTGGATTCAGTGAAATTAAACTTGGCTATCCTGTGGAATCCATGGCCTCCGTCGGTCGTGGTCGACCATGGGTACTGTGCCTCTGGTAGTTACCGGGAGTGGCTTCTCCAGGGCGCAAGAAAGGGTTGAGTTGATATGGAGATCTGTCTGTTGCCCATGCAGTGGGACCCCCCCCCCACCCCCATGCTGACGACAGGTCCAAAGGAACGACAAAAGTCGATACAGTTTGGTGCCAGCAGCATCGCAGGAGTTGCCGTGCCGATGCTGGGTACAGCAGTCAGCTGCCTTCGGGACTCCGACTCCGAATTTCTTCCTCTGGGTTTACTCCCAAAGCCTTTCCTGTGAGCGGGTATAGCCGCAAGGCAGCGGTGGTTTGAAATCAGAGTTTGCCCTTTCCTAGATGAGCTACCATCCGTGGTTAATGAGCCCCATCTGCCCTGAGCAACTGGTTTTAAGGCCTTCTCCTGTCAGTGAGAACAGCTCTGCCGGGCATAAGAACTATGCCACACATGAAGACCAGGAAGTTAGACTTGGTTGTCAGAGGCTGTTTGAGATGCATGCCATGAAGAGCTTTTGTTTAGCGATGGGAACTCGTCCCCACTACTACTCTTGGAGCCCTGTGGAATGACATCATGTGAGGCCTCCCTTAAGGTCTGATGTGTTGCCTGAAAATCTTTGCTTTCAGCTTTGGATGGGGACTTCACAGATCTCACTTCAGTGCTTGATTCCCTGGGGAAATGCCTTGATGCTGTTTTTTATGCATTTCTGGCCAATTCCGCAATTTTTTTTTTGGTGGGGATCCATTTGGACTTTTGCACTATACACTGCACGTGTTTGCAACATCAAGGAGGGTGAAATCCAATTTCCAGGGAAAAGTTTTCGTACCTTGTACCATGAAGACTAGTTAACTAAGTTAAATTAAGGTTTTGCCACAGTTATTCTGAGTGGCATTGGGGTTTCTTTTTAACTTTGACTCAAGGGTGGCATGTCTTCAGGCGAGGATAAGCCCAGCCGTTCCCCTGCTCCAGCAATGCCTACTTCCCTCACCACATCTCCACTTTTCCCCGATTTTCATTAAATAGACTGAACCCATGCGCTAAATTTCAAACAATGGGCTTAAAAAAAAGTGATTGACATGAACTTGAGATCACAAAGTTGTCTAGGCCACATCAGACTTTATATCCCTGTAAATGAGATTGTGAAACTTAAAAGTTCAGGGTGAAGCAGTCACTAATTGTCAGAACTTCACTCTCCTTCAGTGTCTTCAATCTAGCCTAACGTTGGGTGAAAGAATGGTTATACATTGCATACGATGAGCAAAGGTTGCCCGACATTTCAAGGTCCTACCTATTTTAAGTGACATTTTATACCTTCCATCCTGCAAGTAACCAAACATTTAAAGAACTCCTTCATCTAGCTAATGACCAATGAATAAAGCTTAATTCTGCAAAAGGCATCTCGGCAAAGAAAGTTCATCTTATTGATTGGTTTAAATACCCAAGTCCCAGTGCAAGAATAGATGATAAGATTGTGAAAATTTATCAGTGCAAATGTTTTGTTAATGTTATAAATTCCAGAAGATTGGTCTTTGCAGAACCAATACAGCATGTTGCATTTACTTGTTTTAGGCATCTTTCATTAGGACTTGATTGCATTAAATATTCTTCAGTACCATGGACTGTACTGCCAAAATGTGTTTGTACAGGCACAATCTTTGTTTGTATTATCAATTCCTATTCTGCAGGACTGTTCTAATTCATGGCAGTGTGCTATTGGAAGTAGAATTAGAATTTTATTTCTTACATTCATCTCACAACGAGGGGGTAAAGGTCTTTATGTTGCATCTCCGTCGCTATGTACAAGCAGTAAGGAAGGGAAATGTGGGAGGGTAGTGCCCAAACACTCATATGTAATTGTTTTGTATACATATATGTACCTGGGTTTGATGCTAGCTTCCATTGCTGTTCATGTGGAGTTTGCATGTTCTCTCTGTGATCACGTTTTATCTAAGAAAAGTTTTGCTCCAATTTGAAAGGGCCCGGAGGAGGTTCACACGAATGATCCTGGGAATGAAGGGATTAACGTATGAGGAGCGTTTGATGGATCTGGGCCTGTTCTCACTGGAGTTTGGAAGAACGAAGGGTGATCTCTTGAAGCCTACTGAACATTAAAAGACTGAGTGGATGTGGAGAGGATGATTCAGTAGTGGTGCAGTCTAGGTGCAGAGGGACATCTCTTTGGGATGGAGATGACGAGGAATGTCTTTAGCCAGAAGGTAGTGAATCTGTGGAATTCATTGCTACAGACAGCTGTGCAGGCCAATTCATTGGGTATATTTAAAGTGGAGGTTGATAGGTTCCTAATCAGTAAGGGCATCAAAAGTTATGGGGAATGGGGTTGAGAGGGATACTAAATTGACCATGATGGAATAATGGAGCAGACTCGATGGGCCATTTGGCCAAATTCTGCTCCTATGTCTTATGGTCTTATGTTAATGAGCATGTGTGAGGGAGGGGGGGGATCACATTGAAACCTATTGAATGTTGAAAGATTTCGATAGATTGGATGTGGAGAGCATGTTTCCTATGGTGAGGGAGTCTAAGACCAGAGGACACAGCCTCAGAACAGAGAGACATTCACTTAGAATGGAGATGAGGAGGAATTTCTTAAGCCAGAGAGTGGTGAATCTGTGGAATTCGTTGCCACATGTATTGGGTATATTTAAGGCAGAGATCAATAGATTCTTGATTAGTCAGGGCATGAAGAGTTATGGGGAGAAGGCAAGAGATTGGGGCTGAGAGGGAAAATGGATCAGCCATGATGAAATGGTGGAGTAGATTCAATAGGCCAAATGGCCTAATTCTCCTATTTCTTATGCTCTTATGATCTAATAGATTATAGGGAAATAAGCAGGAGAATAGGATTGATGGGATTGCTCTGAGAGCCAGCGTAGACTCAATGGGCCAAACGTTGTTAGCAAATATGAGATCAATAAATACTATGATATTTAATTAGCTGCAGGAGAAAAGAGAAATCAATTGACACAATGATAGATTACTTAAATCTTTTTTTTTATAGAGCAGTTTGGTTTCTCGACTGTGCAACCAAAGCACATCTATATCTTGCATCACTGATGTATGAAAGAGCTGTACTTATATTTCCATTGGCATTTGATGTTAATATTTAACCTAAAGGTATCTCAAATATCTTGGACTTATTCCACTTGGCATTAAGTGGGTTTTATTCTGGGCAACATTCTCTGGAACTCTTTTTACACCAGAGGAACAGTGGAAGCTGGCTGACTAAGCTCACAGGGTTTCAAATGACAACACCAGCATGAGGACAAGATGGGACAACACTGATGAGACGGCGAACATTTCCTGAACCACAAAGTTCTGACACCATTGGCATTTGCATGATGGAGCCTGGTTTTACCAGCCGTCAGAGTGGAAATTCTGGGAAGTCTACCAAATAACTTATTTCACTTCCTATTAATCTAAAGGAATGGCTCTTCATGTGCAATTGCCACAGTTTGGAAAATGACCAGAGTACTTTATCGGTCTTCAAGGACACTCAATCGCCATTAACTTATCAAAAGCAAGGCAGAATACCCTAGCTCTTTGGTTCAGTGAGCAAGGCTAGGCACCTTTCATTGGCCAATAAATATTGACTAACTTCTGGTGGTGAAGGAAAAAATGAATGTTGTTGGTTATGTATTGAAACAGAACTTTTCTTTTTAAATAATTTAAGAAATTAGAATGCAGTTTTTTGGCACCATGTTACCGGCTGAAGGACGGGAAACACATAATGATTACATTGCAGAAAGTAAAAAGTTTACAACAAGATACAAAGGGAATGTTTATTGTAGAAAAGGGCAAATAGTCTTGAATAAACGCTGATGAAAAGCAAGGAATCCTGTAAGCAAAAATCTACTTAGTTGCCATTAACAACTAAGGAAAGAGGAAGATGTTTTCCAAGGATTCAGCCACCTGATAAGCAAATGCACCATTTTTTCTTCTGAAATTATTACTTTGTATATTACCTTTATATATTCACCTTTAGCCCAGATTACAAAATTTTAATGGAAATAAAATCTTTATCAAAATATGAGTGGACATTGTATCTCCTATAGAATTATTTCAATCATTTTTGCTTAGGGTCATGCTTTCCCCAAGCAGTAAGGCTGATCAACACCTCCAGCCACTAACCCACCCCTCCACACCCCCAACCCCCAACAACTACTTTGTTTCTCTACAGTACTGTGCAATAATCTTAGACAGATGCATGTAGTTTGGGTGTCTAAGACTTTTGCACAGTACTATATATTTTGTCTTTCCAGCTACTAAGTAGCACTTCTGAGCTAATACAAAGCTGAGTACTCTTATTTCTGTTTGCCAAGCACCTTTCTTTTTTAACCAATATACAGTGCTGTGGAAAGGTTTCAGGCACCCTAGCTATATATATGTGCCAAAGACAGTTGCAAACTACTGTATGTACAGACATTCCTGTGTCTAGCATCTCTTATGGACATATAATCAATTTATGTATCTAAGTATTGTATGTATTTATATTTATAGTTTTAAAATAATTATTGTGTTCTTTATCTTCTGTGTTTTTTGTGCTATATCTGATCTGGCATAACAATGATTTTGTTCTCCTTTACACTTGTGTGCAGGAAATGACATTATACAATCTTAAATCTTGCATATTAATTTAAAAGTGACTAACTTGGAAAACTTTCTCCTTCTTCCACAGGCTATAACCATCTGTAGAACAAAAGGATGGTTGGAACCAGGTTTTAATTGTTTGATGAGAGGAAATCTAGTATCAAAGACAAAAGACATGTCAGCCACAGAGAGGTCGTGCATTAGATGGGGCGATAGATGCAAGAAAACTCCACCATATTCAGTCTCCGGAGTGCAGGCTGGAGAATAATGGCAGACGATGACTGGTGCAAGTGACCAGCACACTCCGGACAGCAGGTGCTTGATAACCAACATCCATTCACAAAATGCTTATTTGACATCAAGATAAACTCCGTCTCAATACTCTGTGGCTATCATTCAGAATGTATACAGCTAAAACTTACCAAGATGTTTATCCAGAAGACTTTCTTTTGCTGTCACTCCTGTCATGAGAAGGACAATAACCGGGTAATTCAAGGTCTATTGTTACTGGAAGAGCTGTTGTTCTTTGAATGAACAGCCCCCATCTTCCTCAACGTATCCTGTGATTGAATCTAAAAGATCTCGGAAACCAGGAGTTTCAAAGGATGTGGTGACAGGAAGGTGGCCAAGAAACAAGATTGACTCATTGAACGGTGGAGCTTGCTGTTTGAATTTTCTTCCATCTACATCTCACGTACTCTACTTTGGGCAAAAAAAAAATGCAACCACGCTCTCTGCCCAGAGAAATTATGCACATCAAATGCATTCATTTTTCAAAGTCTGCCTTCAGCCACCACAGTTATACATGCGGATCACAGCCAGGATGTCATGCACATCTGAGGGCTCTGATGCAAAGTTTGACAAAGGTCAGAAAGAATAAAAAAATACAACATCCACAATATCAGTTTTGTTTGAAACCTTATTTTAGATATTAGAAATATCAGTTCAATTTTTATATATGACGTAGAAGGCTTTTCAGCCTTTCAAACCTCAGCGACTTTGCCTAAACACATTCTGACATGAATACCCATATGTTCCAATCCCACCTACCCAAGGGGCAACTTGCATGGTCAACTAAACCAGCAATCCATGCGCCAATGGAACATTGGTGGAAACTAAAGCACGCAGAGGGAACCCACACAAGTTATAGTGGAAATTTTGTTAACTTCTCATATGCCATAGGAAGATATTTCATTTTGTTTAGAGCACTGATGATTATGAAGTTGCTGGTGGCCTAGCTATGCAATCCAGTTGAATTTCTCTTTATTTTTGTTTAGGTAAGCCAGCGCATATTCTTCAGGAGGCTGGAGTTGAATTGATTCCTTTAGAAACATGTCAACAGAGCAACTGGTACGGCAATCAAGTAGACAACAAAGTGATCTGTGCTGGTTTTGCGGGTGGAGGTATTGATGCCTGTCAGGTACAAGTACATCCTTCTTTCATAATCAAGGAATACCTCTTTTGTCATATGCTGAGAGCTCCATTCATAAATCTACTCCACTCAGTGGCCACTTTATTAGGTAGAGGAATGGAACCCAGTGTGGTCTTCTGCTGTTGTAGCCCATCTGCTTCAAGGTTCAATGTGTTTTGCTTTCAGAGACGCTCTTTGGCACACCATTGTTGCAACGTTGTAATGTCTGGTTATTCACCTTGGCCCCTCTCCTTTGACCTCTCTCATTAACAAGGCGTTTTTGACCACAGGGCTGCCACTCGCTAGATATTTTTTGTTTATCGCGCCATTCTCTCTAAACCCTAGAGCAAGGATTCCCAACGTTTTTTATGCCATGGACCAATACCATTAAGCGAGGGGTCTGTGGACCCCAGGTTGGGAATGCTTGCTCTAGAGACTGCTATGCATGTAAATATCAGGAGAACAACAATTTCTGAGATACTCAAACCACCCCATCTGGCACCAATAATCATTCCATGGTCAAAGCCGCTTAGATCACATCTCTTTCCAATTCTGATGTTTGGTCTGAATAACAACTAAACTTCTTGGCCACGTCTGCATGCTTCTATGCATTGAGTTGCTGCCACATAATTGGCTGATTAGATAGCTGCATTAAAGGGCAGGTGTACAGGTGTACCTAATAAAGTGGCCATTGTTGAATTATTTTTGAATTAACTTCATTCTCCAATTGGCTAAAGAAGAGAGACCAAATATAATAGACACTTACATTTGCACTTAGAATCTGCAAACTATTTAGCAACATGAATAAATTAATGTGCATAATGCATCCCAGGGATGGTGCTGAGTAGAAAAGGGTTTATACGTTGTGCTTAAGTGCAATAACGTGAACAAATTGTGCAAGTCATGCATGATATTTTTGGCCAGACTCAGAGTGGGATTTTTTTAAGTGTAAGTGAATACCAAACAGCACATCAGTAACACTGAAGCTGTTCTCTGCGTGTGCTCTCTGCCTACATTGTATCACGTATGAGATGCGTGTACTAGAACTGTGAATGATAAGCATAGGAGTCAAAAGCTACTCATTTCAGCAGATGGCTGCTGCCACATTGCGAAGTGTTTTATCTTTGAGTAAATATGCAGTCCACAAGGCTGCATAAGTCAATTGCACAAACATGCCCTAGATTCCAAATGCAGTTTGGGATTCATTATTTGACCTTTTATTTGGACAAATTGCTTGTTGAGTTTACAGTAGAAAAAGTATTCCTACCAGGCAGGGCACAGAATGGGGATGGGGACAGGGCTGACTCGGAAAATACATTAATTATTGTCCAATGACGGACGCATATTGAGCAAGACTTCAGAGAGAAGCCTTCTTCAAATTACTGCTCTGAGATCCTGAGGAGTGGATAGGGACATCTCCCTAACGGGTGGGACCACCAGCAGTGCAGCATTCCCTTGCAAGTACACCCAGGTATCAGCCTAGATATTTTGTGCTCAGGTGTCCGGGGTGGGAATTGAACTCGGAACATCGTGACCCTACGGCAAGAGTGCTGCCATGGCCAGCAAAGCAGCAGTAGCTGTGACAGGGCACGGTGATGTGGAGATGGTTTCATACTCACTGTTTCTCTCTCCCAGGTGAGATGGAATACGTTGTTCCTTCCATCCAAGTCAGCATAATTGACCTAAGGTCTGATATCCAAAGAAATTACAAATTTGAGTTATGTCCCAGAGACCTAAAATACCACAGCCGATATAACACCATCACCTAACATAAGGATTGATGTTCTGTGGTCAGACCTGAGGTTGTGTTAATCAACTCAGCATCAAAATGTGCACTGACCAAGACCAGGGCAAATCTCACAATGCCTCGAAATTGAAGTATAATAACATTTGTTTATGGTTCACATGGAGTTATCGATAAGGTTTTCTTATCTGAGTTCAATTATTATTTGTCCTTACATTGTTATTGAAAACTTAAGATAGAGAAAAAAAGATGTCAAGATACACAAACGTCCTCTTTTTTTGGAACTTAATGGCGTCCACAAAACCTGTCTGCAAATGGACAGCACCTACAGACACCAGTCTAACTTTGTGTTTCCTAGGGCGACAGCGGTGGACCCCTATCATGTCGGTCTAAAGATTCAAATCAGTTTTTTGTGGTTGGAGTAGTTAGCTGGGGACAAGGATGTGCTCAGCGTTTTAAACCTGGGGTTTATACCAGCACAAGCGTCTATGGTGAATGGATTGAGCAGAGCACTGGAATATTAATTTCCCAAGATGAAAAAGAACGTAAAAGTGTTTCTGGAGCTGTTTTGACAGAAAGAAATCCAATAATGCCCGCCATCTCAGAAGAACCTGTCGAGGAAGATGGTACACATTCACCCATTTCAATGACGCACAGAAATTCACCTGGACAAACAATTCCACTTTTAAATCTGCTTATTGTTTTATATTGGTTTTTTATTAGTTGTTAATACTGAAGTTAAAAAATGTTATGAAAATAATTTTCAGACAGAAACATAAATACCCTGAGTAAGATTGCTGTTGTGTCCTTTATTAAGGTACTTTCAATTCTCTGTCCTCCCTCACATTTCCACCCCTCAGTTGCATCTTGAGCTAAGTGTTAAGCCCGGGAAAGAGAAGGCATTCTTCCCTAAGTATGAGAACACTGAATGATGGAGGAACTCAACAGGTAAGGTAGCATCTGGTCATTGGCATCTGTCTGTTTCAAAGGTCAATGGGTGATGATCATCATCACAAGCCTGGGTGAAAGATGTTGAGATCCTGAGATGCCCAGCTGTCAAGATCCCCCTCTCTGCCTCACTAGTGTAGTCCAAAGGAAAGCATATGAAGCAATACGTTTGGCACTAGCTTGGCTGCAGGAGCTGCCGGAAGAATGTTCCCGGTGGTGGTGCTGGAGGCGGATACCATAGGGTCTTTTAAGAGACTCCTGGATAGGCAGATGGAGCTTAGAAAAATTGAGGGTTATGGGTAAGCCTAGGTAATTTCTCAAGGACATGTTCAGTACAGCATTATGGGCCAAAGGGCCTGTATTGTGCTGTAAGGTTTCTATGTTTCTATATCAGAAGCACTTCTTTTGCCCTTTCTCATCTTTACAATCTTTTGTCGTCAATCTGGAGCAATAAGGTGATGGTCATAATGAAAACAAGGATTAGTCTTTCTGGTCTGCATGCTGACGTACTGCCAATTCTCATCATGTGGGCTCCACTTAGGGACCGTTCTCCAAGGGAGAAAAAGATACATTTGGGAAACCATATCAAAGGATGAGCAACAATCAAATCCCTATGATTATTGAGCTGGGATGAACTTAGGGTTCACATTAAATATTTTTCCCTGTTTTATTTAATTAGTCCGTGTTGTTCACGGACTGTCAGAAATCTGATGACAGAGGGATAGTGATAATTGTATGGGGAGAAGGCAGGGAAGTGGAGATGACCTGAAGAATTGGATCAGCTCACGACTGAATGGTGGAACAGACTCGATGGGCCGAATGGCTCCTATATCTTATGGCCTTATTTTATTTTGGTAGATCGAGATCAAGTTCAAGCTCGTGTTTTATTATCATTTAACCAACCCATAAATACAGCCAGAAGAAGCAGCATTACTCTGGGGCCATGGTGCACAACACAGGGCCAACGGTCACACACAGGACCAGGCACATGTAACACATTTGCACCTATTCTGCACCTACTGTCTATTGTCTATATACGATAGCAGTAAAATACAGTCACACAGAAGAAAAAGTAGTCCAAGTCCCCTAGTCCATGAATGTTACAGCAGACCACATTATGGTATTTTGTTTGTAATGGGGATGTAGTCAAATGCTGTCTAGCTGATACCAAGTTGAAGGGGTTAAATTGTATCCTAGGCCACAAGGGAACTGTTAGGATATCTGCAGACTTGAACTAGGGAGGCAGAGATAGTCTGAAAAATAAGTCAGACATAAGATTGGCAGATTGAAGAATATGAAGTCATGGGCGATCTATGTGCACTAGGAAGGTATGCTCAA
This sequence comes from Hemitrygon akajei, assembly GCF_048418815.1. Classification (NCBI taxonomy): domain Eukaryota; kingdom Metazoa; phylum Chordata; class Chondrichthyes; order Myliobatiformes; family Dasyatidae; genus Hemitrygon; species Hemitrygon akajei. The sequence goes on along the minus strand of NC_133131.1, from coordinate 29,830,404 downwards.
AGTCCTGAAAGATTTTGGAATCATTAAACATCATCCACAATAAAAACAGGTAATGCTGGATGAAGTGTGCTGGACCCGAAACATTATCCGCTTCTCTTTCTACAGAGGATACCGGACTTGCCGAGTTTTTTCCCAATGTTTTCTGCTTCATTTAATTCAGGTTTCCAGCATCTGCAAGTTTTTTAAATTATAATTCCACAATATTGGCTGCAGCCCAAATTACAGGACTTTCCTGCCATTCTATATGTTTGAAAGTGATTCAATTTACAGCAGAATAATTTTTCTAAACATTTTATTATAATTATTGAACATTTTAAATGAATCCTCTTTGAGTGCAGTGTTGCATTTTTAATTTGCCAAAACATAAAGCTTATATGACATTAAAAGCCAAAGCTGTTTCCAGATCTCAGTTCTTTTTAAATATGCTGTGCAAATGTACATGAACAGTGATTAAATAGGTTGCAACATTGATTCTCATACTTAACTAAAGGAAAATATGGTGTGAATCTATTTGGTTGGCCCCAATTTGATATGTGATCCTTTAACATCACACACAATCTGGGGATAAAAGGTTCCAGTAACCTTTATGTCATTTACCACATTGTGCTTTTAATATATGCCAATTAAACGACTAAGTATCAGGCCTGCATGAGCAAGCACTTCCCACTCTCCACTCTGCTAATAGGAGTCATCTGCCGCTCATTTCTAACTCATCACCTGCAGCCTATTTAACCCCAGCTCTCATCCACGGTCCATTGTTCACACAGAGAACCAGCTGGTCTCAAACAGTTGCCTTCAGTTATCTTGTTGCCTGTTGTTTTATGGCCTCTTGTGGCTTGTTATTTTGCTATCTATCATCGAAGTTGTCGCTCACCGCAGTGGCGTCTACACAGCTCTGCTTTTGGGTCAAGCTTCCTCGACATTTCCTGACAGGATGGGTGAACCCAGCAGAATGTGCTCACCTAAAGGAAGGCATCTGTCAACACCAGCACACGATCCAGAGGCAGAAGGAAACCATTGGCTTCCAATTCCACTTCCATCCAACTTCTCCATCTTGATATAGCAACCCTGTGCCAGTCAGCCTCCTCCCTCTGAGCCCCCGATTGCAGTGCCCGAATGCTTCAACAGATCCCCAACACAATGCTGCAACTTCCCGTCCCAGCGTGTCTTAGACCTCGCGCTCTGGCTCCCCGTATTCTACAGACCAAGCCAAGATTGCCTTTCTCATCTCTCTTGACTGGGCGACCTCTGACCTGGGTCGCCACAAACTGGGGCAATAAAACCAGCCTTTGCAACAAGTACGAGGGTTTTACTGCTGAGATGTGGGTGTATTTAAGGCAGAGATTGATAGGTTCTTGATTGGACATGGCATCAAAGGCTACAGGGAGAAGGCCGGGAAATGGGGTAGAGGAGGAGATAAAAAAGGATCAGCCATGATTGAATGGCTGAGCAGACTCGATGGGCCAGGTTTTGCTCCTATGTCTTATGATCTTATGGTTTTTGACCATCCAGGAAGTGGAAGGGCGGCAGCAGATCTTCACCTGCATCAAGGCTCAAGCTCTGTTGTTGGCTTTCAGGACCCTTGCGGCGGAAAGCGGCTGGAAAGCAGAACTCTCGAAGGGTGAGCTGTCTACATCGGAGATGCCCACTGACCTCAAAAGCCTCATCACCTGGCCCTCCATATTGACAACTGCCTTATGGAAGAAACGTCTTCATCGTTGGCCAGAATGCCAGTTCCATTCCCAGAACCATTTTGGACTACAGGATCCTCAACTTCAATGTCTCTAGAATCCACGCAGTTAGGGAGAGAGGGACTGATCCCTTAAAATCCAATCCCCTCCAAGAGCATTGATGTCGTTGGACAAACAACTTGTAGGCTTACTGTGCAGCGGCCGGTCACCAACACATCAAATGCCCACTGCATCCAGGAAATGGTGCAACCGGGCAGAGGCAAGGCACCTCCTATTTGGTAAGCTCTCCCTGGCCCCTCGTTCCAGCAGCACAGCCCAAATCTCTCTCTCTGTCCTCCTCCACACCCTGATGGCTCTGTGTGCACAAGAGACTCTGGAGAATTCTGGCAGACAACTTTCTAGGCTGGAGAGTGAGTGAGTGAGTGTGTGTGTGTGTGTAGTTTAGACTCCCTACTGAGCCTATCTCTCACCCTTTCCACATCACTGCCATTGGTGGACATCTGCTTGGGTTCTGGGGTGCTCAGATCACGCACACAGTCTGTGCACATGAGCATCGGAGAGCACCATGAGTCCATCCAATTCCTTATTGACTCACCCGATAGTCCTCTCATCTTGGGTTGCCCCGGTTCTGAATTCATGGTCCTCACTTTGCTGGTCAGTGGTTGGCAAGTTGATGGAGAAGATCCTGAGGGGCAGGATTTATGAACATTTGGTGAGGGATGATTAGGAATTGTCAGCATGGCTTTGTCAAGGGCAGTTCATGCCTTTGGAGCCTGATTGAATTTTTTGAGGATGTGACTAAACACGTTGATGAAGGTAGAGCAGTAGATGTAATGTATATGGATTTCAGCAAGGCATTTCATAAGGTACACCATGCAAGGCTTATTGAAAAAGTAAGGAGACATGGGATCCAAGGGGACATTGCTTTGTGGATCCAGAACTGGCTTGCCCACAGAAGGCAAAGAGTGGTTGTAGATGGGTCATATTCTACATGGAGGTTGGTCACCAGTGGGGTGCCTCAGGGATCTGTTCTGGGACCCCTGCTCTTTGTGATTTTTATAAATGACCTGGATGAGGAAGTGGAGGTATGGGTTAGTAAGTTTGATGATGATCCAAAAGTTGGCGGTGTTGTGGATAGTGTGGAAGGCTTTCAGAGGTTGCAGTGGGATATTGATAGGATGCAAAACTGGGCTGAGAAGTGGCAGATGGAGTTCAACCCAGATAAGTGTGAAGTGGCTCATTTTGGTAGGTCAAATATGATGGCACAATATAGTATTAATGGTAAGACTCTTGGCAGTGTTGAGGATCAGAGGGATCTTGGGTAAGAGTCCATAGGACACTCAAAGCTGCTATGCAAGTTGACTCTGTGGTTAAGAAGGCATATGGTGGTTTGGCCTTCATCACTTGTGGGATTGAGTTTAAGAGCCGAGAGGTAATGTTGCAGCTCTATAGTACAGAGGGTTATAACTAGTTACCTATTTACCTTCAGAGTGGTGCAGATTTACTACTCACCATTATTTATATTATCTCTGCATAGACATCAACGTCACATCTGTTTTGTTATCATTTCTGTAAATATTTATTCTGGCTTGAGTACCATGACTCCAATTTTAATTAACCCAATTGTTACATAAGAAACTACAGCAGAGTTTCCCAGCCTGGAGTCCACGGACCTCTCGGTTAATGGTAAAGGTCCATGGCATAATAAAATGTTGGGGAGCCCTGAACTATAGTATTACTCTTGGCACACATTTTCACACAAGACTTGTTGTTGTGAAGTTGAGTCCAACTCATTGTGCAACTCATCATTGGGTCCATAGGGTTTTTCATGGCAAGATATAGAAGTAGATTGCTAACCTTTTCTTCCATGTAGATACTGCTGCTGCCCAAGTTTGGACCTGGCTGGGTTTGAACTCAGGACCATTTGACTTGAAGTCCAGTGCTGATGCCACTACACCACCAGCCAGCCCATGCTAATACTTAGCCAATGAAAACCGAGGAAGCTGATAAACCATTAGTTTAGCCGCTATACCGTTTTCTGACAGTGAGTGAGGATGAGCCATCACATACTGTGAAAAATACATGTTTGTTAAAAAAGTACAAATATTATAAAAGTATTATTTTTTTTTAAAAAGTGGTTTCCAACACACATTAGGAGCATTTGATGCTGTTGTGCCTGTGCTCACTGTAGTTCACAAGAATGGGGGGGGGGCGGGGGTCGCATGAAAACCTATCGAATATTGTAAGTTCTGGATAAAGTGCACGTGCATGTGCAGGATGCTCCTTACAGTTGGTGAGTCTAGGACCAGAAAGTACAGCCTCAAAGTGGAACAGAGATGAGGAGGAATTTCTTTAGCCAGATGACAGTGAGTCTGTGGAACCTATTTCTTCAGGTAGCTATGGAGGCCAAGTCATTGAGTATAGTTAAAGCAGAGGTTGATGGGTTCTTGATTCGTCAGGGTGTCAAAGGTTACAGGGAGAAAATAGGAGAATGGGTTTAAGAGGGTTAATAAATCAGCCATGATGGTGAGCAGACTTGATGGGCTGAATGGCCTTAATGTCTTTTGGTCTAAATTTATTATCAAGTATGTTTAAGTTATAATGTACAGTACTATGTATCATACAGTACTATAAATCTTAGGCATATGAGTGGTGATTGATAAGTTCATGGCTTAAGGTAGAATTTTAGAAAACCTAGCACATTTATTTTTCCTACATTTACACACTTCCTCCAGCGGTCGTAGAGCACACGGATCCTTTCTTTGTAGAAGTCGGCGTCTTGGACCTCCAAAAGTGGCCCACAGCAGAGGTGATTGATAACCTCAAACTTTCTGCATTTTCACTCAAAGAGTTGAACTGCATGTACGTGTAACGAGAGCTGTATAACTCATCTCCTTCCACCTTAGGCCATGAACTTAAATCACCCCTTGTATATAGATAGGGTGCCTAGGACTTTTACACAGTACTCTATATCTGTTAACATGGAGTGGAGAATGAGTTTATAAATCTGGCGGGGGCAAAGGGTGTTGGGAATGGCGAGGGTGGAGTGCCACAGGAGAGGTGTGGGACAGGTAGCAGAAAGATTACACACACGTTCTGGAAAAGGAAGTGGTTTGTAATGTATAATGATATTTTTTTAAAATGCCTTTGTGCATGCTTACAAGTCCCATGTAAATTTCACCATGGAAGGTGACTTGACTATCCTTGAATGCATGCAGATTAATTCACACTGCAGTGCATTTATGTGATTTATAAAGCTGAGAGGAAAAGGTTCAGTGAATCACCCTGGGCTTGCAGTAACTACACTCAATTTGCACAGTCATTGTGTTCCTAATGGAAAGGCAGCAAAGTGAGTTTATCATTAATGGGGTAATGAACTAATAGTGATTTATCGGGCGAAAATGACCTGAAGGCTTTACAATTAAACTCAGCAATTCAACAAGATTTAATAATAGACATTTTAAAGTACACTTTATAAGTGTTGTAAAGTCAGTGTGTAGATGTCTCCCAGTACATACAAAAGAAGCATTAGCACTGTGGACAAGTTGCCATTTTGGAGTAAGAACAGTAAAGAAATATTTGGATCACTAAGTTTTTAAACCTGGGTGACTGGTCACATTTCCATAGTGTGCTTACTTCAGATCACAACTTGAAACGTTAATATTACATTGTTCTCAAGAAGTTTATTTTCCTGAAAATGAATGTATGATTGGGTCACCCTTACCCTGAGAGAGAAAAGAATTTCTGACTGTGTAAGCAGTGACTGAACGCTGTTCTTCACAGACATTCAGCAGTGTGAGAGAGAACCAACTTCTATCATTGTCTATCAAAGTCCTTTCTCTGTTTAATATTATACAGCTGTCTTCCATAGAACTAAATATTTATTTCAGTTTTAACTTCATTATACTATGTTTAAGAAGTTTCCCAAACTAGGAGGATTTAAATTGAAAGAAGAGTTGCTGAAGTGCTTCATTGCCTACAATTAGATTTCAACATTTAAGGCGCACGTCATTAATGTTCTCTTTTATCAAAAGGGATATTTGCCAAAAGTGGACATGGGATGAGTTCAGTACAGAAAAATGGCTCTGAAAAAAAAAAAGTACACCCATTATTGTATTGAAGGCAAAAGTGGCTGAACGTAGTGGTTGGATTCTGAAATTCAGCCAGAGGAGGAGGTAAAAGCTGATTCAATAATGCTTTGTAATAAAATTGGGTAATTGCACTTGAAATGCAAGTTTTTACAAGAATGAGAGTGGAGCTAATTAGACAGCTCTTGCGTGTAAGGTGCACTGACTAGAAATTTCACTCTTTGGTGTGCCAAATATTACGTTGCAGCGCAAATTTCCAACTGGATGTCCTGCAATTGGCCGAAATTAAATTAAAATCATAATTTGATGGTTTTCAACAAAAACCATGCACTAAAATGGGATCTGCACAAAGCCTGATAACAACTGCATCAAAAGCTGCCAAACGCACCGAAAAGACAGTTTGACAGGTGCCTGCACTGGAAAGCTAGGTGGATATGGGCCATGCACAGGCAAATGGTTCTGGTTGGCAACTTGGTTGGCATGGATGTGAGAGGCCCAAGGGTCTGTTTTCATGCTGTCTAACTCTATGAGTCTAGTTATGCCTTTGTCACATGAATCACCGGGAAAGGCTGTGCACCTTTTAGGGGCAAGGGTGATTGAAACAACAATGAAGTGTGTGTGGCCTTGCATGCGCTCATCTGCCCTGATTGAGTATCACTCTGAGCTACAATATGCTTGGGAGGGGTGGAGATTGCAACACAATACGCTGATGTGCATTGCGTAAGAAAGTCTCACACACCCCTGAGCATTTGAAATGAATGCCCACAGCTGCCACGGAAGTCATTACTGTCAAAATAGAAACCTTTCAGTTGCCAGAATATTGGCTATAGCGCTAGATAAATACTAACATTTTGTGACTGAAGTACATATATTGCAGCAAAAACTTCAATTTATTCTGTAATGGAGGAAAGTGCAATTAATAAGTGACTGACTGATACTGAGAAATATGGAAGAATGGTGCTCAGATATGCCTGAGTCAATTTCCAACAGCCCAAATTTCATCAGGTAGATGATTACCATAGTGATCTAAATGAGGTTAAAATGCTTGTAAGTGCAGCTTTCATGTAAAATATGGGTGCTAATGAAATAATCTCCCACCCCATGATGGTAACAAGCATTCCATTTCCTTGATCATCAAATAATCTGCTGGAAGAATTCGGCAGGTCAAGCAGCATCTGTGAGAGGACAGGAATTGCTGAGGTTTTGGGTTCAAACTCTGTGGCAGGAAACCCGGTATTAAGTGCCTTGACGCAGGCTAACAAGCGGAGGTGTTGTCAGTTGCTTTCCTCCCACGTTGGGTTCTTCCAGCAGACTGCTTGTCGCTCCGGATTCTAGCATCTGCAGTCTCTATTTGTGATCAATCCTGATTTGCTCAACACACAATTTTCCACTAGCTCTTCCAACCAACTGCTGGTAAGAAATTTCTATGCAGTGAACACTTTTTTTTCCAGATTGCTTAGAGATAATAGATGTAGAGAACTGCCCGTGTGTCCAAGACTAATCTATCAACAGAATGTGACAAGAAAGTCCTGGTCTTGCTTTTTAAGTTATCCATTTTGATGTTACACATGGACTCATCGTGAGCGATAAGTCAACCACAGATGCAGGTGGTTTTACAAAGTGTCTCCTGAAATGTAGGAGCATAGTCCAGGTTTCCCTGGGAGCTGTCATGGACCTATTATCAGAGGGCATTAGGGACAGGTTGTCAGAGAACCAGTTAGGTGCAGGGCCCAGCCTCTGATATGATTCCTTGACTGCATCGATGATGGCTGGAAGAGAAATGTTGTTTGTGTACCAAGGTTGGGGTAATTCTGAACTGGAGGTGGAAGAGGGTGAATGGTTTCCCATTTGTCCTATAAATTAGATGGACGTGGTTTTGGAAGTGAACAGTGGTGAAAAGGTGTTCCAAGATGGAGCATCTTGTTTGACACCAACCTCTGTTGTGGAGCTGTTTGTTTGGAGTGCAGCTTGCATGGTGCAAGCCATTTGGTCAGACACAAGAAGGTCCTGGCCCAAAACATCAACTGTTTACTCTTTTCCATGGGTGCTGTCTGGCCTGCTGAGTTCCTCCAGCATCCTGTGTGTACAGTCGGCCCTCCTTATCCGCGAGGGATTGGTTTCGGGACCTCCCGCAGATACCCAAAAAACGCAGATGCTCAAGTCCCTTATTTAACCTGGCTCAGTGCGGTGGACTTTAGGACCTGGCGGAACCCCAGACATTATTTAACCTGGCTCAGTGCGGTGGACTTTAGGACCTGGCGGAACCCCAGACCTTATTTAACCTGTCTCAGTGCGGTGGACTTTAGGACCTGGCGGAACCCCAGACATTATTTAACCTGTCTCAGTGCGGTGGACTTTAGGGCCCGGCGCAGCTCTGAATCCGCACTGTTTCTGTTCACAAAAATAATCACGATCACAATTGAAAATAAAGTGGAAGTAATAAAGCGTTTGGAAAGAGGTGAAACGCTATCGGTCATTGGAAAAGCGTTAGGCTACAGTCGGTCAACGATCGGAACAATTTGGCCCTGCCCCGATGAAAGCTACAATTATTTCTTCTAAGCAACGCAGTGGTTTAATTATTGAAATACAGTACATACGTTTCTTAAGTGTTTTATATGCACAGAAAGGTAAAATATATACTATATACAAAGACAAACGTTTTATTAACTAATGCTAAATAATTCCTGATGTACCTTTTCTGACTTAAAGATGGACTCAGGAACGGAACTCATTCATAACCCGGGGGCTGCCTGTACTGTAAAATCATCTCTAGATTACTTATAATACTTAATACAATGTAAATAGTTGTTATACTGTATTGTTTAGGGAATAATGACAAGAAAAAATAGCCTGTACATGCTCAAACAACGTGTGCTGGAGAGAGAACTTAAGGGTTTTCCCGATCCGCGGTTGGTTGAATCCGCGCATGCGGAACCCGCGGATAAGGAGGGCCGACTGTATAACATTCAACATTAGTTTTCAGCCATTTTGCATGAGAATAGTTGTGCCTTCAGGCACTGGGTTGACAGGGCATTCAGCTTGAATTGGATGAAATTTTTTAAGACTTAAAAAATTAAGGAAAACTGCACCTGAGTAAACAGACAGATCCCTGGAGTATGTGGCTCCATCTGTATGGACAGATCCTGTGAATTGGTTCCATTTTAGGTGAATAAGTGAATGTGCTTAGGGATGTCCATCTTCTCTTCCTCTTCAATGTATTTTTTTTCAATAATCACTCTTCATCACTTCCTCCCCCACTAATAATCACTTTTTTTTTTGAAATAATCACTCCAGCACAGCAGTTTCAATAAACAGCTCTTGTATGAGAACTTACAAGAAACAGACTGGAACGTACCTGTCCCAGTATAAGAGTTCATTCCCCATTCCTGAAGGGATTAAGCTTGGATACCAGGAGACTCAGCCCAACAAGTTCTTCAAGGTTTATTTCAGATAAAAGTTATTGACATATTGTAAATTACAGCTGACGCAGTTCGGTACACAATCTTACTAAGCAGCAAACCATTTACCCTAAAAATATGGATTTAAGCTCAACTTAAATGCCAATGATCATTGTTTAACAGTCACTGCATTAAAAATTGCCAGGAAGATTTTGGTACTCATTAAAGACCGATTGATATTCAGTAGAACGATACCTTTTCCCAAATGGTAACCTGATCCGGTGATGGGGGATCTATTGAGGCTGTTCAGCAGGGTGACGGCCTTAATGGCTCTGCCGTTTTTTCAGCCAGGCTCTCAGCTGCTCGACTTGCAATGCCACACTGCTCCGAGCTGTGCCTCCGGGCGCCGAATACTGCTCCACGCTGTTTGTATAGTTCCACACCTTCAGCACATCACCCTCAAACAGAGGACTATCGGTGAAGGAAACAAACAAAATAATAATTTGATTCAATTTAAATTTAAATCCCAGAAGGTTTATTACAATACTCTGCAGAACAGGCACTCGCACAGTAAACACTTCATAGCTGCTTGACCAATTTAATGGAATTAAAGTTCAAAGTACATACACGTCACCTTCTAAACCCTGCTTCATTTTCTTGCCGGCATGCTCTATAAGTCCATAATAAAATAATAACCATCACAGAATCAATGAAAGACCGCACCAGCTTGGGCGTTCAACCAGTGTACAAAGACAACAAACTGTGCAAATACAAAAAAAAAACCCAAATAAATAAGGAATGAATATCAAGAACATGTGATGAGTCCTGGAAAGTGAGTCCATAGGCTGTGGGAATATCTCAATCATGGGGCAAGTGAAATTGAGTGAAGCTATCCCCTTTGTTTCAAGAGCCTGACGGTTGAGAGGTAGTAACTGTTCCTGAACCTGGCGATGTGAGTCGTGAGGCTCCTGGACCTTCTTCCTGACAGCAGCAGTGACAAGAGAGCTGGGTGGTGGGTGTCCCTGATGGTGGATTCTGCTTTCTTGCAAAACCACTTCACGTAGATGCATTTAAAGGCGGGGAGGGCTTTACCCGTGAAGCATTCTTTTAAAATAAATCCTTAGTGCATTCTGTCACACTGACTAGGATCAGATATAACAAGCAAAAACACCGCATGAGAGGGCGAAGTTTAAAAGAGTTGTGTGGGGCAAGATTTTATACCTGGAGAGTGATAGGTATCTGGAATGAGCTGCCTGGGGTGACAGTAGAAAGGAGTACAACTGTGGTATTTAATTGCATTGTCTAAATGCTGCCAATTAACATTGAAAACAGCTTGTCTGACTCTTCGTCAGCCACTGAGCATCTTTGTCTCCTCTCTGGCCTCACAAATACATCTTCAGCAGTCTTCCTGCAGCCCACTGCTGTCTGTCCCCTCCCCTGTACTGCAGTGTCTCACCCAACAAGTAACTTACAGATCGCATTAATTCATCACATTCCAAGTCAAGTCACTTTTATTGTCATTTCGACCATAACTGCTGGTACAGTACATAGTAAAAATGAGACAATGTTTTTCAGGACCATGGTTTACATGACACAGTACAAAAACTAGACTGAACTACGTAATAGAAAAAAAAAACAGAGAAAGCTATACTAGACTACAGACCTACACTGGACTGCATAAAGTGCACAAAAACAGTACTGGCATTACAATAAATAATAAACAGGACAGTAGGGCAAGGTGTCAGTCCAGGCTTCGGGTATTGAGGAGTCTGATAGCTTGGGGAAGAAACTGTTATATAGTCTGGTTGTAAGAGCCCGAATGCTTCGGAGCCTTTTCCCAGACGGCAGGAGGGAGAAGAGATTGTATGAGGGGTGCATGGGGTCCTTCATAATGCTGTTTCCTTTGCGGATGCAGCGGGTAGTGTAAATGTCCGTGATGGCAGGAAGAGAGACCCCGATGATCTTCTCAGCTGACCTCACTATTCACTGCAGGGTCTTGTGATCCGAGATGGTACAATTTCCGAACCAGGCAGTGATGCAGCTGCTCAGGATGCTCTCAATACAACCCCTGTAGAATGTGATGAGGATGGGGGGTGGGAGATGGACTTTCCTCAGCCTTCGCAAAAAGTAGAGACGCTGCTGGGCTTTCTTTGCTATGGAGCTGGTGCTGAGGGACCAGGTGAGATTCTCCGTCAGGTGAACACCAAGAAATCTGGTGCTCTTAACGATCTCTACTGAGGAGCCGTCGATGTTCAGCGGGGAGTGGTCGATCCGTGCCCTCCTGAAGTCAACAACCATCTCTTTTGTTTTGATCACATTAAGAGACAGGTTGTTGGCTCTGCATCAGTCTGTTAGCCGCTGCACCTCCTCTCTGTAAGCTGACTCGTTGTTCTTGCTGATAAGACCCACCATGGTGGTGTCATCGGCGAACTTGATGATATGGTTCGAGCTGTGTGTTGCAGCACAGTCGTGGGTCAGCAGAGTGAACAGCAGTGGACTGAGCACACAACTCCAAACCTGGACCAAGTTCAAGGTTTTCCATCACTTCCACAAGAACAGTGCATTTTATCCTACTTTGGGTTGTTTAATTTTTAAGTGTAAAATGTTTAAGCATTTAAATTTAATTTTTAATAATATAATCAAGAAAGCACCATCCTACATTAAAGATTCTCAGTGTTCACACTATCTCCACTTTTCACTGCGGCTATCAAGCAGGAGCTACAGAAGTTCAAAGTACTATTTATTATCAGAGAACATGTACGTCACCACATACAACCTTGAGTTATTTTTTCTGAGGGCGTGCTGAGAAAATCTATACAATAGTAACTGTAAATATCAGGAACTGTAAACAAGGTGTGCAAATGCAGATATAAATAAATAGCATGAAGCAACAATAAAACAGAGTTCTTAAATGAGTCCTGACGAAGGGTCTCGGCCCGAAACGTCAACTGTACTTCTTCCTATAGATGCTGCCTGGCCTGCTGCATTCCACCAGCATTTTGTGTGTGTTTCTAAAATGAGTGTAGTTATCCCCTTTTGTTCAAGAGCCTGATGGTTGAGGGGGAGTAACTGTTCTTGAACCTGGTGGTGCGAGTCCTGAGGCTCTTGTACCTGATGGGAGCAGTGAGAAAAGAACATGGTGGTGAGGATCTTTGATGATGGATGCTGCTTTTCTCCAGCAACGTTTCATGTGGATGTGCTCAATCATTGGGAGGGTTTTACCCACGACGTACTGGGCTGAATCCACTACCTTTTATAAGATTTTCCATTCAAAAGCCACTCCCTTTCGTAGGATGTTCCCATGCCAGCCGTAATGCGGCCAGTCAGCACGCTTACCACCACACATCTATAGAAGTTTGCCAAGGATTTTGATGGCATGCCAAACCTCCACAGACTCCTGAGGAAGTAGAGGTACAGTCGTGCTTTCTTCACAATAATATTAGGGTGATGGGTTGTGGACAGGTCCTCTGAGATAGTGACACGCAGGAATTCAGAGTTAGTGACCCTCTCCACCTCTGATCCGCCAATGATTACTGGCTCATGGACCTCTGGCTTTCCTCTCCTGAAGTCTCAACCAGTTCCTTGTACAGAAGCCTAAAATCCCACACCAGCATGTTCAGATATATAAACACAAGCGATTCTACAGTTGTTGGAAATCCAGAGTAACACACACAAAATGCTGGAGGAACTCAAAAGGTCAGGCAGCATCTATGGAGAGGAATGAACAGTCAACGTTTTGGGCCGAAACCTTTCATCAGGCTAGGAAAGGAAGGGGGTAAGAAGCCAGAATAAGAAAGGGAGGGGGGGGGGAGTGAGGAAGAAGGACAAGATGGAAGGCCATCGGTGAAGACCGGTGAGGGGGTAGGTAGGTGGGTGGTTCAGAAACTGCTACTTTTCTTCAACTATCAGGACCACATTGCGGGGTGGTGGTGGACATTTGAGAGACTCTTAGGCACGCTCATGTAAGAAAAATGGAGGGTTATGGGCAGTGTAGGAGGGAAGGATTAGATTGATGATGGAGTACATAGATGTAGGGCAGCACACTGGCCAGGGGCTGAAGGGGCCACACTGTCCTAAGTTCTACGTTCATCAGTAATGAACTGACAGGCACAACCCTAAAGCTCCCTCCGCAGTGGAACACCATAATCACCCTCTTTGTAGTGCCTGACTGAGGGGTTCTCTTTTGCACTAATGTCTTGTTTTTTTTCCTTCTGCCTGTCCCGTATAATTTATGTAAATGTTGTTCTGTGTGTCGTCTGAACCTACTTGCCTTTGACGCTGCTGCATGCACGACTTTCATCATACCAATGCCTGACCATACCTGTGCACATAACCATAAACCTGACTCCATTATATTCATACTTCACGTTAACCAACCCACCCCAACCTGCATCAGTAACACAGTGCACAATACATGCCTAATAGTTTTTAATTCGTCCAGCGAGAGCTGACTGATATCGATGCCCTTGGACTCTGCCAAATAAACAGCTCTTCCTGAAGCACTGTGGGCTTCTCTAAATGGCATCTGCAATGAGAAGATTTGGTTAAGAATTCACTTTATAATCACAAACTATTCAAATTACAGCTAACATCCAAGGCACAGCTGAATCTATATTACTAATGAAACTTCTGACCATAAATTTCCCGACATTGGTCACATGAAGATGTTGGTCATCTACGACTAACTTCAACAGCGCAGGCTACTTAGAGGGAGGGTGTTTCACATACTGGAGCATTTCACATTAAGGCACTCATCTGGGAAAGTTAAGCTATTAATACCATGTTGGAAAGCTTTAACAAAACAGGGCATCATGGTACAAAAAAAAAGATTACAGTTCTCTAAGAAGGGCTTTTCATCTTTTATCACTGCTCAAAACATGACTGGCTATAACAACATCACATCTACATTTATATTCCTACGGATTACTTTGTGTAAAGGAAGATTATTGTTATCACTGCTGTGGAGCTGAGCCATTTTGAAAAGCAGGCTCTCTACCTGCGCAGGCCCCTGCCTGAACGTTATCATCAAAATACGAGTTAGGGGCTTATCAAGAGGAGATAGTAGCAAACTCAGCTGTCCATGGGGGGGGGGGGGGGAGAGAGCAGAACATCTGCCTGAGCAAGTGTTTGTGTTACCAGGGCTTCTCTCGGTACCATTGTGCAATGGTCCGAGCCCCAGTGAAGCGGTCGGTCTGAAATAACAGGAATTGAGCAGTGCAAGTAACAGTCGTAGCCGACCTTCTAACAGACAACGTTTTTGTTCAGGAAGTTCCTCGCTAATCTACAGCAGCTGCCTCTCAGGAAGCCCCCAAGTTGCTCTGGTCTGCCGGTCAATGAGCCCTTTGACAGGGGTTGTGACTGTTTTCAAAGTTTGCATTGAACAAATGCTTACCTTCTTTCGAACCAAGTAATAGGCTAGATCCGTAGCCAGCATATCCGGACTCAGGGCATTCTTCATGGCAGTTTCATTAACCTTCAGGGAACAAGAACATCACATGCAGCTAAGCAAACAGGTTTTCCTAATACGGGCACAAAATACTCAGACAAAATATCATAATATTGATAAAATATCATTAGAAGGAAATCGTGCATCGCGTGTAAACATCAGGTTTCGAGCTAGGTATAGGAGTAAGCCACTCAGCAGGATTCTGCCCGTAAGTTCACTTCCACATTCTAGTCTGTCCGTGGAAATCATTCACTCCTGTCTTTGTCAAGACTCTACCTATCTCGATCTTAAAAATATTCACACAGCTTGCTACCCTCACCCTTTGAGGAAGTGTTCCAATAACCCATGGCTCCTTAAGACAAAAAAAAACACTTGAGCTCAGTGTTAACTCAGTGCCCACTTCTTTTTAAACAATGACCTCTAATTCCAGATGCCCCCACAGGAGGAAACAACCCCTTTAATCCTCCTTTCTAAGATCCATCAGGGTCTTATGTATTTCAGTCAATACCCATCTCACTACTCTAAACTCTGGGTGATATAAACCAAGAATATACAACTTGTCCTTGTAAGACTCTCTGCCCATTCCAGTTAATAGTACAGTAAACTCCTTCCAAAATACTTCTTAGTTAACATCTTTCCTTAAAAAAGTGTCCAACACTGCATATTGTTCCCCAAATGTGGAACAACATGCCCTGTATAACTGGCAAAAGAAAATGGACATTTGGTTAGCTTTTCCAATTTCATGTTGAATTCACCTTCTGGTCTTTTGTGAAGCGCGTACTAGAACATTCAGATCCCTTTTTCCCCTCAGCGTTCTGTAGTCTTTCATTACTTAGATGAAGTGCTGCTTCCCCCCCCCCCCTCCAGAGGCAGTAAAATTAACCCTTTGTTGCATTTCTTAAAATGGTGCCAATTATTATCACACATTTCACAAACTAAATTATTTTCTCTTCTGTAATAACAATCAATTTAAAAAAAAATCAAACTTCTAAAGTAACTGCCTAGTCTGTGGCTCAAAGACTTCCAGATACTTGGCTCAATGGACTGTCCTTCCAGATCCCAGCTGTTTGTGACTCCGGTGATGCGTGGTGATGTTCTCAACTCTGTTGGGTAGGTGAAGTGCCAAGTATCTCTACGCTTGTTTCCACCAGTGATCTTCCCAAGATGGCGTTTGTTACTCTAATAAAGGATTCCGTCCTCCACCATGACCTGTGTTGTGCTGTGTGTGGAGCCACCGCAGTTTTAAGTTCCACCTACAAGAACACATCTTGGTGACTGCCCAACTGACTATGTCCTTTCATCTTGGATCAGGTGATATTTGCTTTCCATGTTCGACATATAGCTGTGTGTTCATTTGAGAATTATGCAGCGGAAATGCTTGCTTGTATTGGAACAGTCTTTACAACCCTGTCATCGTGTGCCTATATCAGGCCCATCTGCTGTTCTGCGTTACTTCCAAAATATAGAGGTGAAATCCTTCTGGTCTACTATGAGAAAATCCACATCCTCTTCCATGATTCTCCGAGTTCACCAACTTCAGGGAGAGCCTCCGAGCCGCTTTCCCATGCAGACCCGTCAATCAACTCAAGATCTTGCATTTTGAATGCCCCCCCCCCCCGCCCCCCAGGATTGATGATTTGCTTTTGGAGAATATTATATGTTGGCCCGGAGTCAGCTGAAATGTCACTGGTTGACCTTGCACCAAAATTCGGCATTGATGCAGCTGGTGAGTCTGATTGCTCGGATATCCAGTCTGGGTCTAGGTTGATTGGTGCTCTGAATCCAGCTTGCTCTGTCCCTGCATAACTCCATCTTGTCCACACTGTGAACTTTCAATGTCCTCTTTACTATGCACTATTTGGTAGAAATGATTATCCAGTCCACACTGCACACACTCTTTCCCATATACTGTGCACTTCTTATTCAGAGACTCGCATTGCTATCCACGGCATTTCTCTGTAACCAAGGCTGTACTCTCTGCATTCTGCACGTTACCGTACAGGTTCCCTTCATTTGGGGATCCAACATTCCTATCCTTGTTCTACATAGTTCTTCTGCTTAGCATGGCAGTGGAATCCTTCCTGAAGTTAACTCTTTTTCACATAATACGTAGAACACAGAAGAGTACAGCACAGGAACAGGCCATTCAGCCCACAATGTTGTGCTGAACCAGCTAAAAAGCAAATCAAAAACACCCGAACGCTAATCCCTCCCACCTACACAATATCCATATCCCTCCAAGTTCCTCGCATTCATGTGCCCATCCAAACATCTCTTAAAAGCCTCTAATATCTTTGCCTCTACCACCATACCAGGTAGCGCATTCCAGGCATCTACCAGTCTCTGAGTAAAAGTCTTACCCCTCACATCCCCTTTGAACCTGCCCCCTTTGACCTTCAATGCATGCCCTCTGGTATTAGACATTTCAACCCTGAGAAACAGATACTCTTTGTCCACTCTATCTATGCCTCTCATAATCTTATAAACCTCCATCAGATCTCCCCTCAGCCTCCATCGTTCCAGAGAAAACAACCCAAGTTTATCCACCCCTCTCGTGATAGCCGTCAAGTCAAGTCACTTTTATTGTCATTTCAACCATAACTGCTGGTACAGTACGTAGTAAAAATGAGATGTTTTTTTCAGGACCATGACACAGTACAAAAAGTAGACTGAACTACTGAACTGAAACATGCCCTCTAAACCCGGCAGCACCCTGGTAAACCTCTTCTGCACCCTCTCCAAAGCCTCAACATCCGTCCTATAGTGGGGCGACCAGATGCGGCCTAATCAGAGTTTTTATAAAGTAGCTGTCCTTTGAACCTGTACTCTCAGATCTGGTATGATTTCTGAAGAACAAACCTATCAGTTCTGCAAAAATGCTAACAATCCATTACAAATGTATTCAAAGCTTCTCCTACTTCTGGCTAAGGAATCAGGAAATCAGTTGTTTCATCTCTAGGTGGGTTGCAATGTGCACCTCATACATTAAACCATCAGACAAAAGAACACAAACAGGCCGTTCAGCTCAATGAATCTGCTCTGTCATTCCACCATGGCTGATTTGTTATCCGTCTTAATCCCATTCTCCCCTAACCTTTGACGCGTTTACTAATCAAGAACCCATCAACCTCCGCTTTAGGTATATCCAACAACATTCTCCAGCATCTCATTTGAAGATTCACGGGGATGGGACAATTCTCTCCCCTTGTGACCAGTCAGATGCAACAACACCCTTACCTCCCATGTGCTCTGGTCTAGCCGCCATTGCAGCTCAATGTGCAGGGTAAACTTGTTCTTCTACTTTCCCATCCCTGCCCTTTCACAACTGAACTGCATCTGTCTGCGGTCCCTCAACGCACATTCATATGTTAACTGAGGCGGAAAGGGTCTTGTCGAACCTTTGGTATTCTCAATTCGAAACAAATTTTATAGTTGTATCAGCCAGTGTTTCCCACACCACATCTCAGTATTTTCTTCCACTTAGAAACTTACGGTATTTCAAACTAACCAATGTACTTCATTAAATAAAAGCTTAAGTATCATGAAGTATTCTTATTGTGGCTTTATAGAGACTAGTCGGTCACACGATATCATCTACAGCCAGTGTTACATTTGCTGAGCTTTTCTCAGTTCTGACTGAAGGTTGTTCATCAGAAATATATTGTTGTCTCTCCATGCATGCAAGGCAGGCTGCTGACGCTTGCGCGAGTCAGGAAGTACGTCATCTGCTCTTCGATTGTGGGGGATATAAGACCCCTCAGCCTTTCTTTGATAGACAATATGCAGCTCTCTCTGGCCCATAATTACATCACAAGTGGTGGGCAGAGAATTGTCACTGACATTTGAATAGCGTTCTTGTTGAAGATGACTATTTCCTGCCACTTGTGGAGCACACATGCTGTTCCATATGTTACCCTGTGCATGACTGTTGTCTACATGCATTCAGGTAGGTTTCCTTGTATTGAGGCTCTGACTGTCTCAGTCTCTGAGGAGCTTTGTGTGGAACTAAAGGTTTACAGGTAGAAGGCCGTAGAATGGGGTTGAAGCATGATGGTGTGGCAGAATAGACTTGATGGGCTGAATGACCTAATTTCTCTTCCATATGGCCTTGCGGTCTTATTATCAGCTTTCTCTGTTCATGCATAACATGGGTAACATATATTACAGTTACTAACATTATCTCAAATATGCAGTTTATCATTTTTCCTGAGTCCCACAAATATTTAACCAGAATCAGAATCAGGTTTGTTATCACCGGCATGTGACGTGAAATTTGTTAACTTAGCAGCAGCAGTTCAATGCAATACATAATATCGAAGAAAAACAAACAAAAATACATAATAATAATAATAAATAAATAAATCACAGCATACTTATATTGGATAGATTAAAAATTGTGCAAAAAACGAATACTATATATTAAAAAATATTATATAGTAAATCAGAATTTAGAGTTTAATATAAACACCTCCACATTTAGATAAGTGGCAAAAGATTAATCACAAAAGCTGTTTTGTTTTAAAAAGCAATATTTAAAACATTTTACAGTTTGTTCCTTTTCATCTTTCAATGTCACAAATGGCTGATCTAAAGACCAACTTTAGCTGACTAGCTGCTAGATGTTCAATAACATGATTAATGCGGCAATTTAACCTTTTTTTGCAGGGATTAAATATTTTCTTAGGAATGAAACAAATTTTTGCAAATTTATCATTAATTATTGTTATGGGTGGCCAAGACCATGGGTTAAAACTTAATGAAGTTTTGTTGAGTTGCTATGGAAATGCTAATACAGCAAGTCTTCCTGCTGATGAAACCAGCTCGGCCTGATGACCTCCTGGTTTGATTCTGTCCTCCCAGGCAGTTGGCAGTTAAAAGTCCACCGCCACCAAACAATGTCACAGCTTGAAACAAAATTTAGATCATAAAGTATTACCTTTAGTGTGGAGATTACGCCCATTGCCACCTGCAGAACCGCAGTCAGAGTGTCGATGCTTTCAAACAAACCTTCTTTATCTTCCTAAGTAAATGCAACAAATTGTCATCGTCAATGCCAGCAAACAATTCTGTCTTTTCTTCCATTTTCCCCCCCATTTCCACAACTTCGTAAGTTTCCCTCCCAAAATGATCATTTTTTGATGGATATACTGCAGAGCAGCTCCCGGGAGGAGGCAGGAATAGGCTCTGCATAGTTCCGACACAGATGGGCTGAATGGACTGTGTCTGGACTGGCCACTCTCCTCAGCCATGTTCTTGACACAGTAGAATTGTGAACAATGCATCAACTCCCATTCTGACCTGAGCTGTGCATGGGAAACTCCACTTTGATGGTGCCACAGTGACAGACTTCAAACCGAAAGTCAAGGTCGAATGTATTGTCACCTGCACGAGTACTTGTCCGCACAGGTGCGGTGAATAACCTACCTGCAGCACCATCACAGGCATCAGGTAAGCAGCATTCATCGGGGAAAAAGCACAAGTTAAAATGACAGGAGTATCAGATGTTTCACCTATTAACATCCAAACACTTCTATTTCACTTTTTTTTTAACACGTTACATGATAGTTTAATAAATCTCACAGCAAACCCGGTGAGCTTAAAGGGAGCAAGAAATAACAAGCACCCCTGACCCCGGCTCTGGCCGCTGCTTGACCCCAGTTCCTGACTCCTGCTGTTCTGTGGCCCAGTGGCGGTCTCAGCCACACAACCAGCCCGCCGTCAGGAACATGGCTTATACGTGGACTAATGACCGAGTCAAACGCTGGGCTATCAGCATTTTGAAACTATCACTTGTTGGATTTTACTGTAGGTGGGTTGGATGAGCAATATCGGACAATCACCCCTTTCCATTCCAAAAATACTTGAACAACTAGCAATAACGTTGGTTACCTCTGCAGCATCAAGGTCAGAGTACTGTGAACAATAATAATTTAGTCGCTTGATACTACATAGCTACAGGACAAGAAATCAAATCCAACACAAAGGTGAGGCTGGAGGAGCAACACCTTATATTCCATCTGGATAACCTCCAGCCTGATGGCATGAACATCGATTTCTTGAACTTCCGGTAATGCACCCCCCCCCACCATTCCCTACTCCTGTTTTCCTCTCTCACCTTATCTCCTTACCTGCCCATTGCCTCCCTCTGGTGCTCCTCCCCTTCCCTATCTTCCATGGTCTTCTGTCCTCTCCTATCAGATTCCCCCTTCTCCAGTCCTTTATCTCCTTCACCTATCTACGTCCCAGCTCTTTACTTCACCCCTCCCCCTCTCCTGGTTTTGCCCATCACCTGCCACCTTGTACTTCTTCCTCCCCTCCTCCCACCTTCTAACTCTGACTTCTCCTCTTCCTTTCCAGTCCTGATGAAAGGTCTTGGCTCGAAATGTCGACTGTTCACTCTTTTCCATAGATGCTGCCTGGCCTGCTGAGTTCCTCCAGCATTTTGTGTGTGTTGCTCTGGATTTCCAGCATCCGCACATATTCTCGTGTTTGGGATATTAAATAGCCCACAGTCTGGAAGGTCAGTGAAGTCAAGCAGAGGCTAATATGTCAATCACTGTACTAGAGTCAAACTCCTGATTACAGTCTGCAAATGTGATGATTGTAAATTCCTGTCCACAAATCTGCTTATAAACACCCAGGAGCAGCGTGATGTATGTAGTGCCCCTCATGGTGACCATCTTCCATCTAAATAAACATAGCGATATGTCCATTATCAAATCTTACTGCTGGGCTCAACTCAATTCATCTTCATGAGTAATTTATAGGGGTGCTTTTATAATCCTCATATGTGCAAGGTTTTTATTCCCTTTTCACTAGAATTCAGTAAAAACACAATTGTGGCATGTCCAAAAGAGATCATCTGAAGCAAGGACAATGAAGTATTTATGGACCTTATGATGAATGGATTTATCGGGTCACTGACCACATCTCTGAATATTCATGGTTTTTGCCTTCCAACAGGTGACCTTTGACTGGTCGCCTCGGTAAAAGCAGCCGCCACATTGCACACAGCACGCTCCCATAAGCAGGAACTAGACAAGTTACAGGTTAATCTTGAAACGCTAGGTTTGGGGTATTCGTGGACACTTTACTGCCAACAGTCATGTCTTTAGGTTAGTGAAACGTTTAAGATATTGTCAAAAGTTATTGGAATTTTTTTTTGTGGTCTCCTGGTGGGCAATTCAGCTGCATAGCACAGTCCCTTCAGCAGCATAGCACAGTCCCTTCAGCAGCATAGCACAGTCCCTTCAGCAGCATAGCACAGTCCCTTCAGCAGCATAGCACAGTCCCTTCAGCTGCATAGCACAGTCCCTTCAGCTGCATAGCACAGTCCCTTCAGCTGCATAGCACAGTCCCTTCAGCAGCATTTAAAGAAATGAAAGTGTGATCACTTCAGTCGTACTGCAGCACTCAGGAAGTTCAAAGCAGAAGCTTCCAGTTCTGATTAGTCTGGAGAATTGCCTGGAGACGAATGGATCTGAGGGCGGTACAGTAGCGTAGTGGTTGGCACAGTGTTTACAGTACAAGTAGCCCAGGTTCAATCCCCACCGCTGCCTGCAAATCATTTGTAAGTTCTCCCCATGACCGCGTAAGTTTCCTCCGCGTGCTCCAGTTTCCTCCCACGGTCCAAAGACGTACCAGTTGGTAAATTCAACGGTCATTGTAAGCTGTCCCACAGTTAGGTCGGGGTTAAATTGGGAGATTGCTGGGCGGCGCGACTCAAAAGCCCACTGCATCTCAATAAATAAATAAATTCTATTGTGGGAAGAATCCACTGCTGGTCATTAGTGGAACAATCAGGTTTTTATCACAGTAAACCAAGGTTGGCAGCATGGTAGTGTGATGGGGTGGCGACCTGGGTTCAACTCCCACCACTGTCTGTAAGGAGTCTGTGTACATTCTCCCCGTGACCTCCGGTTTCCTCCCACATTCCTCAGCACATCCTTGGACTCTGTCGATTATTGACGTAATCAATGCACTTCCCTCTGTGTTTCAACGTTTTGACCCACATGTGACAAGTACAGTTCATTTTTCACTCCAAGCTACAACCCCACTCAGTTTCATTCCATTACTTGACCCACTCCTTCAGGAACCCAACCCACACACGACACGGGTCCAATCCCACACCGACCAACTGCTCAGCCAGGACCTAGGACTGCTGAATTTCCAGGCTGCTTCCCTTTTTTTTAAAAGACACAAAACAGAAAACCAAAAAAAAAACTTGAACTTTCGAAACTTCACTGCTGAAGGACAGAGAGACACACATTGGGAAAACCGGCACCATCTACCTGCAAATCCTTATTGTACGTGCTTGGCAGTCCCTTCAATGTCATTAAAAATCCAGAGCACTGTAAAAGGGAAGAAGAAAATATTTTAATTAAAGACTTATTAAAAAAACAATTTTTACAATGTCATTTATCTCCTGGTACTTTAGAACATAAGAAAACAAAGAAATAGAAGCAGGATTAGGCCAGTTGGCCTCTTATGCCTGTTCTACTATTCAATAAGCTCATGGGTGAGCTTTTAGTTCAACGCCACTTTACAGTACCAAAACTATATTCATTTATTCCCTTAATATCCAAAAAAATCCATCAGGTACTGTCTTCAATAGACAAACAGGCTGAGCCCCTTCTTGGTTACAGAATTCTACAGATTAATTACCCTCGGGGTAAAAAGTTTTGCTTCATCTTAGCTCTTATTACAAGCCTGTGGCTCTAGACACAACAACCGGGGAAACATCACTACATCCATCCTATAGCGTTGCAATGGGATCGCCTTTCATCCCTTTTAAAACAAAACTTTTAAATGTGACAGCCCCCACGATCTATTAACCTAACAAATTCCTTACTGATTCTTAATGATGGAAATTTACAGATTAACCTGTGTGACAAAAAAAATTTGTGTAACTATAAACCAAAGTATGTAGAATAAAATGATAATACTTCTACAAAAGAAAATTGTGCAACAGTGATTTCACTTCTCCTTCTCTCACGCATACACACACACGTGCACGGAAATGGGAGCCCTTGCTCACTACATCACTTTCCACCCTCACATATACTGTCTGTCCCTGAATTCCTTGTTTCCTCCCTCCCTTCCTGTTAGCCTTTACACCCTCTCCCTTCCCATCCACAGTCGTCCATGTTACATAGCATCATATTGTCTCCAGCTCCTGATTCCAACTCGTTGCATCAGCACCTGGTACGGAATCTCCAAAGCACAGGACCGCAAGAGGCTGCTGGAAGTAGTAGACTCAACCAGCTCCATCTCGGGCACAACTCCTAGAATGAACATTCCTGTACTGTTTCAACGACTTAGTGGTTTACTGTTTTATACTGTTTTTTTTTCCCCGCTGTTTGCATGATTTGTTTTTTTTTTTTTGCATGTTGGGTGCTTGATGTTTTCTTTGAACAGGTTCCTTGGTGGTTCTTTGTTTCGTGGCTGTCTGTGGGAAGACAAATCTCAGGGTTGAAGACATCTTTAGTGCTTCAAGAAGGCAGCATCCATCACCAAGGATACTATCAACCAGGGCGTGCCCTCTTCTTATCGCTGTCATCAGGGAGGAGATAAAGGAGCCTGAAGACCCACACTCAAAGAGTTAAGAACAGCTTCTTCTACACCATCAGATTTCTGAAAGGTCCATTAACCCATTTAATAATGTCTTGCTATTCCGATTTATTTTACACTATATTCTGTAATTTTCAGTGATCTTTATTACATGGTACTGCTGCCACTAAACAATAAATCTCATGTCGTATAAAACCATGACATAGGAGCAGAATTAGGCCATTCAGCCAATCGAGTCTATTCTGCCACTCCATCATGGCTGATTTATTATCCCTCTCAACCCCACTCTCTGCCTTCTCCCTTTGACATCCTGACTGATCAAGAAGCTATCAACCCCTGCTTTAAATGTACTCAATGGCTTGACCTCCACAGCTGTCTGTGGCAATGAATTCCACAGATCTGCCACCCTCTGGCTAGAGAAATTCTTCCACGGCTCTGATCTAAATAGGCATCCCTCTATTCTGTGGCTGTGCACTCTGGTCCTGGGCTCACCAACTATAGGAAACATCCTCTCCACATCCATTCTCTCTAGGCCTTTTAATATTTGCCATGTGTCAATGAGATACCCACCTCATTCTTCTAAACTCAAGTACAGGCCCAGAGCCATCAAATGCTCCTCATACATTAACCCCTGCATTTCTGGAATAATTCTTATGAATCTTCTCTTGGCTTGGTCCAATGCCAGTACACCTTTTCTTAGATAAGGGGCCCAAAACTACTGCCACTACTCCAAGAGTGGCCTGACTAATGCATTAAAATGGTCCACATACATTAACCCTTGCATTTCTGGAATAATTCTTGTGAATCTCCTCTGGGCTCAATCCAATGCCACCATATCTTTTCTTAGATAAGGGGCCTAAAGCTACTCACAATACTCCAAGTGTGGTCTGACCAATGTATTACATCCTTGCTCTTAAATTCTAATCTTCTGGAGATGAATGCAAAGATTGCATTTGTCTTCCTTACCACTGTCTCAACCTGCAAGTTAACCTTTAAGGAATCCTGCACAAAGACTCCCAAGTCCTGCACTTCTGAGTTTTGAATTTTTTTCCCCATTTAGAAAATAGACCGAACCCCTATTCCTTCTACCAAAGTAAATGATGATACACTTGCCTACACAATATTCCATCTGCCACTTCTTTGCCCATTCTCCCAATCTGTCTAAATCCTTCTGCGGACTACCAGCCCTTCACCCACCTTTGTCTAATCCACAAGCTTGGCCACAATGTGATCAATTTCATCATACAAGTTCGGATTCTGAAGAATCTTGCAATAAACAAAATAAGATACTTGGGGAAACACTGGAAGCGAGGGCCTCAGAGAACCTTTGTTTCAGCAAAAAGAGCAGAGAGAATCGGGGGGAGGAAATGTTATTTCCATCTCATGCAAACACAAAGGATCAAGAAATTGCAAACTACTGAGGCGACTTCACTTTCCTTTGTGAATAATTCTCAGTTAGACGTGAGTGAATGCATATCCAAGTGCTTATAAAAGAGAGAGGGGGAGAGGGGGAGAGGGAGAGTGTGTGTGTGTGTGTGTGTGCGTGCGTGTGTGTGTGTGTGTGCGTGCGTGCGTGCGTGCATGCGTGCGTGCGTGTGTGAGTGAGTGACATTAAGATTGAACACTCCCAGGACAGATCCTGCAATTCTGGCAAAATACATTAACCTTCTAATTTCTTGGTTAAGTTTTCAGGTTAGTTTCATTTGTCTGATTTTAAGGGAGGGCATGACTCAGTAACACTGTCACACAATATCCTTACCCGCCCAAAAACACGGCCAGCTTTGCTTCGAATCAGCTCCAAACTGTCGGCATTCTTCTTCTGGGGCATCAGGCTACTCCCCGTGCTGGAAGAACAAGGAAACTCATTGTGTTGTCCATCACCCAAATAGCAGGTATCCTGCTGCATACCACCCACCCCATCTCACACACTCACACACACTCACACACCCCCCCCCCAAGACTTCTCACATTCATGCCCACACCCCCCACACCCCACCATGCATGCACACATCTCTCAGCCAAATGCATGGCAATATGGCAGAATAAGCAGCTAGTTCCTGCTTGAGGAATCAGCTCTCCAAGGTCTCTGCATTCCAAAGCAACTCCTTGGCATGATAACGGTGGAATCGCAGCCTGCCGACATATCAACTCCTTCACCACAAGAAGCTTGACTAAAATGACCTATTTCAGTACGCTTCACGTTCAGTGGAAGACCAAGAAAGCAGAAATATAAATGACTTTCAAATGCAAATATCAAATGAAGAACTGGAGTGCCCGTCCATAGTCCTAATGGTAACTCGGCAATATTGTACCCATCTTCAACAAGCTGCTCATGAGAGAACAAAAGAGAATAGGCACAGCAGATTACCGGGCCCCTCAACCCTGCCCTGCCATTCAATATGATGGTGGCAAAGCTACACCGGCCTCAACTCTTCTGTCCCAGCTCCCCATAGCCCTCAATTCCTTGATCTCTCAAATATTTATCTATCTCATGATCTGGTCTGCACCATCCCCATAGGGCAAAGAATTCCAGAGGTTCACAGCCCAGTGAGAGAAGGAATTGTGACACAAATCAGTTTTAAATGACTAACTCTTTATTTGTAGCTGCATCCCCTTGTATGGTAACTTGCCCACCAATGGGAACCTCTCAATATTTACCATGCATCTTGGAATACAGCTCTATTTTCATCTTTAATATCTCTATTTTTCCCTTTCAGGGTTCTTTTGAAGACCCTGACCTGGAGTTACACACTGACTTTGGTTCTTGCAGGAATGGGACTCATTCCTGGGATTTTATGACTGCCCGTTATCCGACCCGCCAAGGGTGCGGCCTAAGAGTTCAGCTTGCCTTTGGAGGCCTAGGATCTCAGGGCTCTGGAGAAGGGCGGATTGAAGGTCAGTGTCCTGACAGACCGCTGTGTAGTGGGAGTCAGAAGATCTCTGGCTGTGGCCCAGAGACCCGAGATCTTTGGGCACAGAGCTCAGAAAAAGCGACGCAACGGACCTTCAACATCATAAACCAGAGAGTGGTTTGCTATGTCTCCCTTCTCACTGTGAAACAGACATCTCTTTTTTCCTTATTAGGAGAGAGAGAACCTGTGGTATGTCGAATACCGGGTGAAAGTGTACTCTTTGGAGTATTGCAAGTCTGTGTCTTTGCTGATGCTTTGCTGCACGCTTGAATGCTCGGTGGCTGGTGCCAATGCGTTTTCTTTGCCAGTGGGGGGAAGGGGGGATCATTACTTGCTGCCACTTAGGTGTGGGAGGGAGGGGAGCTGGGGGCAACTTTGGGGTTCTAACATTCATTCTTTGGGGCACTCCTCTGGTTTTGGGGATGGATGCGAAGAAAAAGCATTTCAGTATGTATATTATATACATTTCTCTGGCATTAAAGGTACCTTTGAAAAAAATATACTGTAGACACAGGAAATCTAAAATAAAAAAAAATCTACCCTGTCAAAATCCTTTAGGGTCTCACATGCTTCAATAAGATCACCCCTCTTACTACTAAGCTGCCAGGAATATAGATTGGCACAGTCCAGTGTCCTTTAAAAGGACACCCTCACGTCTCAGGAATCAGCCTGGTAAATTTCCTTTGGACAGTTTCCAATGTTCCCATGACCTTTTTAAAAAAAGATCTAAAGCCTGTGCAGTATTCCAGGTGTGGGCTCAGTAACAAACATCCTGTACAACTATACGAAAGCTCCCTATTCTTAAACTCCAACCCCTTCACAGTGAAAGCCAAAATATTGTTCGCCTCCTTACCCGTCACACCTGCTAAGTTTTTGTGATTCATGGACTCAAAGCACCTTCATGAGTGAACTTCACTCATTTTCATGTGGATAATAATCCAGTCTTCGACTCCTCTTACCCAAGTGCATTGCCCGACACTTCCCCACATAAACTCCACTTGTTAGATTTTCACCCAGTCACTCGATCTATGCAGAATCACAAGGTCCTCAGCACAACATGTCCTTCCCCTGGACAGCAGCCAGTCTAAAGGATGAACAGAATTCCACCCCATGGTCTACACGCTCAATGAAGTGACTGGCAGGAACATGTGTATTAACTAAACATCTGCAAGAGTGGCATCTTCCCGAACAGCCCTTCTGATGATAAAAGTCCACGGTGAGACTCTCAACCATTTTCCAGCTTTTGGAGACGCCGCTCAGCAAAACCAACCAGGTGTGAAAGATGAAATTCACCAATTCCTCCTGTGAACCAGGGTTTGGCTGACTGAGTGGGGGGGGGGGGGGGGGTGGGAAGTGTTTGAAGGCCAAGGGTTTAAAACCAATGAAAAGCTCAAAGCCTACCATCCAGCCACGAAGGCTCCCCTCTTACTGGTCTCCCTCTTCATCCACCTTCTTATTCAGGCCTCTACCACCTTCACTTCTGGTCCTAATGAATGGTTTCAGCCTAAAACCTCAACCCATAGATGCTGCCTGACCTACCAGTTTCCTCTGGTATTTTATGTGTGTTGCTCAAGATTTCCAGCATCTGCAGAATCTCTAGTCTGGCCATGAAGTCTATTGTCCTGCATATGGACCAAGTGCTGGAGAGATACCACCCACGCTAGCACAGCAGAATCCTCCAAGCCCACATTCACAGTCCAATATCCCAGTACTCAGGTTCCAGTTACATTTTTCCCAGCTCAGAAGGGTTGGTTGAAACTAGGTTCCCGACACAGGCATTCTACTCCAAGCTCTCTCAAGAAAAACATTTACTAGGAAAGGATTCTAGACATGCTCAATGTTTGCTTAACGAAATAAAACATTGTACCCAACTTGCAAGATCCCTGATACGTGATCAACCAGAGCAGAGAAAGAGCATCTGGGAAGTCCAGTTGCTAGGAGCACAAGGAAGGCAAATGCAGAGAGTGCAGGAAACTCCCACCTCGCAAACTAACCCCTTCCTATCACCCCTCTCCCTACACCAGGCATCCCTTGCTCCACCAGTTCAACATTGGCCTCATCAGCCAAATCATACTCCATGGGACCACAGTGAAAATGAGTCACTTTCAATCCAAACAGACTGTATAAGAAGGAGAACTCAAGTTTTCCTTACCAAAAGTCATTGGAACAGACAGAGGCCTTTTGGTGTCAAGCCTATTGTGTCATTCAGTAAAGTTGTGATTGAATTGTAATCTCACTCCCCATACCTGCCCTTTCCTCTTATCAACCACAGATTAGTTATTAACAATTGGCCCAGTTTCAATTACAATTTCCAAACCTCTGTCAATCCTAACACAAACATGCCAATCTACCAACTATTCTGACGTGGGCTACTGAGATA
The DNA here is from genome assembly GCF_048418815.1 of Hemitrygon akajei. NCBI lineage: Eukaryota > Metazoa > Chordata > Chondrichthyes > Myliobatiformes > Dasyatidae > Hemitrygon > Hemitrygon akajei. Next base: position 29,800,919 of record NC_133131.1, on the reverse strand, counting down.
TATATATATTTTCAGAAAGTTAACTCCCAGTGCTCTTCTACGACCATTTTAGAGCAAAGTGACATTTCATCTCGTGTGGAAAGAAAACTGTCTCACAGGCACATGAACTCCTGCACACAGTCAGAAAACCTCACAGCAATCACAGGGATCATATGAATGAAACTCAATATTTATTCGCACAGGTTAGAAACAAAAACGTATGGAAAACTCTTTATCCTGAACGATTCAACAGCATTGTTCAGTTCTGGCTCTTGGGCTGCTGCTTCAGGAGGTGGTTTGAGATGCAGGTTTCCACCATTAAATCTCGCCGTTCACGGATTTCAGTTGCAAACTACGCCTCCCATCAAACTCAGAAAATGTACGCAGTTAATTCACGACAAAACACATTTCACCCGAACAAATAACATACTGACTTTGTGGCTACATAATGAAAGAATAGCTAAATCACTGATTATTGACATACCTGTAGGCATCGGACAGTGTTATAAATCCAAATTCTTTTGTGCTGTAAATGATTAGATCCTCAGACATCTTACTAAGATGTATCTGGCACAAGGAGCACCAGAACAGAATCTCAGCTTTAAAGAAAACAAATATTTGTTAAGAGCAAGAACGAATGTAATGGCTGTTCACACATTCAAACACTCTGCTGGATTTTAATTATAGGATGATAATTTGGTTGAAGGATGATCATCTGTTCAAGCTTGCTAACTTGAACCCATCACTGCCCTGTGGTTTAGGTTGAAGATTCATCTTTGGTCTGCATTCTACCAACTTACCCCTGAGACGTGCTCACTTTCTTTCCTTCTCATACGAGATTCCAAGGAACTTTGCTTCCCCTCCTCACAACCAACCTCAACTTGTTTCTTCCTTTATCTTTCTTAAACCTAACCTCATAATGTTGCTTGATTTTATGTTACCATCCTTTTCTCAGACAGAAGCCACATTCTCTGGCCAGTCACAACAGACGCAACCTTTACATATCATGCTTGCTCCTTGAATTAGCAATGTTTATTGGAATGCTCCCTAAAAACATTCCATTTAATACTTCAAGCAGTCTATTCACTTCATGTTTATTTTTGCAGTAGAATCTTTGAAATATAATCATTAATATCCATTCATCACCTTGAATATGCCTCTGAATGCTTTCTTTGTTATTGCAATCTAGCTAATGTATGGAAGTGGTCACAGTATGGCTTGGTCCTTATTGTACCCAGTCCCCCTTCTATACAGACTATTACTTGGTCCAAAATCAAAGCTTTTCCCCATCATCTGCAATCTTAGGCAAAACCCCTCTGATCCAATCCTATTCTTGTTAGTAACATCCAGCAGCAAAGCGATATTACTAAGAGTAACAGCTGATTTAGGTTTGTCCTTGAAAGGTACACCACACAGAGGTACATATTGAAGAATGAAATACTTTAATACAACTTCAGTAATGAAGAAACTTCAAAATAGTCAAATGTTCTAAGTAGTTTCACTACTTAGCATAAAAGACTGAAAGAAAGATGGTAAGACTGATGAAGTGTGTTTTAAGGAGAGTCTTAAGAAAGTAAGAAGTAGAGAGGACAGGAAAATGTGTAGAGTAAATTCCAGAGTTTTAAGTTGTGTCTGAAAGTAGAACATCCTTTGGCACCAGAATTGCAGGCTGGTGAACCTTCTACCTCTGGAGGGGGGGTCAGAAAATCAGGGAGGGTGGAGGTCACAGTGATATTTGGAGGGACCAGACTTCTGAACTTTAAAGTTAAGTGGGTTCACACTGAACAAATACTACAATTGCAAAACCTGCGTTTGCTGTAGAGGTGGTTTATTTTATGAAATAAATAGTACTTGCCAACAAAGTCTCTCTCACTGGTCGCATCCATGCTGTTCAAACTAATCGCATCAAACTGCAGCTCTGAAAATCAAACAAGCAACTCAACAGTCAGTGTAAGACAAATCGCTTCTTGACAGATTTTTCAAAAAATCCCCATTTTAAGAAATTTCAAGTTATAGGGAAGTTACATTGAAGGATTTGTTCTGAGGTTAATATAAATTAATTAGGTTTCTTTCAAAACAGAATCAGTAAGATTTCTTTCTTTTCTGCCACTGTGACCAAGTTACAGCTGATGGTTTTTAAATCCGCCAGAATTTAAAATCTGAATTATTATTAAAGTGGTACTATCACTCTCAGCAAGATTCAGACCACAATTTAGAAATTCTAACAAATTCGACTGTTGCAAAATAGACTACAAGACCAAAGAATGTAGGAGTGGGCCATTCAGCCCATCGAGCCTGCTTTGCCATTTAATCATTTATTATTCTTCTCAACACCATTTTCTGCCTTCCCCCTATAACCTTTGCCTGGCCTTTTAATATTCAATAGGTTTCAATGAGGCCCTACTCATTCTTCTAATTACAGTGAATACAGGCATAGAACTCCTTTTACGTAAATCCTTTCATTCCCAGGATAATTCTCATGGACGTCTGGATGCTCTCCAATGCCAACACATCCTTTCTTGGATAAGAGGCCTGTGTGCTCAAGCAACCTGCTAGATTCAGCTCAAACCACATCATCAAGTTTGCTGATGATACCAATGGCCATTATGGCCTCGTCAACAACAATGAGCTGGCACACAGAGAGGAGGCAGAGAGGCTTGTCAAATGGAGTGAGAACAACAACCTGAGTCTCAACGTGGACAAGACAAAAGAGATGACAGTGGACTTCAGGAAGGCACCGGTTGACCACTCCCCATTGCACATCAATGGCTCTGCCGTGGAGAGAGTGAAAAGCCCAAAGTTCCTTGGTGTGCACACAATGTATGATCCAACCTGATCCCACAATTTCTGCTGCGCAGGTTGACTGTGGTTAAGAAGGCATACGGTGCATTGGCCTTCATCAACCATAGGATTGAGCTTAGGAGCCGAGAGGTAATGTTACAGCTATATAGGACCCTGGTCAGACCTCACTTGGAGTACTGTGCTCAGTTCCGGTCACCTCACTACAGGAAAGATGTGGAAGCCATAGAAAGGGTGCAGAGGAGATTTACAAGGATGTTGCCTGGATTGGGGAGTACGCCTTATGAGAATAGGTTGAGTGAACGTGGCCTTTTTTCCTTGGAGTGACGGAGGATGAGAGGTGACCTGACAGAGGTGTATAAGATGATGAGAGGCATTGATCATGTGTTTAGTCAGAGACTTTTTCCCAGGGCTGAAATGGCTAACATGAGAGGGTACAGTTTTAAGGTGCTTGTAAGTAGGTACAGAGGAGATGTCAGGGGTAAGTGTTTTTTTTTTTTAAAACGCAGAGAGTGGTGAGTGTGTGGAATGGGCTGCTGGCGATGGTGGTGGAGGTGGATATGATAGTGTCTTTTAAGAGACTCCTGGACAGGAACATGGAGCTCAGAAAAATAGAGGGCTTTGAGAAACCCTAGGTAATTTTGCAGGTGAGGACATGTTCGGCACAGCTTTGTGGGCCAAAGGGGCTGTATTGTGCTGTAGGTTTTCTATGTAACATCTCCTGAGGAGTCAATAAGGCACAGCAGCGCCCGCACTTTCTGAAGAACTTGAGGCATGCAAGGGTGCCCGCCCCCTTTCTAACAACTTTCCACAGGAGCCCCATCGAGAGTGTCCTGTCTGGCTACGTCACTGCGTGGTACGGAAGCTGCGAGGCATCAGATCGCAAGACCCTACAGAGGACGGTCAAACTGCTGAAGGGTCCATCGGGGTCTCCCTTCCCCGTATACGCAACGTTTGCCAACACTGATCCTGAAGGGCCCAAAGCATTGGTGAGGATCCCTACCACCCATCTCCCAATCTCTTTGGCCCACTACCATCAGGAAGCCTGGACTGCCAGACTGTGAGACTAGTGCAGACCTTCCCAGGAACAATGTCCCAGCACTAGAACAACGAGCTGTTTACTATTTGCTGGGCACTACAGGCATTTTGAATTATAATTCATTAACTTATTTATGGTAATATTTTGATTTATATACATGTTTTTGTAGGTGCACTGTGGTCCAGAGGAACAATGGTTCATTTGGTTGTATACATGTACAATCAGATGAACTTGAAAACTGCTCCCAATACTTCAAGTGCAGTCTGACCAATGCCTTATAAAGCCTCAGCATCACATCCTTGCTCTTATCTTCCAGTCCCCTCGAAATGGATGCTAACATTGGCCACAGACCCCAATTAATTGGTTAGCGAATCAAGCAGTTTGTATTGAAAATGATTAGGAAGTTTTCAGTATTTATTTTTGCAACTTTTAAACCTTACCTGTACAAAGAAATTCTCTGTCAATCTGAAAAGGATTTCCAGCAATGGCACCACTAGGAATTAAAATAGCAATTCTAATGAATCAATAGTTTTCGGTTCTTAATTGATCCTAAAGTACTGATGCACAAATTTATTCTGCGATGATCAGTGAATTGACATACTATAGGTGGATTAGAACATTGAACAGTGCAGCCCACAGATGTTGTGCTTAACCCTTTAACCTTCTCTAAGATCAACCCAATCCTCCTCTCCCACAAAATGATTAAGATGTTTTACTACTCTAAAAGGTCCCTGGAGATAAAAAGATAAAGCACCTTCCCAATGGTAGAACATTAGTTCTTCTCCTAACTTCATCCAGTCTTTCAGCGTCACGAGACAAGGCAATGGCATGGCTACAAAATATAGAAAACATTTCTAGTGAACAAAGTTCAGCAGCAGGTTAACCTTGCAAGTTTTCAACAATGATTAATCAGAATCATTTCATAACTATTTGAATTTTAGTACAACTGTCAATATATTGGCATTGAATTAAAGAATTTCCACTGAAGCATTTTCAACATTTTTTGGGGTATTTCACAGCACTTTAAAGCCAATGCATCTTTTTTTACTACTGTCTTTCTGCAGCACTTCAGTAACAGGTGATGGTCTTTTCATCTATTTCTAGAAGGATTGTTTCAGAGATTACTGTCAACCAGAACAAATGAAGAATTTATATCTAATGAACCACACTCTCTCTCTCTCCCGCCCCCCTCCCCCCACCTAGTACAGCAGAGCTTTTTAAATTTAGCTTTAAAATACTTCAGATCATGATCTGAACTTTCCATTTATTGTTCCTCTGGACCCAGCTTTAAATTTGCAACATCATCACTTCTAACATTTACTATCTCCTGCCTTTTACCCTACCCAAGAATTCTTTATTTGTTCTTCCCACCACTTTCTCTTTCTAAGTAACCTAACTTTTGTCTTCTCTTTGGTTTTTGCCAGATTTGATGAAAGACCTTCAATTCATTTCTCTCTCTACTCAATGCCAAAGTTTCTAATAGTCAGCTTGCCACCACGCATAAGTTCCAGCCACTTTTATTATTGCACCTTGCATCAGGGGTGTCAAACTCATTTTAGGTCACAGACTGGATCAGTCGGACGCGTGCGAATGCAGCTTTCGTTGCCTCCATTTTTTCAGCCTGCTCTCATGTGTCTCAGTCTCTGCTATAACTACAAAGTGTTTCACTTTACAAATTCCGTTTCTTATGAAGAAGACTGCCAAGCAAGACTGCCGAATAAACACTAAAAACCCTGAAAACCTGGTACCTGAATAAACTCAGCATTAGCCATATCATACGCCATAGGCGCTTCAATTACTGGGGCCAGCTTTAATAGTAATTAGATATTATCTCGCGGGCCAAAGATAATTCCACCGCGGGCCGGATTTGGCCCGCGGGCCTCGAGTTTGACATATATGCCTTGCATCTTGGCGATCCTTTGCAGTTGTGGTGCAGTTTTTAGTTAAAAACTTAATCTGACCAGAATTTAAATCAACATGAAAATAATCCCAATAAAAAGCAGTTACTTGCAAATTGTGTGATAAATTTAGAGTTCTTCATTCTGATGTGTTAACAAGTCAAAATAAAATTTCACCCCACAATTTTGCTTTAAGCTTATCTCTATTTTTTTCCTGGTCTAGTCTTTTACTTTAATTCTGAAAATGACACATTTTCTCACAAAAGAGTTTCCAAATTGGAAATTAAAAACTGGGTTTCTTTATCACTAATTCTCACTTATTAATATTTTGACATAGAGAATCATACGTTTAAATAGTGCTTTCAATGAAGTAATGTATCCTAATGTACTTCACAGGAACATCAGCAAAAGTAAAACAGATATTAAGAGAAGGTGGTGGGAAAGGTCAACATCAGAGTTTCAAAGGAGCATCTTAAATAAATAAAGGAGGTTTGAAAAAAAATTGCAGAGATGCTTAGGAAGCAAATTCCAGAGGTTTGGGCCTGGGCGTCTCATGCCTCTGAAAACAGAAATAGGAAAACGGACCAGAGACTGGAGCAGGAAGTGAACAACACTCCTGTAGGTTTCCAGCATTGTAGTATGTTTGAAAGGGAAGGCAAGGCCATAAAGGAAAGGGATGAGAGTTTTTAAATCAAAGTAATTAGCACACTATGGTTCAAAAATCACTGCCTTCAGTAAATTAAAACCTTTCAAAACCTTACTCTGCAAACCTTCTGATTAACCCATGATAAAAGTTAGCGTTTCAACATTATATTTAAAAGCCTAAGCCCATTAAGCAAAGAGCTGTGGTAAATTTTGTGACTTTATCTCTGCAAGTAAACAAAACCTGCTAAAAATTAGAGAGCATGTGACCTCCATTTAACACGAATGAAAACAGGAGCACCTCAGCAGCCAGTGACTCCATCGGATTGGTTGGGCCCTCTGCATGTGAGTATAACCAGGAAATAGGATGTCAATCTCTCTGGAAGACAACAGGTTTACAGTTACAACCATGGAACAGAAAGTATTCTAGTAATGCAGGAAAAGAGTCACAGATCTGTGTTACAGATTTTATTTAATGATACTTTTCACAAAGAATATGATTTGACCATGTTGTCCAAAAGTGATGTAGATCACAAGACATCTTGATATTTGATCCAGAGGCCATGCAGCTCCCAGAGACACTTAAAATCATGGAAGTGGACTTAGTTTTTTTTTTTAAAAAAGCTACTTTTAATTAAGGGAAGTGGGGTGGAGATACATCTCTACCAAAGGAGATGTAAGGCACCCCTTCCCTCTGCTAGCCTACAGGTCACCCTCGGGAAATGTCTAACCCCTGCTTATCCCCCTCGATCACGGTCTGAGGAAGCCATGGAAGCAGGTGGTGGATGGTCATATGAGCAGCTGGGGCACATCACAATTCCTGGTTATATGACAACCTCTGACTGGGATCACCCGTCTTGCAAAGGCAGTGCCCAGAAGAAGGCACCCCTCTAGAAAAATTTGCCAAGGACATTCATGGTCAAGGCCATACTTTATAATCTATGGCTGATTATAAAGCTGAGAGGCCTGCAGAGTAGGGGAATTAGGGTTATGGAGAAAAAGCAGATAGGAGGGATGAGTCCATGGCCAGACCAGCCATGATCTTATTGAATGGTGGAGCAGGCTTGACGGCTCAGATGGCCCACTCCTGCTCCAATTTCTTATGACATGAAATCCATTCAGCCCGTCATCTGAGTAAGTTACAGAACACCCCTGAAATTAATGATCAGTGCTGAGGCAGTGCAGAGGGTCAGGTGGACCCATATCTTAGCCAAACCTTCTCCTGTATTTTTTTGCTGCCGTATGAAAATGAAGGAGGAATGCAAAGAAGGTTTACAAGAACGTTGCCAAGACTTGAGGACCTAAGTCAAAGGGAGAGGTTGGGCAGTCTAGGACTGTATTACTTGGATTGTGGGAGACTTGCGGGGTGACCTTATAGAGGTGTATAAAAGTATGAGGGGTATACATAGGGTTAATACAGTCTTTTTATCACCAGGGAAAGGATATCAAGAATTTGCCAGCACTGATTTAAAAGACAGCAGTTCTTCTCACAGGGTTGTGTCAGAGAATACTATCAGCCAGCATACAGGAAGAATTTACATCCATTTAATCTATCTCTATCCATCACAATCACAACATTTAAAAGACATTTGCAGAAAGACATGGGTGAAACCTTTAGAGGGTTTTGGCCTTCATCAATCATAGCATTGATATTAGAGGTTGGAGTGTTATGTAGCAGTTGTACAAGGCATTGGTGAGGCCACATTCGGAATATTGTGTTCGGTTTTGGTCACCCTGCTATAGGAACGTAACCATTAAACCAGAAAGCATGCATAGGAGGTTAACGAGGATGTTGCCCAGACTCGGGGGCATGAGTTCCAGAGACAGGTTGAGCAGGTTGAGACTTTTTTTTGATTGGAGCATAGGAGAATGAGTGGTGATCTTACAGAGGTGTATAAAACGAAGAGGGGTAAAGATAGGGGCAAATTTCCCTCTTTTTAAAAAAAAAACAGCTATGTAGAACAACCATTGCTCTGAGCAGGAAACTTCACAGCCTGAAACTGCGAGGTACTTTAAAAGTTTTGTTATGTAATGTGCACACCAAACAAACACAAACAGCAATTCACAACACAAATTGCCAGGTGACTTGATAGAGGTGTACAAGATAATGAGAGGTATTGATGGTGTGGATAGGCAGAGGCTTTTCCCCCAGGGCTGAAATGGCTAGCATGAGTGGGCATAGTTTTAGGGTGCTTGGAAGTAGGTACAGGGAAGATGTCAGGGTTAAGGTTTTTTTTTCTTTTTACACAGAGAGTGGTGAGTGCGTGGAATGGGCTGCCGGCGGCAGTGGTGGAGGCGGAAACGTAGGATCTTCTAAGAGACTCCTGGATGGCTACACGGAGCTTAAAAAAATAGAGGGCTATGGGTAAAGCCTAGGTAGTTCTAAGGTAGGGACATGTTCACAACAGCTTTGTGGGCTGAAGGGCCTGTATTGTACTGTATGTTTTCTATGTTTCTAATAAATGACGTTAGACAGTCAAAACAAATACTAGGCACAATGGTAAAAGTAAAATGATTTGAGTAGACAACGTTGATGTTCAGCAGGCTGTTAACAATCAGCTATTGACTTCCATTCTGTGTTTATTCTTACAATTTGTAACCGTGTTGTGACTTGAAACACCGATAATGTAAATATGTTGAAGCTCTAAAATGTTTTAAAGTTGTGGTACATTTACTCTTTAGAAAATGTATGGATTACATCCATAAACACATAATTTACAGGGTAAATCACAGAGTATTTCATAATTATATTAACACAGATTTCAAAATTACTTTGATAATTTATAAAGTTCCTGCTGCATGGTAACAAAGGCTGCGTGCCTGGCAGCATTTCAGTTAGTGTGCGGCTGTGCACCCACACAGCTTAGAGGGAACAGTAGATAAGGGTGAATGTGCACAGTCTTTTTCCCCAGCGTTAGGAAATCAAGAACAAGAGACGTGAGATTAAGATCAGAGGGAAGATTGAGCAGGAGCCTGAGGGACAAGTTTATCACTATGAGGGTGCTCAATATATGGAATGAGTTGCCAGAGGAAGTGTAAGGCCTTAACAACATTCAGCAGATACTTGGACAAGTACATGGATAGGAAAGGTTTCACGGCAAAGGAGACTAGCTTAGGTGGGAGTCTTGGTTAGCATTGACCAGTTGAGCTGATGGGTCTGTGTCTGTGCTGTTTTGACTCCATGACCATGTTTTCCCAGTTCCTTCACAAACAAGAGAAAATCTGCAGGCACTAGAAATCAGAGTGACACATACTAAATACTGGAGGAGCTCAGCAGGCCAGGCAGCATCCGTGGGGAAAAAAAAAGTACAGTTGATATTTCAGGCTGAAACCCTTCAGCAGGACCGGAGAAAAAAAAGCTGAGGAGCAGATTTGAAAGGTGGGGAGGGAGAAACGCCAGGGGACAGGTGAAACTTGAAGGTGGAGGGATGAAGCAAAGAGGCTGGGAAGTTAATTGGTGAAAGAGGCAGAAGGCCATGGAAGAAAGGAAAAGAGGGGTGAGGAGCACCAGAGGGAGGTGATGGGCAGGCAAGGAGAGAGGGACGAGGGGATGGGAAATGGTGAAGGGGGAAGGCATCACTGGAAGTTTGGGAAATCGATGTTCATGCCGTCAGGTTGGAGGCTGCCAAAACGGAATATAAAGGTGTTGTTCCTCCAACCCAAGTGTGGCCTCAACATGTCAGTACAGGCCATGGATGGACATATCGGAAAGGGAATGCATCTCCGCTCTAACTGCCGGAGGGGAAAGGGAGGGCTGTCTATACTTGTAGAACCAGATTCTAATTAGTGCACAGGAGAGCAAGTCCATATCCTAAGCACATATGCAATTAATAACAGCAGATCTGTACAATGTCATTCTGTGCATGTTGCTGAAAAATCAACGCAAAGGCAGAAAACAGCAGGAAAATCCCAGATTTTACTTGGATTACTAACATTTTCCATACTGAACCATATAACCATATAACAATCACAGCACGGAAACAGGCCATTCCGGCCCTCCTAGTCCGTGCCGAACTCTTAATCTCACCTAGTCCCACCTACCCGCACTCAGCCCATAACCCTCCACTCCTTTCCTATCCATATACCTATCCAATTTTACCTTAAATGACACAACTGAACTGGCCTCTACTACTTCTACAGGAAGCTCATTCCACACAGCTATCACTCTCTGAGTAAAGAAATACCCCAGCAGAGATCCTGTCTAACATGTCACAGCATAAAATAAGCTCCCATTGTAGATGATTTAATGGAGTCTCTGAATGATTGTAACAGTGTTGGACAGAGTGAAGAACTTACACAGCAGCCCTCTCCACCATTGTTTTAATCAGCAAGTGCAGGTGGCCCATCAGAGCAGAGATTTCATCTCGCAGCCAAATTCTCAAATCAGTCACCGTCTAAAAAAAAAAGGTTCATTGCATGCAGTTAATTACAGCTTAGAGTTGCAAAACTGCCCAAAATCAAGCAGGATTCTGATACACAGATGTACAGAAATCCACACACACCAATTGTGAGCAAATGCTGGTCTTTAGAGGACATTGGGATCTGCTGCAGCAACGTAGTGTCCTTTTGTTCCCAAAAGTACCTCGGCATGTGAGCAAGAGATAGTTAACTCGGCCTGACATGGGAACTCACCGACAAAAGTCAGAAACGTCAGAAAGTGCTTGCATGTGTACACGGAGAAATTTAAAATATTAACTCAAGTTTGTACACTTCAATCCATGAATATTTGGTGAATTAAGTAATTAGTAGAAGACAAGTCAGCCACACAAACCAAGATGGTCTTCAAACGTGAAGCATGGTCTTTGTAAGATCAACTTAGCTCAGTTCAGGTGCCTTAGATCATCTCAGAACTCCTGGGATATGGATGGAAAGACAAGGTTTCGAATAAATCATGTTTATGCCTCAGGATCAGCACTGGAATAAGCTCTACACAACATTCCTTTAGGAAAAGGGTCTTCAAAAGTGTGCAGCTCTACTACAAAATCAGACCATAGATTTAAAAAAACAGTGGGATTATTTTCCTTAGTGAGGTTTAGATTGAATAAATACTGTGGGCATTGCAGGGCATGAAAGCATAGAAGTACATCATGTGATTTCTGATACACTGTTGCGTCAGATACTGGCATATCACTGTTGTTCGAAGAAGCAGCAACACCAAAGAGACTACACCACACCAGTTGATCAAATGACACATACTGAAGGTAATTGGCAAGAATACAACCAGCTTACGAGTTGGAAGTTGCTCAGTATAGCATAGGAGTTGAACTTGCCTGATCGTTTCTGCTTCGACCGGTGTGCAATTTGCCCGCTGGTTCTCCGATCAGTTCCTGAAATAAAAAACTGTATTTCAATAATATATTAAAAACCCTCATCATTTCTGATGATAGTCAGACAATAACTTTATAGTTACATAATGGATAATGGTCAGAGATTAGATTATCTACAGGATGTTGGCTACAAGTTTACCACTTATTGGGCTGTCATGGTAGCGTAGTGGTTAGCACAACACTTTACAGTACAGGTGACCCGGGTTCAGTTTCTGCTGCTACCTGTAAGGAGTTTGTATGTTCTCCCCGTAATCGCATGGGTTTTCTCCAGGTGCTCCAGTTTCCTCCCACAGACCAAAAAGGTATTGGTTGGTAGGTTAATTGGTCATTGTAAGTTGTCCCATGATTAGGCTAGGGTTAAATCGAGGTATTGCTGAGTGGCGTGGCTCGAAGGGCCAAAAAGGCCAATTCCACACTGTTATCTCAATAAATAAATCTCCCAGATGTTGGTCAAGCAGTTAAAAGAAGGCTGAATCAACAAGATCTAATAGAGAGTTAATTTTACACATGAACTTATTAATATATTGAATTGAAATATATTTAATAGTTTGTTGGCATTTGTTCAAGTCAATAGATAGCAATGTAATGGTGAGGCCAATGTTCCTGGTAATTAGACTGGGAAAACTGGATTTCCTCAGATACTCAGGGCAGGAAATTTTGCAAAGGCTCAGCAAGTCAGGATTCATAGTTCTTATGTTGGCTTGGAATTCCATGGAATCCTCCCAGATACAGAATTAAATCCACAATGGTTACAAGTAACCTGGCATAGGCAAGTTATCTAAAGTGGAAGGATTCCCAAATGGCTACCAGATCTCCCTTTGAGTACAGTCATCATTTCTGTGACAATTTAACTCATTGATTCAAGTATCCGCATTTGCCAAAGGTTATTTTAACTTTTCATGACTGGCTCCAAGGGTTTTGAGAATTACTCTGGATTCGTTATCACAAATCCTCAGTTTTGGTCACATGATCCTGAAGACATTAGGAGAGTTCCTTCAAAATCTCTACAGGAGTTCCTCAGGGCAGTGTCCTTGGCCCAACTATCTTCAGCTGCTCCATCAATAATCCTCCTTCATTCACAAGGTCAGAAGTAGGTATGTGCGCTGATTACTGCTCTATGTTCAGCACTGTTTACAAATCCTTAGATAACCAAGTGGTTTTGAGTTTCTCTACCATTTTGTCCATTGCACTGCAAAGCTATCACGGTTTTGCCATACTGAGATTGTAATTGGAGCTGTGTAGGTTGGTTTGACCATCTCCAAAATGATTTCTGATTCCTGTGGCCTGTGGGTGTTGAACCAGATAGAATCTGGACATTAGTAGAAGTAAATTCTAGCTGCACTCCCAAAATTATATCCAAATAGTCCTGTGAATATCAATTCATTGAATCCTTTTTTTTTAAAAAAGGATTACTGAACTTTGAACAGATTAGTTTTGTGGTCATCTTACCTTCAGTCTTCGCTCGTGGGCAGTATGAATGTCCTCGTCTCCTTCTTTAATAAGGAAAGCACCTTTGCTCCATTCTTCATGAATCTGAAAATAGTTTGAAATCAAAAGTTTTAAGCACAAATTATAAAGTGCAATTTGTACCAAAATTATTCCCATTCCTCTTTGTCAAAATGGGAGACTTTCAGTAATAATGGTGCTTATTATTTTTAAGAAAACAAATTCTGCACTTAACAGTTCTGTGGTATCTAATTTAACATAGAACGAGGCACATAGAAATCAGGCCCTTCGGCCCACAATGTTGTGCTGACCATTAATCTATCTAGAAACTGCCTAGAATTTCCCTACCGCAAAGCCCTCTATTTTCCTAAGCTCCATGTACCTATCCAAGAGTCTCTTACAAAACCCCATTGTATCCGCCTCTACTACTGTCGCCAGCAGTGTATTCCACACACCCACCACTCTCTGTGTGGAAAAACTTAACCCCAACATCCCCTCTAAACATAAAAGATGGGATTTTCTCCTTGGATCTTAAGTGGGGATCCAGTACTGGCGGACAGACGTTTGAAGGTTGTTAATAGTCAAAATGAGAAAATGTTTGCAATAACAAAGATGATCAGCAGAGAAAACAGATTTAAGGTAACTGGAATAAGTGAAGGGAGAACCTTTTAAAGCCGTATATTGCAGAACTCTGAGATACGCTGCTTGTGTAAGTGGTGGAAGATGATTTAATGGTAACTTTCAAAGAGCACTGAATATATACTTGGACACATTAAAATGTCCAGGACAAAACAGGAAGGACTAAGTGTTTTGCTCTTCCAAAGAAGCTTAGTGGGGTATTCCTGTGGGGTATGATTCTATGGCTATTTGCTAACACCTTTCTGTGAATTATTAATTAACATTAAGATTCAAGTCTCAGGATTGTTTGACGTCATTTCCTGTACACAAATGTAAATGAGAATGAAATAACTGTTGCTCTGGATCCGATGCAGCGCAAAATAAAAACACAAAAGAGTGCCGGCATTGTCTGTAAGGAGCTTGCACATCTTCCCCAGCTGCACAGTGCTGTGTTCACACTGAGGAGTAGGAGTTTGTTCACTAAGGTCTGTGAGACCAGAGTGCTGAATCCAGAAGCAGCATTCTGACATAAGCGTCCTTGTTTTCTAAGTGTGACAGGGCCAGGTTGCTGACAGATGTCGTACAGTGGTTCTGCCAGTTAGCATATTGGTGAGTGTCCCGCATTGGACAGGAATGGAGTTTTCATTACGTGCCAACATCAGCTGCTCAAAGCACTTCATGACAATTGGCGTCAGTGCCACCAGGCAATAGTCATTTAGTTCTGAAGGTGTAGAGTTCTTTGGTACAGGGATGATCTGAAGCATGTGGTGATGGTAGCCTGGATGAGTGAAGTGTTGAAGATGTCCGTGATGACGTCAATGAGCTGGTGTGCACACACCCTGGGTACTCAACCTGGCAGCCTTTTGGGGTTTGACACTCTGCAGAGTCCTCCTCGCATCTAATAATGTCAATTGATTAATATGAACTAATTGACATTATTAATTAACATAAATACTAATTAAGATTCATGGCACCAGTTAGTGATAAGCTGTCAGTACCTCCGGTTGAACTCTGTCTTGTTGTCTGCTTTCCCCCAGCCGTCAGTCTGCGGTCCCGTATTGCCACATGCTCCTGTCCCCACTCCTGCTCTACTCCGGCCCCTGTATTACTGAGTACTCCATCTCTCATCTGTTTCTCATTATTACCTGTATTGCTGCCACCTGTATCTCATTGTGCTCCACCTATCATCTGCCTCTCTGTTTATTGCTCAGTGTATTTCAGTCCTGTTTCCACCTGTTTGTTGCCAGATTGTACCAGTGAGTGTTCCTGAGCCTTTTCAGCATTTGTATCTGTGCTCTGTCTGAATATTGACTCTGCCTGTTTCCTGATTCTGGTTTTCGGATTTCTCTGGATGTTTTGATCTCTGCATGAACTTTGATGCCAACTTTGTTTGCACCTCAGGATTTGTTACTCAATTATTATCACTGTGTGCACAGTACTGGGTCTGTGATTGGATCCCTGCTCCTGTGTCTTGATGTAAGCATAACGAAACTCATAAAATGTTCTAATCAATGATAAAGATAGAACAAGGGATTCACCAAATAAGATTGGAATTAGAACCAAAGTTGGTGCAGAAGTTGTGTATCAATAAGGACGTCTCAAACATGCACAAAAATGCAAGTGTTGATGCCTATGTATAAAAGAATGATCAAAAATCATTTTGGATTTGAGACCCAAACTCAGTAAAATAGAATATCAGGGTATTTCATCAGACCTGGTCTGAGAATGTGTAGTCTCCAAGACCTTACTGTAGACCATCATTCCTTGGAAATCCATAGTCCATATTCTCTGGTCATAAGAAAAATCAACATTAAACTTACAGCTCATTTGGTTTAAGCTGTACAACTGTAATGGAAGTACAGAAAATGTTTAAACCTTTAAACATTTACCAGAACCAGTCTGCCGCCCGGACCAGGGAGCAGTCTTATGAAGACAGGCTGAGCAAACGAGAGTGTTTCTCCTTGGAGGAAAGGAGGATGAGAAGTGACCTGATAGAGCAACGCAAGAGGATGAGGCATTGATAAAGTGCTAGCCAGAGATTTTTCTCCCCCCGGGGGGGGGAAATGGCTAATACCAGGGGCATAATTTTAAGGTGATTGGAGGAAGGTATAGGGGGATGTCAGAGGTAGGTTTTGTTTTATACAGAGTGGTGGGGGTGTGGAACATGCTACCAGAGGTGGTGGTAGAGGCAGATACATCAAGGGGCATTCAAGGAACTCTTAGATAGGCACATAGATAATAGAAAAATGGAAGGTTATGTAGAAGGGAAGGGTTAGGTTGATCTTGGTTAAAAGGTTGGCACAACATTATGAGCCAGATGACCTCCACAGTGCTGTAACATTCTATGTCTGTTTGTCCTACCTTCTACAGACTGTGCTGTGAACTACATTGACCTCCCATGGCATTTCTCAAGGATTAAGCCCTCAGACAATGGTTTGCCCATTTTAAAACCAAGGTATTACACACTGAATAATGTCAGGAAGTAAAATATTATTTGAAATGGGAATTGCTAAAACAGAACCCAGACAGATAACGAAGGAGGGTTTCTACCTGTGGGGTCCCAGGATTCTGCTACCCATTTAAACCAAGAATTGCTGGAAGAAAGCAAAATTCCACCCAACTCCATGATGGAATTGCTTAATCATTAGACCTTTTTATTGTGCACTAGTTCAGTCACTGGGATACAGAATATAGCTGAAGGTAGGTAAACCTCCTTTACCTTGTCCATTCCACTTAGAATTTGATCCAGTTCTGGTTTTGTGAGCAGCCCAGCCTTCTCCAACGCCTTGGCATAAGCCTTGCTTCCTTGAATATCCGCAGCCCACATTCGTTGATCATAGGAAATAGAAGCATTAAACTTCTCCATAATTGGATCAATGCTTCCTACAAATCTTCCACCCCATAGTTTAGTACCCTAAAGATACAAAATGTTTTATTACGATTCACTTGCAAAACATAAGCAAATTAAGTGACCAATCCAACCAAGTCATGGATTTTTCCACCACTTTAGTTGAAGCCTGAATGCCAGTTAATTACTGCAACAAGGGGCAGATTAAAATGAGTAACTTATTACACTTATTTTAGAAATGAAAGTCTACACTTTTCCCATTACTTTCAGTACCTCTGTCAAATAATTTGGAATCGCCATTTTTTAAGTTATTAAAAAAAAAACACACTTTATTAGCCGTGATCCACTTTGGAACAACCCAAGGCATCAAAAGGTAACATGTTTACACGATTGTGTCTTATGGGGGGAGTCAGAATCTACACAAAGTGCGTGTTGTGCAGCTCTCCAATTCACGTTACAGAGTAAATGCAGACGATACATTGGGATCACGATTCCTCTGTCACCCTGGTAAATTTTAAACAAGGGGTACAGAATAACCTGCAACCAGCCCACTGGACTGTCACTGGGCACTGTTACACCTTTTGCTTCTTTCTTGCCTAAAACTATATTTTGCAGTGGAAGATACGTAACTTGCACATGAATTAAGCAAAGTTAGTATTATGCAGTAACATTCCTTCACATGTATGGGACTGGAACCATACAGAAAAGTACATAAATATAGAACGGGGAATCAGGAGTCTAGGCTTTACTCATTACTTTCAGTAACATTCTCTAATGATTTCAAATCATCATTTCTAATGTTACAATATTACACTCCCATATAAGCGCTCCTATCATATAAGGAAGGTATTTAACTGTATCACTAAATAAGTTAATTAAATAACTGATTATTCTGTAATAGTTGGATAAATGGCTTTATTCAGTTACATGGGGCATTGGTAAGACCACATCTGCAAAGCTGCGTACAGCATCAGTCCTCCTAGTTCATGCCCTGGAAGAAATTCAAACATCACTTGGCTAAAGCGTGGATCGGTGAGGCTTGTATTTGTTGGAGTTTAGAAGAAGTCGAAAGGTGACTTGACCAAAAACTACAAGACCCCGGTGGATCTTGACAGCATGGAAGCAGAGAGGAAGTTTAAGACCAAAGGGTCTTGGCTGGAAAGAGTGAGTGAGTATGTGTGTGTGTTCGTGTTCTAGTACTCCTCCCTCTTCCCTCTCTTCCATGGGCTTCCACCCTCTCCTATCAGACTCCCCCTTCTCCAGCCCTGTATCTCTTTCGCCAATCAACTTCCCAGCTCTTTACTCCACCCCTCCCCCTCCTGGTTCCACCTATCACCTGCCACCTTGTACTTCTTCCACCCCCTCCCCACTTCCTTCCTCTAACTTCTCATCTTTTTTCCCCTCAGTCCTGATGAAGGGCCCCGGCTGGAAAAGTCAACTGTACTGTACTTTTTTTCCCCCCATAGACGCTGCCTGGCTCGCTGAGTTCCTCCAGCGCTTTATGTGTGTTTCCACAACTGCAGTGTTCGGTGTGCAACTAAACAAGCTCTAAAGGTCGACTGTACTTTTTCCCCCCACAGCTGCTGCCTGGCCTGCTGACTTCCTCCAGCGGTTTGTGTGTGGCGCTCGGAATCCAGCATCTGCAGATTGTCAAGGGACCAAGTGGTTAACTCTCTGCTCCTAGGGTGTATTCACCACCCAGTCTGAGAATAGTCAGCAGCTTCTCGGTAACTTTAAAAAAAATAACACTCATTTCAACATATTGGAATGTCCCATTACCCAATTCCCTTCCGTGGTGTAATTGTATGAAACATTCACATCCTTGAACGGCCGGGGAGAGGCAGGAACAAAAATACTTAAACAGAGCACAATCCTGGAACCTGTGTGCAACTTGCATTTGTTTTGCTCTGGGTCAAAAAAACACTATCGCGGAACAAAGCAAGAGAGTTTAAAATGTAAGCGCGTCTTTGGCACAGGAGGCGATCCATTCTGACATAAGCCAATGATGCAAGCTTTGACGAAGAATAAAAATAGAGAAACGGTATTAGTACGAGCGTTCACCATGGGTAGACTTGCAGTTAAGACAACCCTTCCAGGTGATGTTTGCGCTGGGGAGCCTGTCTTGCACCGTTCACAGTCCCCAGAATAACGCACACAAAACGCTGGAGGAACTCAGCAGGTCAGGCAGCATCTAAACAGTCGGCGTTTGGGACCGAGACCCTTCTTCAGGACCCCACCCACCTGTGCCGTGCCGGGACAGCTCCCCACCAGCCCGTACCGTCCCGGGACAGAGCGCGGGGGAGGAGAAAACAAAAGAGCATGAATTATTCTTATTGCGCGTGCTGAAGTTTTTGTTTACACTGAGCAGTTTAGCAAAGTACTTCACCTCTGGCGTGGCCATTTCTCGTGCAGAACTTCAAGGTGTCCGGGGAGGTGGAGGTAGACCTCAAGGTAGCCGAAGGAATCCTCGTCCTGCCTGTGGAGTAAACAGATCACACACCGCTCAGAAAGGTTCAGTAGCCTCGCCGATCTTTGGACGGACGGGTTCTCGCCAAGTACAGTACTAGTACCAGGTACGATAGCAGCTCACTCCGCTCCGGCTGGATCGATTTCAACCTGGAAAGTCGCAGTGCCAGGAAGCGGAACAAGCGACCATCAACAGAGCTTGCTGGGATTCGTAGTCCTGACTGGACGCACTGACTCGATTCTACCCGCTCTCCGCCGGGGCAAGTGCCCTTGCCAATCGGCACCTCTTTGCAGACATCCCACCCTGCAAAAACTCATTTCAGGGAGGTAGCACCGCCCCTCCCCCGTATCCCCCCCCCCGGGGTCGACCTTCAAGGGTGTATGTACACAGGACATTGATTATGAAAGAACTCAACAATTTATTTGATCACATATTAAAACTATTTATATATACACACACACATTCTGACACGGACACTCTGTGCAGTTAACGCCCAACAGTTAAGACAACCCTTCCAGGTGATGTTCGGAATATATATATATATATTCCTTGTAGAGTAACTCCTTAGCAGCCAGCCAGCTAGTTTAAATAACGTTAGCTATGCTAATGAACGAATGACACCTGTTAAACTCACCTCAACATTTTAACCCACTGTGGGCAATAGAAAAGTCACTGTTGCAAACAGTACAGCGAGCAACACTCTCATTATTTTTGACCCCTATTAGGCAGGGGTACACTTTAGTGTAGTCTGGGGTGAAGTACGTTTTATATTTTCACTTTTTGGAACACTCTGCCATGGCGCTGCAGGACACTAAACTGAACTGATGGACAATGAAAGAGAGAGAGAGGTCGACTGTAAAGCCTGCCCACAGAGAAAACTGATAGGCCTACTTAGCACGAAGAGAGACCAATCAGGATTCTCTCTCTGTCACTCTTTTGCTACATCTATCACTCTCTCTCTCTCTCTCTCTCTCTCTCTCTCTCTCTCTCTCTCTCTCTCTCTCTCTCTCTCTCTCTCTCTCTCTCTCTCTCTCTCTCTCTCTCTCTCTCTCTCTCTCTCTCTCTCTCTCTCTCTCTCTCTCTCTCTCTCTCTCTCCCCCTCTCCCTCTCCCTCTCCCTCTCCCTCTCCCTCTCCCTCATCAATGTCTGGGATATTGAATATAATTTGCAGGCATTAGGGAGCCGCTATCAATATGCGGGAGACTGCCGGAACTTTGGGGAGAGGTGGGATGTGTATCTTTGCGCTCTTGTGCTGTGTGCGCTGACTGAGCTCTGCGCCGGTAGCAACATGGGCTGCACGCAGGACAGCCGACTGGCGCTAAAGCTGGCCACACTTAATGCCAGGAGTTGGAGTTGGTTTAATATTCTCACGTGTAATGACGTATAGTGGAAAGCCGTGCCTACTGTTCATGCACAGTGCATTGATGTAAATTCCAGGAATACTACGCACTACACTACCTTTTACTCTCTTTCCAGTCTTGCGAAAGGACATTCTACCTGAAACATTAACTCTGGCATTCCACAGCTGTTATCAGACTTACTGAGGGTTTCCTGCATCTCCTGTTTCTACTGCAGTCGGCAGTACTTCTGGCCATCATGCTAATCTGTTTCCTGCTAACCCCATCACCACGGAGCAAGAGGAAAGCACAACAGTGCAGCTCTGGAGCTGCTGCCTCAGGCTCCAGTGACGTACGTGTGTGTGTGTGTGTGTGTGTGTGTGTGTGTGTGTGTGTGTGTGTGCGTGTGTGCGAGCGTGCGTGCGTGCATGCGTGCGTGTGTGTGTGCGTGTGCGTGTGCGTGTGTGCGTGTGCGTGTGCGTGTGCATGTGCGCGTGCGTGTGCGTGTGTGTGCGCGTGTGCGTGTGCGTGTGCGCGTGCGTGTGCGTGTGTGTGTGCGCGTGCGTGTGCATGTGCGTGCATGTGTGTGTGCGAGCGTGCGTGCGTGTGTGCGTGCGCGCGCGTGTGTGTGTGTGTGTGTGTGTGTTTTAAACTACTTTTGTTATCAAGGAATGTGTAAGTTGTACAACCTTGAGATTTGTTTGCTTACAGGCAGCCACAAAGCAAGAAACCTGGAAGAACCCAATTGAAGAAAAAAATATAAAAGACCAATACACGATGCCCAAGAGGAAAAAAATAACACTGAAAATGTAAGCAATTGAAGTAGACAACAACATTCTGAACCAAAGAGAAGCCTCAGATCTGAACCCCGGAGAAGCATGGAGTAGGCCCAAAGCCTCACTTTTCAGTTCATTGTATTAGTGGGCATGGAGCACAGCAGCTAGGGCTGTCTTCATCACCTCAGTGTCATGGAGAGAGCAGTGACAATCGGGGAGACCGAGCAAAATCATCTCTCTTTCCTAAAAAACATGTGAGTTGGTAGGTTAGTTGCCCACCATTAACTGACCCAACTGTATAGCTGAGAGTAAAAGTTCCTATCGGAGTTTGATGGGAGTGTGAAGAGAAAAAATGGGATGAGTGTAGGATTAGTGTAAATGGGTGCTTGATGGTCAACATTGGGGCCAAAGGGCCTGTTTCTATGAGTATGGTCGCCATGGTTACGTTGCAGTTAGCATGCTGCCATTACAGCTTGGGGCATCGGAGTTCAGGGCTCTCTAAGGAGTCTGTATGACCTTCCTGTGGAATGTGTGGGCTCCAGTTTCTCCAGGGCTCTGGTTTCCTTCCACAGTCCAGGGACGTACTGGTTAGTAGGTTAATTGGTCAATGTAAATAGTCCTGTGATTAGGCTGGGGTTAAATCAAGGGTTGCTGGGTGCTGTGGCCTGGAGTTCAGGAAGGGCCTGTTCTGCACTGTATCTCTAAATTAAAAAAATATAGCAAATAAGAATTATCCTGTGATACTGTGAAATTACGATAGCATCAGTTATTTACATGGTTTACTGAACAACTTGCAGTGACCCTGCATCCTCAATATTGGAAAATATTCCACAGAACCTCACAAGTTAATCGAAGAAAACCTGAGACCAAGAAGTGATATTATGGGTCAAAGAAGAACAGAAAAAGCCCTTCTGCATTTATATAGCAGCTTTCATTCTCAGATGATGTTAAAATATTTCCTAGGTCACTAATGAGCACAAAGCAAGAATTCTCACATAGTTTTGAAAACATCTGTTGCAAGCGTTGGCTATGGAATAAGTTCAAACTAAATTTACTATCGAAGTACGTGTGTACTTGTCACTATGAAATATTCTTGTGGGCATTCACAGAAGAACAAAGAAATACAATGAAAGCTGCACACGAGAGAGACGGGCAAACGACCAATATGCAAAAGATGACAAACTGTGCAAATACAAAGGAAAACATCAATTAATTAGCTAGATAAATAAATAAATAAATAATCAAAACAAACAAATATATAAATACTATTGAAAACATGTTGTAGAGACTTGAAAGTGAGTCCATAGGTTGTGAAATCAGCTCAGTGTTGAGCTGAGTGAAGTTACCCACTCTGGTTCAGGAGCCTGATGGTTGAGGGGTAATAACTATTCCTAAAACTGGTGTTGTGGGACCTAAGTCTCCAGTACCTTCTTCCTGATGGCAGCATTAGTGGGACAGTTGGGGGATTTGCTTGTAGACTTTCCTGAACAGTGCTCTGAGATCTGTTCAGCTGAAGTGGGAGGTTGAGTATAAAATAGCTGCTTTAACATGGAATGGCCCTGGAACAGTGCAGCGCTAGTGAGTGGGGAGTCAAGAAAAGGCATTTTTTCCTCAGGTCGATGATGCAAGATTCAATGGGAACAGTAGCCTAACCCACTGACGCTGTGGAATAGGCCCAGTCCACTATTAGAGACTACACAAATGAAATCAGGGTCATGCAGATCACCGGAGAGAAGAGACTCGGAAGAGATCAGAGCAGGAGATGAAAGGTCGGCGGCAAAGGATGGAATTGAGGTGTCAAAGTTGGGTTGCAATCATCAGATCAGCGAGAATAAGATGACAATTCCTTTGGGAAGGTATTGGTTAGAAGATCTCTAATGAGTGTGGAGGGGTTTCATTCCCAAACCCTAGTCCTTCTTACTGGCTCCCTTCCTCCTACCAGCCATTCACTTCGGCCTCCCACCTGAGAGCAGTGTATGATCCTCAGACGACAGCCTCGTGCTACTGAAAATCAGACTGTGTCTTCTTACTCAAAGCACTTACCACCTTGTCGTCTCAGTACTCATCTGCAGCTATTAGAATCTCTAGGCCATTATTCTAAAGGGATTTGCAGAGATGGTTAATTTTACATGGAACCATGAAGGGAAATGAACGAGTCTATGAACATTTTATACAAAGTGGAGTGTGGGACTAGGAGCTACTTTCAGTCACGGACCATAGCAATTGCTGAGTGTCAGGTGCTGATGGAAGATTTCTAAATACAGAGGGCGATAAGAATTAGGAGCTTTCTTCCAGATGCAAGTAACTAATTTTAAATTTGGGATTGATGCAATTTCAGTACCCCAATCAATTAAGCAATATGGGGGAAAAGGCAAAGAGATGAAGGAAGAATACTCACCAATCATGGTCTCACTGAGAAGCCAGAGCAGTACTGGAGACCCAATAACTTGGCTTGTTATCATATTGCGTCATCAGTAGATCATGGAATGAGAGGAAGGGTATTGTTGACCTATTAACTGGATGGAACATTCAGTTTACACAATTGTGTTGTATTCACTGTGTCACGTACCCTGTGACGGGTTAAAGAACCAACAGAAATGGAAATTGCTATAAGAGTCTGGTATTGCTATAAACTAATAGTGTTTATTAGTAACTACGCAATACAGTACTATAAATGCAAATATATTAAATGGGTTAGCACTGATATATATGTACATAAGTGTGGAAATAGGAACAAAACTAGGCTCTTTCAAACCCAGGGGTGAATGGATACAGTCTTACGATGATGAAGAGAGTTCAGTTCAGTTCGAGGTAGTTAGTTGAGTAATGTTGGAGAGAGAGAGAGGTGAGGGGTGATGCCATCGATCTTCCCGTTGTCTTCCGAAATCCTGTTGTGGTCACCGACTATGACCATAACACGTACGACCGTTCTTCAGTGGTGGAACTACCATCCAGGCGAGGGTGGACGCACAAATAATTCCCCACCGGTCGCACCTTTTCACACTGCTGGAGCCACTGATCGATTTCCCCGAATCGATCCTCCAAAAACCACACCTGCCTGTGGGTGCAATAAAGCTCGTTCAGTGTCCGAAACTGTGTGTCTGTCTGTGTAACAGCAGACCTAGTTTTTATCTCCACATGTTGGACACCAGCTGTCCATCAACCTGCTCTGCCCTCCTCTCTCTGTAAGAGTTTTACAAGCAGGCAAGTGTCCTTGTGGAAAGGTAAACAACTTGTAGAGAAACCATAACATCAATCTTTCGAGCAGTTTCTGTCTGTCTGTCTCTCTCTCTCTCACTGCGTTGGACACCTCCCTCTCTCTCTTTGTAACAGCTCAAACAGTGTCCAAAAACCAGTCTCATTCTCCAGACATTTTACAGTGATTGTCCACAGAATATGTGAACCCGAGGGGTACATAACAACTCTTTGTCTAACTGTTTGACAGATACCCAATGTAGTTAAATGATCATTTTTGAAGAAGTTCATCTGTTCCAAGAGCTGTCTGTGTTTCGTCATTTTACTTCACTACACAAAATTAGAAAAGGAACATGTGCATACCCACGTATACAGTGGATTCTGGTTAATTGGGACATTTCGAGTCCAGTACATTTCAGCCCGATTAAGCAACTCCCCCAAATAGCAGAAGTTTCATGGAAATAGTTAAAAAGGTATAAAAAAGCCAAACTGAGTAGCAAATCATATATTTAAATGAAGTACAGAATAAATCAGAACATTACTAGTACTACCACAGTACTATAAAACTGTGTATTAGTTCCTAATAGTTATTGACGGAGGAGTTGATCCAGTGTATGCAATGAACAAAATCAACGCAGAGACCCAGTGCAGGCAATGAAATCGTCATACAATGCTTTAGACAGTGACATCCACCAGATCTTCATTCTCATTGTAACATTCAAGATGATTGTTCATACCTTCAAATTCTTCATAATTTCTAGCCTATTGAAGTAGTAAAATCATTTCATTTTCACTCCCTGCCATTTTTGTCATCTCCAAGCCTGAATGCTTGGAACCATGATGAGCAAAGCAGTTCTGAATTGTCTTACTGCTTATTGCTTGCCAGCTATCAGTGACAAAGATCACCGGTTTTTGAACACAAACACACACGGCTGTTTAAAAACTGCCCGCTCTAAGCACAGTGTAGTGTCCGACGGCCACGCAAGTGCACGCGACTGAAGCTAGTTAGAACTTGTCTGGCAGCATTTTCCTGCACCAGTTAAGAGGCATCGTCATTACTGGCTTCATCAAGACCTGTGTAGATGAGTGTGTGCCTTCAGGAACATACCAAAGTTCGTGGATGAACCAGGAGATTCGTAGTCTGCTGAGGGTTAGACTTGTGGCATTCAAGACCAGAGATCCAGAATGACATAAGAAGTTCAGGTATGACTTTTCAAGGGTGAAAACCAGTTCTGATTGAGGTTGGCGATGGAAATGGATGCACGTCAGCTCTGGCAGGGTTTCACAACGTGAAGCCTAACATCATGAATGGTTGCGATGCTTCACTCCCAGATGAGCTCAACATGTTTTACATGCGCTTTAAAAGGAAGAGGAAAACGGCACCTGTGTGAATTCCTGCAGCATTGGTGACCCTGCGATCTCTGTCTCAGAGGCCGACGTCAGAACATCCTTCGGGAGGGTGAACCCTCCCTCGCAAGGCGTCAGGCCCTGCTGGTGTACCTGGTAGAGCTCTGAAAATCCATGCCAACCAGCTGGTGGGAGTGTTCAAGGACATCTTGAATCTCTCACTGCTGTAGTCGGAGTTTCCTACCTGCCTCAAAAGGGTGCTCAAGAAGAGAATGGTGAGCTCTCACTATCGGCAAGTGGCACTCACATCTACTGTGATGAAGTGCTTTGAGAGATTGGTAATGGCAAAATCAATTCCTGCCAAAGCAAGGACCTGGACCCACTGCAATTTGCCTGTCGCTACAATAGGTCCACAGCAGATGCGATCTCACTGGCTCTCTACTCTGCTTAGCCCGCTGCTCTACTCTCTTTGAGGAGACTTGGTATGTCACCAAAGACACTTGCAAGTTTCTACAGATGTACCATGGAGAGGATTCTAACTGGCTGTGTTGCCAGCTGGTATTGAGTGGGTGGGGGACACCACACAGGGTCAAAGTAAGCTGCAGAAAGTTGTAAACTTAGTCAGCTCCATGATAGGCACTCTCCTCCCTCGCATCCAGGACATCTTCAAGGAGCGATGCCTGTAAAAGGTGGCATCCTTCATTAAGGACCTCCATCGCCCAGGACGTGCCCACTTCTCATTGCTACCATCAGGGAGGAGGTACAGGAGCCTCACACACACACACACACAATGTTTCAGAAACAGCTTCTTCCTCTCCACCATCAGATTTCTGAATGGACAATGGACCCATGGACACTACCTCAGTATATTTTGCTCTCTTTTTGCACTGCTTGTTTAATTTAAGCTTTATATAATATACATTTCTGGTAACTTATAGCTTTTAATATTATGTATTGTAACATACTGCCACCTAAAACAACAAATTTCACGACATATGCCAGTGATATTAAACCTGATTCTGACTCCAAACAAACAAGGGGAATCCCGGCTATTTTCTTGATTTAGCTTTTGTTCTTTAAGAGTTGTCGCAAATACACGGCAGCCCCGATTAATCCATTAACTCCAATGAACCGGAATCCACTGTACTTCAAAGTGATGTCGAGGCCGGAGCTGATGAAGCAGGAAGGAGGTGGATATCGCAAAGCAACAAACTGTTACTGGTGAGCTGACTACAGTGGTAGTTTAAACAATGAGAGCATTGTTACACCCCAGGGCTTGCAATGGCAGGTTTGTAGTAACGAGTGTCAAAAGCAGCGATGTTGTGGGTCGGGGCCCGTGTCTCCAAATGTCTTCCCTTCGTTCACTCCACCCTGAGAGACCACAGGAAAGGAATCGGAGGAGAAATGAGGCTGGCAGCGGAGAGAGGGGCACGTTCAGCGGGGTCCGCTATTTTCTCCTGTCTGAACATGCACTTGCTTTCTTTGAACTTTTCAGTATATCCCAGTATAATTCGAACCGGCAGCATGTCGAATTATCGGGTGAACGATGTAGTCTCTGGGGTAACAGCAAGTCTGTGTGCCTTTGCTATTGCTTTGCTCACGCTTGAGTGCTGGTAGCGGGTGCACTTCATTTTCGCCGGTGGGGGGGGGGATTGTTGCTCGCTGCCACTTACATGCGGGAGGGAGGGGAGTTGGGGGGGGACTTTGGGGTTCTAACGTTTAACTGTCATTCATTCTTGGCGGCACTCCTCTGTTTTCACGGATGGTCGTGAAGGAAAAGAATCTCAGGATGTATATTGTATACATTTCTCTGACCTTAAATTGTACCTTTGTAACCTTTGACCTTATTTGTGTAGCTGCCTGAGGACTTCCTTCCTTGAAATGGGTATTCTTCCTTGATGCTTGTGGCCATTAATAATCCCTTTGATTTCAAGAACAGTGACTTACACCTTGCAGTATTTTGTCCAGAGCAGCATGAAAGATTCATGGTTACAGATATTTAGGAGTTTTATGTAGGAATGCAAGCTTTATATATCCATTAAAAATCTGAGATGCTGGATCACTGGAATTTGACTCCCCAGAGGGCTGTAGACTTTAGATCACTGGAATTTGCCTCCCCAGAGGGCTGTAGACTTTAGATCACTGGAATTCGCCTCCCCAGAGGGCTGTAGACTTTAGATCACTGGAATTATTTAAAGGAAAGGCAGATACAGGGGAACTGGGGAATATGCCGGATGGACACAGAGAAGGGTTAACTCCTGGGGAAGATCTGCCATGAGCATATCTCACGGTGGATCAGGTTTGTAGGGGTGAGAGTCCTACTCCACCCCCCCCCCCCGTGTTCTTGTGACCAAAGTAATATCTGTGATAGAGTGAGACCAATATTGTGGATTTGCGGTTATCCTGTGGTCGAGTGAGTTGATTAGGTCAAAAGGGAACCAAAGTACGTGCAATGTGTGTTGCACAGAAGCAGATTTGCGAATCCGGTAAGTGGGACAGAAGACACTGACTGCGAGCAAGCACATTAGCTATTTATTTGCAAACAGTGAAACTTTCAACCGACATCTAAGTTAAACAAATGCTTACCTCTGCTCCCCTAAGTTACAAAACGACATCACTGAGCATTCAGTAACACTTCTAACTCAAACAAGAACTTTGTTAACAGGCCCCAAGTTACACAACTGCAGCACTAAACATTCAACAAGCATGTATTGATCGAAGTGAGCATGCTGACCCTTCACCCTACTGCACGCTTACACAATGACTCTTCAACCCCGGGTCACGACCCGGTCTGAAGGGGAGCCCCTAGTGAAAAGTGACACAGGGTATCGCAAGCACTACTTTTATACCCCTAGGTTGCCCAAATTCAGAAGCCGGTGCCGTGGTGTGAAAGCCAGCCAATGAGAGAGAGTTCCCATATCAAACAGGCCAATCAGAAGCCGGCATGGCGGAAGCAGCATTCAGCTGGCAGGTAAGTTAACCCCTCACGTTAGAACCTGTTGCAGCTATGAAGGTCACGTCACTTGTCTATCATAACAGAAGAGAAGAAACATTAACCAGCATCATTAAAACAGTAATGGACAGAGGAAGTAAGTGAATGGAAAATAGCAAATATCAAAATGGGACGAAATGTGATCCAAATATCTTTGAACGTGGAATAATTGTTGGTGCCAGACAGGGTGGTTTGTGTATCCCAGATACTGCTGATCTCCTGGGATTTTCACGCACAACAGTCTCTAGAGTTTACAGAGAATGGCGTGAAAAACAACAACTCCTTGTTAATGGGAGAGGTCTGAGGAGAAAGACAGACTGGTTCAAGCTGACAGGAAAGTGACAGTAACTCAAATAAATCTCGCTTCATAACAGTGGTGTGCAGAAAGGCAACTCGGAACGCACAACACATCGAAACTTGACGTGGATGGGCTCCAGCAGCAGTAGACCATGAATATATACACAGTAGCCACTTGATTGCGTACAGGAGGTACATAATAACGTGGCCTCTGAGTGTAATGTACCACCGCCTACTCTACAGTAACCTTCATCGCTATCAACATCTCCCAATTTTGTGTCATCCGCAAACTTACAGATCATTTCTATCTAAATCAACACTGAGCCCTGCAGCTCACTGGCCTCCATTTCCAGAAGCAACTTTCAGGGGTTTCAAAGGTACATTTCATGTCACAGAAATGTATACAATATACATCCTGAAATTCTTATTCTTCACAACCACCCATGAAAACAGAGGAGTGCCCCAAGGAATGAATGACAGTTAAATGTTAGAACCCCAAAGCCCCCCCCAGCTCCCCCCTCCCATGCATAGCAATGTTCCCCTCCCAGCAAAAAAGCATCGGCAACAACCCCCCCCCACCATGCAGCAAAGCATCAATAAAGAAGTAGTACCTCAAAGACTACTCGTTCACCCGGTAGTTGACATACCACAGGCTCTCTCTCTCCCTAATAAGGGAAAAAGAGGTGTCACCGTTTCACAGCGAGAGGGGAGACATAACAAAACAACTCGCTGATTTACGATGCTTCGCAGTGCGCCCAAAGAACTCGGGTCTCTGGGCACACAGTCTCTGCTTGCTACCTCTGAGCCAAATTTACATCCACCTAACTAGCTCTCTCTGGATCCAATCTTCCGGACCAGACCACTTTGTCGAAAGCCTTGCTGGAGTTCAGACAGACAACACCCACTGCCCTACCCTCTTCTAATCTTTTGGTTAGAAGTCCTCCTCAAAAGACTGTAGAGGGTTCGTCAAGCATAATCTTCCATGTATAAAGTCATGCTGACCCTTCCCAATGGGACTCATCTATCCTCATGTTGGTAGATCCTGTTCCTCAGAGTCCTCTCTAGTAACTTCACCACATAATCCCAACAAGAGAAGATGAGAGAGTTGTGTGATTATAAGTACACTGAGTGAGTGAGTCGAGGTGAGGGTGGAAGGAGGAAACAAAACTCAAAAGCCTTGAATATGAGGAATGAACGTATAAATGTTGCAACTTGAAAAATAAAACAAGAAGAAACCAATTGTCCCTTTGCTGATATTCTTCTGACTTCCAGTAATTTCCCAAACCAAAGAAAACACAAAATTTCTTCTGACTCAAAAACAAACGACTGAATTTCGACTCTAGAACAATTACGCTCCGGAATACCAGGGCGTGCGTGTTACACCTCTGGAAGGGAGAACTCAGAAAGATGTAGGTTCCACTGAAGTTCGTGGGACGGTCACTTCAGACACAACTCGGCTTTGCCTGTAGGGTGCCTTGCAGTTTCATCAGGTGCAACAATTCGAGGGGAAAAAACTGATAGTTCGGGCCAATCTGATAGTTTCCCAAAGTTTCTGCTGAAGTAGAGATAAACTTGGATGGCATGGTTGCATGTCTCAGCTCCTTTTTGTAAATCCAACATGACAAGCACAGGGGCAATGGGACACAATTACTACTCCAGCAAGGAGAGCAGCATTTTATTTACTGTGGGGCAAAGAGGGAGCTTGGGAAAGAGATTATTGAGGGTTTCACAAGAGTGGGTTAGCTGGATGGTCAGGGAGAACTGAGGAACTCAGCCTGGTCATTAACGGTTTAGACGGGTGATGGTGTGAGATGGGACCCCAGGAAAGAGCATTTTGGGACAAGGGTTTCAGTCTCTGCCTAGTATTGAAACTGATTGGGGGGGGGGGGGGTGGGAGTGAGTGAGTGAGTGTGTGTGTGTGTGTGTGTGGGTGTGTATTCATTGTACAATGAAACGCCATAGGGGTTTCAAACCTGCAGGATTAACAGCTGCAGACACAGAATGTAGAGCGTATTTGGCATGGTCTTTTCAGAAAAATGCAGCACCTGTGAAATAGTCAGCAAACTATCATTATCAAAAAAGCAGAAACTATTGTGCAGAAAAACTCATTAAAATTGTTTAAACTTGAGCCATTAGAAGGTGGGGCTTAAACTTGTAGAGTGACATTCTGTGCATAATGTTTAAAATTTACATTTTTTCTATGTTTTTCAAATGTGCAATGATAGAAGTTATAGAGAGGAAATTTTGATTCCAATATTCCTAAAAGATAAACTAAATTTAGGACTTTCCTCTCAAGCTTCATTGGTGGGGAGCCTGGTGTATGTATCTATTTTCAACATGACAGCCTTATGTTAAAAGTCAAAGTAAATTTATTGTAAAGGTACATATATATTACCATATACCACCTTGCAATACATTTTGTTGCAGACATTCACCGGGGAAAGAAATATGTGTAATACAATTTTACAAAAAAAAAACTATACATAAACAAAAATTGACTAACAACCGAAGTATAAAAGAAGACAAATTGCAAATAAAATTAACACTGAGAACAGAAGTTGTAAAAAGTTTTTGAAAGTAGGTCTGTAGGTTGTAGAATCAGATCAGAGTAGTGGAGATTGCAGTTATCTATGCCTGTTCAGGAGCAGGAAGTTTGTAGGGTAATAAGTGTCCCTGAACCTAAGGCTTCAGTATCTCCAGCGGGACGGGACGGTCGCAGTGAGCAGAGAGCACGGCTATCATATGGTGGAGGGCCTTTGACGACGGATGCCACTGTCTTGTGGCAGTGCTCCATGTAAAAGTCCTCAACGTCTGGGAGGGCTTTGCCTGAGACCGACGGGCTGTACCCACCACACTCTCTAGCGTTTTCCTTTCTTGGGCTTTGGTCTCAGTGTAGCTGAGCGAGAAACTGCCAAACTCCAAAGGTGGTCAGCAGGTAAACCAAGGCCTTGGCCAGCTGCAAGCAGTTTGTGCAGGTCAGATGTTCCACCCTGTTGTCAGCCGAAAGCACATTGCAGTAAAATTCCAACAATCCTTCAGACTTGTTACTTTGACAATACCAGACAACTTGATTTTCCGGATTACTGATGTTACACTATTAATATCTAATACACTTTCATTTCACTGCCTTAACATGTTGCACAATACGAGGGGTGATTGATAAGTTCGTAGCCTAAGGTAGAAGGAGTCAATTTTAGAAAACCTAGCACATTTATTTTTCAACATAGTCCCCTCCTACATTTACACACTTAGTCCAGCTGTCGTGGAGAATACGGATCTTGGACCTCCAGAAAGTGTTCACAGCAGGGGTGATTGATAAGTTCGTGGCCTAATGTAGAAGGAGATGAGTTATACAGCTCTCATTACATGCACATGCAGGTAAACTCTTTGAGTGATGATGCAGAAAGTCTGAAGTTAATAACTCATCTCCTTCTACCTTAGGCCACAAACTCATTAATCACCCCTGAAGAGTTATTTCTGTTTTTAAAATGTGCAATGGTAGAAGTTATAGAGAGGAAATTTTGATTCCAATATTCCTGAAAGATAAACTAAATTTAGGACTTTCCTCTCAAGCTTCATTGGTGGGGAGCCTGGTGTATGTATCTATTTTCAACTTGACAGCCTTATGTTAAAAGTCAAAGTAAACTTATTTACGCAGGAGTCCTGACGAAGGGTCTCGGCCCGAAACGTCGACAGTGCTTCTCCTTATAGATGCTGCCTGGCCTGCTGTGTTCCACCAGCATTTTGTGTGTGTTGTATGTGTTACTCGTGTTACTCTGGATTTACAACATCTACAGAATATTTATCTCTCTCTCTCTCTATCTATCTATCGTTTGTTTATTTATCGAGGTACAGTGTGGGATAGGCCCTTCCAGCCTCACCGCCAGCAAATTCCCCATTTAATCTGAGCCTAATCATGGGATAGGTTAACCAGTACGTCTTTGGACTGCGGGAGGAACCCGGAGCGCCCAGAGGAAGTCCACATGGTCGCAGGGATAACGTGCAAACTCCTTACAGGCAGTTGAAAGAATCTCTTGTGTTACTAACTTAAAGGGTGATGGAAGCAGAAGGTGGACAGATAAGCAAGGGAAGACAGGCAATGGCGCGAAACGTTAACTCAAGTAGATGCAATTGTGGAATTGAGGTTACAATCAGATTTGCTGAGCTGTAAATAATTGGTGAGGGCAGGCACGCCACTGGTCTCAGTTTGTATTCATCTGCCTGCAATCCCACATTCCAGCACATGGGGGCAGCGTTGTCCTTCTTGTACTGGAAATAACTGCGGCTGACTGCAGAAGGACCCAGCATTTTATCATGTAGTTATTTTAAGACCTAAAGGGAACACGACTCATTCATTTAAAGAGGTTTTCCAATGGTCATTGGCAATCTAAAGAACACTTGCACAGGACTGTGATGACCCATTTTTATTCGCAAGCATTTCATTCCCCAAAAGGATATCTGTCCAATACTTCTCTCTGCCCATCGCTCGTTCGTAATGTGCCGTGTGGCACGATGTGGGCCCATGCCCATGATTGCGCTTGGCAAATTTTCCGACAGAAGTGGTTTGCCAATTGCCTTCTTCTCCTCTGCCAATATCAACATGATTATTAAAGGGGGTGCATTGTGAAGCTACGATCTCCTACATTTTGTTTCCTGGGCAGCCATGGGTCTGGTGTAAGTTTTTTTACACAGAGGGTTGTGAGTGCCTGGAATGACTTGCCAGGGGTGGTGGTGGAGGCTAAAACATTAGGGGTATTTAAGAGCCTCTTGGACAGGCACATGGATGAAAGAAAAATGGAGGGTTATGGGGTAGTGTGGGTTTAGTACTTTTTTTTAAGGATTATATGGGTCGGCACAACATGGAGGGCTGAAGGGCCTGTACTGTGCTGTAGTGTTCTATGGTTCTATGGTGTCTTCTCTAATGCACGGTCAGATAGTGCTGGTGGTTACTTCCAGTGTAAAAGTGAACTCCAGGCACCCAATTAAAATCAAATGTTGTCCCAGTCTTTGCTGGAATTCCTTAGTTTTACAGCAGAGTTCACCTTGTCCGGGACTCCAGTGATTTTGATTAATAGGTATATTACTTTCAAAAATTATTTAGCTTTAGTTTAAAACTTTGCTTTATTATATGGCAGATGCTTTATGTAATCTAGTTCACATTTCCTGTCAAAAAGATTTAAAACATAAAACGTAGAACGACAAAACGCAGTACAGGCCGTTCAGCTCACAATCTTTTAACCTACTCTAAGACCAATCTAATCCTTCCGTCCCCAATAGTCCTTCATTTTTCTTTCATCTATGTGCCTGTCTAAGGGTCTCTTAAGTGTCCCCAATATTTCTGCGTCCGCCACCACCCCCGCCCGTGCTTCCCACGCAACCACCATTCTCTGTGTTGAAGACCTACCTCTTACAATGCCCCTATACTTCCCTCAAATCGGCTTAAAATTACCACCCTCATATTAGTCATTTCTGGACACACCGAACAAATTCTGCTCCTAACAAATCTTTTGCACTAAGGAGGTGCCAATGAATATTAGGGAAGTTGAAGTCACCCATGACAACGATTCCGTTATTTTTGCACCTTTCCAGAATCTGCATCCTCCGTGTCTCTGTTGCTTTCTGGAGTCTATAGAATACTCCCAGTAGAGTGATAGCTTACATTCCCGTTTCTAGCTTCTACCCACACTGACTCAGTGGACAATCCCTCCGCAATGTCCTCCCTTTCTGCTAACCCTGATTAGCAATACCACTCCCACAGCTCTTTTGCCTCCCTCCCAGTCCCTCTTGAAACATCTAAACCCCGAAACATCCAGCAGCTATTCCTGCCCTTGTGAAAGCCCAGTCTCTGTAATGGCCACAACGTTATAGTTTCACGTACTGATCCCGTGGTCTAAGTTCGCCACCCTCGCTCCTGATACTCCTCGCATCTGGATCAGGATGAGAACTTTCTGAACAGTCCATCAGTTTTCAGAAGTATCTGCAAGTCAGGCCTCTCACCTTGGTTACCGCGCTCGCAGCTGGCAAAGCCTGTCGATCTTTTTGGCCGATTCCGGGAGGTGGGGTTGTTCTCTTCGAGGCTTTCTCATAGACAGACAGACACGACATACTTTATTGATCCCGAGGGAAATTGGGTTTCGTTACAGTCGCACCAACCAAGATCAGTGTAGAAATATAGCAATATAAAATCATAAATAATTAAATAATAATAAGTAAGTTATTCCAAGTGGAAATAAGTCCAGGACCAGACTATTGGCACAGGGTGTCTGACACTCCCAGGGAGGAGTTCTAAAGTTTGATGGCCGCAAACATAATCACATTCCTGAGCTCAGGGACAATGAAACCCAGAACAGACTTCGCATCCGATCCTTGCGTGGGTGTGGAATAATTTCATTTCCAAAAAGTCAGCTTGGTCCAACTCCTACCAACTCATTCTGTAAGGGAACTTCAGATGTACTGCATTCTGACTCTTACCAGCAGTTCGTTTCCCGACAATTTAAAAGTCATCAAAACCTAAATCTTCTGTCGCTGGGACAATGCTTCATTTACTTAACTCTCTTCCAGTCAAAGCTTAGATAAAAAGTGGGGGCAAAGCTGCTGAGATCAATAACCACCTGGATTCAGAACACTCACTCGTGTTCTCCCTCCCTTTGTCACCCGAGTCGGAAAGTTGACCACAACACATCCATTCTCATTAACTCCTCACAAATGTCATCTTGAGAGCAGCTTTGGGCCTCTTGTTTAAGGAAGGGTGTGCTGCATGGAGAGTGTTCAGGGAAGCTTCATGAAAGTGATTCTGGGATCGAAAGGCCAATTGGCTGAGGAGCGCTCAATGGCTCTGGGCCTGTACTCACTGGAACTCAGAAGAATGACTGGGGATCTCACTGAAGCCCGTCGAAAGGCCTCAACGGAGTGGACGCGGAGGTGATGGTCGGGGAGTCTAAGACACTGCCTCAGGGAATACATTGTCGGGACGTGTATGATCATGCACTTTGGTAGAGGAAGTAAAGGAGTTGACTACTTTCTGACTGGAGAGAAAATTCAAAAATTTAAGGTGCAGGGGGACTTGTGAGTCCTTGTGCAGGATTCGCTAAAGGTTAATTTGCAGGCTGAGATGGTGGTGAGGAAGGAAAATGCAATGTTAGCATCCATTTCGAGAGGACTAGAATATAAAATCAAGGATGTAATGTTGAGGCTTTATAAAGCACTGGTGAGGCCCCACTTGGAGTATTGTGAGCAGTTCTGGGCCTCTTAGCTAAGATTAGAGGGACATCCATTTAGAACGGAGATGAGGAGAAGTTTCTTTAGCCAGAGTTGTGAATCTGTGGAATTTGTTGCCACAGGTGGCTGTGGAGGCCAAGTCACTGGGTATATTTAAGGCAGAGATTGATTAGTCAGGGCATGAAGGGATACGGAGAGAAGGCAGGAGATTGTTGCAGAGAGGGAAAATGGATCAGCCGTGATGAAATGGCCTAATTCTGCTCCTATATCTTAAGGTCTTATGGAGTGTATTCTTCCCATATTCCTGTCAGCTCCCCTAGTATTCTACCACCCATCCATGCAACTAACAGTGGCTTCCAACCTATGCATCCTTGGAGTGCCAGGGTGCAGCTTCCCGAACCCTGGGATGTGGGAGGAAACGGAAACAGCCGGAGGAAACCTTCATGCGCACAGCTCCAGAGGTCAGGATTGACCCTGAGTCACTGGAGTTCTGAGGCAGCAGCTCGACAAGCTGCGCTCCTGTTGTCATCTGGCTTCATATAACATGGTGCTTATAACACAGTGCAGGCCCTCTGGCCCTCGATGTTGAGCCCAGTTACCTTCCATCCTCCTTCGCTTCATAGAGAGAAGCCCTAGCTTACTCAGCTTTTCCTCATGTTGTCTAGTCCAGGTAAATCTCCATCTGTACCCTCTCGCAAGATTCCACATCCTCCCTATAATGAGGCGACCGGAACTGAACGCAATACTCCAAGTGGGGTCTAACTAGAGATTTATCGGGCTGCAGCAATGCCTCGCCACTCTTGAAGTCAGTCTCCTCCCCGACTGACGAAGGCCGACACCCCACAGGCCTCCTGCACCAGAGGTGTGCGTCACTGTGAGAATGATGCTGCTCGCTCCGCTGGCATCTGCCAAAAGCCACTTTGGCTCTGGGGATTCCAGCGCTTCATGAGAACAGCGTGTGAGAGTGCTGTGGCCTTACCACTGCCTGAGGCTTGCTAAGTTCACAGCGTCTCCACAGAAAGCATTCTTGGTTAGGTGGCTGTGTCATAGCTATTCTGTGCTAGCACTGTGGCCCACGGTGCCCCGCATTGTGAAAATATAACCTTCTTGGTCAAAGCCACAGGGATAAGTACTCAACAGCATTTTTACTCGTCTGATTTCCTCCTATAAACAGTAAGCAATCAGAACATGTGACAAAATGGCTTTAATGAGACTTTGCTTCAGCTGGAGCTGAGGGATGGGAGCTGAAGCTGAAGAATGCGCGGCACGGTTCTGCTATCGAATAATCTGGTTTCGGATAATTGAAGCAGATTGTAATTAGATCAAGCTGCGGTATAATTTTTTGTTTCATTTTCTTAGTTTATGTAAACATTAGCACAGAAGCTCATTGTCTGAGATGTTACAAGGCTGCCACTGTGGCCCCAGAGTGTAATCTGACAGGAATGATTTACCCTTTTGGAGCTGTGTATAGCTGTGGGCCACACTTGGCTACAGTTAGGCAGATGCTCTCATCTCAGCCCTGATTGATGCCAAGAAGATGGATCTTACCCATTTCCATTTGCACTAAAACTGTGACTACCCCTTTAGTCCATAAAGTGTCCAACTCCTGCCCATAACCTATTCATAAAAGATTTGAAATATTCCTTGATCTTGCCTGCCAGGACTTCTTGTGCGCCCTTTTTGCCCTCTTCATTATTTTCTGGTAAAGCACCCTCAATATTTTCCACAGTGCCTCTCTTGTTTTTTTTTCTCTTTGAGTGTACAACAAAGATTACAGACTGGCCCAGAAAAGTGCAGCTTCTGCTGGTGTTGGGGGACAATGTGTGGTGACGTTTGGTACGAGAATGATGCTGAGGGAATGGCGCCTTTTACACTGAGACACGTTGTGCATGGGAGATCCCAGGCCAATTTGCCATTTGCTGCAGTTTCATCCAGAGCTGATCCCTGACGCGATCTACCCTGGGAAAGATAGTTTTTATCTGCAGTTTCACCTGGAAACAAGCCCCGACAAATTCAACTTCTCAGCTTTTGGTCTATTGTGTTGATGGATCACGGCCCCTGATCGCCTCAAGCTGGTTGAGTTGTGTACCGATCAATTACCCAATCAAAAACAGATAGATGTGACCATAGGGCAGGACCAGACTTGGACATTGTCTAAATCATGGGACTTGACTATTTTATTTTATTTTTTATTTATTTAGAGATACAGGATAGTAACAGGCCCTTTTGGTGTGACGAGCCCCCACTGCCAAATTACATCCACGTGACTAAATAACCTGGTAACCTCTACGTCATTGGAGTGTGGAAGGAAACTAGGGGAATCTCATGTGGCCACATGAAGAAGATACAAGCTCCCTGCCGGCAGTCGTAGGAATTGAACCCGGTTCACTGGCGCTGGAGTAGCTTTGCACTAAACACCACGTCACTGTGTCATCCCGTGACTACAGCATAAGCTACCTGGATTTCATGTCCCCTGGCTACTTACTGAGGCTTCACAGAGACTTTGAATGGAAGTTAGCCATCTTCTCTGTGAAAACCAGTAGATAGAGCATTGCTTAATTTACGGCCGAGGAGCCAAGTGTTAAAGGCGTTAATCAAGCAAGTGCCAGGACTAGGTGAGGCGGTGATGTGCAATGCTGGGGATTTACCACCTTGCCCCCTCTTCTGCTCAATAAAAGCTGGAGTCCATTTTTAGGCCAGCGCTTGCAAACGAGCCGTGATATCACACCGACCAGTTTCCTTCGCTCCTGTCTGGTCTTTTTCCGTCCATGATCACAGGGGTGTGAGATGAATTGCTAAGCACTGTGAAAACGAGTGGAGAATTGAAAGCACCTAGATTTAATTTTGAAATTAAGTAACACCGTGTTCCACAACTTTTTGTTTCGATGCCATCACTTTGTTCCAAGTGTCATCGTGGGTTCCATCTGCGCTTCAGAGAGAAGCATTGGAAGGCGATTTATTCTTTTTACCATTTAAGCTTCTTTTCCATTTTTGCTTCTTGGTGAAGCAGGAAACAGAGGCCAGGCAGATGAGGTTAAATTGGAGTGAAGAAAGAAATCAGTAAACACATTGACACATACAACAAGCTGGAGGAACTCAGCAGGTCGGGCAGCATCCGTGGAAACGAGCAGTCAACATTTCGGGCCGAGACCCTTCGTCAGGACTGAAGAGGGAGGGGGCAGGGGCCCTATAAAGAAGGTGGGGGGGGGGTGGGAAGGAGAAGGCTGGTAGGTGCCAGGTGAAAAACCAGTAAGAGGAAAGATCAAGGGGTAGGGGAGGGGATAGACAGGAAAGGTGAAGAAGGAATGTAAGGGGAAAGCACTGTGGGTAGTAGAAGGAGGCGGAACCATGAGGGAGGTGATAGGCAGCTGGAGGAGGGGGCAGAGTGAAACTGGGATGGGGGAAGGGAGAGGGAGGGAATTACTGGAAGGTGGAGAATTCAATGTTCACGCTAAGGGGCTGGAGACTACCCAGACGGTAGATGAGGTGTTGCTCCTCCAACCTGAGTTTGGCCTCATCATGGCAGTAGAGGAGGCCAGGTATGGACATATCTGAATGGGAATGTGAAGCAGAGTTGAAGTGAGTGGCAACCGGGAGATCCTGTCTGTTGTGGCAGACGGAGCGGAGGTGCTCGACGAAGCGGTCCCCCAATCTGCATCGGGACTTGCCGATGTAGAGGAGC
Source organism: Hemitrygon akajei (assembly GCF_048418815.1). Classification (NCBI taxonomy): domain Eukaryota; kingdom Metazoa; phylum Chordata; class Chondrichthyes; order Myliobatiformes; family Dasyatidae; genus Hemitrygon; species Hemitrygon akajei. The sequence continues at coordinate 29,761,012 of NC_133131.1, read as the reverse complement.
AACACCTCATATACCGTCTGGGTAGTCTCCAGCCCCTTGGTATGAACATTGAATTCTCCAACTTCTGGTAATTCCCTCCCTCTCCCTTCCCCCATCCCACCTTCACTCTCTCTCCTCTTCTAGCTGCCTATCACCTCTCTCATGACTCTGCCTTCTACTACCCATAGTCCTTTCCCCTTAGATTCCTTCTTCACCTTTCCTGCCTATCCCCTCCTTGCTTCCCCTCCACTACCCCTTGATCTTTCCCCTTACTGGTTTTTCACCTGGCACCTACCAGCCTTCTCCTTCCCACCCTCCCTCCTCACCTTCTTTATAGGGCCCCTGCCCCCTCCTCCTTCAGTTCTAACGAAGGGTCTCGGCCTGAAACGTTGACTGCTCGTTTCCACGGATGCTGCCCAACCTGCTGAGTTCCTCCAGCGTGTTGTGCGTGTTGCTTTGACCCCAGCATCTGCAGTGTACTTTGTGGTCATATATTGACACATTAGCTTTATAAAAAGTTACATATCATAAGAAGTTGTGAGGAGCTTTATCACACAATAAACTAAACTGGGATTGCTGTATTGTGATGGTCAGTGTGGACTCAATTAGCTAAAGACTCATTTCATGCCCCATGAGACAGGTGAAAACTGCCAATAAACTGGTAAATTGCCACATGTAGCGAGGCAGAATGGAAAACTTTTCTTTAATGCCATCCAGACAGATCATTTCTCTACTCAGTACATCGAGGCAGTCCGAGTGAAAAGCAACAACTGATCGCAGAGTAAAGAGACACATCTACAGAGAAATTGCAGTGCAGGCAGACCATAAGATGCAAGGCCATGACAAGATAGATTTTGAGATCAAAAGTCCATCTAGGTGTCTAATAGGGTTTTAAGAGCAGAATATTGAGCTTTGGTCAGATGTTAGTCTTAAGGATTAACTTAATGAAAGGTCGACCTAGAAACTAGGTTTTGCTTTGTGGTCCTTGTTGTGCTGGCCATCGCTGTCTGCCAATTTTCATTAGGTTTTCTGCAAAAAAAAAATCACAACTTCAGCTAAAAAGACCTTTGTATAGTGTTAGGGTGGTCTGTATCCTGAAATGGGACCCACATGGTTTCCAACAGAATTACAATCTTTAGTGCCACCCCACTGCACACCAAATGCCTGAAGAGCACCAGTCCTTAAAGACACTTTCCTTGTGGCAGTACACATCACGTGGACAGGCGGCAGTGAAGCGGGGTAGCGAGCTCTACAGTTGACACGATGTGACGAGGACAGAGGACAGGAAAGAGACCATGGAGTGATAGCAAGGTAGAGCACAGCAGCAAATCTTTCAGGCTGCCGAGTCCACATCGACCATCACCCACACATCTTTACAGTGGTCCCGCCCTCACTTGGTACAGCCAGCGTCAAGGCTCTGCGGGGACGAACTACATTATTCTTCCACACCGGACATGGAGGGGCTGAGTCAGGTGGGGAAGCCCTTCAAACAAACAAGGAGTGTATTGCCCCAGGAGTTATAGTGGTACCAGGGTAATAAATAGAATTATGTTAACACCATTGGACCTATTGACCAAATCACATTAACAACGGAGAATCCTGCTCTGTTCTCTTTTTGTATATATGTTTTAATATGAATAATGTTTATTTTTGAAATATAAAAATACATTTTATTCTTTCACACCTGTACCCCTCTGCCATTTTCACAGACTGAGAGACCTGGAGGTACAACTAGGAAAGTGGTAACACAAATAGACAGGGTGCTAAGGAAAGCGTACGGCGTGATTGCATTCAAAGTTCAAAGTAAATTTATTGTCAAAGTACAGTACATATATGCCACCATATACCAAACTGAGATTCATTTTCATGCAGGCATTCACAGTAGAATGGAGAAATACAATAGCATCAATGAAAAATTATAGTTAAAGACAAACAAACAATATGCAAAATAATAATAAATAAATAAATAGCGAGCTAGATAGGTAGAGATAGATAGAGCAATAGAGATAGAGAGATAGATAGATAGAAAGAGATAGATTGAGATTGATAGAAAGAAAGATAGACAGATAGATAGATAGATATAAAGAGATAGAGAGATAGATAGATAGATAGATAGATAGATAGATAGAGAGAAATAGAGCGATAGATAGATAGATAGACAGTGAGATAGATAGATAGATAGATAGATAGATAGATAGATAGATAGATAGATAGATAGATAGATAGATAGATAGATAGACAGACTGAGAATATGAGTTGCAGAGTCCTTGAAGATGAGTCCACAGTTTGTGGAATCAGGTCAGAGTTGAGGTGAGTAGTTATCCGCATTGGTTCAGGAGCCTGATGATTGAAGGGTAATAACTGGTCTCTGAACCTAATGTTTGGCACCTAGAGGTTCCCGTACCTCCTTCCCGATGGCTGTAGTGAGGAGAGAGTACAGCCCGGTTGGTGAGGGCCCTTGATGATGGATACTGCTTTCTTGTGACAGCACTCCTTGTAGATGGAGTGGTGGGGAGGGCTTAGCCCGTGATGGACTGGGCTGTGTCCACCACTTTCTGTAGGCGTTACTGTTTCTGCTCTGGCTGCCGAGATGGACGTAGGGTGAATTATGCTTCAGTCTGGCAAGGTGCGTCACATACTTGAGACAACGCCACCTGACAGAGAAACGTCCTACTGAAGGTGTGGTGGGAAGAAAATGCTCCAACGCGGAGCCAAGCGGTGAGAAGTGTCAGCAGCCCGATAAAGGTGCAAGTGAAACCTCGGCCACAGGACACATTTAATATTGAATTTTTTTTAACAAATTCAATTAAATATTGGATCAACTATTCTTTTGGCATTACCCTTCTTATCACTGGTATGTGATCATTAATATCCATTCACAGAGGGCCTTTATGCCAGCTGTTGACTTGAGGTTCCCATGAAAAGTGCCAGCATGACCTGGAGTCTTTGTAATATCATCTTAATGAAAGTGTTGACAGTCAACTGGACGAAAGTGATCTCCCTTCAGTGCCGACGTGGAATGCCTGGACATGTCAACCGTTGTCTTCTGCTTCTCCGAGTTGCTCACATTCTGCCTTCCTGTGGAATCCTCCTAAAAACAATATGGATCTTTCCCTCTTGCGGCTCAGACCCTAGTTTCTATCACGTGACTTTCAGTACAAGCCAGAGCACTTGACCATCACCAAAGCAGTTCTGAAGTTGAGACATGAAGAAACAGAAAACAGACGTGCCTGTGGAAATAGATTGAGCTTTTCAGCTGGCTGCAAATGCATCTGGAAAGGACTCCCTGTGACTGGGATGGGACCAGCCAGATGACCCGCTGTTACGCTAAAAACCCACAGCAGGCTGTCCCCGGGATGATGGGTGTTGCTTTCCTGTGACAGTGCTCCTTGTAGATGTGTTCCATGGTGGGGAGGGCCTTTATCAGTGCTGCACTGGGCTGTGTCCATCACTTTTCCGTTCAAGGGCATTGGTGTTTCCATTCCAGGCCGTGATGCAACCAGTCAGTATCCTCTCCGCTTGTCAAAGTTTTCGGTGACATGTTGAATCCATGCCAGCTTCTAAGAAAGTAGAGGTGCTGTTCTGCCTTTTGTGATGATACCTATGTGCAGGTCCCAGTACAGTACAGGTTCTCTGATACGGTAACGCCAGGGAATTTAAAACCACTGACCTTCTCCACCTCCATTCCCCAATGACAACTGACTCATGGATCTCTGGTTTCCTTCTCCTGTGGTCGCTAATCATCTCTTGTGTTTTGATGACATTGAGTGAGAAGTTGCTGTGGCAGCAGACATCTAGATTTTCAGTCTGCCTCCCATGTGTCGCCACCTTTGATTTGGCCAATAAAAGTGGTGTCGCCAGCAAATTTGAATCTGACATTGGAGCTGTACTTAATCACACTGTCATACGTATAAAGTGAGTGGAGCGGTGGATATACACAATAACCCTGCCGCTACACCCTGAACACACACAGACCCTATCCTGAACACACACAGAACCCATCCTGAACACACACAGAACCCATCCTGAACACACACAGACCCCGTCCTGAACACACACAGACCCCGTCCTGAACACACACAGAACCCATCCTGAACACACACAGACCCCGTCCTGAACACACACAGAACCCATCCTGAACACACACAGACCCAACACACACAGACCCCGTCCTGAACACACACAGACCCCGTCCTGAACACACACAGAACCCATCCTGAACACACACAGACCCCGTCCTGAACACACACAGACCCCGTCCTGAACACACACAGAACCCGTCCTGAACACACACAGACCCCGTCCTGAACACACACTGACCCCGTCCTGAACACACACAGAACCCATCCTGAACACACACAGACCCCGTCCTGAACACACACAGACCCCGTCCTGAACACACACAGAACCCATCCTGAACACACACAGACCCCGTCCTGAACACACACAGAACCCATCCTGAACACACACAGACCCCGTCCTGAACACACACAGAACCCATCCTGTACACCACAGACCCCGTCCTGAACACACACAGAACCCGTCCTGTACACATACAGACCCCGTCCTGAACACACACAGAACCCGTCCTGTACACACACAGACCCCGTCCTGAACATACACAGACCCCGTCCTGAACACATGCAGAACCCGTCCTGTGCACACACAGACCCCGTCCTGTACACACACTGACCCCATCCTGAACACACATAGAACCCATCCTGTACACACATAGAACCTGTCCTGTACACACACAGGCCTGTCCTGAACACACACAGACCCCGTCCTGAACACATGCAGAACCCATCCTGTGCACACACAGACCCCATCCTGTACACACACTGACCCCGTCCTGAACACACACAGAAACCGTCCTGTACACACATAGAACCTGTCCTGTACACACACAGACCCCATCCTGAACAGACACAGAACCCGTTCTGTACACACACAGACTCCACATCCTGTAAGACACAGACTCCATGACCTGTACACACACAGAACCAGTCCTGTACACACACAGAACCAGTCCTGTACACACACAAAACCAGTCCTAAACACACATAGAACCCATCCTGAACACACACAGACTCCACATCTTGTAAACACTCACAGACCCTATATCCTCTATACACACAGACTCCACGCCCCATAAACACACATACCCCATGTCTGGTACACATACAGACCCTGCCTCAGTGTCCTGTATGCACTCCGACCCCATGTTCTGTACATACACAAACCCTGCCACAATGTCCTGTACATACACAGTCCCAGTCGCGATGTCCCGTACACACTGACCGGCCCCCACATCCTGTCACTGACACTGGGCCAGCCAATGACTCCCATGCTCACCAACCTCCCAGGTAACTCCACTCCGCCCAGATTAGCCCCAGGTCTGATGCTCACTGACCTTTCCTTGGGTATTGGAACCTCTGGGTCCTACTGTGCGCACTGGCCCAATCTGGGTCATAATCACATTCTCACAAACATGGTGCTCTGTACACATTGACCTTGCCCCCCGGGTGTGTGCACACTTATCCAACTCCCAGCAAAACCTACACACTGACTCAACCCTGAGTCAGTACACTCTGTCTCAATCTCCCTGGCTTCTACACCCAGTCAACAGTTCCCGTGAACGCTGACTTGGCACTCAAGTCCAACGTGTACATACCCAGCTCCTGGGTCCTTTCAGTCCATTAGAAGCTTGATCCTTAGAACTGGAAAACTGGAATCATCGGACGCATCAGCCAAGGTGTAAGATAAAACAGCCAGCAGGCAGAATCTTCCTCTTATTTCCTGCTGCCATCTGCTTCTAATTATACTGTGTGTGGCATTTCATCAAATCCAGCACACTCTCCAGTTGACCCGAGCCAAGTTTTGAATTCTCAACTACTGCCTGGCCCGAAACAAGGATTCTCTTACAATCTTACACATCTCAGGGAAGAGAAAATATTTGGCTTCTGTGTGAAGTGGACACGTTGGATGTAGTGCTACTGACAGTGAGCAGTGTCCAGAGTGAGTGGCCAAGGAATAGAGCCGAAGCTTTTGTTAAGCCTATTTTGTTTTTGAGGAAGTTTAATGAATGTTGTGTCTTTAACAGTTTAGTATTAGGGTAAGGTCATCGAGGTCAGTCATTTATATGAAAACAACCAGCTTTCATCATATTCTACAATCGCCTGTAAATAGTAAACAAATTGTTTGTTTGTCTTGGCAATGTTTCACCACCTTTGTACATGTAGGAGTTTAGTTCTCAGTTGCTGGAAGACTACAGCTGGGCTCTGGCTGACGGGGGGCTCTTTGACAGTGTGGTGAACTACATATACCTGTCTGGATATGCCCCTCTGCTGGCTGCTCCTGTGGCTCCTCCCACTGACCCCGGTTGGCGATTGGAGGCACAGACCCTTCCTCAGACTCCAGGATGTTGTGTGGTGGTCACTTGCTGCTTGTGCTTTCTTCCAGCCAATAAAAGCCTACCTTAACCCACGTCTCAGAGTTATTGATGGTGCATCAACTATGTACACAGTATAAGATAAAATATAACTACGATATACTGACATCCACAGCATAGTAAATTTTAAATTGTTCCATTCAGGCTTAAGGATTTAATCCTGTGAAGGCTTTTTTACTCTTGCGAGGGACTGTCTTTCCTGACAAAGGGGAAATCACTCAGCTTGGCGGGTGAGGCTTGTGGTTGTGAAACAATCTCAGGTACTGGGGCCTCCTCCATGGTGGTTGTAGGAGTTGACTCTGGGACTGCGCGAAAAGGCCCTGACAGCTTCGGCCACCTTTCTTCTCTGACAATTGACTCTCCTCTCCTCAACTGATTGATGTGTCATCTCCAGGTGATATCAAGCATAATCTCCACTGTGTAGGAGAATGGTCCAGTTCTGTCGTTCATCTTTCCAAGCACCCTTTTTTGATCAGCTCTATAGTCCCTCACCAGGACTGTTTACTCAAGTGAGAAAGATCAAACCTCCTTGTTTGAGGAGCCTTCAATTTGTCTCAGCTCTTTGTCCAGCATACTCCTTCAGAGATTGGGTTTGAGGAGAATTTCACAGAGTCAAAATTGCTGGCATTTTTCTATTGCCCTGCTGTTAGGTAGTCCTGATATCGGAAACATAGAGGAGGGCAGGGATCACAGCCACTCTGTAAACCATGAATTTTAATGCCTAGTCTGAGGTCTTGTTCATTAAATATACTTTTCCTCGATGTACCTAAGGTTGTAATGGTGCATTAAACGCACATGTAATGCTTGTTTGAACAGCTTCTGACTGTTAACATTTCCAAAATCTTTCAGTGCAATCATTAATGTTCAGAGCCTTAGTTGTAACTATTTGTGAATTTTACAGATTTGCAGGAAGTCAAAATCCACAGGGGGCAAGGAGGTTCAGAGAAGAAGAGACAAGATTAAATTTAACAAATATAAGTTTCTCTCTCACTCTCTCTCTCACTCTCTCTCATACACACACACATACTTACTCTGTCTGGGTCACTGTGTGCCT